>NC_063350.1:16159661-16253328 GCF_021869965.1 Rhincodon typus
GAGGAGCAGGAAAGCTGACGTTTCGGGTCTAGACCCTTCTTCATAAAAATGATTCAGTTTTTCTGAAGAAAGGTCTGGACCCGAAACGTCAGCTTTCCTGCTCCTCTGATGCTGCTTGGCCTACTGTGTTCATGCAGCTTTACACCTTGTTATCTCACTTGACAGACGGGATTTGTCATGAGAAACTTGTTCGTCACCTTCCGTGTTTCCCATTCTATGACCTGATGGACGCCTGCTGCTTGATTTTGCTCAGGAAGGTTGCTCCTTATAGGGCAATGAGATGGAAGACAGGCAGCCGGTGGATTGAACTTGTCTTCATGGAGTCCTATGTGAGGTGCAGCTACATGGTTTCAGTCAGCCTGTGGGACTTTGTCAGTCGAAGGCTGTGTAGGGCATTGACGTTTGCAAGGACAGGAAGCCCTGGAGGAGTGTTGATCAGAGGGTTCCAGTTATGATGTGCACTTACATTCAGCTGAGTGTCAACAAGATGTAGTGTGTAATAAACTTTGCCAGACCGGAGCACCCTATCCTGTTCCAGAATGCAGAGCAAGTGATGACGTCAAAGTATTGTAGCATCAGTGTCCCACATTGATCCAAGTTTGTTCAGTAGTTTGTTAGTCAGTATGACAGCTATGACAAAAAACTGTGACAATATGGATTTTGAATGAAGAATAGCCTGCGTTCATTTGTTATTCACTCCATTCATCCCTTGAAACTTTTGTCTCGAGTTATCAAGACTGAGAATGTGAAATCTAACACTGTTACAAGTTGTACTGTGGACAATCAATTTGATTTTTTTTGGATGCAGTTTTGTCCATTGCTATATTGCTAACATAATGTGTGCCACTGGCATCAATTTTTAGATAATAATCCAATATTTAGTCCGTTGCCAAATGCTAATCCAATATTCAAAGAAATATTTCAGTGTATTTTGCATTTTAAGAATATTTCATTCTCTGTAATATTCATGAGTAATTTTTTGCAATAACAAAGGCTAATTGAATTGTCCTAGTACTGAAGATGACTTTCAAATTTCATCAAAAATTTATATCCTGATGGTTGTTCCTTCCCTCCTTTATAGGTTCTTCTCAGCAATACATTGGACAGGAAGATTACTATGGTGAGCAATATGGACATGGCCAAGGACCCACAGATTCCATTAATCAACAATATTACCCTGATGGTACTTCATTTTTCCCTTAGACTGCTAGCCATATTTGTAATATGAAGTATTAATCTAAGTGGATGAAGGTACTTAACTACCAATAAATCAGTTGGGCTACAACCTGCTAACTGGTGCATATGGAAATGGCATTGTGCTAAAAGTCAGAGAGATTTTTTTTTTGAGTTTTTTAATCTTAAGTTGCACTGTATGTGTGCTGTCAATATTTCTGAGAATAAAAATAACTTCTAATTGTTCAAATGTTAAAGAAAAAGATTCCACTCTTTAACAATCTTTCTCTGTATTTTATAAAGAATTTTAAAATAAACTTCGCACATACAGGGAATCTACCCTATTCGTTGTCCCAATATTCAATGTTTCACAAATATTTTCCTATTTTGTTAGGGAGCCTTCTTTGGCATTCATAGAACATAGAACATTACAGCGCAGTACAGGCCCTTCGGCCCTCGATGTTGCGCCGACCTGTGAAACCAATCTGAAGCCCATTTAACCTAAACTATTCCATTATCATCCATATGTTTATCCAATAACCATTTAAATGCCCTTAAAGTTGGCGAGTCTACTACTTTTGCAGGCAGGGCATTCCACGCCCTTACTACTCTCGGAGTAAAGAACCTACCTCTGACATCTGTCCTGTATCTATCACCCCTCAATTTAAAGCTATGTCCCCTCGTGCTAGCCATCACCATCTGAGGAAAATTCATTCGGCTGTTCTGTACTTGCATTATGCTGCTGAAAATTCATTCATAAATTATTGTGGGAAATAAATCCCTGTTTTCATTCTTTCACTATTCGTCATGATTTTCTGAAATGTCTCTCTGCGAATAGCAAGAACCCACTGTAGAACAAAATTGATTCTCTTTCGCTTTCAAATTTATGATATATTCACTGTAGCATATGCCACATGAGCCTGTTTTATTGAATAGCAAAGTTGCTGACTCTGCCCTCAAGCCTAATTCATTTTTCGAGGCTGCCTACCTGAAAGCCATCAATTCCTGCCTGGATCCTGCTAATAAAGTAAAATTAAACTAGTTTTCTAGCATGGAAATTTCAGTCTATTCCTCTTAGTGTTGAGTGTGTGGTATTCTCACCCATCGAGGAGGCAGGTAACCGGAGAGGTGGTGAGTTGTGGCTCTTAAGTGGCCATTGAACACTTAACAATGTTAATTTCAGAAGAGTTGAGAGAGGCTCCAGTGGATTTTCTCTCTTGTTTTTATTTCAAAAATATACTTTATTCACGAAAAATCTCTTTGTGTATATACGTTATCACGAAAGCAGTTCAGTTCTGTTTGATTGCATACCAAGTAAATAAACAAGACATTGGACTTTGAATCTATCTTTGAAAAAGAGCCCAAAGACCGCTTATACAATACTCGTATTTACATATACTTGAGGCGCTAGGAGGGTCTCATAACTGAACGGGCCCCCATTTACCTGCAGTGGAATGACCTCAGACCGTGATCTTTCCCCACTGCACCTCGGTGGCAGCTGCCCCAAGCTTTAGCGCGTCCCCCAGCATGTAGTCCTGGACCTTGGAATGTGCCAGTCTGCAACATTCGGTCAGGGTCAACTCCTTGTTCTGGAAGACCAACAAGTTTGAGGCAGATCAGAGAATGTCTTTCGTCGTATTGTTGGTCCTCCAGGCGCAATTGATGTTTGTCTCGGAATGCTCCCAACATTTTATTGCTGAGCTTGTGAGAAGTGGAAATGCACCCAACTATTTCCCCTTCTCACTCGCCACTTCTCACATCTTAGATGTGATATGTGTAATGATAGGGTGATATAGCAAGGAAAGAGGTTATTCAGCCCATTGTGCCTATCAATCAGCATTGACTGTATATTCTTCATGGCAATGTCTCTACCAATTAGAATCCGCCTGGCAACCAATCAGCACTCTCCTCTCATACAGGCTGAATGTTGGCATTCCCTTTAAATCAGTTTTCCTGTGAATTGTTCCGATGAGTTCAATATAAATGGCTTCAACAAAATGTATATTTTTCCAGTACTCTCCCTATAAGCATAATTTCAAAACACCAGATAATGAGCTCTATAATCAATGTTTGTGTATCAAAAATGTCTTGTGACTATTTCCATGTGATTTTTGGTGGCATAGTTCTATTTCGCCTTGAGCTGATTTTAGAAGGATGATTTAGAAAACTGTTTTGTTCAAAGA
The DNA here is from genome assembly GCF_021869965.1 of Rhincodon typus. Classification (NCBI taxonomy): domain Eukaryota; kingdom Metazoa; phylum Chordata; class Chondrichthyes; order Orectolobiformes; family Rhincodontidae; genus Rhincodon; species Rhincodon typus. The sequence goes on from NC_063350.1 coordinate 16,163,018, forward strand.
TGATGTAGCATGATTTTAATGAAATGTAGCACTGTTAAAAAGTGTAAACTGATCCATTTCATTTTGTTTTTCGCAATATGCATTCCAGGCCATGGTGAATACGCATATCAGCAATCATCATATGCAGAGCAAGGTTACGAGAGGTCATTTGAGGAATCCTCACAGCATTACTATGAAGGAGGTAATGTATGCTTCTGTGCAGTAATACTTTGTAACTGTTGCACCAATGTGAAGCTCTGCTCTAATAGTAAATTTAAGTTTAGTTTGGGGGTAGTGGTCTCATCTTCCATGTCATGAAGGTTAACCAACGTACCATGCTATGGAAGAGTGGATTTGATACCTGCTTGGTCCGTATGATCACAAAAGAGTCCACGTGAAAAGGGAAGTTTAAAAAGAGTGTGTGCGGAATAGAAGTAGGTCAGTAAAATGTAACAGTTCAGCAGTCAGTAATGAGATACATTTGTGAATTTTCCTTCCATAAGACATAGGAACATAAGACATAGGAAACTGATAAAGAAGGTAAAAGCACATGGGATCCAGGGTAACTTGGCAAGTTGGATCCAAATTGGCTTAGTGACAGGAGACAGAAGGTGGTGGTCAAAGGCTTTTTATGTGACGTAAGGCCGGTGTCCAGTGGCATACTGCAGGGGTTATTGCTGAGTTATTGTCGCTTATTGATCTATAGCACTGAAAGTGTTTGGGGGAGTTGATAAATAAGCTTATGGATGACATGAAGATTGGCCGGGTGGTTGAGAGTGAGGATGAAAGCTTACTGGAGGATAGAAATAGATTGTTACGATGGGCAGATCAATGGCAGATGGAATATAACCCTGATAAGTGCAAGGTGATGTACTTTGGAAGAAGTAAGAAGACAAGGGAGTACTCAGTCAATGTAAGGACACTAGGAAGCTCAGAGGAACAGAGAGACCATGTCCACAAATCCCTGAAGGTGGTAGGGCTGGTTAATTGGATAGTTAAGAAAACTATTGGACGCTTGCCTTTACCAATCAAAGCATAGATTGTAAGAACAATGCAGTTATGTTGGAACTGTACAGAGTTTTGGTTAGGCTACAGCTGGAATACTGTGTGCCGTTATGGTTGCCATGCTATAGGAATGATGTGATTGCATTGGAGGGGATGGAGAGGAGATTTACCAGGGTGCTTGAAACAAAAAGAGAAATTGCTGGAGAAACTCAGCAGGTCATAGAATTATATAGCATGGAAACAGACCCTTTGGTCCAACTCATGCATGCTGACCACGTATCCTAAACTGAACTAGTCCCATTTCCCTGCGTTTGTCTGGCAAACATCTGTGGAGAGAAAGCAGTGTTAACGTTACAGGTCCAGTGACCCCTCTTCAGAATTTTTTTTTCACCAGAATGTTGCCTGAGATGCAGCAACTGAGATGCAGTCTAAGATCATAAGACCATAAGACATAGGAGCAGAGATTAGGATATTCCGCCCATTGAGTCTGCTCTTCCATTCAATCATGGCTGATAAATTTCTCAAACCCATTCTCCCGCTTTCTTCCCATAACCTTTGATCCCCTTGACATTCAAGAACCTGTCTATCTCTGTCTTAAATATACTCAATGACCTAGCCTCCACAGGCTTCTGAATTCCATAGATTCACCACTCTCTGGCTGAAGAAGTTTCTCTTTGTCTCTATTCTAAAGGGTCTTCCCTTTACTCCAAGGCTGTGGCCTTGGGTTCTAGTCTGTCCCACGAATGGAAACATCTTCACAACATCCACTCTGTCCAGACCGTTCAGTATTCTATAAGTTTCAATTAATTCCCCCTCATCCTTTTAAACTCCGTTGAGTATAGACCCAGGGTTCTCATATGTTAAGCCTTTCATTTCTGGGATCATTCTTGTGAACCTCCTCTGGACCTGCTCCAGGGCCAGTACATCCTTCCTGAGGTATAGGGCTCAAAATTGCTCACGATATTCTAAATGTGGTCTGACCAGAGCCTTTTAAAGCCTCAGAAGTACATCCCTGATTTTGTATTCTAGTCCTTTCAAAATAAATGCCAACATTGCATTTGCCTTTCTAACTATCAACTCAACCTGCAAGTTTACCTTAAGAGAATCCTAGACTAGAACTCCCAAGTCCCTTTGCACTTCAAATTTCTGAATTTTCTCTCCATTTAGAAAATAGTCTTTGCATCTATTCTTCCTACCAAAGTGCATGACCTCACATTTCCCCACGTTGTACTCCATCTGTCACTTCTTTGCCCAGTCTCCTAACCTGCCTAATCCTTCTGCAGTCTCCCCACCTCCTCAATCGTACCTGTACCTCTACCTATCTTTGTATCATTTCAAACTTAACCAGAATGCCCTCAGTTCGTTCATTAGATCATTAATGTATAAAGTGAAAAGTTGTGGTCCCAACACTGAGTCATGGGGAACACCACTAGTCACTGGCTGCCATCTTGAGAAGGACGATTTTTAACCCCACTCTCTGCTTTCTGCCAGACGGCCAATGTTCTATCCGTGCTAGTACCTTGCCTCTGACACATGGGCTTTAATCTTACTCAGCAGCCTCCTGTGCAGCACCTTGTCAAAGGCCTTCTGGAAGTCCAAGTAGATAGCTCTCCTTGGTCTAACCTGCTCGTTACTTCCTTAAAGAATTCTAACAGATTTGTCAGGCATGACTTCTCCATGATGAAATCATGCTGACTTTGCCCTATTTTACCATACACTTCCAAGTATTCAGAAATCTCTTCCTTCACAATGGGCTCCAAAATCTTACCAATGACTGACGTCAGGTTAATCAGCCTGCAATTTCCCGTCTTTTGCCTCCCTCCCTTCTTAAACAGGGGCGTTACATTAGCGATTTTCCAGTCCTCTGGAGCCCTCCCTGACTCCAGTGATTCCCGAAAGATCACCACCAATGCCTTCTCTATATTTTCAGCTATCTCCTTCAGAACTCTGGAGTGTAGTCCCTCTAGTCCAGGTGATTTATCCACCTTCAGACCTTGCAGTTTTTATAGCACCTTCTCCTTGGTGATGGTCCCCATACTCACCTCTGCCCCCTAAACTCCCTTGAATTTTTAGGATGTTATTCATGTCTTCCATCGTGAAGATTGATGCAAAGTAATTGTTCAGTTCCTCCACCATTTCTTTGTTCCTCATTACTACTTCTCCTGCGTCATTTTCCAGCGGCCCAATGTCCACTTTGGCCTCTCTTCTGCCCTTTAAATATCAAAAGAAACTCTTGCAATCTTCTCTTATATTACTGACTGGCTTACCCTCATATTTAATCTTCTCCCTCCTGACTTCTTTTTTAGTTGTCCTCATTGGTCTTTGTAGGCTTCCCTATCTTCTGGTTTCCCACTGCCCTTTGCTGCATTATATGCTTTCTGTTTTGCTTTTATGCTGTCCCTGATTTCCCTTACCAGCCATGGTTGTCTCATTCTCCCTTTAGTATGCTTCTTTTTCCTAGAGATGGATTTTTGCTGTGTCTCCCAAATTATTACTGGAAACTCTTGCCGTTGCTGTTCCACTGACTTCCCTGCTAGGCAGTCAATTCTGGTCAACTCCTCCCTCATGCCTCTGTAGTTGCCTTTATTCAACTGTAATACTGTAACATCTGATTCCAGCTTCTCCCTCTCAAATTGCAGGGTACATTCAATCATATTATGGTCACTGCCTCCTAAGGAATCCTTCACCTTAGGCTCCCTTTTCAAGTCTGCCTCATTGCAAAATACTAAATCCAGTATTGCCTGTTCCCTAGTGGGCTCCACCACCAGCTGCTTCAAAAAGCCATCTCATAGACATTCCACAACTTCCTTTTCTTGCGATTCACTGCCAACCTGATTTTCCCAGTCCACCTGAATATTGAAATCTCCCATGACCACTGTAACCTTGCCTTTCTTACACTCCTTTTCTGTCTCCTGATGGATCTTGTGCCCACATCCTGACTACTTTTGAAGGCCTGTATGTAATTCCCATTATGGTTTTATTACCTTTGTGGTTCCTCAATTCTACCCATTTGACAATGAAGAGAGGCTGGATATGCTTGGGTTGCTCTCTTTCGGGCAGAGGGACTGAGGAGGCATCTGTTTCAGGTGTACAAGATTGTAGGGGCATGGGCAAGATGAATAGAAAGCAGCTGTTCCCCTTAGTTGAAGGGTCAATAACAAGGGGGCATAATTTTAAGGTGATTGGCAGAAGGTTCAGAGGGAATTTGAGGAAGATGTTTTTTGACCCAGAGGGTGGTAGGGAGTCTGGAAAGTACTGCCTGGGACGATAGTTGAGGTGGGAAACCTCATAACCTTTAAACAGTACTTGGATGAGCACTTGAAATGGCATAATATTCAAGGCTATCAGCATCGTACTGAAAAGTGGGACCAGTGTAGACTTAGCGTAGTTTTGGTGGTACAGGGCCAATGGAGCAAAGGTCCTCTTCTGTACTGTATGATTCTGTATGAAAGTGGGAAGACCTCACCTTGGTGCAGTAACAGCTGCTATTCAAGGGTGGGTTGTAATGTACTGTTGGAAGCCCGCATGTAGTTTCAATAGCCCAGAAGATACTGTTTTTCACAATTACTTGGAGTATTTTATTTCGTGGCCCCTGTTTAGGGGTGGCTTTTAAACTTTTGATCGCACTTCAGATCCTGTTCTATGGTCACCTATGGGGGTGTGTGGATGGTGGGTGTGTTTGGGGAAGACTATGGGAAGATCGGTGGACCTCTTTGTGGGTCTGCTTCCAGGCTAGGGCAAGCTAGCCATTAATAGGTCCAGGCACCGGCTGGGGATTTGTACTGTATGCTCCTCCTCTGTGATTGCATTTGCCAGTGAGTGTCCATGGAGCATTGCAGTGGCTACTGGCACATAGAGGTCTTTCGGGACCAATGGACACCTCAGGAGTTGCGTTGCATAATTACCCTGGTAATAATATTTTGATGTGTTTCCATTGTAAGTTTGCAATAATCTGTTTTTTGTTTTGCTGCAGCGGCCTATCAGGGGCTGTGTATACCATGATTGTTTATTTAAAAAGGAGTGGAAAACATCAAAGCGCATCTTACATTCACAATGAATATTAAAAGTACTCATTCCACAGATGAGCTATCTGTCCCTGACATGCACAATGTAACACTTTCCAGCAGGGCCACTGGCAATCAGGATCTGCAATATCTTACAATATTGTGCCACAGAATTTATCTGGGCTTGGCCCAGGAATGAGAGTACCCTTAAATTGTTGGAGAATTTGTATTGCTTGTTTGTTTTTTTTTTGACAAGGGCAGTTAAGTCTGATATCCTGTTTCATTGTTATCTTTAGGAAATTCCCAGTATACCCAACAGCAGACAGCTTACCAGCAGGGACCAACCCAGCAACAAACTTACTCCCAACAGCAATACCCCACCCAGCAGAGCTACCCAGGCCAACAACAAGGATATGGTGAGTATGAGAGAAAAGTCCACAATTAATTGTGAACACTTAATTTGTGGTTAATGCATGATGTGCTAACTGACTTTTGTCATACCGTAATTTCCGAAACAAATAAACTAAGCAGCTGCCGGAACCCGGTCAGCAATTACCAGGCTGGCTTGATCTTACAATAATGCACTTTAAGAGTGCAAATTACTGGTCTAACATTGTGGATTGCCACATGCATTTAGCAAAATTGCACTGCACTGTTGACAGTATCTGATCTGAGCTTAACACCAACCAAATCATTCTCAACACATGTATGTGTGCCTTTAAAGCACCCGATTCATGGTTTATGTTGTTGCAACATTCATGTCTGCATATCTGACCTTGCTTGCGTTAATATAAAAACAACAGTGTAATTAAAGCCATTGCTCTGTCTCAGCCTCGCTGTTGCCCCAGTAGGTAAATCCAGGTAGGCAGACTCAAACACTGAAGATGAGCAAATGGTTTTACATTCACTAGCTGGGCCACATAAAACTCTATCAGATCCTGAAAACCCTCTCACTATTCCAGAATGCACAGCAGGGCAGGAAGGAAGTTAATAGTCTATACTTCACTAGGGTGAGTATGACCATTTTATCCCTTCTACCTCACACTCACAGGGCCACCCTTCACTCTAATTCTGCCATCACACATGCATCTCACCAAGTCCCATGGATCACAACCCCTCATGATTGCATACTACATGTCCATTCAACAGCTCGCACCCACTTAACCTCCCAAGCAGTTTGCTTCATACTGAATCACTGGGGCCATCTCACCACCTCTCCTGCTCGCACATCACCACCAACAGTTTGTCCATCTTACTGAATCCTTCCTTTTGTCTCATTGCAGGAGAAATAGTCTCCAGACCAGGCTGAGCGAACCAAAACATGGGGGTTGTTGGGGTATTAGACATCACGCTGCTCGCTCCTTTTGTGGAGGAAATGTTCAAGTTAGCTAGAGTGAAGCATAACTGCTCATTTTGGATCAGGGAGGATTCAAGACCCTACCAACCCAGTAAACTTCACAATGCTATGCAATGCTGTCCTCTCATTATCACCAATCCTAATTCGATCTTAACCTGCTCAAGCTTTTATTTATCTTAGATAACTAATTCCTCCTTTTATGCAAACACTAATGTCAACCAATAAATCTCAGCCAATAAAAACAGAACAGGAAATCCTCTGCTCAACCTCCACCTCTGAATAGGAAACCACAGATCCCTCAGAGGGATGCGCCAATAAGGCTTTCTACTGCACCAACTCAGAGACTTTCATCTCGGTGGTTACTCTCTTTCCGGGTTAGGTTTGGGCGCAAAATTTGGTGATCACATCACTGACACATCCCTGCAATTGGTCGATGAAGAAACGTCTCAGGCAATCTGAGAACTGTGGACACCAGGCACCTGCCAAGTCCCAGGCAGAAGGCAATCTCATTAATGACTTTGTGAAAATACACAGCCAGCCATAAGAACAGCAGATAGATTTGTCAGAGGCTGATTTGTCTGGACAAAAGGTAGAGGAAGACGGTGCTCAAGGAGCATGCAGGGAAGACGAGTTGAACAAAAGCTAGGACAAGCAAGCAGTGAGCTGCAATCACCAGGTAACTGCTCTGACGTTCATGTTAGGAATTGGCATGGTCCAGTTTCTAGGGCAAGGAGAGGAGAAATGGACATGGCAGAGAAATGAGGCAGGTTTGGTTTGTAATTAGATAAAAACGCATAGAAATAAGGCAACTGCCACTCAATAGTGAGATTCTGAACTCAGCATTTAAAGTTTGAGGAAAACATGAAAAAGTTTTCTCTTAATGTCCAAGTTCTGTTTCTGTTATTTCATTCTTGCCATATTTTCCCAATGTTTTCATATTGCCAATAGCATTCAAGAGATTAGAAGATTCCACCCAAGGTGTTTTTAGTTTATCTGATATGTCCACAATGTTACATGATCATACTGCAATTGATGCATTACTGCAATAATACGATAAGGTGCTCACTGGGAAATGTAATCAGGCTGTGACATGCCAGCACCTGGCTGTAACAGAGTCTGCATGCTGGCGCAGCACCTCGCTGTAGCAGACCCTGCATGCTGGCCCAATTCACATGTGGTTAACCACCGTTTGGTCATTTGTTTAGCAAGAGTAGCATTTCTCACTCAACCTTAGTTGCTCTTGAGAAGGAAGGCAAATTTCTGTAGTCCATGTGAAGTTAAAGGTCCAGTGATTTTGACCCAGTCTTAGTGAAGAAGCAACAATATAGTTCTAACTAAGGATGGTATGATCTTCTTAGGGAAATGATGTGATCCCATCCCATGCACTTAAGTCTTGTCCTTCTTGTTAGTAGAAATTGTGGATTTGGAAACTGCTGTTGAAGAAACCTTCTATAATCTATAATACGTCCAATAGTTGGTACTGACTTGATCCATGGTATGTCAACCATGCAGGTAGTAGATGTTTAATGTAGTGACTACTGAAACTTGCATTGTCATGGTGTAAAGCTTCCTCAGCATTGTTACATGGTAGTCAGTATCTCTGACTTATGCCTTGCAGATATATTTAGTGCAGGTGTTCTAATAAGTTTTATTTTTCTTTTCAACATTGTCCTTATAATGATTTTTGTTTCAAACTATTAGAAAATATAAATCAAAGCTATAATTTTGAACATTACATGACAATTGCTCTGAATAATACCTGTCTTCCTGGTTATCCACAGGTTTTTTGTTTATTTCAACATCTGATTTATTTAGTAGCATGACAGATTATCTTGTCAAGATAATAGTTGAGGAGGCCTCGGTAGTTTTAACTTTTGGACGTTGTGATGAGTTTGTACTTTTGTTCCAGATGGATGACCTAGGATGGACTAATTCCTTTTGTCATCTCTATCTCTTGTTGATAACAATTTGAGAGCAGCCTAAGGAAGGTTGCAAGTAACATATAGGTGAGATCAGAAGCCACACAATAGAGCTCATAACCAGATATCTGCTTCCATTTATCATTAACCATGTATTATCAACTGAGATTCACTCCTTGATGAAAATTGAATCTTCAGTGGAGATGACAGAAAGGTGCCTGAGCAATTGATAATCCTATGAGAAAGGGATTGTGACTCAACATAGAAAAAATAGAGGCTTCTGACCAGACTGTGGCAACAATAAAAATGAATTTTTCATGGAAAATGTGTCTTGATTTTATAAATGTATCATAACTCAAGTTTTTTTCATGAACAGTGAGTGTTGATTTAAAAATAGAACATCAAATATATAATAGTATGAGTCAGCACTAAGATAAATGCTGCAATTGACAATTGATGCTATAAACCAGATTAACTAGTTTGATCATTGTGGCGTGTGTGAATCTAACCACCTTTGAAGCTGTCTGATTGGGAGTTATATTCAGATTAATATGCATCAGAAAATTAGTCTAATGTAGAAATGTGAACACTTGTACAAGAAAATCTTGATTTGCGTTTTGATCCAAACTTTATTGATATGTAACCTAACTAAGATGTCACAGTTAAACTTCACAACAATCTCTATATACATAACCCATAAAGTGAGAAATACGAGTTCAAAATGTTAAGATCCCTAACAAAGTATGCAGACATACCAACTGTCTAATAACTCCTGATGATTCAGGTATATAATGATAATTTTTTCAAGATGAGTTATTAAAAGTGATCTGACATTTCCTATAACTTGGAGATTTCCAGTTGGCAACTGTATAAGTTGTACTTTACAGGTCTTTTTTCAGTTGTTCTAATCAACACAGAAAATACATTGAACCATGCAACAATTTTTTTCTCAGACAACTTCACTCAAAATTAAACCTAGTATGCAGTCGGTAACAAAGGGAACCTATAGTGTGGTGTAATGTCCCTACCTCTGAGCCAGGAGGCTTGGATTCACATCCCATCTGTTCCAGAAGTGTATAATAATACCTCTAAACATGTTGACTAGAAAACATCTATACTCAGTGACCAGGGAAGGTTGAACTTCACATCTAAATGCATTTTTAAAAAAAATCTCCTAACCACTGGTTTGAAGATAGTATGATCTGAATTAACATTACCCTAATTCATGTGCTGATGTGCTCAGTAATCAAAAGGATTGTAACAAAGGCTGAGCTTGTCCTCCTTTTATCTTTTCCTAGCCTGGGAATGCTGAGGCCTTTGTTCCATTATTGTTATTGTTGCCATGGGTGAGATTAGTTACTTCAGTGGGCCCGCAACCTTGGTGTGCATTGCCTAGTGCCACATCACATGGTGTGTTACCTTTCTGAGCCATTGGGAACTTGTATATGGTACCTAATGTAATATCATACCTACAAGAGGTGCTACAGTTTTATCGTGGATGTGATATACACGTCATGCACAAGAAAGAACTCGAGCATTAACATTCAATATGCTTATTTGATACATTATAGGATAATTGTTTTCATAGCAATCAACAATGGTATGTTCCTTTCAAAAAATTCACTGCATTTCCTGAAATTTCTGAGTTTGTAAAGAAGCAAAAGGAGCCAGCTGTGTTATTAAAAACATACTGTAACATTGCAGGTCCGACCCAGGGAGCTGCTTCTCAGTATCCAGGTTACCAACAGGGACAGGGACAGCAATATGGAAGCTACAGAACCGCTCAACCAGGGCCCTCAGCTCAGCAACAGAGGCCTTATGGATATGAACAGGCAAGAGAGATCATCCCGTGATTTACTTCATTATACAGCTTTTTGTTAATCATTTTGTCATTTCCCATATTACAACAGTGAATACACTTGGTTGGCTGTAAAGCGCTTTGAGACATCTGATGGTCATATAAAGCACTATCTAAGAAATAAACTTTATTTCAAGGCAAGGCAAACCAATGGAGTTTCACATGTACACACCTCCTCCCCCACCCCACACCCGTTCCTCTCCCCTTCCCAATCTCACCCTCCCAAGAGACTACCTTATCAGAAATGTTTGGCTGTTTTCAAAACCAGATAAATTTTTGTTACAAAAATAAGATTGTGCTATGCACAATTTCTTAACTGTTTAATGGAATTCATACTCTGTCATCCAGCAACGAGAACAAATTAATATTTAATCTTGATGTTATTTTTAAAAACCCTGGTTTTGAAAACCTGTAAATTGGGGGAGGGAAATAAAAGTGATTCACTGTGCAATGGTTGCTCCTTCAAATTCTAAAATCAGAACCCTATGATTATTTCAATTGTAAACATCCAGTACATTTCTAGCATCCAAAATGTTGTGTGTTTAATGCATTACCTTTTTTTTAAAAAAAAGACTCCTTTGTAGTATTGCTGCCATTCGTTCTAAGCTGTCATTTTTTAAACCAAGAGACATGTGGTTTTCTTCTTTTTACATACAAATCAAGAATTAACCCTGAATTCTGAATTGCAATTATCATGGATATTTTGTATTTTTTTAAATTAAGAACGCCTGGGGAAAGGACAAAGACTAACATTGCAGCCCACCAACACTTTTAAATTAAGTAGATAAAAAGCTGTAATATATCTGGATGTGGTAATCAGTGACTCGGGTTTTCAAAGTCCAGATGTTGTGAAATAGAATGTTAAGAATTTCCATTGGTTTGAGGTCCCAGGAAAGGTTGAGATGAATTGAGAGAGCACACCTTGAGCCTTTGTTTCTGCTCAGAGTGCAGGAAGAGTCAGTGCATGGAAGAGGTGATTTAGGGCTCTAAGGGAACCCAAAGCAGAAGCTTATGGAGTGCAGTTATTATGTTAACATTATTTCTAATGGGAAGAGGGGGGGAGAGAGAAAGAAGTTTGAATTTAGGCGACAACTGTCGGTTGTCAATGAGGCTGATTTTTCCTATCAAAATGAACATATTGGGCTGGATTTGAAAGGATCAGCAGTAGGTAATATGGTGCCACTAGCCTCTGTGCCAGTTTGTTGTTGTGACCCTGACCCTGAACCACCTTGATTAGAACGTCTTTGAACAGGCTCAGCTGTCTGTTGGCAAGCAGTGGGCAACCAATGGAGACTAATTGGTGTTAGTTAATGGACTTTCAAAGGCTCTGTTTCTGCGCCATGGTGTGATCAGGTCTGATGGGCATCGGGGAAACTGAAAGATTTTGTGAGGGACTGCACCCCCAGACCCGTCACAGTCACTGAGGCATCAGATAGGTTTGCCCTCCGTGATCATGATGAGGTAATGGTGGCTTCTTAAAACGTAAAAATGAACTCACTCTCATCCCCATACTGCCTGGAGATTTATATATCAGCATTTCAGTTAATCGCAGAATGCTGAAGAGACTTTCATTGACCCTTCACATTTAGGAGATCATGCCCTGCCCTTTCCCTGTTGAATGGCGAGTCCCCCACTCCCTCTTCGTTAATTAGCCACAGAGGCTGTGATGGCACTGTCTAATGCTCACTATGCGAAGATGGGAAAAGGATTAAATCCCAAGTCTAGATCCCAATCCTGATTCAGAATCTGTCCCATCTTTAGACAAGCCTAGAAAAGTACTTGCTTGGTAGAAAATGGGCCAGGGAGAGTTCGGGTCATGCCCCTTGTCTCAAAAAGACACTGTGACATTTTTCTTTCAGTCACCCTTTCTGTTTTGTGTAAATGACGCCAAGGGAACAGGATTATTTTCTTTTTCTCTCTTGGCCTGTAACGTTTCCAATTTGTACTGCTGTTGGAGGAGTGAAAATGGGTGGTGTTCAGGTTGTCAGGGAGCCTAACCGACCACCTCTCCCTCTTTGAACCTATCCAACTGTTGGCTCGTTTTGCCATTTGGTCAGAGCCAAGAATATTTGAGGCTCTGTCTTTTTAAAGTCATTTTAGGTGCTTCAGTGAGTGCCTTGCTGCAACACCACATCTTTTTCATGTCCCACAGTGGTAGCTTTTCTCTGACTAGCAGAGAGAGAGCTGAGAAATTGCTATATATGCATGTTATTGGCCTCAAGCTTGTGAAGTGTGCTGTAGTCATGGTGGGACTAGACTGATAAAACAGAAGTCCTACTCTGAACCACTCTCATAACAATCTTGAGGTAAAAGTTTTTTTGCTATTCTTCATTTTCTTAAGCAGTACACAAGAGACATACAAGAAGAATCTATCTGGACAAAGTGAAAATATTTTGAGCTTTGATAGTCATTTGCTTTACCAGAGTTAGTGAGACAAGGAAATGTTTACATGTTATTGTATTCTATTATGTATGACGTAATAGCTCAAGGAATGCTCATGATGCTGTGGTATCATTTGTGATTAAGGAAGATGATTGTGTCTATCTGTGGGCTAATACATGTGAACTGGCCCAGATTTCTGATTGGTACCCATGGAAGACAGCTTGTCAGCTCTCAGCAGCTTGTCTGCAATCTGTAACTTAATCCAGCTACAGAGTTGAGACAGCATATGATGCTAACCCTACGGGTTTCAGAAAATGCAGAGTGCTCTAAAAGACTGCTGGCATGGAGGGTTTTCCACACAAAATGAATGTTTTAAAATTAAGTTGTTGGTGGGCTATGAGCCAATGTCATCAAATGAGCTCAGGGTATTGACTGAACAGAGCTTGCGGAGAATTAGAATATGTGCAGCAGAGGTTTGAATGAGCTAATCTCAATGAGGGTAGGAGATGGGTGGTTGGTCAGCACAAGAAATGAATCTGGCAAATAGCTGATAAGTTTGATATTATGCATGGTCAGAATCAAAGCAGAGTACCTCCAATGTTTGAATTGCATTGATTCCAGTCCATGAATGTGCTGTTACAATACTATTAGTTGGGGAGGATCTTAAGCCAGTAATGATGAAGCAATAGTAATATATGCCATAGTAAGAATTGTTACTTTTAAAGACTGATTATTTCTAAAAAGAAATTCAAACCTCCAATGAATGACTGAAAGGATCACACCACAAGATTTCGACTGTAAGATGATTACTGTAATAAACAAGCTAAAAGCATCATTTAGTGGAAGTCTCCCACCCTGGGCATACTTATTCTGCCCCTTAAGTGGATACTCAATTCTCCAGGAACCAATACAAAGATATTTTCAGTTCCATTCTCATTTCCCAGCCAAATAACTTCTACTCCCTAAGCTGAATTTTAGATTTCTTCTTCTAGCCAAAGCTAGGCAAATATCCTTGCTTTGTTTAAACTCTCTCAAACTCAATCATTTTAATCTGACTATGAGCTTCTGTTCACTGCCTGCATGGAAGAAAGTAAAAACTTGCTGGCTCTCCCTCTTTCTGCTGTCTTCCTCTCTTTCTCTTTCCTTTTTGGTTCTTGCAGATTGACTCTGACTCTGTCTGTCAAGTTCACTGATAGTTCAGAAACACCTTCCACCTGATCCAATGGGGTTTCCTGTGGACTCTTTCTTTCTCAAAGCCAATCCCTACGGCAATGTGACTCATGGACCTTGCATCCAGGTAGAAATGCTAACTAGTTTGCTTTAGACTCTTAATTCCATTCTATTTTGAAACTAAATTAACAGCTTAAAGGATAACCATTTACAAAACCTGACATTCCTAACAACATTCTGTTTTCTGGACATCGATAATTTATCCAATGTCATCACAGTTACTTGGGTCATTTTATACAGATGTGACTATCTTGCACTTTTGCTTTCCAAGTTGCACTCTTCTTTGGTCTACCTTTAGTTTTTAACAATGAAGCTGCCCAAGCTTGTTGTTGGACAGAGTTCAGAACAGGACACATGACTCCCTTCATTCCTCCATCTTACCTTAAATTAAAAAATCTTTACTGATGCACAACACTCTTTGAAACCCCATTTTTGCAACAGAATCCTGTGTAAATTGGAGGGGAACTTTGACATGATCTTGTTCCAATGTGCTTACTGCCCTTGTACTTCTATGTGATAGAGGTCAGGGGTTTGGGAGGTACTCTTTAGGTAGGCTCAGCGAGTTAATGCCCTGCATCTTGTAATTATTACATGAAGTGAATATTTAACATTGATAGGGTGCTGACCAAATTGCATTGCCCTAGATGATGTCGAACATCTTCAATGCTGTAGAGATGAAGATCACTCCATCGTACTCCAGACTTGAGCCTTCTAGAGGGTGAACAGGCTTTGGGGGGTCAGGAGATGAGCCACTCACAACAGAATATGTAGCCTCTCACTTCCTGTTTTTGCTTTCTTTCCTGGTACTGCTGTTTCTGTGAAATGGTGACCTCTCGGATGTTATCAGGAGTTTAGACATTGCTAGTTCTGGAGTACAGATCATTGTTATTGTTGGCATGTTGTTGGGGACCTTCATTGTTGTTATATCTACTGCATTCATCTATTTCTTGATAGCATGTGGTGTGAATCAAATTGGCAGAATTGTTGATGTGAACCTGAGGACACATCTGAGATCGGTCATTCCCTCTGCATTTCTGGCTAAAGGCAGTTCTATGTGCTTCAGTTTTTTCTTCTGGACTTGAGTGCTGGGCTGTGATGCCATTGAGGATGAGAAATCTCATGGATCCCTCTCCTCTTGTTAGTTGTTTAACATATACCACTTTTCTGACTGATTTTGTAGGACTGCAGATCTTTAATCGGATCACTTACTTAGCTGTGCCTGGTTCCATTTCATCCAGTCTCTTTGCTGAGGCAAATTAGAAGGGAATTCAGGCTTGGCCACAATTCTTAACCGTCCTTTGAATATTGGAATAATGTGAGAGAACTAGAGGACTGTAAATGATATTATTCAAAAAAGGAAGTGAAGGATAAACCTGATGTCAGCCATTTAATGTCAACAGTAGTAAAACTAGTAGATACCGTTGCCAAGGAAAAATTAATCCTCTGCTAGAAACCTATTAAATAATAAGCAGCAGTTAGTGTTGATTTTTTGAAGGCATATGAAGCAATAGATAGGGTTGATGAAGATAATACAGTAGATGTTGTATACATAGACTTTGAAAAACTTCTGATAGAAGTACCTCATTTGTTCAGAGAATAGAAACATATAGCATTCAACGAATGGTGGCAAAGGAGAGGAAGCAGAGGGGAATGATCAATATTTATTGCATACATGGAAAGAAGGATGAAATGTGGTTTGTTTTCCATGTAATATATAATTGACCTGGATTGGGTGTAAGGAGAACAATTTTAAGATTTGTGGATGATCCAAAACTTGCCAAAGTAGTTCATCGTGAGTAAACAGAATAGTGGCAGAATTCAAGGGGGCATAAACTCAATGGTGAAAAAGGAAAGGCATGGCAGATGTAATTTACCACAGATAAGTGTGATGTGATACACTTCGGGCGAAATAATATGCAAAGACAGTATAATCTAACAGCATAGTAGTTGGAAGGGTACAAGAGCAGAGAAAGCTTGACGGTACAAACTCTTAAATCCTTGAAGCTGCAGAGAGTTGATAAGGTTAAGAAAATGTGGTATCTTAAATAAGGAATTAAATACAAAAGGAAGAAGTCCAACCATGCCTTTTAGAAATATCTGGTTAGATCTCAGCTGGAATATTGAATCCAATTCTGTGCACCATGCTTTAGAAATTTAGGTATTGAGGCTCTGGAGAGTGTTAGGAAGTGATTTCCTAGGATAATAGAATTATAGATTCCTTAGTTTGGAATCAGGCTATTCAGCCTATCGGGTCCACACTGACCCTCCAAAGAGCATCCCACCCAGACCCCATCCCTGTAACACTGTGTTTCCCATGGCTGACCCATCTAGCCTGAAAATCCCTGTACACTTTAATTTAGCATGGCCAATCCACCTGACCTATACATGTTTGGACTGCAGGAGGAAATGGGAGCATCCGGAGGAAAGCCAAGCAGACCCAGGGAGAATGTGCAAACACCACACAGACAGTCACCTGAGGGTGGAATCAAACCTGGGTCCCTGGAGCCATGAGGCAGCAGTGCTAACTGCTGAGCCACCATGCCACTCTAGATGATACAAGAGATGAGAGGTTTCAGATATGTTGTGAGATCAGAGAAACAGGGATTGTTTCCCTTGGAGCAGAGTAAATGGGAGGCCGAATAGTGACGTTCAACATCATGAGTATTTTCATCCAGTAATTAGGGATAAACTATTTCTTCTGGCAACGGGGTTAGAAATCAAAGATTATATGAGATAAAAGAACTATAGTGAAAATGAGGACATTTCCTTGCAGATTGAGTTGTTAAGATCTGGAGTGCACTACCAAGAAAGTGTTGGGATTAGATCCCATTAGAACTTCCAAAAGACAATTGAACATGTACTTGAAGAAGACGAAGTTTCGGGAATGTGGGGTTTCAGACTAAATTGAACACTTGTTTCAAAAAAGTGGCACAGGTATGATGGGGCAAATGGCTTCCTTGTACACTGTAAGATTCTGTAATGCCTTAATTTAGCGTATACACAGTCCTGTGTTGTGGCTTCACCAGACTGACTGCTGAGTTTCAGGTATTCCTTATGTTGGTCCTGGTGTGCTTCTCTCTCTGTACACATTAAAACAGGGTTGTCTGCCTGGCTTGATGGCAAAAGTAATGAGGATTTGTTGAGCCATGAAATTAAGGATTGTGGTAAAAGTCAAATTTGTTACGGCTGCTGTTGATGGCTTGTGTTGCCTAATGAATGCCAAGATTTGAGCTGCTAATTTTGTGCTAAATTTAACCCATGTAGCACTGTGGTATTGCCATACCAAATGATGAACGGTGCTCTCAGTGCAATTATACAGATCAGTGGTTAGATGACATAAAATTCTAGTGTGATACATTGTATCTTGCCATTTATCCCATTGTACCTACATCTGCTGTTTGCAAAAGATGTAATTAGACCCACTTGCCTCTCTTTCTACACAACAAAGCAATTTTTTTTTCCATTTATCCAATACCCCTTTCAAAATGATAACTGAATTAGCTTCCACCACCATATCAGGCAGTGCATCATAGATTGTAATGCGCAGCATATGTCTTTCTCTCCTTGCATAACCTCTAGTTCTTTCGCCAATTACTTTTTAAATCTGTCTCCCATGGTTACCAACACTTCTGCCAGAGGAAACTGTTTTATTTGCATGTTTGTGAGATGTGGGTGTCTCTAGCTGGGCCAGCACTCATTGCCTTTGAGAAGGTCCTAGTGAATAGCCTTCCTGAACTGCTGTAGTCCATGTGATGAACAGGCACACAGTGTGGAGATGCCGGTGTTGGACTGGGGTTGACAAGGTCAGAAATCAGAGAGCACCAGGTTAGAGCCCAACAGGTTTATTTGAAAACACCAGCTTTCAGAGCCTCACTCCTTCTTCAAATGTTAACATGTGAAGAAGGAGCGAGGCTTCGAAAGCTTGTGTTTTCAAATAAACCCGTTGGACTCTAACCTGGGTGTTGTCTGATTTCTGACCTTATACACACAGTGCCATTAGGAATGCATTCCAGGATCGGGGCAGCACAGTGGCACAGTGGTTAACACTGCTGCCTCACAGTATCAGGAATCCAGGTTCAATTCCAACATTGGGTGACAGTGTGGAGTTTGCATGTTCTCCCCGTGTCTGCGTGGGTTTCCTCCGGATGTTCTGGTTTCCTCCCACAGTCCAAAGATGCACAAGTTAGGTAGATTGGCCATGTTAAATTGCCCTGTAGTGTCCAGGAATGTGCAGATTAGCCATGGGCCAAAAGAAAAAGCTCCATGTGGGGTTACAGGTATAGGGCAGGGGTTGGATCAGTTGGGATGCTTTTCAGAGAGGTTGTGAAGAATCGATGGGCCAAGTGGCCTCTATTTGCACTGTAGGGATTCTGTGATTCTATGATTTTGAGCTAGCAACATTGAAGGAACAGTGATTGAGTTTCAAGTCAGGATGGTGTCTGATTTGGAGGGGTGGTTAGAGATAGTGGTTCCCAAATGTCTGGAGGTGGATGCCGTAGGTTTGGAACAGCCTGTCAAGTGAGGTTTGGTGAGTTGCTGCAGTGCGGCTTGTATACAGTACACACAATGTCTGGAGATGGTGGAGGGAGCAACTGTGTATAAAATGGCAGATGGGGCACCGATCAAGAGGGGAAACTGGCTTGTTTGGATGGTGTTGAGTTTCATGATTTTTGTTGGAGCTGTCCCCAATCAGAGGATTGAGAGTATCCCATTTGCAACCCTGACCTGCTTATGTAGATGGTGTCCAGGCTTTGAGGAGTTAGAGCATGTTACCCAATACAGAATTCCCAGTCCTTGATCTACTTTTGTAGCTACAGTATTTGTGGGGCTGCTTCCATCTGATTTATGGTCAATGGGAACCCCCGGACTGGTGATAATGGGGAATTCCGTAAGGCTTGCTACCTGTAGATATGGACTGTTTCAACGTCAAAGGAGTTGTTAATGATATTAGATATTGTTCAATCATCAGTGGATGTCTCTATTGTTGATTTTATGGTAGAGTGGAGGTTATTAATGAAGCAGCTTAAGGTGGTTGGGCCTAAGACACTACTCTGAGTTTCCACTTGATCTATCAAAACCCTGCAAGGTTATGCACACCTCTATTAAACCTCCCTTTTTGATCTTCCCTGCTGTAAGAAAAAAGTACTCCTATATCTTTAGTTTCTCCACATCACCGAAGTCTATCATTCCTGGTACCATCCTTTGTAAATTTCCTTTGCACCCCCTGAAACCTCAAGATCCTTTCTGCAGTTTGGTGCCTACCATTGACCAGAATGCTCCAGTTGAAATTTAACCAGTGTTTTCTAACAGTTTAGCATAACTTCCTTGCTTTTGTAATCTATATCTCTACTTGTTAAGCCAAGAATCGTGAATGCTATTTCAAAATTGTTTTCGCTATTTCTCCTGCACCTTCAAAGCTTGTGTTTGCGCATCCCAGGTTGCACTGTTCCATTAAAATTGAACCATTATGTTTATATTGCCTCTCCTCATTCCTCTTGTTAAAATTAATCACAACTTCTCTGTGTTTAAGTTATCTTCTACAAGTCTTCCCATTCTGCCCATCTCTGCCCTAGAATTATGTTACTGTATTTACTTCTCAATGTGTACTACATTGCTATGTTTCCTCTGACAGGCTTTGAGGTGGTGAATTTCTTACCCACAGAATTTCCAGCCTCCAATTTGCTTTTGTAGCCATAACATTGTATGGTATTCCGGTTAAGTTTCTGATCAATGGTGGTGCTCAGGATGTTGATGGTGAGCCATTCAACAGTCGTGATGCCATTGACAATCAAAGGGTTAGTAGTTGTTGAACATCGTCATTGTCTAACAATCTGGGTGGCACAAATGTTATTATGTATTATCAAATGCCTTTGAAAGTCCTTAACCTTCTGTATTATTTCATTAAAGAACTCGATCAAATTCATCAAACGTGACTTGCCTTTCACAAATCCAAGCTTGCTTTCAAATACTAGCCCATACTCTTCCGAATGCTGATTCATTTTGTCCCAGCTTGCTGGCTTTAAAGATTTCCTCACCACCATCATTTCTCTGACTGATCGACAGTTACTGGATTTATCCTTTCTCTTAGTGAAAGAATTTTCGTTGGTTCTGTGTAATGCAGTGTGGAAGTGGTCCCAATCATTTCACATGGTAAATATCTCACAGTAAGATGTGGAAGACCCACGTATCAAAGCTTGTTGCTTTCTGAACCAAGTTGCTCCAGTTACCATCACCTAGGAAAATGAAATAAATCCAAGATAGCCTTACATAGCCTGCCCTGTAAACTGTGTTCCAAACAACAGCTGAGTAATACAAGACAAAATGGTAAAAATACTGAGTAATACAAGCTGCAACTGCGTAGACAGAAGCAGCATTAATGAGCAGAATGTGACTGATGTTGGGACTTTATTTGGATGATGAGCACACACTGGCAGCTGGACTGCATTGGCAATTTCCCGGACTTGCCCCCCTAATTGGTCACCGCCAGGCGAGCACTGCAACCTGTCAACACGGATCATAGGGCTGGCAGCTCTGAAGCCTCAGCTGCTGCACTGGGAAGCATGGATGCTGCCAGTGGAGGCTGGGGAACATGAGGGCACCTCAGCATAGAAGAGACCAGGAGTAAGTAAACGATTTAATTTTAAAGATCGGATGGCCAAGGGTAGTAGGCCTGACCAATTGGTGGAAAACCCTCCAGTGATAATGTTGGACCATGGGCATATTATTTGCTGCTGGTTCTGGGCCATGGGGCTTCTAGCTCTGTGTTTGACACTGCCAAAATGTTGGCAGGTTTAGGGTTTGGGCTGGTCGCTAGATTCAGTGCCCTGATGTCATGCTGGTGGTCAAAGTACTACTTGATAAGAAACTAAATATTTGGTGAGAGACTATATAATGACAATGTAATTTGACATATTGTCAGATTCTGTCAATGGCATTTGAAATACCCAAGTAAATGAAATACTAAAGGGCTTAAGAGGTGGATATCATTTCCAAGAAGGCCGAAGACTGAATTGGCTTAGAGATGTGACATTAATCTGTGTTCTCATCAAGCCTTCACAACTTTTTTTTTAAGTTTTGTTTTTGCATTGGGAATCAAATAGAAGATCACCATAATCTGTGATGCTTTAGCCTTGTAAAACTATTATCCGTAATGCTGAAAAACAAGCTAAATAATCCCTACCCTTATTTTGAGTCAGACCTTTGTTTCAACCTCCAAACCTATGCACACTTTAATTTCTGCCTGTAAACACGTACCTAGATAAAACAGATTGTTGAGAAATAAATCTTCGAACATCGGTACACTTGAATATACTATGCTAACTGTACAATTAGCTAATGTTAGCTTACGATATGCCTATTTTAGTACAGATTTTCGTATGCATCTTTACAGGAAATACCTTGCTGACATCAGATTTGTTTCGTTATGGCTGTCAGAAATGCCAGAGCAGTGATTCCTGCATGATCAAAATAAATTCTTAACAAAGTTAACTATCATTAAGACAATAATATAAAAGAATTTATTCTTTCTCTTACCCAATCAATAGATTCTTCACCATGGGGCAAAGGCAGAAACCCGAAGATAGGAAGCAATTACGACATCAAAGTGCGGGACAGCTCAGACATGCTTATGATAGCTAGCAGCGCTCCCTGTTGTCTAATGTTAGTCCACCTTCCATTTGATGAATGTATTCCGCAATATATCCATCTGCAGCACTGCAGTGTTTGTCTATGAGACCTTTTAGAAGCTTGAGGCATGGTCCAGTTTATTTGATGTAGTGCTCCTGGGGCTTTAATCCCTCTACAAGATATTTATTTGTGCTGAGGAGTGGTGAAAAAATCAATCACTTGATGATTTGTTCCCACACTCTGGAAGATGTATCTCTTCAGTTGTTCTTTCTCTTTGTGCTCAGTGCAACAATCCAGCTGAGGTGCTAGACGTGAGTGTGGGACTGCAAATCAACACTGCCAGCACCATGACTTCAAATCAGAAACGGGCCTCTGGCACAGCTTTGGAGGTACTGCATACAGGTGAGAGCAGCACAATCTCGGGCATCAGAGACAACGTCTTTAGTGGGTACATCTGGTGACTGGTCAGGATGCCCTTAGGCTTTCTCCAACCCTCAGGGTATCATTCAGTCAGAACCTCCCCTGTTGACGTCATGTCTTAAGTTGTTCCTCGGTTACATATATTCAAGAGGAATGTTCTAATGCCATAACTAGCCTTACATGCTTTAACCTGGCTGCATCCCTAACCACGGCCCTTTTTTGGATTTTGCAATCATTAATAATGATCACGATTACTATATACGTTGAGGGTAGTGTAATCACACCAGCCTTAAATGGGCAGACACTTCTTTTAAATCAACCTGTTCAGAGATATTATTGCACTCCTCTGAAGCAGGTGGGACTTGAACCCAAGCCTCCTGGCTCAGAGATAGTGATACTACCACTGTGGCCACGACAGCCCTCTTTAACAGACATATCAAGATGCGCTGGTATGCATCCACCTACCCCATAGCTTTCATTGGCTTTGTTAAATTGGCACAGCATCCTAGCATTAACTAATTCCCTGTGAACCTTAGAATCCAAGGTGCAATTACTTAGTCATTCCACTCATCCATTTTGGATACCAGAATAACAGCCAAATCTTTTGTAAACTGGATCAGTTGAGATGCTTCATTAGAAGAACAGCTGAATATCTTAATATTGAGCTTGTCAAACAATAGTAGTTGGACAGAAAATGTTGTAAAGACAGAGATGGAAGTTGAAATGGCGTTTTTGGTAGCATCATCTATCAAGAGTGTAATTGCTTTGATAACAAGGCTGCCGTGTCTCATTTGTAGATTGAATCCCCCATCCCAATCCAGGTTAGATGAGTAACATAATATATATGTTGCTGTATCTAATGAGCTGTAATTAAGTCCATTGCCTTAACTATGTTTTTTAATCACCGAAGTTATTGAGCAGTCTGAGTTTCAACAAAACCTCCGTTTGGCACATATTCCGTTTATAGTGAAGATAAGCATTGGGTGAATTTCTAATTAAATTTATGAAGAATTATGAAATACATTCTTTCAGATTTTTTTTTATTGATGCTTTATTTAAAACAGTGAGTATTGGAAGGGATTGACACTTATTGATTGAATGACTGTCAATACGATACTGGCCAATGTGGTACTGCATGATGCTAGTGCTGTAGTCACCAAGCAACCTTAGTAGCAATATGTCGCAGGGTAACTACTCCTACTTCCACTCTGACAAAACATAATAACAACTAGTATGGGAAATTTCAGTAAAAGTTACACTTTGAGCTGAGGTAAAACAGATTTGTTGAAGTAATAAGGTGAGTTTACTGTGTAGTCTTCCTGTGCCATCCCCAATTTGGATGTTTGACACGAATAGTGAATATATTCCATTCTATTTTCTGGAAGAACCCATAACTGCGCAAAGAAATGTACCACTGACACTATTACAGAGAACTAGGTTAGTGAAGGTTTTTAGCCTTTGAGGGCAGAGATCCAAATTAACCAAATGACATTTCTGACCATCTTCCTTATTTTAATTTTTGTTCGTCTTACTCACTGATTTATTCCAGAGTAATTCCTCTGCCATCAAAATTATACATGAGCATTTAAAGTATTTTAACGAGAAGACTGAAATAAAGGGAATTCTGATTGATAATTTTTCTGTTTTTTAAAGCACTGATGAGATTTACTTCTAACCCAAAGATTTTCTTGCTCTTGTATGAACTGCAATTCTTTGCATGAGGCCAAAAATTGGTATCCTTCTCTCTTATAATTCCCAAGTATTGTTAGCAAGAGGGTCAGTGGCAAGGACAGTGGGTACAGAATCTGTGGCTGTGTCAGTGGGTAATTAACTTGGGATCTGATATCCTTTTAAGTAGAATTCCGTTCCAAGTGGAAAATGTTTTGGGTCGGAACTTTATGGAGCCTTTAAGGACACTTCTGATTTTTGGAAGAATATGTTTCTCTATAGGTATCTGCCTAGACTATTCATAGTCCCATGGAACTCTTCTACCTCTGGGTATTGTAAATGACTACTGAACCTGCCCTGACATGGCAGGTTTAGTAGTTAGTTGCAGAGTTGCACATAATAACTGAGTTCTCAGCTATTCTCAGTGCCTTGGTTATCTCTGAATTGATTGTGCAGTTTTCATTAATATTATATATTATTTTAAAGTTGTGCCTTAGCTTCTCCTCTCCAAATGATTCCTTTTTCTCTGTACTTCTTGCAAAAGCAGTTATTCAGTGCCTGTACTGCACGCAAAACAAAACTTTTCACTGTACCTAGGTACATGTGACAACAATAAATCAAATAAATAAATCGGTTCCATGATCACAGCAGCCTTATGTACGCTATTTTGTTCAAATGGATATATTTATGTGTGAACCTGAAATGATGAATGTGTCAGGCCATCTATTCATGAGCAATGCAACAAGTCTTCTTTTGCATTCACCCAGCTTCTAAGACAGTGTTATCCTGTAATTGAAGTGAGAAAAATGGCAGGGGAAGGGGGAAACGAACTGTAAATGCTGCCATTTTAGGACATTTGTTCTTGTTCTGATCTACCTGATGGGCCACGTGTTTAGGAGTTGGTTTTGGAGATGAACAATACTGAAAAGTGGCCTTATTGGCCAACATGCCTGATGTCTGGCTGCAAATCACCTCCCATTTTTGTGGACGTGGGATTGGAACCAACAGCGCTGTCCACCCACATACAGTGGGTATCCAATTAGATTCATCAAATAAGTGTAATTAGAGAAGCCAATGCAGCCAGTCAGCCTCCAAGTCCCTGTCCAAAGCAGGCTGATTCTGCAGATGGGAGACTGGAATCTTCGTAGATTGCGATCCCAGCTGGGTATATGAGCAGCTATAGTCTGACCTAAAGAGAGGCTCCCCTTTCCCCAGAGCCCCTTTTACCCTGACTGCTAAATCACACTTTTCAATTAAAGATCTGAAGAGGCTGGAGACATAGAGCCTTCATGTTGAAGTGCTCTCTCTGCAAATTACCTCCTATTATTTGCCTGCTACTCCTCTCACACTGAAAGGTCTCAGATGCAGGCTTCAAGAGCCTTTAATTGGATGGAGGGGCTTTCTCTGGACCAACTTCAGGGTCCCCTCAACCAGAAAATTGAAAGTTTGACTTTCTCTGGAGGTAGATTCTGGATCCAGCCACAGCCGCAGCTTCTGTTTCTTTTTTGTCAGAGGGAAGTCAACCTTTTTATCTCTCTTTTCTTTCTCTTGTTATTGGTAGTACTCTTTAATCGGCAGTTTAATCCTGAAAATATATTTCAGCGGATATTCCCTAGCGATAGGAAATCACCTCCTGTGTCTACCCTGTCAAGCCTCGTCAGAAACTTGTTTGGCAGAGGTTTACTCTTAACGTTGTGAACATCATGTCTCAAAAAACTGATGAAACTGGCACACAGAATGTTATGACCCAAGGAATAAATCATTAGTTTTTGCCAAAGCTGTGGATGTAGATCAAGATCCTGGAATTTTTTTAAAGCATCCATTAACGTTAGGAAGAAGGGTGAATTGACTTCTGTGTCCAGGAGAGCTTTTTGATCCAGAAAGTAGAAAACCTTACAAGGAAGTGGCAGTGCTGGACTCAATTTTAAGAAACAAAGTGAATGAAGTGGTAGAACTGACAGTGGAAGAGCATTTTTGTGATAGTGACCAAAACTCAGTAAGTTTTAAAGTAGTTATGGAAAAGGACAAAATTGGGCTGGAAGAAAAAGTTCTAAATTGGTCAACTTAATTCTGATAAGACAGGATCTGGCTAAAGTGGACTGTGAGCAGTTTCTTGTAGAGAAATTTACATCAGAGCAATGGGAGACATTTAAAAAGGAAATAATGAGAATGCAGGGCCAACATCTTTCAGTACAGGCGAAGGAGGCAGCAAACAAGTCCGGGAACCCTGAATGTTGAGGAATATGCAGGACTGGATAAGGAATAAAAGGGAAGCTTATGGTAGCTATCAAGAGCTAAAAACAGTTGAAGCCCTAGGGAAGTATAGTAAATGCAGAGGGCTATTTAAAAAAGGGGACATGAAAAGCACTGGTTAGTAAAATAAAGGATAAACCAAATATGTTTTCTAGGTATATTAAAGGCAAAAGGCTTATTAGAGACCAAACCTAAGTGGGACCTGAAGACAGATAAGATTTTTAATGATTAGTTTGTAATCACTATTGTGAAGAACATAGTAGAATAGAGAAGTCGGTGAGTGTGATTGTGCTTGTGATAAATGTGAACAAATTAGTATTGAGAAGGAAGAAGTATTAGCAGGATTAAAACAGGATAGATCCCAAGCCCAAATGAGATATATCCTAGGCAGCTGTGAGAGGCAAAGGTAGAGATTATAGGGGCCTTGACTTTAATTTTCGAATTGTCTGTGGACACAGGAGAGGAGAGTTGCCAGGGGATTGGAAGAAGCTAACGTACCATTATTCAAGAACGGTGGTGGGGATAAACCAGGGAACAACAGGCCAGTGAATATAACATCTGTGGTAGGGAAACTTTTGGAAAAAATTCTGAGGGTCAGAGTTTATCTCTACTTGGAGTCACAAGGATTCGTCAAGGATTATCTGCATGTCATGGTCAGTGTGAGATCAGGTCTAACAAATTTGATTGACTTTTTTGTAGCAGTGACTAGATGTGTAGATGAGGATAGTGCAGCTGATGTTGTCCATATAAACTTCAGAAAGGCTTATGACAAAGTGCCTCATGGCAAACAGGTCAGGAATTACCCTTGGGATCCAGGGCAATTTGGCAAGTTAGATTCAAAACTGGCTCAGCAGCAAGAGGGATAGGGTGCTGTTTGAAGGTTGCTTTTGTGAATGGAAGCCTGTGTCCAATGGCATATGACAGAGTTTGGTACTGGGTCCCTTGCAGTTTGTAGTGTACATTAATGATTTAGACACGCATATAGTGGTCATACCAGTAAATTTGCAGATGACAGAAAAATTGGTGGTGTGGTAAATAGAACTGAGATGAGGAAAAACTTCTTCACCCAGCGAGTGGTGAGCCTGTAGAATTCATTACCATAGAAAGTGGTTGAGGCCAAAACATTGCGTTATCAAGAAGGATGTAGATACAACTCTAGTGGCTAAGTGGATCACGGGATATGGGGGAATGGCAGGATTAGGGTATTGAGCTCAATGATCAGCCATGATCATAATGAATGGCGAACAAGCTCAAGGGATCAAATGGCCCAATCCCGATCCTATCCTCTATATTTCTGTGTTTCTATGGGAAAAGGTATGTTTTAGAAAACAAAGATAGTTGAAGTGTTGTTGCACTTTGTAAAGCCAGTTACCAACACTTACTGTAAGTGCTGTTTTACAGGATGTGTAAAATCCTGTAATTGAGATTTGGACAGTGTTAAGTAGCTCATTGGTCAGTGGAGTGGTGATCAGTTGCCAATGACAAGCACCTCCTGCCTAGCAACACCTGTGTGATTGGCTCCAAGGTGAACAGCTTGTGAGAATGAGCAATATAGCCAGAACCCTTCAGACCTCTGGGGGATAGAATTTGGTGTTCTTCTCTCTGCAGTTATAAAAAAAACTAAAGCCTGAAGAAAGCCAGTCATTGTATGTTAGAGACTTGATAGTTTATGAACCAGCAACTCCGCCTCCTACAAAGAAGTATGAAACACCCAGGGAAGAAACAGATTGATGAACAACAAGTCCTGACAAACAAACGGAGCATTTCAGTGAACGCTGTGGGCAGGGGCCATTGAACTACCTTCCCAGGTTTACCCTCCATTCATAACACCAATGTTTCATTTGTCTGTCTGTATTTGTTTGTAGAGGAATTTTATAAAGGGTTCAGAGTTTTAACTATTTCTACTGGCTGGGCAGTCTTAGTCTAAAAGAAAGGGCCAGAATCTTCGGGAGAAATGTTAGGAAGCACTTGAATGCACAATGGGTGGTAGACCAGTTGTTAATTTTAAGTCTGAGGTTGGTAAATTTTTGATAGCAAAGGTACTGAGGTATATAGGCCATAGGGAGGCATATAGATTTAGGCCACAATTCAGCCATGATCTCATTGAATGGCAGAACTGACTTGAGGGTCTGAATGTTAACTAGTAGAGTTATATGTTGACAGTTCACAGTTGTTTACCAAGAACAAGTGTCCATTTATTCATAATAAATAGTAATTCTTGTTAACTACAGAAACCTGGTTTGTGACTTGTGTTAACTTAAGTCTATAAAGGCAGCTAAGTTGGAAAATGTTGCACATTTTGATAAAATCTTTAATTTTTGTGACAACTCTGGGAATAATGGGGTTTAATTTCCAGCGTGCCACCCCAGTGAGATATGACAATCTTAGAATGCTTAATCTGGATTGATTTTGAAACAGAGGCAACAAGGATTTGTGTGTTGTCTTATAAGTAACACAGATGAAGGAAAATGTCAAATTCTATACTGCATTTAAGACATGACATGAGAAATGTCAAAGGATTTCCTGCAGGTGGCAGAGTTGCCCCCAGCAGTCTGAAGGGAACTTAGAAAATCCAAGGTGATTGAATTGCTGGGTAAACTGGAGGGAGCATTGCCTAACAGAGCTAAGAAGGCAAATATGACTGCAGTACATGCATGGTACTAATGTTCAGAGGAAATACAAGCGAGGTCAAATACTCCAGGCATTGAAACCTCGGAATCAGGTGATATTCAAATCACTTCAAAACATCAAAACATCAGCTTTCTTGCTCCTCTGATGCTGCCTGGCCTGCTGTGTTCCTCCAACTCCATACTGTGTTATCCCCTATTCAAATCAGAGACTCCTCCAACCCCTGGTTATACTGTCCTCCACCCTCTTCCATCAGGCAGAAGATATAAAAGTTTGTATACATGAATAAACAGATTCAAGCGCAGCTTCTTCCCTTTTGAATGGACCTCTTTAATGTTAATGTTGATCTCTGTCTGCACCTTCTTGGCATCTGTAACATTATATTCTGCACTCTTCTGTTAACCTGTTGCATTTATATAGTACGATCTGCCTATAAAGCACACAAGATAACACTTTTCGTTGTACCTCAGTACACATAACAGTAATAAATCAAATATTTAGTTATGGTTAAAACACCTTGAGCATGAGGAGAAAATGAGATGCAACTAGTGATAGCAGAAAAAAGCAGGCAGAAAAAGACAAGGAAATAGAAATGGAAAAAGTAGACATGAGAAAACTATAATTAGAATTGCAAGAGAGAAAGAGAGAGAAAGTGAAAGAGTATAAGCTTTAAATGATGCATTTGAAATAGGAGATGTTAAATACTGACGCAAGGAGAATCTGAACCATAATATGAAGTCCTGTAAGGAAACATTGAAGTTTTCACAGGCCTTACCAACATTTGAGGAAAAGGATGTGGAGGCATCTTTCATATCATATGAAAAAATGTCGAGACAATTGAATCGGGCAGAAGTCTGGCACTGTTCTTGCACAATATGTTGATAGGTAAAGCACAGGAAATTTATGCTTTACTGCCGCAGGAAGTTTCTAGGGAATATGATGCTATAAAGAAAAGCATATTGGCTGCGTGTGAATTAATGTCTGAGGCATAAAGATAAAGATTCTTGAATCTAAGAAAACAGCCTGAGCAAACCTATCTTGAATTTGAAAGGGTTAAGCAAAATAATGCTAGCACGTGGATGTGAGCTTTAGAAGTTAAAATCATATAAGATTATTCTCTTAGAGGAATTTAAAAACATGCTATCTTCTGTAATAAGAAATCATGGTGAAGACCAAAGGGTTGCAACTGCTAAATAAGCAGCAAAAATAACTCCCAATTATGTTATCCATAAAGGTGAATCTTCTTCCCATTACTCTCATAAATTCAAAAGGGATAGAAAATGGGAGAGTTTAGGGAAGGCACATTGCCAGGGTAAAGAATGGATAGCTGGGAATGCCCCAAGGTTTTCTCAGATCAGAAGGGGAAATGCTGAGGTGGGGGTGAAAATTAGAAGCTCAGGTGTTTCCATTTTAACAAGCGACATATTTGTTGAGAATATTAGAAGATGTGAGGGAAACCCTGAGGACTTAATGGAGCTTGTAAGAATGAGGGAAGGAAAGGGCAATGGATCAGATTGTACCTTTAATTACAGGTATTACGCGGGAGCTGTGAGTACTGAAGAAGCACATAGGGTAGATGAGAGATATGACGGGTTTTTTTTCTAAAGGAAAGATAATCCCCTTTTCCTCTATTTAAGTTTATTGAGATAAACTCTATTTAAGAACGAGGATAATTCAAAACAAGTGTTTGGCATATCTTTGTTAATTGAGGCTCAGAAAGCGGATCCAGAGTTAAGTAAATTGCACAGACAGCTGACACTGCAGCTGAGGTTGAAGGAGTTCTGGAGTGCTATTATAATAAACATGGAATTCCAATGAGGAAGTAGAATCGTCCTCTTAGAGCTGCAGGCAAAGAACGGATGGTTGTTTACCAGATTGTACAGACAAATTGCAAGTATGGCAGAACATATAGGACAATGGAAAACGTAGGCATTGATAAATAGGAATTTTAAATGGCCAAGACTTCATAAAGATGTAGTGCAATTCTGTACAATTTGTCATACATGTCCTAGGGTTGGAAAACATCAAAATGTAATCAAACCAGCACCTTTGATACCCAAAACAGTTTTTGAAGAACCATTTAGTTGCATGTTAGTCAATTGTGTGGGACTATTACTGAAAACAAAAGCAAGGCATAATTATTTTCTTGCAATTATGGATATGACAACTTAAGCCCCAGAAGCAATTCCTTTAAGAATAATTACAGTTAAGGTGGTAATAGAAAAGTTAACTCACTTTTTTACTGGTTTTGGGTTATCAATTGATATACAGTGTATTCAAGGTCCTAACTTTATAAAGTTTTCCAGGAAATCATTAGCTGTTTAGGTGTAAAACAATTGAAGTTAACTACAATCTACAAGCACAGGGACTTCTGAAGAGATACTATCAGACTCTCAAAACCATGACTAAAGCATAATGTCATGAATGCCCACAGGATTGGGAGAAAAGATTAGATCTAATTGCTAGCAGAAACTACCCAAATGAATCTATTGGCTTCAGTCCATTTGAATTGATTTGTGGTGATTAAGGAGATGTTCTAGAAATAAAAAGCCAAATCCTTAATGTTGGTTTAAACATATGGTGGGGGATAGGAACCTAAACAGCAAGACAGTAGAGAGCCAACCAAGGACAAAAACAAAAGTCAGAATTGAAATATGAGGAATGTGATAGAAATCAAACCACAATGCTAAGTACTTTGAACAGGATTGAAAATGTTAAGAAGGCTTAAGGCATCGTGTCTTAATGTGTGAAGCATTTGCAATGAAGTAGATGAATTGTTAAGCAAATAGGTATAAACAAATATCCAGGGATATTCAGTTTCTAGGAAGGACAAACAAAGAGGAAAAGGAGACGAGGTAGTATTGCTGGTTAAAGAGAAAATTAACACAATAGTGAGGAAAGATATTAGCTCTGCTGAAGTAGAATCTGCGTGGACAGAACTCATAAGAACCAAGGAACTGAAAACAATGGCAGGAGTTGCATATAGACCCCCCAAACTGTGGTAATGTTGGGGAAGACATTAATCATGAAATTAGAACTGCAAGCAGTTAAGGTACAGCTGTAATTATGAATAACATTTATCTTCTTATGGGCTGGGCAAACCAAATCAGTAACAATACCAGAAAGGAGGAATTCCTGAAGTGTTGCAATCTTGTTTTCTGGCTCAATATGTTGAGGAACCAATAGAAGACAGGCCATCCTAGACTGGGAATTATGTGATGAGACAAGAATAATTGGCTATCCAGCTGTATGAGGTCCCCTGGGGAAGAGAGACCATAATATGATATCATTCTTCATTAAGATGGAAAGTGACATAGTTAATTCTGAGACTAGGGTCCTGAAGCTAAATAGGGGAAGCTACGATGGTATGTGGCTCGAGTTGCCTATGATAAATTGGGAAATGTTACTTAAAAGGATAATGGTGGATAGGCAATAGTAAACATTTGAAGAGTGCATGGGGAAACTGGAACAATTGTTCATTCCTGTCTGGCAGAAAAATAAAACGGGAAAGGAGGTCCAGCCATGGTTAACACGGAAAATTAAGATAGTGTTAGATCCAAGGAAGGGGCATATAAATTGTCCAAAACAAACAGCAGCTCTCAGGGTTGGGAGCAGTTTAGATTTAGATTTCAGTAAAGGAGGATAAAGAGATTAATTAAGTGAGGAAAAATAGAGTGTGAGGTAAACTTGTAGGGAATATACAAACTGATCGTAAAAACTTCCATAGGTATGTGGAGAGAAGAAGATTATTGTAGACATATATAGGTCCTTGACAATCAGAAACAGGATAGGGCTTAATGGGAAACAAAGAAATGGCAGATCAATTAATTCATATTTTGGTTCTGTCTTTACAAAAGAAGAACATTCCAAAAATGTTGGGAGACAGAGGGTCTAGTGAGAGAGAGGAAATGAAGGAAATCCATATTAGTAGGGAAATGGTGTTGGGAAAATTGATGGGATTAAAGGCCAACATCAGTCTAGACCCCAGAGTATTTAAAGAAGTGGTCCAAGAAATAGGGAATAGTGGCCATTTTTTCAAGATTTTATAGACTCTGGAACAGTTCCTGTCAATTGAAGGGTACCTAATGTAATCCAGCTGTTTGAAAAAGGAGGTAAACAGATAATTATAGACTGGTTATCCTGACGTCTGTAGTAGGGAAAATGCCTGAGTTCATTTAAAAAGATTTAATAGCAAAGGACTTGGAAAATGATGACAGGATTGGACAGACCCAGCATTGGGTTACAAAAGAGACATCATGGTGGACAATTCTTTTGGAATTTTTTAAGGATGTAGCTAGCAGAGTTGATTAGGACTTTCAGAAGGCATGTGATAAGGTCCCAATTAAGAGATTAGCACGTATCAAAGTGTGTATGATTGGGGGCAATGTACTGACATGGATAGAGAACGGCTGCAGACAGGAAACAGGAATAACTGGATCAATTTCTGAGTGGCAGTCAGTGATCTGTGGGGTATCAGTGGGATTGGTGCTTGGACCCCTAGTTATTCATGACGTAAATGATTTAGATGAGGGAACTAAATTTAATATCTCCAAGTTTTCAGACTACACAAAGTTGGATGAGGGAGGGTGAGTCCGAAGGAGGATGCAGAGATGCTTTTGTGTGGCTTCAGGAAGGCAATGGCCAAGGTGATATTATTGCTAGACTGTTAACCCAGAAACCCTGGGTTGTCTATGATAATGGGAAGATTTTGTAAGACTGCTTAGATGATAATCTTGAGAGACATATCTGGATGTATTGCATCTACCAGGCATGATGTGGACATAAGGAGAGTCAGGACCAATGAAACAGCATCCTTATTTGTGATCCCAGTAGAACAAGCATGAGTGGAAACAGAAATGCAGTATGTGGAAAACAATTTGATTGAGCCTCACCAAAGTTTATCGGTAGTGTTAGTTCCTTAACAGGCTGGATCAACCAGATTCATATAGGCCATATAAAAGGAAATGAAGTCACAAGACAGATTTGTACTCCATTCCATGGTTGTATTGATAGGTTTGCCAGTGCCTCTTCCTTTATGAGATTGATATATTGAAAGAGTACTGGAAAGTGCCATTAACATTAATGAGTAAAGAAATATCCACTTCTGTTACACAAAATGGATTATACCAATGTTGAATAGTGCCATTTAGGTTAAAGAACTCCCCAGACGTAATCCAGAGACTTATTAATCAAGTCATAGCTGAGATCCAAATGTACAGTTTATTTTGATGTTGTGATTTACAGTAACATATGGGAAGAGCATGTGGGACATGTTTAAGTAATTACGGTTGGCTGGCTTACTAATAAATTTAGCCAAAAGTGAATTTGCAAAAGCAACAGTAACTTGTCTAGGATGCATTGTAGAACAATGACATGTGTTGCCAAAAAAAGTGAACGTGAAGGCTCTAATAGAATTCCCTGTTCCTAGAACTAAATGAGACATTGAGAGGATTATACTGTATGGGTTTTATTTGAACTTTTTGCATAATTTCAGCACAGTAGCTGTAACTTTAACAAATTTGTTAAAGAAACAAACAGAAGTGGTATGATCTGCAGTATGCTAGGCGGCCTTTGAGAAACTGAAGGAAATTCTAAGAAGTGAAGCAGTATTGATCACCCCTGCCTTTTTCCAGACCTTACCAAACATGATTGATGCTAGTGACTTGGGGATATGTGGACTCTTGGTGCAGGATAATGAGTCCAGAATACAAAAGTCAGTAGAGTACTACTCTAAGAATCTAAACCAGTATCAGAAGAAGTACCATGCTGTAGAAAAAGAGACATCAGGAATGCTATTGGCTCTTCAACATTTTGAAGTTTATGTCCAAAATGATAACTAGCAAACATTAATTTACAATAATCATAATGTACTGGCATTTGCTGAAAATTTTAAAATGCAAAATGCAAGACTATTCTGGCAGAGTATCTTGTTTCAACCATTTAATGTAAAAATTAATGGAAAAGGTAATGTAATTACAGATACATTGTGCTGAGTGTAAAACGTTGGAATACATTAAAGGTTTAAGAAATGCTAAGATGGTATAAGGACTTATAAAGTTGAAAGAAGGATGAATGAATGTAAAGCTTGTGTGCTTGTTTTTATATATTACATATTTTATAAAGAAGTACATTTTTGAAAGGGTATTTCATTGTATAAGAGTGGAGACCTGTAAGGACTGTAGGTTTTCTTTGTATTTTTTGAGTGTGGACTGAAATGGGAAAAGGACTGATTTAAAAAACAAGGACTGTTGAAGGACTTTGGCACTTTAAAAAAACCAGCTACCAAAACTTACTGAAAGTGCTGGTTACATTGTTCTTTATTCAAACAGTGGCAATTGCATATGCATAGATCCTTGAAGGGAACAGGACAAGTGGCTAGACAACAAGGTGCAGAGCTGGATGAACACAGCAGGCCATCCAGCTCTGCACCTTGTTGTCTCGGATTCTCCAGCATCTGCAGTTCCTACTATCTCAGGACAAGTGGCTAGGCTGGTTAAGAATGCATATGGGATACTTGCCTATATTAGTTGAGGCATTGAATACGAGAGTAGGGAGTTTATGTATGATTTTGGTTCGGTTGCTGTGCAATTCTGCTGACCACAGTATAGGAAAGATATGATTTGCATTGGGGTGGATGCAGGAGCGATTCACCCGGATGTTGCCTGGGCTGGAGTGTTTCAGCTATGGAGAGAGACTACATTGGCTAGCGTTGCTTTCCTTGCAGTAGAGATGTCAGGGGTGGGGAACCTCATTGAGACCTACAAAATCTAGGGCCATAGATAGGATCAATAGGAATAAATGTTTCCCCTTATTAGAGAGGTAAACTAGCAGGCAGCATAGATTTAAAGTAAGGGGCAGGCATCTGTCATTGGGAAAATATTAAAATCTATTATAAAGAATGTAATTGCAGAGCATTTAGAAAAATATAATAAAATCAAGCAGAGTCGGCATGGCTTCATGAAGGAAAAATCATGCCTGACAAATTTATTAGTTCTTTGAGGAGGTAACAAACGGGGTAAATTAAAGATGTAATATGTTTGGATATCCAGAAGGCATTTGATAAGTTACCGTACATTAGACTATCTAATAAGATGAGTCCCTGATATTGGAGGTAATATAGTAGTGGGGATAGAGGATCAGCTAACTACTAGGAGACAGAGTTGAGGTAATGGGGTCACTTTCAGAATGGTGATCTGTAACTAGTGGAGTGCCACAAGGATCAGTGCTGAGACCACAATTATTTACAATATATGATAGTGTCTCGGATAACAAATGGATGTATAATTGAAGTTTGTGCATGACACAAAATTAGTTGGGAAGGCAAGTGATGAAGATGACATAGAGTCTATAGAGGGTTAAGGACAGATTAATTGAGTGGTCAAAAACTTCGCAGATGGAATTTAATGTGGAAAAATGCGGGATTATGCACTTTGGCCCAAAGAAAAGAAGAGCTGAGTATTATTTAAATGGGGAGAAGGCATTGGGGGTCCTTGTGTATAAATCACACAAAATTTAGCATCCAAGTTCAGCAGGTAACAGGGAAGGCAAATGGACTGTTGGCCTTTATTTTAAAGGGAATGGACCATAAAAGTAGGGAAGTCTTGCTGAAACTATACAAGATGGCAGTCAGACTATAAGTGGCTTCCTTATTTAAGGAAAGATGTACTGGCATTGGAGGCAGTCCAGAGTAGGTTCATTAAGTTGATTCAGGAAACGGAAAGATTTTCTTATGAAGAAAGTTTGAGTAGGCTGAGTTTTTACACAGTGGAGTTTAAAAGAATGAGAGGAGACCTTATTAAAAGATATAAGATTCTTAGGGCTTGACAGGATAGATGTGGAAAGGTTTCTACGCTTTGTAGGAGAGTCTAGGACCAGAAGGCATAATCTCAGAGTAAGGAATCACCCATTTAAGACAGAGATGAGGAGGATTTTTTTTTCTCTCAGAGGGTAGTCAATCTATGGAATTCTTTACAGCAATGGAAGCTGAGGCTAGATCGGTAAGTATATTCAAGACTGAAAAGACAGATTTTTAATCAGCATTGGAATCAAGGGTTTATTAGGGATAAGGCAGCAAGACAGTTGAAAATTGTCAGATCAGCCATGATCTCTTTGATTGGCACAGCAGATTCAATAGCCTAAATGGCCTATTGCTGTTTCCACATCTTCTCATTTAGAGCGGTTTTAAAGAGAATTTTTTCGCCCAATGTGTGGTGGGTTTCTGGAAATTGCTGCTTGAAAGGATGGTAGAGGTGAGAACCATTATAATGTTTAAGAAATATTTTGAAAACCTTGTGATTCTATCGGCATTTCAATTGCTTATGGGCCAAAAACTGGGAAATGGGATTAGAATAGATAATACTTGATGACTGGCATGGACACCATGGCCAAAGGGACTCGTTACATTCTGTATTACTCTGTTACTCTATGAATTTCTTCTTAGATTATTGTGGATTTTCTTAGTTGCTGGGATGGAAGTTGTCACAGCTGTCAAATGTGAATAGAATTGACAGAGCATATTGTTGGATATGAGATGTAAGCACTTCATAAATTCTGTTGGCAAGTTTATGGGACTAAAGATCAGCTAGCTGTGCATAAATATTATAATATAATGTGACATTGTGTTGATATAGCTTGGCAGAGTATGCACACCACTGAGTGGCCTCTTCACTCATGTTTGGATGAGATCAACTTTCATTCTTCTAAATTCCAGAGAGTAGAGGGCCAACTTATTTAGCCTGTCTTCATATGGCAGTGCTCCCATCTCAATCTAGTGAACCTTTACTGTACTGCTTTTAGGACAAGTACATCCTTCCTTAGATATAGAGACCAAATTTTTGCACAGTGCACCAGGTGAACTCTCACCAAAATTCTGTACAATTGTATCATGTTGTCCTTACTCCTATGCTCTAGTCTCTTTGCAATAAACACCAATGTGTCATTTGCGTTCCTGATTCCTTATGTACCCGCACGATAATGTTCTGTGCTCCTTATACGAATATACCCAAGTCTCTCTGAACATCAGCATTTACAAAGATTCAAGCCTTTTTAAAAAAGCCTTTCTTTTCCCATTCTTAACAACAAACTAAATATTTCCTACTTCCTCAGATTATGTTTGTTGTGCTGCCACTTAACCTGTCTGTATCTCTTTGCGGTGTCTTTGTGTCTTCCTCATAGCTTATATTCATACCTAGCTTTGTATTATCAGCAAACCTAGGTACATTACTCTCTGTCTCTTTGTCCACGTTATTTACTCACATTGTAAAAACCTGAGGCTCCAGCATTGAATCTTCCAGCACATCACTTATCACATGTCAACTTGAAATTTCCTTTACTCTAACTGATTCTTGTCCATCAACCAACCTCCTATTCATGCTAATATATTGCCTGTGTAGCTTGTGAATTATCCATTTATCCTTATCAAATACCTTTTGAAATCCAAAAATACCATATCCATCTGTTTCCGGTAATCAATTAATTGGATCCTCACAACACTCCAATAAAATTGTCAAACACATTGCACCTTCATAAAAACGTTGACTTCGTCTCAGCATTCTGTGATTTTCTACGTGTATTGTTAAGAATTCTTTATAAATATATTCCAGTACTTTCCCAACAACTGATGTCAGGTTAACTGGCCTGTACGGTTTACTCCCTTGTACCTTTCTTGAGTATTGGTGTTCCATTCGCTAACACTCTCAATCTGCTCAAACCATTCTAGAATCTGGAGAATTTTGGATTGTCATAGCCAGTGCATTATTACTTCAGCTGCCTTTTTCAGAACACTAGGAAGTAGACCCTCACATCCTGGAAACTTGTCGAATTTTGGTGCATGATATTTCTCAAATACTTTTTCTCCATTGATATTAATTATTTTAAGTTCCTCAATCTCATTAGCCATTGGTTATCCTCCATTTTTGATACGTAACTTGTGTCTTCTATTGTGATGAAAATATTTGTTCACTGTCTCAGCTATTTCATCATTCCCCACAATAAATTCTCCTGCCATTGCTTCTAAGGAACTAATATTTACTTCAGCCACAGCCTTTTTTGCATTAAATTGTTGATTCGTAATCTTTTTTTTTCATTTTTATTGACTTTTTGATCAATGTGCTGGTTTCTAAATACTCCTAATTGTCATGCTTATTAGCATTCTTTGCAGAATTGTATGTCACATCCATTCTTGAATACAGGGACTAAAACTTTACCAGGTGCAGCCTCACCAACAGTTATAACAACAGTTGTAAACTCATATCTTCTAGCAATAAAGGCCAAAGCTTCATCTTAATTGTCATCTTAATTATTTGCTTTCACCTGCATGCGATGTTTTGTGTTTTATGCCTAACAACTCTCAGATCCCTCTGTGCTACACGTTTTTGCAGTCTATCTCCATTGAAATAAAAATGTGCCTTTTGATTCTTTCTACAGAAGTGCATGATGTCATTCTTTCCAACATTAAGCTCCATCTGCCACGTTTCTGCCCACTCACCTAATCTATCCCTAGACTTTTGCAGATTCCTTATGTTTTTATGACAACAGGCTCTCCCACTTATTTCAGCAAATTTGTATGTCTCTGTCCCCTTTTCAAGTCAACATGGCAGTGTCAACATGGATCCATGAAAAGGAAGTCAGGAGTTTTTTGAAGATATTGCTAGCAGAGCAGATAAGGAGAAATCAGTGACTGAGTGTATTTGGATTTTCAGAAGGCTTTTGATAAGGTCTGCACAGGATCTTAGTAAACAAAAGCAGAATGCATGGGATTTGGACTAGTATTCTGCAATGGATCAAGGTTTGGTTAATAAATTTGGTTACTAAAGTTATTCTCACCTTGGCAGGCTGTGGACATTGGGATACCACAAGGATCATTCACATTCTATGTCAATGATTTGGATGTGGGGGCCAATAGTAGTATTTCCAGGTTTATGGATGACACAAAGCTAGGTTGGAGTAGAAAATGTGAGGATGGTACAAAAGGCTTCAAGGGGATTTATACAGGCTGTGAGTGGGTAGGAATATGATAAATGGAAAATAACACAAGTGTGAGGTTATCCACTTTGGTAGAAGGAACAGAAAAGCAGTTTATTTCTTAAAGAGTGAGAAATCGGTAAGTGTTTATGTCCAAAGATACTTGGGTGTCCATGGACACAAGTCACTCAAATCTAATGTGCAGGTGCTGCAAGTAATTGGGAAGGCATAAGGTATGTCGACATTTATTGAAAGAGGATTTGAGTACAGCAGTAAAGAAGTCTTCCTCCAATTGTTTAAAACCTTGATGAGACCACATCTAGAGTCATAGAGTTATACAGCACAGAAACAGACCCTGTGGTCTAACTAGCCCATGCCGAACATAATCCCAAACTAAACTAGTCCCACCTGCCTGCTCCTGGCTCACATCCCTTCAAACCTTTCTTATTCATGTATCCATCCAAATGTCTTTTAAACGTTGTAATTGCACCTGCATCTTCAACATCCTCAGGAAGTTCATTTCACATGCAAACCACCCTCTGTGTAAAAAATTTACCTTTTTTTTTAAATCTCTCTCCTCTCATTTTAAAAATGTGCCCCCTTGACGTGAAATTCCCCATGTTAGGGAAAAGACAACTATCATCAACTCTATCTATACCTCCCATTACCTTATAAACTTTCAGGTCACCTCTCAACCACCTACACTCCCGTTAAATAAGTCCCAGCCTATCCAGCCTTTCTTTATAACTCAAACCTAAGGCCCAACCATTAATTGTACAAACCCTACCCTTGTTTCTTGTACCAAAATGCAATATCTCGCATTTATCCAGTTTGAACTCCATCTGCCATTTTTCAGCCCATTGACCCATTTGATCAAGGTCCCATTGTAATCTTAGAAAACCTTCTTCACTGTCCACAATGTCACCAATTTTGGTGTCATCCACAAACTTACTAACCATGCCTTTTATATTCTCATCCAAATCATTTATATAAATGACGAACCAAAGAGACCCAGAAACAATCCCTGTGGAACATCGCTGGTCACAGGCCTCCAGTCGGAAAAGCAACCCTCCACCATTACTCTCTGTTTCCTGCCATTGCCAATTATGTATCCAATTGGCAAGCTCACCCTGAATCCCACGTGACCTAACTTTACCAATTAGTCTACAATGCAGAACGTTGTCAAAAGCTTTACTACTAACCAAATAAACCCCTTGCATTGAAATAAATAGTTTAGTTCCTCAGAGTTACTACATACTCTGACTCTCCTCATTCCTTTCTAATTGACGTGCTCTCCTCACATTCAGAACCTACCCATCAATCCTTCCATTTACACTGATGCTTAGAATTCCTCCACATGTCTTCTGTATCAGTATAAAATTTTCCTTAATACAATGAGCAAATCTCCCTACTAAGATATTGGTCCTTTTCCAGTTTAGGTTAGACCGATCCTTTTCGAACAGAAGACACACCAATTGGCCAAAAACCTGAATCCTTGAACAATACACCAGCTCTTCAGCCATTGATTTACCTCCTTTAACCTTTTGTTCCTTTCCTCGTTTGAGATTGGCATTGGGAGTAAACCAGAAATTACTACTTTTAAGGTTTTATTTTTTAATCTTCTACCTAGTCTCTTAAATTTACTCTGTACTGCTTTAATCTTTTCTCCAAAAATATCATTCCTACCAATGTGGACAATAATTTCTGCCTTCTCAATCTCACCTTTAATAGTATGCTTGAAATGTTTAGAAACATCCTTAATCCTAGCACCAGAAAAGCAACAAACCACCCTAAATTTATGCTCACTGCCACAGAATCTCCTGTCGATGCCCTGACAGGAGCGTCCCCTGTAACAAGCCACTGCCTAACATAAGAATTGTTCCAACTGACTGGCCCTTCCATTTTCCTCAGAGAGACTATCCCCTTCAACTGTTCCAAAAACTGAATATCCTTTCAATAAAGGAATAGCCACTGGAGACTTTTGAACTACCTTTTTATCTCTCCTGACAGTCACCCTGACTGATCCTGCTGGGTAATAATTTTTCCAAATCTACTAGCCAACACGCTCTGTACCTTATATATGACCTTAATGACATTAAGCCTAAAAAAAAGGATGTTTCAGTAACATCTTATAAAATAAAAAACTGAAGTTTTTTTTTAAAATAAGAAGTTGCATTTTCATTCTGGAAAGTCCTGCACATGGCCAGCTCCAGAGAAGAATTTTTTTTTCAAAAAAACCTTTGCAATGTTTAATAAAATGCTCTCTATAATACATACAGATTTTTTTTCAATTTCTGATTTAAGAATTGAAAAAAAACCTCTGCTATTCACTGTAGGCCCTTAAAAAAAGTTCAAAAAAATGTCCATTTGAAAAAAAATTGTGATTTTTTTTTGTTTAGTTTTTTGTTTTTTTTGAATGTTAATAAAACAAAATGGAAAAAATCTTATTAATAAACTAAAATTACTATAATAACAGAAAAAAACTGCAATAAATCTTTAACTAAGCCTGCAATCTAGAAACAGCTGCAAGATCCACACTGCTCCTTCTGTGCAGACTCAATATCTTGCACACCATTGCCTGCTGTATGAGAGATATGAATCATAATACCCAAAGCATTGTGTGTAAGGAGAGATATATTTGCCATATATGATGTGCAGTGAAGGTTCACCAGACTGATTCCTGGATGGCAGGATTGTCTTATGATGAGAGATTGAAGAGACTGGGACTGTATTCTCTGGAAGTGAGGAATTAGAGGTGAATTCATTGAAACTTACAAAACTGAATCAAACTCAGGAATAAGAAAGGTGCAGTCAATGTGATGGTGTTATGATATAGGCCTCCCAATAGACAGTGGCAGATGGAGGAACAAATATGTAGGCAGATTATGGAAAGATGCAAAAACAGCAGAATTATTGTAGACAACAAAGTGCAGTGCTGGATGAACACAGCAGGTCAAGCAGCATCAGAGGAGCCGGAAAGCCGACGCCTCGGGCCTAGACCCTTCCCCAGAAATTATTCCCCAGAGTTATTGTAGTCGGTGATTTTAACTTCCCCAATTTTGAGTGGGACACCCTTAGTGCTAGGAGGTGAGATGGGGCATAATTTGTTCAGTGCTTCCAGAAGGGTTTCTTGAAACAAATTGTACATAGTCTAACTAGGGAAGCAGCCGTACTATACCTTGTACTAGGGAATGAGCCTAGCCAGCTGATTGAAGTTTCAATGGGGGAATGTTTTTGAAATAGCAATCATATTCCATAGGTTTTAAGATAGTTATGGATAAGGATAAGACCGTTCCTCAGATGAAAGTTCTAAATTAGGGGAAGGCTAATTACAACAGTATAAGGCAGGAACTGGAGAAATTGGATTTGGACTAGCTGTTTGACAGTAAATCCACATCTGACATGTGGGAGTCTTTAAAAGGCCAGTTGATCAGAGTTCAGTACCAGGACGTTCATGTGAGGATGAAGGATAATGATGGCAAGGTTTGGGAAGCCTGGATGACAAGAAATATTGAAAGTTGAGTCAAAAAGAAATAGGAAGCATATGTAAAGTTTAGACAACTCAAATCAGATGAGGCCCTTGAAGAATATACAGAAAGCAGGAAAGAACTTATACAATGAATTAAGAGGGCTAAAAGGCCCCATGAAATGTCCTTGGCAAATAGAATCCCAAGGCAAATTATACATATATTAGGTGTAAGAGGGTAGCTAGGGAATGCGTTGGTCCACTCAAGGACAGAGGAGGGAATTTATGCATGGAGCCAGAGGAATTGAGTGAAGTTCATTACGAGTAATTTGCATCAGTATTCACCAAAGAGAAGGAACGGCTGGTGGTAAAAATTAGGGAGGGGTATTTTGATAATCTAGGGCATGTTGATATTAAGAAAGAGGAGGTGTTGGGTGCCTTGAAAAATAGTAAGGTAGATAGGTCCCCATGTCCCGATGGGATCTATCCCAGGATACTGAAAGAAGCAAGAGGGGAGATTGCTGGGGCCTTCACAGAGATCTTTGCATCCTGTTTAGCGACAGGTGATATCCCAGCAGACTGGAGAATAGCCAATGTTGATGCTTTGTTTAAGAAGGGATAATCCTGGAAATTATAGGCAGGTGAGCCTTACATCATTGGTAGGGAAGTTATTGGAGAAGATTCTTAGGGACAGGATTTAATCACATATGGAGAAGGATGGACTTAGTAGGGATAGT
Source organism: Rhincodon typus (assembly GCF_021869965.1). NCBI lineage: Eukaryota > Metazoa > Chordata > Chondrichthyes > Orectolobiformes > Rhincodontidae > Rhincodon > Rhincodon typus. The sequence goes on from NC_063350.1 coordinate 16,206,512, forward strand.
CAGCTTTGTGCAGGGGAGCTCTTGTCTAGCAAATTTGATGAAGATTATTGATGAGGGTAGGGCAGTGGATGTTGCCTACATGGATTATACTAAAGCAATTAACGAGGTCACTCATAATAGGCTCTTCCAGAAGATTAAGTTATATGGGATCCACAGTGAGTGGTAAATTGGATGCAAAATTGTCTTGGTCATGGAAAGCAGAGGGTAGTTGCAGAGAAGTATATTTCTGACTGAAGGCCTGTGATCATTGGTGTTCACAAGGATCAATGTTGGGACACCAGTTGTTTGTAATGTGGATAAATGATTTGGATGAACATGTAGTAGTCTGATTAGTAAGTTTGTAGCCAACATGAAAATTGGTGAAGTTGTGTTAGTGAGGAAGGCTGTCATACAGCAGGATGTAGATCAGTGGAAAGTTGGCTGGAGAAATGGCAGAAAGAATTTAATCTGGACAAGTGTGAGCGTTTTGGGAGGTCAATTCAAGAGGAAAGTATACAGTAAATGGCAGGATCATTAGGAGCATTGATTTACAGAAGGATTTTGGGGTGTAAGTGGCAACACATGCTTCCCTCCTTCAATCAGGGCATTGAGTATAAAAGTTGGCAAGTCATGTTGCAGCTGTATAAAACTTTAGTTAGGCCACGTTTGGAGTATTGTGTGCAATTCTGGTTGCCACACTATAAAAATGTTGTGGAGGCTTTGGAGAGGGTGCAAAAGGGGTATACCACAAGCATGTCAAATGCCTTCTTTGCCACATTTTCCACTGGTGTTGGCACTTACACCCCAAAATCTTTCTGTAAATCAATGCTCCTAATGATCCTGCCATTTACTGTAAACTTTCCTCTTGAAGTGTATGAGGTATAAGGAGAGGTTGGACATACTTGGACTGTTATCTCCACAGCTTTGGAGACTGAGAGGCAATCTGATAGAAGCATATAAAATTATGAGAGGCATTGATAGGGTTGATAGTCAGAATCTTTTCCCCCTATGTGGAAATGCGAAATAGATGGTGGCATAGGTTTAAGGTGAGAGGGGAAAAGTTTAAAGGAGATGTCTGGGGGAAGTTTTTTACACAGAGGTTGGTAGGTGCCTGGAACACACTGCCAGGGGATGTGGTAGAAGCAGATATGATAGCAACGTTCAAGAGGCGTTTAGACAGACACATGAACAGCAGGGAATAGAGACATATAGACAATGTGCAGGCAGATGGGATTAGTTTAAAATGGCATCATGGTCAGTGCAGACATGCTGGGCCGAAGGGTCTGTTCCTGTTCTGTACTGATCTATGCTACATGTTCCATGTTCTGTGCTAGACTGGGTGCATACATAAAAGGATATTTTTTCTGACTCTGATGTCGAGAACCAGGGGACAATGTCAGAAAAAGATGCAAGCCTATTAGGACTGTGCTGACATGAAATTTCTTCACTCAGTCGGTTGTGAACCTTTTGAATTCTGTAATCTAGAGGGGTGTGGAAACTCAGCCATTCAGTATATTTGAGACAGTGATTGATGGATTGCTAATGATATAAACAGATATGGGCAAAAGTCTTTCTTTTTGCCTTAAAGCGATAAACACTGCTCCCAGTATTATGTTGCAACAAGTTAGCAATATGGATTTGGCCAGGGCTCCCCACTGACATTTTAGCTGTGGGAAGTCTAACATCAGTCCAGAGTTGCAGAGGATATACCAAAAGAACTGAGGGAGTTGACCTCACATAATCAAAAATATTTAGTGATTTACAGAAGGATTTTGGGTGTAAGTGGCATACAAAATATTATTTATAATTTTGAATGTAAATCTTGCAAGACTTACGAGCTGAAATTCTTTTGTGTTAAAATTCCCCAACACATTTTATTCCTGAGTTATCAATTTTGACTGAACATCACCCAAAGTTTGCAGTTGTGGTTCAAAGAGACAAACCTTCTCATAGAGTCATAGAGCATGTAATACAGCATGGAAACAGGCCCTTTGGCCCAAACTGGTCCATGCTGATCTTGGTGCCCACTCAGCTAGTTCCAATTGCCTGCATTTGGTCCATACCCCTCTAAACCTTGTACCTATCCAAATGTTTTTCAAATGTTGATATTATACCTGCCTCAACTACTTTCTCTAGCAGCCCATTTCATATACACACTACTCTCTGCGTGAAGATGTTGCCCCTCAGGTCCTTCTAAAATCTATTCCCTCTCACCTTAAACCTATTCCCTCTAGTTTTCAGTTTCCCTATCCCTGTGAAAAAGACTATATGCATTCATCTTGTGTATGCCCCTCATGATTTTATGTACCTCAATAAGGTCACCCCTCATTCTTCTACATTCCAAAGAATAAAGTCCTATCCTGGCAAACCTCTCCCCATAACTCAGGCCTACTAGTCCCGGCAACATCCTCATAAATCTTCTTTGCACGCTTTCTAGTTTAACTATGTCTTCCCTATAACAGGGTGACCAAAACTGTACACAATATTCCAAGTGCGGCCTCACCAATAACTTATACAACTGTAACATAATGTCCCAACTCCTATACTCAGTGCCTCGACTGATGAAGGCCAGCATGCTAAATGCCTTCTTCACCATCCTGTCCACCTGTGACGCTGCTTTCAATGAGCTATGTACTTGTACTCCTAGGTCTCTCTATTCGACAACACTCCTCAGGACCTTACCATTTACTGCATAAGTCTGTCTTGGTTTGACTTTCCAAACTGCAACACCTCACACTTATCTGTATTGAATTGCATTTTGGCAATCCTCAGCCCACTTCCCCATCTGATCAAGATCCCTCTGTAATTTTTGATAACCTTCAGGAATTTTCAGGAAAGATTTTCTGAAGAAGGGTCCCAACCCGAAACGTCAGCTTTCCTGCTGCTCTGATGCTGCCTGGCCTGCTGTGTTCCTCCAGCTCCACACTGTGTTATCTCTGACTCCAGCATCAGCAGTTCTTACTATCTTTCCCTGGATCTAACCTTCATAACTAGCCTGTCGTGCGGGACCTTGTCAAAGGCCTTACTAAAGTAGCTCCGTTTTCTTTTTTGTCGCTTTGACCATGCCCCACAGAATTGAATACCTTTAACATGGAACGCTTCTAATACCAAGTAAAAGAGGAATATCTATTATTGGCAGGTACATATTGATATGGGTGCAATGTCCCATTGACTTTGATTTTCTCTCAGACTTACTACCTCCTTGTTAATCATGTTTTATGAGAGAGAATTTCCAAGCAAGTTATTCCTTTGTCCATCTACAAATCTCTTATCAAGCTTGCTAAAATTCCTATTACTGTCATCTAAAAAAAATTCTCCTGTGGGATATTGGCATCAGTGGTTGGCGAGCACCTATTGCCTGTCCCATCCTTTGTGACTCTTGAGAAGGTGGTAGTGAGCTGCCTTCTTGAACCACTGCAGTCCCTGTGGCGTAGGTTGAATCGCAATCCCCTTAGGGAGGGTATTCCAGGAATTTGACCCAGCAACAGTGAAGAAATGACAATATATTTCCAAGTCAGGATGATGAGTGTCTTTGAGGGGAATTTGCGGCTGGTGGTGTTCCCATGTATCTGCTGCCATTGTCCTTCTAGATGGAAGTGGTAATGGGTTCGGAAAATTCTGTCTTCTTTTGAAGTGTTGTTGGAGCTGCACTTATCCAGGCAAGTAGGGAGTATTCCATCATACTTCCTGCTTGTGCCTTGCAGATGGTGGACAGTCTTTGGGGAGTCAGGAGGTGAGTTACTCGCTGCAGTATCCTAACCTCTGACCTGCTCTCATAGTTAGTATTTGTATGGCTAGTTGAGTTTCTGGTCAATGGTAAGCCCCAGGATGTTAGTAATGGGGGATTCAGTGATGATAGCGCTATTGAATGGCAAGGGCAATTGTTAAATTGTCTCTTTTTTGAGATGGTCATTGCCTGGCATTTGTGTGGCACAAATGTTACTTGCCACTTCTCAGCCCAAACCTGGATTTTGTCTAGGTCTTGTTGCCTTTGACCATAGATAGCTTCAGTAATTGAGGAGTTGTGAATGGTGCTGAACATTGTGCAATCATTGGTAAACATCCCCACTTCTGATATTATGATGGAGGGAAGGTGGTTGTTGAAGCAACTAAAGATGGTTGGGTCTAAGATACTACCCTGAGGAACACCTGAAGCTGAGATGACTGAACTGCAACAACCACAACCATCTACCTATGTGCAGGGTATGACTTCAACCAGTGGAGAGTTTGCCCCTGATTCTCATTGACTCCATAGTTTCTAGGGCTCCTTGATGTCACACTCGGTCAAATGTGGCCTTGATGTCAAGGGTATTACTCTCACCTCGCCTCTGGAATTCAGCTCATTTTACTATGTTTGAACCAAGCTTGTGATGAAGTTAGGAGCTGAGTGGCCCAGGCAGAACCCAAATTAGGCATCAGTGAGCAGGCTGTTGCTAAACTAGTACTGCTTGCTAGCACTTTTGATGACTCATTCTGTCACTTTACTGATGATTGACAGCAGACTGATGGGGCGGTAATTGGCTGGCTTGGATTTGTTGTTTAAATATCAGTTAAAGAGTGCTGTTTAGTGCACAGGATTAAGGCCACACTGAAACTAAGATCCTTTACTCTTCCCTTTCTCCTCCTCCACGTATTTAACTCTGACTTTCTTGCACATTGTCTGAACCACTTGAACAAAACCACTTGTACATCATGAGTTTATTGCATTTTAACATGAAAAGTTAGTGAGCAATATACTTTCTAAGGACTCTGCATCTCAGTTTGACATAATAATAAGACACCTTTTTGATTTTAGGTATATTTAAATCAAATTGTGTATCCACATTCACTGGACTGTGCATTGTGAGATGATGGTGCCAAAGTGTTTTCTTGGACACCTTTATTCACTTCAGTTGAAATACACAGTGTGTTTCAGATAATTTGTAGAAACAAAGGTTCTTATCATTTTGGGAAATTGTCACAGCCATACTTGAGAAGTTAAACTCAGGTTCTTTTCTCTGAGTCGGTTCTATGGTAATGTTGGTGAGACTACTCAGACACAGTTCCTATTTCCTGATGGTGCCACGCTTGCTTCTGCTATATGGGTGCTCTTTAATCTTTAAGTAATTTTCTTCCTAAAGTAATTTCCTTAAGAGGTGGGGATTTCCAGTCAAATCATCAAGGTGAAAATGTATTAAGCTTCAAAATGCATTAATTCCATTTATACTTTGGCTCTGAGGAACTCTGGATATGACGAGCAGAAGTGCTGTTGCTTCTAGGAATTATTTTAGAGGACCTCCATTTTGATCTAATGTTTCTCTGATTTTCTGACTGTGGGCAGAATCCTGTTGAGGCAGACAGTGTTTCGCCAGTTGCATTGAGAGTTGGTGACAAATCCATGCTGCCTTTTCTTGGGAAGGGGTGCTGAATCTAATGCTAATCAGGCACTGGGGAGTCTGCCAATGGGCCTGCATCTGGAAATAAGATCCCACAAGTGAAGGTTTCGGCCAGTGAGAGCTGCCAACCAGTTGAAGGAAGCCACAGCTACTGAAGAAGAGCACCCAGGATTGCAAAGGAGTGAGGGGTAAGGGGTGCGTTCTGGGGTTAGGTGTCACATGGAGATGTGGAGGCAGTGTTTGGCTTCCATAGACACCCTCCTCCCCCTGGAGTTACTCCCTTGATCAGGTATGGACTGTCTTTGATCAAACCAATCCCAACTCCTGAAGGTGACAAGCTATCTGCATAGCTTGATCTGTTGGTCATGCTGCCTGCAGCTGGGTTAATCCCAGAGGTGGTGGGCAGAGGCTTTCAGTTGGCTGCAAGGGACTTAACTGATAATGGGGCAGGAAGGTGGACCATAGCTTCATAGAATGCCTACAGTGCAGCAAGAGGCCATTCGGCCCATTAAGTCTGCACTCACCCTCCGAAGACCAACCAATCCAAACTGACCCTCTCCCCTTAGCCCCGCATTTCCCGTGACTAATCCACCTAGCCTACACATCCCTGGGCACTATGAGCAATTTCCCATGGCCAATCCACCTAACCTGCACAACGTTGGACTGTGGGAAGAAACCGGAGCATCTGGAGGAAACTGATAGAGAAAAAGGGAGAATGTGCAGACTCCACATAGACAGTTGACTAAGCCTGGGGTCGAACTTGGGTCACTTGGTGCAGTGAGGCAGCAGTGCTAGCCACCGAGGCACCGTGCCACCCATAGGTCTTCATTCCTCAGATCTCATTCCAGCGGAGGCATGAAGACAGTGGTACTGTTCGGGCATGACACAAGCCTCGTCTAATTAAATGCCCTTTCTGCCTCCAAGCTCGGCATCTTCAGGAGCTGAAGCTTCCATCCAATGAGTCTGTGGAAGAAGTGAAGCAGTTATGAAAACATGACCCTCACTTGGAATAAGCGGGAGACTAGAAATTAACAGATTCAAAATAAACTTCATGTGCAATTGATTTGATCATTTAGGAAACCATTTTAGGCCCACAATTTGGGACATATGCTATTTTTTTCCAAAAAAAAACCTAATGTTTGTTGATTAAAAATATTGTACGGTAGTTCATTACTAAAATTAACATTAGTTCAGCCATGCAGAAGATATATGGAGGTATGCAATTAAACCACTGAATTGCCCTGTTTAAACATGTAGCATTTTCTACATAAAGCAAGAGGTCACACAGAAATCATTATAATTCAGATTTACTTTTTCATAATTTATTGGCTGGATTTTATCAAATGTAATTTATTGAGAAGTCATTACTAATATGTGTGAACTAAGTCAGAAAAGTTGCATTTTTGCTTTTTCTATATGCATTAAAATTCTCAAATTTACCAATTAAAATTAGATTATTCCTCATAGGTTATTGATACTCTTATAACTGCTGTGTGTGGTGGTCTGTGAAAACAAAACACTAGCTGACTACCATTTGTGTCATTTTAATTATGTGAATAGCTCGAAAACCTGTAATCAAATCAGGGCATCAAGTAACAGAAGCAATTCTGTATCTTTGAACAAGCTACTATAAATAGTCAACATAAATGTCTTTATGCTGTACAGTGTTTAACTGCCCCATGTATATCATTTAATTTACACCACTAGCACCTAATCTACCCCCATCTTCTTGGCAACTCCTTGCTTATCATAAAAATCCCATTGCTGTAGTATAAGTGGAACGTTAGATACTTTTTACAGCCCCAACGAAGAAGGAATTTTCATCAGTTCCAGATTTAATTTAGTGATTGACTAACATGTTAAGTTAGATATAGATGTCTACTGTATGGTACCTAATTGATCAAAATAATTTTTTTAAATGACTGGTGCTGTTTTTTGACACTCTATATTACAGAATAGTGTGATGCGGGTTTGAATCTATTATTTCTTCACTCAACAAGTTTCCAATGTTAACAAGCTGCTGGGAGAGTTAAGCAGCACAGTTGATGTTGCTAAGAAGGGTACACATTCACTGTCAATTGGTGTGTATATACAGTGCATTTGCAGAACTTTGCAAGCAGGTTTCCTGATTGACCCTCTTTGAATGAAGGATCTTTCAAGAATGGGACAGGATGGTACATTGGCCTTCCTGATTTTGGTGTAGGCCATCAAAGGAGGCAACTGAAGGTGTGGCCTATAAGATAAGACCATTCAGCCCATCAAGTCTGCTCTGCCATTCGATCGTGGCTGATACATTTCTCAACCCCATTCCCCTGTCTTCTCTCCGTAACCTGAAATCCATGTGCTAATGGTGAACCTATCTATCTCTGTCTTAAATACACTTGGCCTCTGCAGCCTTCTGTGGCAATGACTTCCACAGATTCACAACCCTATGGGTGAAGAAATTCTTCCTCCTCACATCAGGTCTAAAGGGTTGTCCCTTCACTCTGAGGCTGTGCCCTTGGGTCCTGGTCTGTCTTAGTGGAAACATCTTCCTTCTAAACTCCATTAAGTACAGACCCAGATTCTTCAACCGATCCTCATATGACAAGCCTTTCATCCCTAGGATCATTCTAATAAAGTTACTCTTGACCCCCTTCAAGGTCAACACATCTTTCATTAGATTGGGGCCCAAAACTGACTGCAATATTCCAGATGAACTCTGACCCAAGCCTTATACAGTCTCAGCAGTACACGTCTGCTGTTGTATTCTAGCCTTCTTGAAATGAATGCTAATGTTACATTTGCCTTCCTAACTGCCAACTGTACTTGCATGTTAACCATGGGAGAATGCTGAACTAGGACTCCCAGGTTCCTTTGAGATTCAGGTTTACAAAGCCTTTCCCCATTTCAAAAATAGTATAGGGTTCTATTCTTCCTACCAACGTGCATAATCTCACACTTTCCCATTTTGTATTCATCTGCCACTTCATTGCCCACTCTTCTAGCCTGTCCAAGTCCTTCTGCAGCCTCCCTGTCTTCTCAACACTACCTATTCCTCCACTTATCTTTGTGTCATCTGTGAACTTAGCAACAATGCCCTCAGTATGTCCTCATCGTTAACGTATAATGTGAATAGTTGTGGTCCCAACATGGACTCCTGTGAACTCCACTAGTCGCCATCCTATTAAAGACCCAATTATCTACTAGTCAGCCAATCCTCTATCCATGCCAGTACCTTGTCCCTAACACCATGGGCTCTTATTTTGTTTAGCAGCCTCCTGTCTGGCACCTTTTCAAAAGAAGTCCAAATAGATCACACCCACTAGCTCTACTTTGTTTAGCTTGCTCATTACCTCCACAAAGAATTCTAACAGATTTGTCAGGCATGACATCTCCTTGATAAAGCCATGTTGACTCAGACCTATTTTACCATGCACTTCCAAGTACTCCGCAATCTCATTCTTAATAATGGACTGAAAATCTTATTTGTCACTTTCCAGTCCTCTGAGATCCTCCTTCACTCCAGTGATTTCTGTAATATCACCACCAATGCCTACCCAATCTCACCAGTTATCTCCTTTAGATCCCTGAGGTGTAGTCCATGTGGTCCAAGTGATTTATCCACCTCAAGAATTTTCAGCTTCCCCAACACCTTCTCCTAAGTGATGGTCACTACGGTCAGCTTCGCTCTCTGACTCTCTTGAAGTTCTGATCTGCTACTGGTGTCTTCCACTATGAAAACTTATTCAACTAACTATTCAATTCCTCTGCCTTTTTTTTGTTCAATATTATTACTTCTGCAGCCTCAATTTCCAGCAATCCAATGTCCACTCTTGCCTCTCTCTTTAGATATCTTAAATAAAACTCTTGCAATCTTCTTGCGTATTACTAGCTAGCTTACCCTCATATTTCATCTTCTCCCTCCTTACTGTTTTTTTTTAGTTATTCTCTGCTGGTTTATAAAGACTTCCCAATCTTCTGTCTTCACACTAATCTTCACCACATTGTATGCCTCTGTTTTGCTTTTATGCTGCCCCTGACTTCCCTTGTCAGCCATGGTTGCGTTGTCCTCCCCTTAGTATGTTTCTTCTGCCTTGGGGTGAATTTCTATTGTACTTCATGAATTATCCCAGAAACTCGTGCCATTCCAATCAATTCTGGCCAGCTCCTCGCTCATGTCTTTGTAGTTTACTTTTGTTATGTAATTCAATTACATCCAATTCAAGCTTCTCTCTCTCCAACTGCAGGGTGAAATCTGTCATATTATGGTCACTGGCTCTCGGGGTGCCTTCACCTTAAGCTCATCAAATCTGCCTCATTACACATCAACAAATCAGAATCACCACATCCCTAGTGGGCTCTACCACCAGCTGCTCCAAACAAAACCGTCTTGTAGACATTCCACAAATTCATTTTCTAGGCTACTAACCTGATTTTCCCAGTTCCCCTGCATAGTGAGATTCTCCACGGTTGTTGTAATAGTGTCTTTCTTGCATGCTTCTTCTGCTTCACATCCTGACTACCGCTAGGAGGCCTACATAACTCACATCAGTCTCTTTCTTCATTTGCAGTTCCTCAACTCTACCCATACGGATTCTATGCTTTCCAAATCATTTCTTGCCAGTGATTTAACTTCATTTCTTACTAACAAGGCAATCTCGCTCCCTCGGCCCATCTGCCTGTCCTTTCGATAAGACGTGTCCATGGATATTTAGTTCCCAGCCCTGAACCCTTTGCAGCTACATCTCTGTGATACCCGCAACATGGTACCCAGCAATTTCAATGCAGCAAGCTCCATTTATCTTGTTTCATATACTGCATACATATAAATACAACATCCTCAGTCTTCCATTGACCAACCCCTTTCTCATAGTTTCCCTCTTTCTGCTGCGCCTGAAGTTAAATTCCTGACCCTTTCCATGCTCTCTGTCCTGTTACATGTTCAGGAAACTTTAATAACTTCTCCTGAGCCTTCCAACCTTTAACTAGTTTAAAGTCCTTGTAACCTTGATTCACCTCGAATTGCACCATCGGTTCATCTATCTTATTCTGAATCCTTCATGCATTAAGATACAAAGCCTTTAAGTTTATTCTATTATCAAGTCTCCTTACACATTTTTATGGTTCCTTCATACAATATGACATTCTCATATTCTATCCCTTCGTTTTATTTTGTAGAAGCAATCAACCCCATCACTAATCAGTTATCCTACTTTCGCCTTTATCTTTGATTTCATTAGTTTCCACGTAACTGAATCCACTCCCCATCCCCAACAATTTAATTTAAAACTCTATCTACAACCCTAGTTGTGCAATTCACCAGGACTCTGGTCCCAGCATTATTCGGCTGAAGCCCATCTTATCAGAACAGCTCCCTCCTTCCCCAGCAATGGTGCCAGCGTCCGATGCATTCAAACATATTTCTCCCACACCAATCTTTCAGCCAGGTGTTTATCTCTTTAATCTTGTTGACTCTGTGCATATTAGCTTGTGGCTGAGGTAGTAATCTGGAAATTATTGCCTGTTTTTGGTTTTGCTTTTAAATTTAGCTCTTAGCTGCTCATATTCCCCCAGCAGAACATCTTTCCTCTTTCTACCTATATTGTTTGTGGACCACAACAACTGGATCTTTTCTCTCTCACTCTAAGTTCTTCTGCAGCCCAGAGGAGATATCCTGAATCCAGGCACCAGGCAGGCAACACAACCTTCAGGACTCTCAATCCTGGCCATAGAAAACAGTGTCTATTCCCCTGACTATACTATCCCCGATTACAACTGCATTTCTTTTTGCTTGCCCTCTTGAATGCCTCCTTGTACCACGGAGCTATGGTCAGTTTGCTTATCCTCATTATAGCCCCTCCCTCTTATCCACACAGGGAGCAAGAATCTCAAACCTGTTAGAAAAGCTGCAGGGCTGAGGCTCCTTCTGCACTACCTCCTGGATCCCTCCACCTGACTCGCTCATTGTCACACCCTCCTGTCCCTGGCCACTGACCAAATTTGAGGTAGTTAATGTAAAGAGTGTAATAAAAACAGAAGTTGCTGGAAAAGCTCAGCAGGTCTGGCAGAATCTGTGAAGGAAAAATCAGAGTTAACATTTCAGGTCCGGTGACCCTTGCTCAGAACTTAACTCTGATTTTTTTCTTCACAGACGCTGCCAGACCGGCTGAGCTTTTCCAGCAACTTCTGTTCTTGTTCCTGATTCACAGCATCCGTGATTCTGTTGGTTTTTATTTAATAAAAAGGGTGTGACTGCCTCCTGAAACACAGCGTCCAGGAGACTCTCCCCCTCTCTGATGTTTTGCAGTGTTCGAAACTCAGGCTCCAGCTCATCATCTCTGAGCCAAAGTTCCTCAAGCAACCAACACCTGCTACGGGTTGCCCTGGGGTTGTGTGGCTTCGAACAACTGTGAGAAGTTATTATGCGCCTGGACTCTTGCTTTAGAAATGATCTTTTTCAGAAATCAGACAATTTAACTGGGAAAGATCTGTTTTCAAACAATGAATTGGCTGACAGGGACGTGATAGTGTCAGCTGTATAAAAGTGGCCTAGTAAGACTTGCAATTATATCTAATTATTACAAAGAAAATTCTGCTGTTAATATTTGCCAACAAGATTAAACTTTCTGCTATAAGAAATTTTCATTGGACCAATGCTCCAGAAGCGAGGTAGAAATATTCGTGTGAGAAAGATGTGTTATAGTACTTCACGAATATTAGATTAAAAAGTATATTTTAAAGTTGTCTACTTTTGGGGATATGGTATGTAGCAATTCTGTTACTGGATTAGTAATTCAGTAGGTTTGGCTGCTGAAAATGTAAGTTTAAATCTAGGGAAAGTGCTTTAAGAATTAGAATTCAGTTTTAAAAATAAATCTGGATGTGAAAGACTGACTTGACTACTGTCCACCAAATTGACCGTGAACTGAGCTTTGAACACTGTGACACATCAGGGAGCAGAAGAGTTACTTAGATGTTACGTTTCAGGAGGCAGTTACACCCTTTTGATTAACGCCCTTAAATTCAGGCTCTTGCAAGAAATTACCACAGTCCTACCAGACCACGGAGTTCATTAGCGAGAGACAAATGGCAATGGTTTAACCTGAGGGTCACCATGCCTTAGATGAGGAGAGATGTTGAGAAGGCAGGATTTTCGTGGTAACCTCATCGGGTGTGGAGATTGAACCCACACTGTTGGTGTCGCTCTGCATCACAAACCAGCCATCCAGTCAACTGGGTGAATCCAAATGGTCCACTGGGTCATTTGCACAGAGTCAGGAGAAATCCAAGTTTTGCAAACCCAGCATTAAAAATGACTGCTTGTACTTCCCATTTTTGGTCCAGAACAGGGGTGGGTTGTAGTCAGAGTTAGGACGGGCAACCACAAATTGTGGAGGAGGTTGCTGGTATTTGAGGTTGGCAAGGGGACTCCAGCACTTTAAACTTTGCACAAAGGTTAAAACATAAAATATCTTTCCTGCTTTCACCCCCTCACTCTCAATATATCATCCATCCCAACTCATGCCATCTTATGCCCTATACTTACCCTCCAGCCGGCAATCCCTCCAAGCCAATCTATTCTCCTTTTCCCTATCCCCTATGGCCCCACCTGTGCCAAGTTATACTCACATGCTGCTCCATGTCCATTTACCCATTTTGTATGGTCCCTCATGCTATGCCCCCTGGCTGTTTATATACCCTATACAGCCACACCCACTACCCTTTTCCTTTCCCTATCCAAGACAACTAATGCCCACCTTGGGCATACCTCAGGAAGCATGCTAACAGAAAATAAACATATGTGTCTATTGATACTATCACTATTAAAAAAGACACTTGCATTGATACAAAAATAAATCAATACATTGAAATTCATCCAAATTCTTTAAGCAAACTAACGTTTCTTAAGTGCTTAATCCCTGATATAAACAAACATTTTCATTCTATACACAGTTGGAAGTGCCCATCGAAATGCTGACTCGATATACCTTTTGTGAAAATTGTAGTCCGAAAAATCAGTCATGCAGGACAAATTCTAAAATGATTTTTGTCAACGAGAACTCTAAAGTACCAAGCACTCTTTTTTTTTAACTCAATGCATTTGTTCGGATGGTTCCTTGACAGTTTTGGCGGTTCCTATACAGCTTTTTGCTGCAATCATCAAAAAACTGATGGAAGGAGTTGTTGACATCAAGTCATGTTTGCTCAACAATAATCTGCTCACTGATGCCCAATTGGGGTTCTATTGGGGCCACTCAGCTCCTGACCTCATTACAGCCTTGGTCCAAACATGAGCAAAAGAGTTGAATTTCTGAGGTGAAGTAAGAGTGAATGGCCTTGACAACAAAGCAGCATTTGATTGAGTGTGGCATCAAGGAGCAATAGCAGAATTGGCATCGATGGAAATCACTCCACAGGTTGGAGTCATTCCTAGCACAAAGGAAGATTGTTGTAGTTGCTGGAGGTCGATCATCTCAGTTTCAGGACATTTCTGTTGGAGTTCTAGTCCCAACTATTTTCAGCTGCTTCACCATTGACCTTCCCTCCATCATAAGGTCAGAAGTGGGGATGTTCACTGATGATTTGCACAATATTCAGCACCATTCATGACTCCTCACATACTGAAGCAGTCCATGCCCAAATGCAGCAAGAGAGGACTACACCAGGCTTGAGCTAATAAGTGGCAAGTAACCTTTGCGTCACACAAGTGCCACACTGTCTCTAACAAGAAAGAATCTAACCATTATCCCTTGATATTCAATAATTTTTGTTTTCTTTATTCATTCACGGGATTTGGGCTTTGCAGGCTAGGCGGCAGGTCAGACAATGGCCTAGTGGTATTATCGCTGGACTGCTAATCCAGAGACCTAGCCAACATTCTGGGGACCCAGGTTCGAATCCCGCCATGGCAGATGGTGGAATTTGAATTCAATAAATATCTGGAATTGAGAATCTAATGATGACAGTGAATCCATTGCCAATTGTCGGGCAAAACTCATCTGGTTCACTAATGTCCTTTAGGGAAGGAAACTGCCATCCTTACCTGGTCTGGCCTACATGTGACTCCAGACCCACAGCAAGGTGGTTGATTCTTAACTGCCCTCTGGGCAATTAGGGATGGGCAATAAATGCTGCATAGCCAGTGAAGCCCAAATCCCATGAATGAATAAAGAAAAAAAATTACCATCATTGAATCGCCACTATCAATATCTTGGGGTTACCATTGACAAGAAATTGACCTGGGCCAGCCATGTGAATACTGTGGCTACAAGAGCAGGTCAAAGGCAGGGAATTCTGCAGCAAGGATCTCATCTTGATGTAGTTCCTCATCTATATCACACAGCCATGAATGTAATGGAATATTCACCACTTTCCTGGATGAGTGTAGCTCCAACAACACTACAGAAGTCCAGTACTACCCAGGAGACTCCATTTGATTGGCACCCAATACACCATCTTCAATATTCAGCAGAACTTGGGTTTCGTGACTTCTTCCGGCATTTTCACCAGGGTGGATTTGCTGTCTGTCATGGTGAAAATCTTGGATTTAATTATCCTTTTGAAGTTGCCTTGTAAGCTATTCAGTTATTTCAAGCGACTAAAATGAAGATTCAAATGATTCTGAAACCAACAGTGCGACCACCCTCACAGGGACTGGGGATGAGCAATAAATGGCAGACCTTGCAGAATATTCAAAATCAGGGAATTACTTTACTGAGAGAAAAACACAGATAAAATATTTTACCTACCATCAAACATCTCAATACGTTTTACAGCCAATAAAATACTTTTTGTATTATCATTATCATTACAATGTAGGATATATGGGAGTTGATATGCACTGCAAATTTCCGTTAATAGCAATATGATAATGACCAGATAATCTGGTCTTCTGTGATGTTGATTGAGGGATAATTCTTACAAGGGACACCTCCCCTGCTCTTAATCACTTACATCACCCAGGCAGTCAGATGGGCCCTCAGTTTAGTGTCTCACTAAGATAGTAGATCTGATATTGTGGCACTCCCTCAGCATTCCCCTCAGGAGTCTGCCTTGATTTTTGAGGGGCTTCATTTAAGAACCTTGTAATGTGAGACTGTAAAGCTATTGTGTGTTATCTCATGCAGTAATAGTATAAGTAGTATGAGGGAGCCTGATCACAGCCACACTAGCTCATTTTCTCATCTAACATCCACACATGTATAGTTTCCCATTGAATCATGAACATGAACATAAGATGTGGAAGCATTGGAAAGGGTGCAGAGGAGATTTACCAGGATGTTGCCTGGTATGGAGGGAAGGTCTTATGAGGAAAGGCTGAGGGTTTTGAGGCTGTTTTCGTTGGAGAGAAGAAGGTTAAGAGGTGACTTGATAGAGACATACAAGATCATCAGAGGATTAGATCGGGTGGACAGTGGGAGCCTTTTTCCTCGGATGGTGATGGCTAGCACGAGAGGACATGGCTTTAAATTGAGGGGTGATAGATATAGGACAGATGTCAGAGGTAGGTTCTTTACTCAGAGAGTAGTAAGGGCGTGGAATGCCCTGCCTGCAAAAATAGTAGACTCACCCACTTTAAGGGCATTTAAATGGTCATTGGATAAACCCATGGATGATAATGGAATAGTTTAGGTTAGATGGGCTTCAGATTGGTTTCACAGGTCGGCGCAACATCGAGGGCCGAAGGGCCTGTACTGCGCTGTAATGTTCTATGTTCTATGTTCTATGAAACATTGACTTGAGTTTTTTAAAGAAGTTCTCTTGTCCTTTCTCCATTGACCTCATTGACCCAAGTACCATATTTGTTGTATTCAAGAGGGAGATGGTCATTGTTTGCCCAGATGGAATCTTCCCAGACCTGCTGAAGCAGTTTTGACAGCAGGACCAGAAGGAATAGTGGGGTTTTAGAATGGCCTGGTTTCAGATCAGTGGCCTGTGAGTTCCCAAGTCTGGCTGATCTTGGCAGATGCAGTGTTAAAGTGGCAAGGCACTCTGCCTTGACAGATAACCACATTGCACATTTAAATAGACAGTTTGGGGATGTCACTACCATTTTCCCAGTTGTAATAGGACCTCAAATAAGGCCAAAGCATGACAGGCACTTGGAGGTGATTTCCTGTGGCCCAGCACGGGTTGGGAGCCACCAGCTTTCCCTTCCATAGTGACCTTGTAGTTGTGGCCCCCTGCTTAATTTTTATAGATGGGAATGCCTCCAGGGAATATCTCAAGATGCCCCCCTCCTACAGCAGCAGTGCTGACTTCAGGAAGGTGAGGCCTCTGTCCCTTCAAGTTTACAGGCCCACTGAAAGGACCTAAAAAGGCCTACTCTCTCAGGAACAGGGCGACTATCCTTAGTTAGATTATAGGCACCGAAGCAGCCAGTTAGGATACTGCCTGCTCAAAGGTCATGCCCTGCCAACAAGTGCAAGGTTGGGACTCAGAAATAGTCCACACCCACATTAATTTGAAAAGAACTTATGATTCAGTCATCATGAGTGATTTGCAGATAATGTAGTTTTTTTAATATTTCAGGGGTCTAAGTTGTATATTGAATAGGATTCATCTTAGCCGGGGCTGGGGGAGGGGGTACAGGTTAGATGAAGCAAAGAGACTTTTGCTAATTCTGCTAACTTCTATTTTTATCTTTGTGCTTAGTGGAATTTGAGGTTGAGGTTTTATACCTTGAAGCAAAGCATTTGATAGATATTGTGGAAATCTCCAGAAATGTGTGCATTTGATTTTTGTCAGCGGCTTGCTGATTTTTATGTTAAAGTGAGCAGTCAACCAAGTTGTGAAATATGCAGCAAAAATAACCTTTAAATGCTAAATTAGACAGTTTCAAAAGTATTTAACTTAAAATCTTTGTATCAGTTTTCTTTTCATCAGCTTTGTTAATTCATTGATCTAGATTATTTTTTCTCTTGCAGGCACAGTACGGAAACTACCAGCAATAGGAAACAGCTGATTGCCATCTCTGAAACAGTCATGTATGCACAACATCCTTCATTGATTTTTACAGACTAAAATGAAGCATGGACTGTCATATTTCATTTTTGAGAGGTAGCTCAAAGCAGCTTCTGGATGTTGTAGAAATTTTCATTCTTTTCATGGTGAATAGTAACATTGCACTACCAATGACAAGCCAATGCGTATTAGTTTTAGACTTGGTGCTGTGAATATTGTACGTTTTAAACTGTTGCACTGTTGTACAATTGCATCTGTTTGTTAATAGGATTGCAACCTAATACTAGTGCACTTCCACCGTGGAAACACAAGATGGTTGGTTTTATAAGTTTGTAGGTGCTCTCTAAAGCGGTGAATTGTCCTGTGGATTTAAGCACCTGTGTGTTTATACTAAACTTTGCACTATTTTTTTTCTTCCATATTAAATGCAGCAACCAAGTATTGGAAAAAGATCACTAAAAAATTCACTTGTGTTTTCAGTAAGGTCTAATAGGAATGCAACATGTAAAGTTGCACATTGAAGAAGTACATTGTCACCTTGATCCTAAAGCATAGATAAATTACATTCAAATGAGGAATTAATTGTCAGAGGTAGTTGCTGTGGTGCATTTGATTTCTATAAGGGAGGCAGTCAATTCTATGTCAATTCTTATTGCTTGTTCACAGATTGATATCCATAATTCCTCACCATTTTTCTGAACAAATGAAATGCTGCGTATGAATGACTATCACTTGAATCAGGTGAAAATGGTATAGGGGTCAATACTTTGAGAGTTATATGGCTTGATAATAATGGGGTCATCCAAAGGAAAGTATAAAGTGTTGACTAGTGGTACACTTTCACAGTTTTTTTTATTGTGCTCTTAATGAGAGTGACGTGTATGTGAAATAATATTAATAATAGAAAAGCAATTCTTTTGTTCTAATTTGGTGTCCGCAAAATGTTGCCTGAAAAATGATTTTTAAAACTACGACTGGAAACAGTTGTGTCTAATAACTTTGTATTTATGAGTGCAATTGTTGCATAACTGAGTATTGAAAATATTATATGTCAATATGAACAGATAATATCAATGAATCCATAGTGACTTCTATGTTTAAGCTCTAAAACTAGTTCTCATGCGAACAGCCATTTTGCAGGAATTTTTCAGTAGATAGGGAATCAATTTTGATATATTTTATGTTTTTGTGGTTTACCTTTGGTAGCAACTTGTCTTCATTCAGCACCTGTTCAGACTTAGTACAGGTCTAGGGATGGCAGTATTTTGAAATTAGAAACAAAGCCTTGCTGCAGATGGCACGGTGGCCAAATGGTTACAACACTGACTGTCTTCCATCAGAAGACCACCAGCTTGAGTTCCAAGTTGAATGCTGTCTGTATGAGTTCTATCACTTGCTTGCAGGGCTTTAGGCAAAGTGGGCTGCAGCTATTAATCAGCCCACACTAATTTGAGCAAAGGACTACTTGTGCTTATAACAGAGAAGTGTTGGCAACAATTAGAAAGAAAACAGTAAACTGGACCATACTATCTACCAACAATAGGGTTCAGGAAACCTCGTGTGTGGTGGAGGGATGGGGATATATTGGGAACATTTGGAGTACAGTTCCAGAAGTATTACAATAAATGGGTTACATTTACATTCATTATTGATTATCAATTTAACCAGAAAAGTGTGTTCTTTGTTCTAAAAATTATTCGAGAAAATGATTCTAAAACACACAGTCCAAAGTCAACCATTTTGTGTAAATATTAAAAACATTCCAGAGTGCACCAGCTTGTCCAATGTGGGAATGTAAGGACACGTAATTTATTGAGCACTGATGATTATACCGTTTGCTGTAAGATTTGTATTTGTGTACAATCACATGAACATTTTGCATTTCATTTGCCAATTTTCTTTTGGTCTTGCTGTTAAACAGCCAAATAGCTAAAATACAGATTGTACTGTGACAATCATCTGCTTGTTTTCAAGAAACAAAAAAACTTGAGATTTTAGTATATTGAATTTTTTTTATGACACTTGTTGTAATGTTATATGTTAAGTCTTTAACTTCTCATCATTATCTAAAAACACTAAATGTTGAGTAAATGTGTGTGCATCTCTATTAATGGAGGCAACTGCTGTTTGAATTTAGTGACCAAAAGAAGTTGAAGTTGTTGTAAGTACAAGTGAGTTGAATTGTCTTGCCTGTACTAGACATTGTATGTTGCTACTTAAAGTTGTTACATTCTAATTTTAAAAGGAATCTAATAAATCATTGAGTTAATTATATTTTTAACGTGCTGTTCACATGCAAATATCCATCAAATAGGATTGTTTGTATTATCCTTTGCAAAACAAGACTAATAACATCTCAAAATTATGAAGTGATGATTGGTTAGCTTTCTATAAGGAGGGGAGGCTTGAAAAAGTCTGCATGTAGCAGGGAATTGGAGTGGATAATCATTACTTTTAATGGTAGTTTTATTTTATGCCAGTTGATGTTCTGAATGCATGCTTTGGTTCAAGGATAACTATTTCATGTGTAGCAGACTAGATGTTCCATGCTGCAGCAGTAAACATTCAGAATATTTACCCAATGCTCCAGAAAGAACTAATTCTGAAATATCAGGAATTGATATGTTCTTAACTGACTTGTGCTGAGAAATCCATTTGGTTTTGTTGAGTGATGTTCATGGTTCCAAAATGACACATTCTGAAATTGAATTCTACCACTTGAGCAATTTGACCAGCGCCACAAAAAGTATCCACAAAACTTCTGCTGGTTTGTCATTTTAAAACTCTGACTGCTTCATTAATGTTCTTCATTCAAGGGAACCTGCTACCCCTACCTGTGGCAGTCCCATATGATTGACTCACAAAACCTCAGAACAATTGGGTTGAGCAATAAATGCTGCTTTTCCAAAGTTACCCTCTTCCAGAGACTAAATAAAAGCATAATTAACAAGGTTAAGCATTCTAAACAGTGGATATTTGTTTAATCTCCACCTAAATGTGAAAAAAAATCAATATTTTATGACGTGGGGAAAGTTACAATTATTTTCTTAAACAAATGATGTCTTGAGAAATCTAATGGTCTCTGTTTTGTTTTGTTGAATAGCAGGTTGCAATATGCCTTGGGTGGTTATTCACTTGTCATCGCGCAATAGATCTCTGTTATCACTCATTTCCTGACAGAAAGTATTTGAAAACTTCAGTTTATTGTCTATCTTCAAAGTATAATTGCACACAATCTTGTGGCACAGTGAGTTCATTCTGATCAATTCTACGTAGAATCTATTGCTGCCGTGTTCTTCTCTCTAATAAATATTCACCTCCACAACTCGTTGTTTACAATTCAGATTATTAAACCCCAGAATCATTCTTATTGCTCCTCTTTCTTCCTTTTAAAGACATAGTACTGTATACTGCACACACGTTTCATATATGGCCTTGCCTATGATCTGTATAAAGTTGGAGTTCCTTGTTTTAGGATATATATGTGTACACCTCAGTACTTGATTAGCCTGGAACAAAAAAAAGTTGGCTAAATAATCTCTGCTGTATAAGGTTACTCTTCACTTTTAATTTGGCGTAGATGAGGTCTGTGTATTTATATAGCATGTGTGCAAGCTGCCTTCCATAAAGAAATTATGGCTACCACAATAAAAACAAATATTATACCTTAACAGTATAAAGTTGTTGTAAAATGTCAATGTATAAAATACTGTCACACCTTGATCATGCCAAAAACATTTGTTTGTAGTAATGTAGATTTGAGTTTGCAATAAAATTATTTAGAAAATTTATATTTGTATATTCAGTTGGGTTTGGGGTTATCACTGATCTACATTTGAACTGCACAGACTGTTTTTTTAATTAGCTTTTGGAAAGCCATGGTCTTAGGTTTTTGGCATCTAGACTATAGAAGAATTACTGCCAGCTTGAGTGATTGATAAAGTAGAGGCGTGTCAACAACAAATGCCATTATTAACATGCAAATTGGCCAGCAAGTTTGGGAATTGGGCGATACATTTTGAGGTAAGAAACTTAAAAGGTTGTGGTGGATTTTTCTAAAATAATTCATGGGAAGTGAACATTTGGTCAACATTTGTTGCTCATTTCTAATTACCCTTGAGAAGCTGGTGGTGAGCATCCTTGACCGGCTGCACTCCATCTGCTATAAGTACACCTAGGCCATTCCACTGTTTTCCACAAAGGAATGACATCTTACCCTCACCGTTGCTGTTATTTTTAAGAACTTACTGAATTGGTATACTCACTTGACTGAACTAATAAAAACAATTATAGAGTTACACAGCACAGAAACAGACCCTTCGGTCCAACTCCTCCAAGCTGACCAGGTATCCTAAACTGAACCACTTCCGTTTGCCCGATTTTGGTCATATCACTCTAAACTCTTCCTATTTATGTACCTGTCCAAATGTCTTTTAAATGTTATAATTGTACCTGCCTCTACCGCTTCCTTTGGCAGCTCTTTCCATACATGCACCACCGTCTGTTTAAAAAATTTGATCCTCAAGTCCCTTTTAAACCTTTCCCCTCTTACTTTAGACCTATGCCATCTAGTTTTGGCATCCGCTATCCTTGGAAGAAGATCTTGGCTATTTACCTTATCTGTGCTCTTCATGGTTTTATAAACCTCTATAAGGTCACCCTTCAGCCTCTGACACCCCATGGAAAAAATGTCCCAGCCTCCCATTATTGAGAGTATCTTTAATTCAACACCTATTTTCATATTTGAAACCATTTAAATTTTTCCAAATTCACCTTGAATAATGAATAAGATAATAATAAGCATAAATAAGGTAATAAATTCACCTTGACATTTAGAACCCTCAATGTAAAGAACGTCTTAGCTTGCCTTTTTGTCTTTTTTCATATCTCTTAGTGAAATATTCCCTTCAAGTTCTGAGGAACGGTCACTGGACCTGAAACACTAACATTGCTTTCTCTCCACAGATGCTGCCAGACCTGCTAAGTTTTTCCAGCAATTTCTGTATTTGTTTCAGATTTTCTGTATCATAATTTTTTTTCTTTACTTATTTAAATTTCTTTCGTTCTTCCTGATTTGATCTAATTCACCCCTTCTCTGTTGTTTCTCAATTTCTTTTTCTATGCTTAACTCTTAAGGAATACATTGTTAGTCCAATCATTGAGTCAGGTGCATAAGCCCTATTGTCCTCATCATGCTGGTATGAGCTCACAGAAACATTTCCAAACTGAAGGGAGCAGAGAGAGATCTAACTGGTCATACTATGAGATAACCCACTGCAGCAAGAACCCATTGTTTTGAAACTCCCATTTATGTCAGTGCTTTTTCCTAAATGTATGACCGTCTAATGAATTGCTAACTGCTTTATTTAAAATGAATACTGCATTTTACTTTAATTTGGAATTTTGTGAAATTGCGCAGTAGACTTCTGTTTCAGGGTTCTCCAATGTATGTGAGTGAAAGGGTAGCTCTCATAACTGGAGCAACTGCTCACATCCTTGTCGATGTGATCAGCAGTTACCACGTTTCTCTGATGCACTGTGCCTGTAACTATCAGAAGCACTGCCTGTTAATGTGGGGCGTGGTCAGAAGGCACCACACCCCCTTCTCTATGGTGTGACCATTATTATTACCCTCCCTTCCCCCCACCCAACCCTTGGGTGTGGCCACCAAGATGCCCTGTACATATCCCTGTGATCAAGGCTGTTAGTCTCCTGGGCTATGGGAGTGTGGCCATTATTATCCCACGCCATTTCATTGGAGGCGAGGTCACCAGACACCACACCTCTCTCCATGGAAGAGGCATGGCCAATATCTTCCCCCTTCCCCCTGTCCTTGTGGATGTGGTCATCTGATGCTGCCTCCCCCTGGGGGAAGCAGTTATCACTATCCTTGTCCCATGCCCTTTGGTGGTGTGGCCATCAAGATATCCTACCCCTATCCCTGTGGTCATGACAAATGCATTAAGAACAAGAGGGTAACTAAAGAGAGATTAGGGCCTCTTAAAGATCAAGGAAGTGGTCTTTGTGTTCAACCCCAGGAGATGGGAGAGATACTAAATGAATATTTTGCGTCAGTTTTTACTGTGGAGAAAGAAATGGAGTCTAGAGAATGCAGAGAAATAAACTCTGATATTTTAAAAACAGTTCACATTACAGAAGAGGAAGTTCGGGAGATCTTAGAGATTATAAAGGTGGATAAATCTCTGGGACCTGATCTACTGTATCCCAGAACATGTGGTAAGTAAGGGAGGAAATTGCGAGACTCCTTGCAGAAATATTTGCATCGTCTATAACTGTGGGTGAGGTGTCTGATGACTGGAGGGTAGCTAATGTTGTACCTTTGTTTAAGAAAGGTTGTAAAATCAAATTGGGAAACTATAGACCTGTGAGTCTGACTTCAGTTGTGGGTAAGTTGTTGGAGGTGATTGTAAAAGATAGGATTTATAGACATTTGGAGAGGCAAAAATTGATTGGGGATAGTCAGCATAGTTTTGTGCGAGGCAGATTGTACCTCACAAACTTGACAGAGGTTTTTTGAGGAAATTACCAAGAAAATCGATGATGGCAGAGCAGTAGATGTTGTTTATTTGGATTTCAGTAAAGCCTTTGACAAGGTTCTGCATGGTAGACTTGGTTAGTAAAGTTAGGTCACATGGCACTCAGGGTGAGCTTGCCAATTGGATACATAATTGGCTTAACGGTAGGAGACAGAGAGTAATGGTGGAGGGTTGCCTTTTGGACTGGAGGCCTGTGACCAGCAGTGTTCTACTGGGATTGGATCTGGGTCCTTTGTTGTTTGTCATTTATATAAATGATTTGGATGAGAATATAGAAGGCATGGTTAGTAAGTTTGCGGACGACACCAAAATTGGTAACATTGTAGACAGTGAAGAAGGTTTTCTGAGATTACAAAGGGATCTTGATCAAATGAGTCAATGGACTGAGAAATGGCAGATGGAGTTCAATATGGATAAATGTGAGGTATTGCATTTGGGTACAAAAAACAAGGGTAGGGCTTATACAATTAATGGTAGGGCCTTGAGTAGTGATGTGGAACAGCGGGAACTCAGGGTGCAGGTACATAATACTTTGAAGTTTGTGTCACATATAAACAAGGTGGTTAAAAAGGCTTTTGGCACGCTTTCCTTCATTGCTCAGTCCTTTGAGTGTAGGAGTTGGGAAATGATGTTGAAGTTGTACAGGACATTGGCGCGGCATCATCTGGATACTGTGTCCAGTTCTGGTCGCCCAGTTACGGGAAGGATATTTATCAAGCTGGAGAGGGTTCAGAAGAGATTTACCGTTGCCATTTTTGGAAGGTTCGAGTTATAATGAAAGGCTGGATAGGCTGGGACTTTTTCACTGGAGTGTAGGATGTTTAGAGGCAACCTGATAGAAGTTTATGTGTACCTCCCATTATTTTATAGAGTTAATAGTAGATGTCTTTTCCCTAGGATGGTGATTTCAAGACAAGGGGCCACATTTTTAAGGTGAGAGGAGACAAAATTAAAAAAGACGTGGGGCAAATTTTTTTTACACAGAAGGTGGTTCACGTGTAGAATGAAGTTCCTGAGGAAGTGACGGATGCGGGTACAATTACAACATTTAAAAGACATTTGGAATAAGTACAAGAATAGGAAAGGTTTGGAGGGATAACGGGCCAGGTGGAGCTAGTTTAGTTTGGAATTATGGTTGGCATGGACTGGTGGGACCGAAGGGTCTGTTTCCGTGCTGTATGACTCTGGCTGCCTTTCTGGGCTCCGGGGGTGTGGCTATGGCTGTCTCCGCCCCCATGGGGGTGTGACAAACATACATCCCGCCCCTAACCCTGTGGTCACGAATCGTCCCGGGCATTGGGGGTGTGGCTATTGGTATCCACGCCCTCATGTCCCTTGGGGGTGTGGCAATCAGACTCCGCCCCTAACCCTGTGGTCACGAATCGCCCTGGGCTCCGAGGGCGTGATCACGGTCGTCTCCGCCACCCGCCCCGACCCCGCGCGTTTGGGGGCGTGACCACAGCAGTCACGCCCACTTTTGTTTGTGAGGCTGCGGGTGGTGAGTATTTTGGGGCCTGAGAGTGAGCCTGGGTTCGGTTTTTGAGTTGTTTTCCTCTCCCATCCGGGCCTGGGCGCCCTCTTTCAGCCGCAAGGGGAAGGGCCTGCTCTCTGCTGATGATATCCAGTTTAGAACAACAGGGTGCATGTGAATCCCCGGACTTGCGTTATGAACACACCTGGCTGTAGGCCTCATTGCGGCTCTGGTGGAGGGAGATGTGCCAAAGGGGCTATCACTGCACTGATTATCAAAATACTCAGTTGATTCTGACGAATCATATTGGACTCGAAATGTTAACAAACTCCACAGAGGCTGCCAGACCCGCTGGGTTTTCCCAGCATTTTTTGTTTTTATTTCAGATCTACAGCAACCACTGTATTTTACTTGTTTCTTAGTCAGAAATGTCCAAGCTTTACACAGGTTTAAAATAATTCTGGAATATGTTTTTAATCCTGAAACGTTTATTTCATAAGTTTTTTTTGTTTTATTAGGAAGAATGGGATTCTATCTTTTAATCTACGAAAGTATGAAGGAGGAAAGATGTGTACTTAAGTAGTTCCCAAACCTGTTAAAGCAATTGACACAATCATCTGAATGGCTATCTGTAATTGTAAGAAATTGAAATTGGGCAGAAAAAGACTAGATTTCCTGTATTGACCTTTAGTTAATCATTTTGTGGATAAGAGGCCTTTACAGAAGCAAATGTGTTGAATGATCAAATAATGTCAGCTGTTGAATCTACTTGTCACTCAACGGGCTTGTTGGAAATACTTTAAAACTTTGAGCATAAAGAGTCAAAAAGCTGTTGTTGAAAGTGATGAAGTTAATCGTTTGCTACACAAAACAGTTGAAATGGCAAGCAGCACTTAGCCCACCAAGTTCACCTTTTTTTAAAATACATTGTGGCTCACTGGATTTTTAAACACCTGCTTTCACATATCACAATATTTAGCACTGGAATGAGGTGAACAGATGTCTGCCAGAGGTTACCTACAGGTTGATGTCTGGAATTCTTACAGTGGCAAGTCTTGCAAAACTATTGCCTCTGTTAAATGCACGGTATATTCAAATCTTACAAAATCACCACTAGCTGTTTTGTCACCTTCAGCCCTGCAAATTTCTCAGATTCCTGCACTGCTCCAATTTATAGAATCTTACAGTACATCAGAGGTCATTCAGCCCATCGAGTCTGTACTGCCAAAGATATACTAATAAAACGCTAGTCCCACTTTCCTACACTAGGCCCATAGTCTCGAATGTTATGAGACTTCAAGTGTTCATCCAAGTACTTTTTAAAGGTTATGAGGTTTTCTGCCTCAACTATCCTCCCAGTGCTTTCCAGAACCCCACCACCTTTGAGTGAAAATATTTTCCTCAAATCCCCTCTGAATTTTCTGTCTTTCACTTAAAATTATGCCTCCTTGTTCTTAACCCTTCAACTGAGGGGAATTCTGGCCTTGTACATCTCTAGTATCCTTTGTTCCATCATTGGCAATCTTGCACACAACAGCCTTGGTCCAAAGCTGTTGAATTGTTCTCTGAACCTCTGCACATCTTTAAGGTATCCCTTAAAACTTACCTTGTTGACCAAGCTTTTACTTATTTGTCTAATGTCTATTTTTGTGCCTTGATCTCAAATTTTGTTTGAAATTACTTGTGAAGTACTTAGTGACTCGTAACATATTAGAAGTACAATATAAATAAAATTGTTATTGAACTGTTACTTTTAAATTTATATTTGTCAGCCTATCTGTCCTTATGACAAACCCTGCACTCAGAAAGTTGGTTCCACTGCAGACTTCCATAGAAGGTGTTTGGTTATGTCGACATGTGGCATGTAATCTGTTGGTATATTTTCAAGCCAACAACACCAGGACGAAGTTTCTCCATAAGTTGTTTGAAATATGCCAAAGCTCGAGGCCTCAGGAAGAAGAAAGAGCTTTCTGAAAAGAAACTGGTAATATTAATCAGACTTCTTTCTTAAAATCTTCAGATGCCTTAGTATTTTTGAATACATGTTGAATACATGTCTTTGAAAGACATGCATTTATAAGATAGGAAAAGGAATTGTATTAGTTGTATAATGGCTAAGAATGTTCATTGATTTTGTAGCCAGCAGCAGCTGAATGATGGTAGCTACTTATTACAATTAAACCTGTTCACAGATTCAATGTGAAGATTTGTGCTGGAATTTGTAGTTGTCAGAGAAACCAGCAGCATGATATTCTCTTCAATGGACATTGGATCTGTGTCTCTTTAACTAATCAAATTGAACAATACTTACTGAAACATGCAGAGTCTAAACAGGTAAATTTACATTAGTTAATGTTGAATAATGTGCATACAACAAAATAAAGGTAGGAAAAAATAGTGGATTAAACAAAATCTGAACAAATAAGACTTCACACTTAACTTTCAGTGCCAAAGAAGTTGCTTGGTGGATTTATGATGTTGTTCAATTTGATTGGAAAAATACAAATTTTTTTTTTCTAGTATACTTATTAGATTCTAGTGGGTAAGTTCTACAACTGCATGCCCTTTCATGTGTTTGAAAACCTAGTCTCTCCAGAGAAGTACTAGTGTAGCTTGGCTTCAAACATGACCAGGGCAACTCTGAAAGCAATTTCCTGATTTTTAGCAATTTAATTGTGCGCTATAAAAGCTGGAAATTGCTCTCTTATTTACGCCTTAAACACAGTGAGTGCTGTAACCTCACCATTTTTATTACCACAAAACCCAGGGCATTGTTTACAGTGCTCTCTATGATCAAAATCATGAATTACCAATAAATGTGGGTGTCCACAGTCCCATAAATGTATGTACATAAAGTTCTCTTATAAAAAGGAAGGCTATTTTTGATATCTTTTGAGGGAATTTATACATATGGTTAGTTTACTTCCCTTTAAGAAGGAGCTTTTTTTTTAAAATAATGGGATTATAACATAATTTATAGCCATAAATTTCTTATCATTTAGACCCGTTACTTTGTGGATCATCGGAAAGTCACTTCATATGGAGGGAGAGGTGGTGATGGAATATGCACCTTCCACAGTGAACCCCGCAAAGAGTTTGGAGGACCTGATGGTGGAAATGGAGGGGATGGAGGACATGTCATTTTAAAAGGTAAAATGTTTCTTTTGATTGGTGAGTGGTGCTTACATTCCAGGAGACGCCAGTATTTATTCATTATCATCATTTGGCTGTTTGACTATGGAGGGCATTGTAATCAACTCTGAACCCGATATGTGCAAAACTTCTAAAATTTACTAATTCTACACAGTGCAGGATCGAATCTGGTTATAAGGCTCAGTTATTCACTGGATATACTCCCAAGCTGTTCAGAAACACCTGAGTGATGATGTGTCTTTTAAGAAAAGACTAGAGCCTGTACTGCTGATGCTGATTGGGGCCTGGGGCCTCACCTGCTCCTTCTACGAACTATGTTTTAATTGTTGTTGCTGCTTATGTGTATTTTAATAATTCTTTTAAAATTTATACTTTTAACCTATGGTAAAGGAATAAGGTTATAAATTTTTTTTAAAAGCTTTATGATTGAACAGTGAGGGTTATTATTAATTTTGATTAATCCATTTTAAATTATTTGCTTTCTTAACCAAATAACCATTGTGTCTCAATTTTCATTATGCCATCCACTTTATAATATTTTGCATGAAACCTGCAGTCTAGGTATACAAAAGAATGCAGTTATGTAGCAGAATATAATAAAGCCATATAGGAAAGATTGGTGCTATGTTATTCACATTCTAAAGAAAACAAAATGAATGTCTATAATACCTTGAATGACCTCTAAATGTTCCAAAGCACTTCAGAGCTAATGAAATATTTTACAGTGTAGCCATTGTGGTACTGTAAAGAAATGTGGTTATCAATTTGTACACAGCAAGGTTTCAGAAACAGTGTTGAGATTAATAGCCAGGTATGTTTAACGTTTTTAGCAGGGTTAAGTCACATATGCTTATTATGATTCATCATAGTAGCAGAAATGTCTTGTTGTAGTAAACTATGGGAGAGGCCAAATTGACAACGTTTGCTGACTGAGACTGCAATACATGACATAGATATGGGTACAGAATAGTGTTCTTTGGAGCTTGAGATTTTTGAGTGACCAGCTATGAAGATCTCTTTTGTCTGATGTTTGGTGAAGGATAAATATTGTTGGGGATACTGGGAGAGCACTTTTTGATCCTTCTTATATCATGCCATTGATCCATATGTGCACCTTGAGGGCAGACAGGACTTTTGTTTCATAAAGGTTGGTATAATTCTAAACACAACCTAATCATAGATTGGTCAAAATCCTGTTGAATTAGACATTAAAGAATTTCCTATTTGCATTTCTAGATTCAAAATTGGAAATAATCAAGAACAAATGAGATGATTAAAGTGCATTGTAAACATTGTAACCTTGTATTTAGTTTGTTTTTAATGCTATCTCAAGCTAGTTTTGGGCAATACAAAAAATAATCCTAAACAGCTTTCCAGAATAAAATGGTGATGTGAAGAAATGGTGTTGTTCTGTTTCACTAGTGGAACAATAATGGTTGTCACAGCGACGAAGCTTCACACTGTGTCTTCTTTATAGTGTTGCTTCGTTTGCGTAGCTCAAAAGACTGCACGATACTCTTCTTTATGAGGTTTGCATCCCACCATGCAAAACATGTCATTGTTTTATTCTTACTGCTGTAGAACGTTATTGATGGTGACGGCGTGACAGTTCTACCTAAAGAAAAAACTTGTGTTTTCCTGACTTGCTAAAGAATTTAATCTCAGCCTAAGATTTTTTTCTTGTTTAGTAACTTGTAAAATTTTAATTAATTTTTCAGTTGCTCGACAAATAAAATCACTCTCAACCATTCTATCCCTTTATCGTGGCAATGATGGAGAATCTGGTGGAAGTAAAAACTGTTATGGAAAAAAGGCAGCTCACACTTATATATTGGTGGGTAGCTATAAGTTCTCAAGATTTAGAATTTTTGAGGTTTTATTGGCTAAATTAAATTGTTGTAATGGTCTCAGGTGCCAATTGGTACTGTGGTCAAAGAAAATGGGAAGATTGTGGCTGATCTCTCATCTCACGGAGAGGAATATGTTGCTGCCTATGGGGGACTCGGTGGCAAGGGCAATCGTTTCTTTCTGTCAAACGAAAATCGGGCACCGATGACCGCAACCTCTGGGGAGCTTGGTCAGGAACGGGTCTTGCAGCTGGAGGTCAGGACCATGGCTCATGCTGGGATGGTATGTAAAGATGCAAGCTATTCTTTGCTAATTTGTAACAATGCAGCACAATGCTGTGACTGGAAGTATTTTGGTTAACCATGTAAAGCTATACTTTGTGCAACTTTGTTTCACATCTGAAGCATGGCTGTTTGACCTGTGTCTGATTTCTCATTCAAAGTATTCGTCATGTGGGCAAAAGTTCAGATGTACTTTATCGTGACTAATGAAATGAAACTGTGTCTACCCTGCATTATCTTATTGAAAGCATTCTTTTTAATGATGCCTGAAAGTCCTATGACTTCCATTCAACATGATTTTCCTATGAATCGATGCATTTGCACTTGATACTGATAACTTGAATAATGTCAGTACTGAGCGTTTTAATTGGAAAGGCATTTTTGTTGGAAAGCTACTGACAAATGTAACTTAAAAAATTATTTCTTTCACATTTTCCTTCAGCATCATCTTCAGTAGCTGAGAGAACAGGATGACTCCTACCCTGAGTCCTTAATTAACTGTTAGAAATTGACCAAGACCAGCCAATAGCTTATCCCTTCCAAATTCCCCCTACTGCTCATCTTTTTTTTTGCGTCAAGCTGTTTATATATTAGTTGACAAATGAAACTAGTCATACCTTTTAAACAAACCGTTAATATTTTTAATCATTGTTATCTCTGTGCTGCACTAGATAAGCAGATTCAAAGTGGAAACCAGTAAGAGATTGGCTGAGTGATGAGTAATTTATAATGACTTAGCTCATCACCTACTTCATGGTAGAATAAATTAATGCAAAAATTTGCATTTATATAGCACTATTCGAGACTTCCTAAACCACTTTAAAGTCAATTGTGTGCAGGCACAGTTGCTGATATAAAGAAACGTGGGAGTCGATTTAAATTTCCACAAATGCAATGAGATAAAAGACAAGATAATCAGGTTTTCATTTTAAAGTGATATTAATTGCAATAAACTGCTTAACAGAATTGTGTCTATTCTTGATGGATTTGTTTGAAATTATAAGCATCACTTATCACCATCAAGAGATATTTGCACCACTGAGGCCAGCAGAGTACAGCCATAGTCTTGTCAAATGGTGTGGTTGCCATAGCACCAACACCAATGAGAAGGGAGCTGTCTGATTCTCTATGGTAGTTTTCATTGATTGACAGCTTAAAAAGCCAATCCTACAAAACCAGCAGCTGAGGTGACAAGCTGTGATACTAGGCTTTTGGCTTCTTTTCTTAGTTTGCAACATGAGGACAGTTGGAGTGAAACAGCAAGACAGACAAAAGGGTCTTGCTTTCCTTTTAACCATAACAAGACTGTCAGAAACCCTGGACTGAATCATTAATGTACAGTATATGGCATGTAATTTGTTAATTTGATATTTATGCAGAATCTTGGGAAATAGTTAAACCTGCTACACAAACGGTAACCTGACTATTCATGTCTTTAATTCAAAATAGCCAGTTTGTTGGTTTGTAATTATCCCCATCACATTAGATTGCTCACTTCTCTCTTACGGAATGTAGGAGGAATCAGTATGGGAGTGTGTCTGAAATCAGTCAGGGAAGAGCCTTAGGCTGACTGGGAAGAGTCATAGTAACTAAGTTTGGCTTTTGATGAGTGGAGTAAGAAGGTTGAAGTGGAACAGGTTTTACCAAGACTGCTTTGTTTTGACCACATTGCTGTAGCAAAGACTTTTTTACAGGATTTATTTTTAATATTTATTGAAACCATTGGCTGCTGTTATCTTTGAATTGCTTTGTTTAAAACTTTTTATTTAAAAAAATTGATTAAATGCATTTATTTTGGTCCAGCATCACTTGACCAGAAAATTTAACCTTATTTTCTATTGTGGTAAGGTTGGTTTTCCCAATGCTGGAAAATCCTCTCTTCTGCGAGCAATCTCAAATGCCCGGCCAGCAGTAGCAGATTACCCATTTACTACATTAAACCCTCATGTTGGTGTGGTACACTATCAAGACTTTGAGCAGATTGCAGGTAAATCATGCTGTTACAAGTGCATTTTTACATTGCTTGTTTTCTGTTTGAAATTGACATAAAATTGAGTTGCTACCTTGAAAGTTTAATAGTGCCTTTTCCTCCTCTTAAGAAATAAGTCTGATAGTTTGTCTATATTTTTGGGGAGGACTGCTTCTAACCCAGGACTTGTATTTTGGGTTCCATTACCTTTTCACCTATATCTGCTCTGCTGCTGCCTTCTTGAATGCTGGACTTTTTGGCGGGGTATGTTTGTGCAGTTACCATTTGCTGTTTTGTAACTTGCTCACAAGACAGTGTTTTGCATGTGAGCCTTCACGAGCGAGTTAGAACAAAAAAGTTATCTGAGTTTAAGCTTTGATCAGTTTCAAACATCATTTCAACCTTTGTTGAAGGTGGGACCCTCTATTCACTTTTCCTGTTCACCCCAATAATAAAAGCAAAATACCGTGCATGCTGGACATCTGAAACAAACACCGAAAAATCTGGAGAAATTCAGCATGTCCGGTAATGTTTGTGTGGAGAGAGACAGAGTTAACGTTTCGAGTCTGATTTGACGACTCAGTTCTGAAGAAGTCATTATCAGACTCATTGTCAATTCTGTTTTTCTCTCCACAGATTTTGCCAGATCTGCAGAGTTTCTCCAGCGGTTATTGTTTTATAACTACCACCTTGATCTTAAAAAGAGTGTTACAGTTTAGTTTCCTTTCCAACAACAGAACTAAAATCAACCCAGTCAAAATACTGATGATCTGTGTATCAGGCATAGAGGACATGGTTTACTTCTCAGCTGCTCCACAATGGTGAATAACTAACCAGTCATTAAGGGTACATTTCTGTGCGGTATGACTCTATAAATGCCTTAACTGTTCAGGTTTTACCAAAAGGCATTTTTCAAGACTATAATCAGACAAAATAGAATTGACTCTAAGCGAAAGAAAGAGGAAGAGATTAGAAGAAACAAGGTGACCAAAACACACAATCAAAAAGTAGGTTTTAAGCACTGTAGTGGGATGCAACAAGAGAGAGATTTAGGGCTGAGATGGCTGAAGGAACGACTGCTAGTCGTGGGGTGAAGAAAGTAGACAATTTGGAAGAGTTTTACAGTTTAAAAAAAAAACACAAGAAAAAGGTAATCTTTCAGGGCTGGTGTATGTTTTTTAACACTTTGAACAAAACATGTTTCCAACAAAGGTTTTATTGCTTTAAAATCCATTATGTCTATGCCTATATCGATTGTATTTTAAAATAAGGGACAAAACTTCTTATACATCTTTTTTACATCACAAACTAACTTGAAGTGGCTATAATTGTGCATTTCTTTTCTGCAGTTGCAGATATCCCAGGAATCATCAGAGGGGCTCACAGAAACAAGGGCCTAGGAATTGCTTTCCTGAGACACATTGAACGTTGCCGCTTTCTACTGTTTGTGCTCGATCTTTCAAAGCCAGAACCTTGGCAGCAGCTGGAAGATTTAAAGTATGAACTGGAGCAGTATGATAGAGGATTATCAGAGAGACCATTTTGTATCATTGGGAACAAAATAGACCTTCCAGAGTCCAAAACCAACCTTGTGCTGTTTCGAGAAAAATTAAGGCAGCATGTAATAATTCCAGTATCAGCACTAACTGGTGCAAATGTTGAAGAACTTATATTGCATCTCAGGGAACTTTATGATGGATACCTGGAGGATGCCCGAATTAAAGGCTGCATGCCAGTCAAGTGGTAAAATTGTACTTGGGGAAATATATCTTCAAAATAAATTATTAAACTTGTCAAAAAATTAAATCGTGTGATTCTTTTGTTCTGAACAGAAAGCATTGTAGACTTTACGTTCCTTTACTACATTATATCTCTTCAGAACTGCATATTATCATCAATGCTTTGTTGCAATGGAAACATTCTACTAATGTCTATCTAGCATCCGCAATTCGCAAAGAAAATAATCCTGATTTATTCACGTACAGGAAGGATTGTTTTTCAAAATGCAAACTGGATAATTTGTAGCATAACATTCAGAAGTGAAGCATGATTGGAAAAAACAGGTGAATTTGTCCACTGGTTCGCAAAGCTCTCCACCATTGTTGAGATGGGTTTTGGGGGGTGGAGGTGGAGTGGTGTTTTCCTTATCTCATGCTTCTGTTTGTTTGAGATAGAGATTAATTGCTTTGATTAGACAAAATCTGAAATTTTGCTACATAATGTAACCACCAGAAGGGTAAAAGGTGAACTAGATGGACTTGGGCTTTTTTTGCATCTAGCAATTCTTGTATTTCTATGTGTCTGACAGGTTTTGTAAATTATTTTTGGTTCATTGTACATCTGGTTTTTAATACTCTTAACATGTCTTTAAAATAGCATTGCAGACAATGAATTGGTTTTAAATGCAGTCATTGTAATGTAGGAAAATAAGGCAGTCATCTTTAGCACAGCAATTTCTCGCAAATTGTAATGAGATAAAAGACATTTAATCTGTTTATTTCATTCACTGATATTTAAGGAAATATTGTTTCATTTTAGCCACTTTCTCAGATAGCTTTTAGGCAATGTAGAAAAGTATGAAGATCCAACACTGAGTTAGTTTGTTTTTGGTTAAAGTGGAATGTCAGTTCTTTAGGGTGCTTTTTTTATTTGTAAAGGGAAGTTGTGATCTGTCAGAGACCAACAGTGATGGAGTGAGTTTGAGGCAGGGAATATCTACTATACACTAAAAACAAAAAACTGAATACTGGAGATCTGAAATAAAAAGTGCTGGAGAAACTCTGGTCTGGCAGTATCTGCAGAGCGAGAAACCGAGTTAACGTTTTGAGTCCTGTATGATTTTATGACTTTGCAATATATTGGATTCAAAATTTTACCAGTATTTCTCTCTCCACAGACTGTGCTGGATCTAAGTTTCTCCATGATGACCTGATTTAATATAGTGTACATTTGCTGGCTGGAGCTCAACTTTTCAGAGATTGGTCCGTGCATCTACACGTGAAGCTCTTCACCTTGAAACTTGTATTCAATGTAGTTAGATGTATTTTTATTGTCTTATCGTTTATTCCAACATTTAATTGTAAATGCCCAATATGTCTGAGGATTCCTTGAGATGGTTTTAAAGTTTATTAGGCAAGGCACTGGAATCATACCTGATTTGGTGTCACATTCAAGTGGTGTGTAAACTCCTGCTCCAACAAGTCTCACTTCACTTCTCATGTGACCTACGGGGGCCTGACTCAGAATTTGTGCTGAATGTTTAGCATTGCAGTGATTTGTAAAGAGTTGAAAGTATCCTTAACATAGTTTGGAAAACAGATAATGTTTTACGATTTTATTATCAGTTCGGACAGCTTGTATAAATTGTACAAATCTGGCATGTTGCAAACATAAAAGAAGTGGATGAACTTAAGCAAACCATGAAGAATTTGATCAAAAGCATTAATAAGCTGTTTAAATTGAAAGTTTACTGGAATCAGAATGTTGCAGTACTGAAGGAAGCTGCTTTATTGGATGTGTGAAAAGGTAATTAATCCAATATCCCCATCGTTTCCATATGATCACCTGCAAATGTTTCCTTCTGAAGAATATTGAACTCCCTTCTGAAAGTTTATATCAAATCAGCCTCCATTACTCTTTCAGCCAGTACATTCCAAATTCTAACTTTGTCCTTTTTTGTTTTTAAAAAAACCCTCACTTTGTTCTGCCAGTTACCTTAACTGTGTGTACCCTGGTTCCTGACCAACCTTGTCAGTGGGTACAATCTATTTATTTGCAAAATCTGTCATTTAGGATATCACTTAGCTGTCTTGGTTGTCAAGAGAACAATCTCAGCCTCATTGGTCACATCATGTAACTTAATTCCCTCAGCTCTCATGTAATTATGGTAAATGTCTCATTCCCTCACATTCTTTTTAAAGTGTGATGCCAGAATTGAACACAGTGCTTGAGCTAAGAAGGTATAACCTCTTATTTATAAAGGTGCATCATAATTACCTTTTTGCTCTCTACCTCTATATAAAGCCAAGGATCCCAAATGCACGTTTTAACATGGCCTTTATCAAATTACCCTGCCACCTTCAAAGGTTTGTGTATTTGAACCCTCTCGGCTTTTCCTGCACCCGCTGTAAAATTATAAACATTTAATTTCTGTTGCCTAACCACATTCTTCCTTTTCTACTTCACACTTCTCACCATTTTGCTTTATTCTGGGGTTCTAAAGAAGGGTTACCGAACACAAAATGTTATCTCTGCTTTCTCTGCACAGATGCTGCCAGACCTGCTGAGTTTTCCCAGCAATTTCTGTTTTTATATTTGATTTTCAGCATCTGCAGTTCTTTTATTCAAAAAATGTTTTACTTGACCATTTTGCCCAGCTTGGCTTTCATCTCAGAATCGGTCCTTCCCACTTTTTATCATTTTTCCAAGTCTTGGATCAAATGTGCACTAAAAGTGTAAATTGTAATCCCAACACCAGGAACGATGTTGTAATCTCCCCTATGGCTCAGTTGGTAGCACTGTCATGCATTAAGTCCTCTCCCAGAGACTTGAGCAGAAGAATCTGGTCTGACTTGCAGCTGAAGGAGTGCTGCACTGTTGGGGGATGCTATCATTTAGATGAAATGTTAAACAGATGAGTGTGCACATTTAGCTGGTGTAAAATATTCCATGGTATTATTTTGAAGAAAAGCAAGGGAGCTTGATGTGTTCTCCTGGCCAATATTTCTCCCTCAGTCAACTGTTAGAAACTGTTTCAGAGCATTTTGCTGTTAGTAAAAGCTTGCTGTTTGTAAATGGTTACCATTTTTAGTATGACTTCTAAAATACTTTATTGGCTTCTAGTATATTGGAATATCCTTGGATCATGAGGGCCCCTCATAAGCACAGATATTTTTCTTATCTCATTCTGTCTGACTTAATGTATATCTCTATCTAATGCCACCGACCCTTTATAATTCAACGGATTTCAATTTTGAAATGCCAAGGCCCATCATTGCAAGAGCACAACCAAGTTTGGAGAATGTGCAGGGAGCAGTCAAAATAAATGTATGAGCACTAGTTGAAGCTAAGAGTGTAAAAGACCTTTAGAAATATAATCAGTAATATCAAATGTAACAGTGAACATTGGTACCTTCTCCAAAAATGTAGAGCCTTGTGGAATAAACATTTCATAAAAATATAAAAGCATCATGAAGATATAAAGAGATTTAAATAAAACATGACTTGCGTGTATGTAAGATTTAACATGCAATATGTAATATCGCATTGTTACGACTTAATGGAATCCGTTTGTCACAAAAACTCAAATGTTTATTAGCTTGTGTTGATCCTATAACATGGTTTGACGTTGCGTTCGTTTTGCCATGTTTACAGTTACTATAGTGGCACATGTATCAACAGTCAAAAGTAAGGGGTGGGGTAATGTCCCTTGAGTTCCCCCCACCTCCCCCGAGCTAGGCAAATATTACCTCCTTGGGCTAGAAGAATAGGGCGTGACGCTGGGGAGATGTTCAATGAGAAGATCCGAGATGAGGGTAACTCACCATGCTCACTGACAGGTCAGATGACAGTATTATTGATGCAAACAAAGGGAAGCAGATGCTGCCTTTACCCCGGGCGGCAGGGATCAAGCTATGCTTGGCCGTGACAGAAGAACTTGGAAGCTGTGCCCAGCCGTGCCATTCCAACAATAACCAGGTAAAGGAATCGAATTTAAAAAAAAACTGGCTTATACGGTCTTCTTATTCACAATTGGATTTTACTGTCTCCTAATACCTGCTCACAAATTCAGACCTTAAGACTAATTTAGTTTCTGAATTTGTACACATTGGTGCATCACCGGAGGTTACAGCACGCAATGCAGAGATGAAATCATTCAATCAAGACAGCTTGAAATCAGCAAAATCTCTTCGCCCTGGTATAATTGTAGATCTTGTGAATGAACATATATTTTTTCATATTTTAACTATTCAGTTTGTTGATTTTCGAAATGAACTTTAATTTTGAGCTTCGAATTGTTTTATTTTTACTTACAAGTGAGACTATTATGAAAAAAAAGTAGCAATTTTTTTAAAATTCCAGAAGGGGGAAGAGTAGGGCTTCTTTCTTTTGTCACAATGACATATTTTAATGAGACAACCAGGAGAGTAATTGATTTATTGTAGCAAACAATTTATCATTTAGATATCAACATGTTCCTTGCCTCTGGGACTTTTCATGCAAAATTACAATATTCAGCAAATTATGTTAAGTGTGATACGTGTAAAGATTCAGTGAATTTGTTTTGAGGCATTGCAAACTTGTCTCAGCATAACTGGCTTGGAGTGGGAATGCTGGTAAAGCTATCAGCATTTGCCACTTACTCCACCAAAACTGACAGCTACTTTGGGAGTCCAGCAGTATACAGATTGACATGGTAACCCAGGCATTGTTGTCAGTGATGTTGCACGTTTCCACAGCGAGGTTTCCCACCATAAATACCATGCTTAATACCATCCATGAGCAGTGAATGAATTGGTATGAAGTTCCATTTTGTCAATCTCACTGTAAAACGCTTGAAAATGTGACTCTTAAGTATTGTGAAGCTGGGTTACAGCAGGCGTACTGTTATGATCTTGGTAGATGATTTCTTTTTATTTTTAATTTTGAAATCTAAAACTCTGGGATTGACGAAATGAATGAAGTCACAAGATTCTTTGTTTAAAACAAAAGAATTTTATGACACAAAAATCAAAGAACGTGAATACTATTTACGCACTCTATTTTAAACAGTCAGTTATAGTAAAGATAACTAAGAAAAAGGTTACTGAATGCAGAATCTTCCCAGCCCCTGAACAACATGGCAACTCCACCAGAGGTCCTGTAGCTTCACAGATGCCATTCTTCAGCCAATTCAATTCATTCCAAGTGATATCAAGAAAAAGTTGGAGTCACTGGATACTACAAGTGCTTTCAGCTCTGACAACATGCTAGCAATAGTACCGAAAACTTGCGCTCCAGAATTTGCCACTGCCCTAGACAAGCTCTTCCAGAACATCTACAACATTTACCCGACCATGTGAAAAATTGCCCAGATATATCCTGTATGCAAAAAGCAGGCCAAATCCGACCCAACCAATTACCGCCCCATCAGTCTACTCTTGATTATCAATAAAGTGATGGAAGGTGTCATCAACAGTGCTATCAAGCAATACCTGCTCAGTGACACCCAGTTAGAGTTCTGCCAAGGTCATTATGCTCCTGACCTCATTAGAGCCTTGGGTCACACATGGACAAAACAGCTGAATTCCAGAGGTGAGGTGAAAGTGACTGCACTTGACATCTATTTGTCCATAAGTGGTATCAAAGAGCCCTGAACAAAACTGGAGTGAATGGGAATCAGGAGAAATTGGTTAGAGTCATACCTAGAATATTGGAAGATGGTCGTGGTTTTTGAAGGTCAATCATCTCAGCTCCAGGACATCTCTGCAGAGGTTTCTCAAAGAACTGCCTGAGACCCAACCATCTTCAGTTGTTTCATTAATGCCCTTCTCCCCATCATTAGGTCAGAAGTGGGGATGTTCACTGAAGATGGCACAATGTTCAACACCATTTATCTTTAATGGAATGTCCTCCAGAGAGCAAAGCATGGAGCTGTCACCAACTGAGGGCATTCCAAAACACTTTGACACTGAAATCCTCAGATACTGAGCCAGGCTATATCCAAATGCAGCAAACCCTGGACAATATCCAGGTTTGGGCTGACAAGTGGCAAGTAATTGTTGTGCCACACGATGACCAATTCCAATAAGTGATGACATTACTATCTCTAAATATCTCACAATCAACAGGTTTACCACTGACCAGAAACTTAACTGGATTGGCCGTGTAAATAGTATAGTTTTAAGAGTAGATCAGAGGCTAAGAATCTTGCAGGAAATAACTCACCTCCTGACTCTCCAAAGCCTGTCCGTCAGTTACAAGGCATCATTCAGGAGTGTAATTGAATACTCCTCAGTTGCCTGGATGAGTGCAGCCCCAACAACACTCAAGAGGCTTGACACCATCCAGGACAAAGCAGCCCGATTGATTGCCATCACATCCACAAACGTTCTCCCACTCTACCATTGATGCACAGTAGCAGCAGTGTGTACTATCTAAAGATGCACAACACAAATTCATCAAGGTTGTTTTATGCAGCACCTTCCAAACCCCATGACTACTATCAACAACACCCACATCTCATTAGTTAATAAAAGAAACATTGCTTCCAATGGAACTGAGTTGGCTGAAGTCATCATCCAATTATAGTGTAGGCAAGGATTCTCAAATGAAAAGAAAACAGCTTATTGGTTTGTTTTTTTCATGTTTTTCCTGCAATGAAAGTTAATGTTACAAACTCTTGGCAGTCTTCACAATATTCAAGGCTCCCACAATGAAACATCACAATGCATTTTTTTACGTGAGTATGTGTACCAGGCAAAGAACAACACACCTCCAGACAGAGGTCTAATATTGTGCAGTGCTAAGAAATGATGGCTTCCTCGAGCCTCATTCTTGCTGCTGCAGCTGATATGAGTCAACTAGACAGGTGATGATATAAAGTGATAATGTATTTCTAAACGTGACATTCTATATACAATGAAGTGCCATCAGTGCCACTTCTATGCCCTTATTCTTTTTCCTTTCCCTCCCATTACATCCAGGTGCAGCTCTGAGGTCAGCAGCCAGGGTAAGGGCAGACTGCACTTTGTTGCAGCCTGTCGCTCTTGGAACTTTGGGCAGATGACGTAGGTTTGGACACTTGTGGCTAGAGGGCCCAGACATGCTTACAATGACCTGGTCAGATGCAGGTTCACCCTCCTCAAGTTGATGGTCACAGGCAGCTTGAAGATGGTGGGGCCAGGCACCTCTGGAGTGTCCCAAAAGGAGTCTTTTTGGGGGTGCTGTATGGGGTTCCTTCTCTGGCTGACTGTCTATTAACACCATCCTGTCTCCTGGTGAGGAAGAGGTGCCTGGATTGAAGTGAAAGTCCCTCTTCCTCCTGTCACCTTGCTGCTGATGCTGAGGACCAATGGTTACATTGATGGAGTGCGCGTCTGCATTTGTCTTTGGCAG
Source organism: Rhincodon typus (assembly GCF_021869965.1). Lineage (NCBI taxonomy): Eukaryota > Metazoa > Chordata > Chondrichthyes > Orectolobiformes > Rhincodontidae > Rhincodon > Rhincodon typus. The sequence goes on from NC_063350.1 coordinate 16,248,187, forward strand.
CCACTGAGTGTTCTACTCGACCTGCCTGTCTCCATGGTGACCACCGACTTGTCAATGGAGAAAGCCGGATGCATGCGTGCCAGAGTCAGCACGGTACACAGGACTCCACTAATCTTCCATCAAGTTTCTTGAGTGTCTTTGACAAACCTGGCTGCTGCTCCTGTGTCCGTGCATTTCAATCAAGCTATTAATAGCCGATACCATGGAGTCCTCACCAGCCCAGGGCTGAGCAGGTGCCTGGTCTTTGGCAATCCTCCAAGTGCCAGCAGCCTGGGGTGTTTCATCCTCAGCCAGCTGTGGATGCAGCAGTGAGATGCTCACCAGAATGCGTTCACTACTTTAGTCTTGCAGTTGTACTCCCTGAGGTGCCAACATGTGAGCTGATGGACGGGCAATGCACAGCCTTCCTTTGAGGGAACTGTGTCGTCATCCTTGGAGGTGGAGGGGTGGCTGCTGTTCTCTCATGGATGGAGGCTGTGTGGATGCTGCCTGTGCATGCAGAAGACAAGAGCACGAAGAAATTGAGTAATATGGGTGGAAGCTTGTGTATCTTTAGAATAAGTTGACAATTCACAATGTTGTTATTGGACAAGAAACACAGCATTTGACAATTAATTTTACTGGTTGTCAAGATCAATCTCTTTTTGAAGGAGGTGAGCTGACAAATGTTGGCTACCACACCACCCACCATGGCCAACTCTGCCCTTTTGTAGATAACCTTTTCCGAGAACGAGAAAAGAGCAGAAACTGAGTGAGATGGCACAGCTGTTAGTGGTGGTGCTGGAGGGTGAACAGTGATGAAGTGTTCTGACTGAGTAAGTAGCAAGTGCAAAGGGGAGGCAAGTCATCTGGGGGGATGGGGCAGGTGAGAGCGACTGAGGGGTCATGCTGTAGTGTGAATAGGAGACCATGAGCCTTTATGGGAGGTAGGTCCACTATCGGAGGTAGAGTGGATATGCAGTAGCAGAGAGAAACATTTACCTATGCACAGCAAGGAAGATCATAAACTTTGTTCCTGCACTGCTAGGCATGCCTCTGACTGGTAGATCCTGCACTGACCTGGGTGAGTAGACTGGTGCTGTGATCTCGTCTGATGGCCCTGAGGAAAGAGAATGGCCCTCCTGCCTATTACCCCCTGAACCAATTCCTCCATGTCCCTGTCAGCCTCAGGCACCAATTTTCCTCTGTCGACCATCTCTGCTGCAGGTTTTCATTCATTTGAATTGTGAAGTCGAACTGCAGGTTCTTTTTAAAAATGACCTTTTTAGCTAACGCCGTATTTACCTGAACCTGACTTCAAAGGAATGTTGCACGCTTCACGAATTTCCCTTGTAGCTAGCTTGTTCCAAAACAAAACCAAACTGCTTTAACACAAAAACACACCCAGGAACCTACTCACCACCATCCCCACAAAATGTAATTGCTGATATCTTAAACCAATCACATTGAGTTATTTTGTTATTTGAAAATGTAATATAGAAGCAATAATAATCTTTTTAACTTCCAGGTTTGCTTTTTATGAGAATACTTCAGTGTGATTGGTTGCTTACCCTGCTAGCTGACACCACTGCTATAGGACAGATCATCTTGACATTTTCTAGATTTAAACTGGAAAAGTAGATATTTGGCCCCAGAAGTAACTATATCTTATAACATAGCTTTAATTGAAGTTAGGGAAAACTGCAGATGCTTCACAGCTGACTGCAAAATCCATCCCTTAGCAGGGCAATTTAGTTTTTAAAATTTAAATTTAGGCTTGTAGTTAGATATGTAATGGATTAGGTTTTTATGAAAAATCCTTTTCCAATACTAATTTACACATAGATTCTTGGAAGTTGCAGCTTAGCTAATAATCTCTGGAAAAACCCTGTTGTTACCGTAGAAAGTTTGCTTGGATGTCTATTACCTTACCTGAAACACATATAGTTTGAGAGTGTTTTGCTGCAAAATGGTTTGAAATTTGCCTTCATTTAAAAGTTATATTATTATTTTGATTTAGTATCACATTGCAGAATAGTTTCAACCCACCTCTAGCTTTGTGAAAGTCACAGTTTAAAAGTGCTGGTGAAGGCTGTTGGATTTCTCAGATATTTTATAAACTGATCATTCAATTTTATTTTGACGTAAGGAGAATGCCTGTGCTCCTACCCTGGTTTCAGAGACGAAAGTTAATTGTATTGAAAGTGCAGATGCATACAAGCACACATTGTGGACTATTGTGTTTCATTGTCCGGCTTAGATCTGATAACTCCACATTATCATGCACACGTACTAATCTGAAGACAATTGGCTGCAATAGGTCTGCAAGCTAATTGAACATTCAAATGCTATTCCCTCAATAAGATGTCATTGAAAATTGTTTGGTTCTTTATTTTAGCTGATGGCGATGATGTGAGTGGCATGGATAATGACTGCAAACAATGGGCACTAGTATTGTGGAATTACCTTCGATTGGGTCAACCTCTTGTAAAGGTAGGGCAGCCTTATAAGTGACTAGCTGGAAGACAAACTGTACATTAGCACATCCACAGAGATAAGCATTTGACTGGTTAATTATCAAATCAATTTACTTGGTCCATTCACATGCCATTGGTTCCAAGCCTCTTCCTGACCACTGTTTTAAGCTGAAACTGACTTTGAATTGACTGTGTGCTACTTTACTATCAGCTAAACGTACAACCTACAAAACATCTTCATTACAAAAACTATAGACCTGCCCCTCTACAGCAGCACTTGTCACTGATCCTGACTTCAGTCATTTACTAGTCAAGCATTCAACTGTACTTTTGTCATTTCCAGACTGAGCAGTTCCAAAGTGTCTCAGTCAGCCACCCATCCTCCTCCCACTATAATCTTCAGCTAATCTAAAACTCTGCTGTCCTTATTTCAATTAACACCAGGCCAGATTCCTCTACCGTGCCTATGTTTGCTGACCTATGCTGAGTCCTGGTTTCTAGTGCTAGTTCCAACTCAAAATTCTCATTCTGCAGTTCAAATCCCTTCAAAGCCTCATCCTTCCGACCCTGTCTGATTTTGTACTCCTCCAACTCTCGTCTCTTACATAGCCCATTCACTTGGCCTACTATTACTGTGCCTTTACTCATCCCAGCCTTATGCTCTGAAATGCCCTCTTTCAACCTCCACACTTCTCCCCCCATCTCTTACTGTCTAAGTAAAAACCAAAAGAACTGCAGATTTACACAAAAATTGCTGCAAAAGTTCTGAGGAAGGGTCATTTGATCCGAAACGTTAACTCTGATTTCTCTCCACGGATGCTGCCAGACGTGCTGAGCTTTTCCAGCAATATCTGTTTTTGTTTCTTACCATTTAAGGCCGATCTTAAAACATATGCCTTTAAGATTCCAGTCAATGCTGCTAATATCTCTTACTTTGACACAATCAATTTAATCTGATTTGTGCCCCTGGAAAGTACTTTGGGATATTTATAAATGTTAGAATTTCAAACTGTAATTCAAATTTCATAGAAAGTAATTCCAACTCCAAGATGGCTAGTGATAAATAAGTATACAATGGTGCATGTTCCTGATAATCCTTCAAGGTTTGCAAAATGGGCAGCCTGGTGGCTCAGTGGTTAGCACTGCTGCCTCACAGTGCCTGAGACCTGGCTTCAATTTCCAGCCTTGGGTGACTGTCTGTGTGCACGTTCTCCATGTGTCTGTGTTTCTGCCAAGTGCTCTAGTTTCCTCCCACAGTCCAGGTTAGGTGGATTGGCCATGTTAAATTGTCCCATAGTGGGATTGGGTCGGGTACTGGGTTTGGTGTTCGGAGGGTTGGTGCAGTCTTGATGGGCTGAATGGCCTCTTTCTGCACTGTAGGGATCCTATGATTCAAAGTGTAGGCTGTCATTTTAGTGTTTCTCATGAATTCCTCAGTTATACAGCATGAATTAGAATGTCTGGACCTCCATTTATGTCATGTTTGTGCATGTTTAGCCTACTGTTGTTTTCAAGAGAAACCCAGTTAATGCTTTGCACAGATGGGAAAGAGGCAATAGTGAACAGAAGTGTAGTATTGAACTAGAGCTTGCTCATAGTCTTTATCAAAACACATCTTCAAGCAGTTCAAAACACATGTACAAAGCTCAATTATGTCTTACCGCCCATAGCATTTTCATTCAAATGAAGTCGTGCTCAGAAAACAAGAATTGACTGGATAAACAAATGAAAATGATCTTTCACTCTTAGTAATCACTATGATGCTTTGCTGTTTCACATGTGAAAGATCGTCTTGTATTTATCAAACTGTAATTATTTACTCCAGACATTTACAAAAGAGTTCTAGTTTTAGAGAACAAAGTCTTAGGGGCTTAAGACGACTGAAACTTGCAGCAATTGCAAGTTTATAAACAGAGCGAGAAAATCTATTATAGACACTAGGGTACCAGGTTCTGTGAAGGCTCTGGGGTGAGGTGGTAAAACAAGACTGTGCTTCGTTAAGTAAAACATGCCAATGGCAAAAAGTCCATAAAATAACAAAATTCATAAGATTGAGAGGAGCTGGTACTGGCAAGAAAAACCCTTTTCTCCTTGATGGTAACATTTTCAGGTCAGCTATGGCATAGGGCAAAAGTGGAGTAAAGTTCAATTCTCATAATGTACCTTAGATCTCCTCTGGAAACGTCTGCTAGCCAATACTGTTCCTGTTTCCTATGCCAGCTTATTTGAATACAATTGCCATTTAGAATGTAGCTCCAGTGCAATCAGCACATTCATTTCCAGGTATGACTGTCCTTTTTTACTGGATTTCCCTCTCAACTGAGTAGAAAATCACAAGTTGATAATATACCATTTCCTAACATATATTTGTGCTATGAAACAAGGAGAAAAGTTTCACTTCTTAACGCCAAACTGTGTTCAGCTTTATGCTGTGCCCATATCTTCACCCTCATACCCATTGAAGGAACCAAACTGAAACTGCACAAACAAAGCTCTGGCTGCATCCTTCCGTTCCCTAGAGATGGTGTCGCTTTTATTTGGTCACTTATATAATTTGCACCAGGAACCAAAAATAAAAGAATAGTTTTCCCTAATATAAACCAAAAGAACTGCGGATGCTGTAAATCAAGAACAAAAACAAAGTTGCTGGAAAAGCTCGGCAGGTCTGGCAGCATCTGTGGAGGAG
>NC_063350.1:16253728-16338713 GCF_021869965.1 Rhincodon typus
GGCCATGCTAAATTGCTCATAGTGTCCAGGGATGTGCAGGTTAGGTGGAAGTTCTGAGGAAGGGTCACCGGACCCGAAACGTTAACTCTGTTTTCTCCTCCACAGATGCTGCCAGACCTGCTGAGCTTTTCCAGCAACTTTGTTTTTGTTGTAATAGTTTTCCCTAACTCACTTTCAATATTCTCTAATCAACTTGTTCAGAGATGTTAGAGCACACCTCTCGAGCAGGTAGGACCTGAACTTAGGCTTCCTGGCCGAGAGGTAGGGATAATACCAATACACCACAAGTGCCCTTTGAGTCACTTCAGATTTTTCTACAATTGAATTCACATCTTATCATCTACTGTGGTGGGATTTGAACCCATGGTCTCAGCACATTTACATGGGGTTTATAAATTACTAGTCCAGTGACCTTACTACTACCCCAACATGTCCCTCTTCTGACTTGCTTTATTTTTAATTAAACCACCACCAACTCACTTGTGTGAAGAATTAAACTAACAAATTAAAAGCACTACCTACCAGGGCAGTGCAACAATGGCAAAAGGCAAGGGTAAGGAAAGAGGGAGGAGATTAATCTAAAATAGAGTTGGAGGGGGAAGTAGTGCCCTCCAATGTGTCCAGGAGAAACAGATAACATTTCAGGTTGTGTGTCTTTTTTTGGTAACATTTCACATTGCTTTTTGAGACTCTGTGTTATTACTATTGCTGTGGAAATTGCTGGTAGTGAGTGCAAGAAGGCTGTTTGAGTGTCCGTGTGTTTCAGAGTGACGTAATAATAGGCCTGGGGTGTCATGACGTTCGGGTGGCTGAAAGAGCTGCAACCCTTTACCTGGAAAATTGGGCTCCGTGGATACTATTTACTGGCTACCTAGGAAACCATACAGTAGGTAAGAAATAATACATCTGAAAAATATGCAGATAAAACAAGGGGCAGAATCTTGTTTACTTTGAGACTAAGCTTGGAGGAGGGCCTAAAAGCAGGAAATATTTCTGCTTGGGGATGGGTTGGGTTTTCCTGGATGATTACATTCTTCTTAATATATTTTGAGGGGGTTTGGTCTGGTCCATAACACCCTCTTCAGGAGAAGAAGAATGCACACAACCTGCAGAAATATACCCAGGCAAGTAAAAGGAAGACTACTGGGGAGGGTCATTGAAATGGCAAAGAGGAAATGCATGACGTAGGACTCCTCATGCGCTTTGAAGAGCAGGGTGACCAGCTGGCTGGGGAGCATGCCTGTGCCAAAGGGGATTTTGGATGTTAACAGCCAACTAGTGAGAAAGCCTCCAAGCAGCTACTCCCAGCATTGTCAAGTAGCAATGCCTTAATAAAACCTCACAATGCTAACAAATCTTTCTTTTGCCGTTCAGTATCCTGATACCCCTTTCCTAAGCCACGTTTATCAGCGCCTCACTACATATGTCTGAGAGGATGTCATGACCCATAGAGTGTGCAACACCTTCCTCCTCACCCTCCACCAGCACAGAGAGACTTAACTCAGTGGGTAACCTATCCAGGGTCACATTCTGATGAGAACAGCACTGAGACAAGCCCTGAGCTAGAGCTTATCCTAGACGTGAGAGCTTTGCTCTATAGGTGATGCTCTCTCTCTGTCACACTAGACTGCATGACAATGCTGAAGACTCGTCCCCCACTTCGTACTCTACAGCTGCAGACCCCTGGGCCCTGTGTCTCTGCTTCAGTTGCTGTTATACACTCCTTCTTCTCTTCCTCCTCCTTCTTAATCTTAATCAAGCTATTACAGCTGCTGAGCTGAGTTGGACAAACATCTGGCAAGAAAATACTGATTTGTGAAGAAATATCAGGAACGCAATTAATGTTTTCCAACTGAGATCTTGATATTTTTATCGTACTCTTGGTTCCTTATCAGGGTGAAAGTCTGCCCTACAGCAACTGTCCATGTTGAGGTACATCCTGCATGACCATGACTGGTTTGTCCGTTCCTGACGGTGCCAGGTAAAAGATACTTGAAGCTTTGATCTTTACACCCTCCTCTAAAACACTCCTTTTCCCTCATAACTGTAAAATAAAACAAAGATCTGTGGATGCTGGAAATCTGAAACAAAAAGAGAAATTGCTGGAGAAACTGGAGTCCAATACCCTCACTCTGCTTACTCTCCACAGATGCATCCCATTTTGTTCCCGCCATTGTCTAGGATCTTGCCAGTGCTGCCAACACTTTAAGTGCCAACAGTATCTCCTGACTCCTCTTAAAGGTTCACATTCTGTGCACGCACACTTTGTGAAATGCTTTGCCAGTGAAAAAAAGATGGCTGCAGCAAAATAAGCTCATTAAGTGTGAGCAAACTGGAAGAATGACACTACCGGCACTACTAGCAGAGGTACTGCACATGTGCAGTTTGCATATGCATGCTAAGAGAGTTTTGGGGGTGTCAGCAGACATTCTCTTCAGCTTCATTCCCTACTTTTCTTTCCAAGCAGCCCTTCTTTCTATGAAACTTTTCTGTTGAGCTCCCTTTTCAGTAGAGTTCCCTTTTCATTTCAGACCCTTTTTCAATAGAGCCCTCCATGTCTGCTCCAGCCCGTTTGCTGGTGACAGCCAATATGGCCGCCTCACTTCGACAGGCTTGTGAGTCCAGTCACCCTTCACCCTTAGTCTGCTTTTAAGAGCTACAGCAAGCTAGACCACAGAGGACTGAGGCTTCTCATCAGCTGGTTGACACTGTCAAACTTCACACTAGGAACGTTTGCATAATGAAACAGTTTGGTTATGAAGGAGCCAAGCAGCCCATCAAGATTGTACTCATCGGAGCTTGGCAAAGAAGTCTACACCTCCAGGTACAAGCCTCATATGTATTGTCTGGTTTGCGACCCACATGTTTTGGCTAACAAGATTGCGCACATGAATGTAATTCCCATGGACTGGAGTGTCAATGAGTATTCATGGAATGTTAACAAATGCAGGAGAAGCTCTGAAACCCACCTGAGAGGTTCTGAGAACTTAGCACAAAAACTTTATCCTGCCATTGAGAAGCTGAAATTTTGCCCACCCAATTAATTTCCCAACCTACCTGCCTGCCCAACCTTTTACAAACTTAGAGTAGGTCCAGAAGATTCCGCCCACGATTTTTCTGTTGCATAAATTGTATTTTTTTTTGGCATTACTGCATCTTCTGCTGTCGTTCATAGTGTAATGTAGTAGCCAAACGACTTGGCATTTACACTTACCCTATTGTGTTCATGGGGACTTTGGGTTCAAAGTCAGTTGTGCCTCTTCAAAGTCAACAAACGTATAGATAAACATACTCAAATTTCCACTCTTCCTAATTTGGTAACTGCATTAGCTTTGACTTGACGTTTATAAATGGATTTATTACATGTTTGTGGAACATAAGAAGAATTGAGAATGGGAAGAACTAACCATTGAATCTGGCTACATCCATTTGTACCACAAAACCAGTGGAGGACTCCAATTTCAACACCTTTACATTTCGCGCACCTGCACTAGACACTAGGCTGTTTATCCATCTACAGGCGCAGCTTCAAGGACTTTGGTTACTGTGCAATGTCCCTCACAGCTGCCTTCCACTCCCCACCCCACAGCTCTTACAACTCATTTCTAGCTGATGACAGCCTTTTCTGCAGTGAATAAGTAGATGGAGAGCAGTTGAGAATCATCCGTATCTAAAAGGCATTGTCACAACCAGTTACATTCACCTCGCTTTTCTGTACTGCTTTCAAGTGAAATATGTGTAAAATTGAAAGCTAAGCCTGCAAACTGCACTTTCAACCCCTGATTATTTGATGAGATTATGGTGCAAAGGACAGAGTTCCGTCTTGTAGGATAAGCAAAGTTTTCTGTCTATTCTTTCAGTGCAGTTCAGACTGCACTTAGATTAGACGTTAATTACAAAAATATGTTCATCAATACAAATTCCTAGAACTTCAGTGATTTAAGTTATTGCATTTCTATATTAATATAGTAGTGAAGCAAATACCCCCTTACTTCAAATATTCAAATATTACATGTCACACTGAAGAAAAAGTGTAAAGTTTTAAATGTGGAATCAGAAAATTTACCTGGAAAACACAATAGAATCACAGTAGTGTTAAGATGCAGAAGGAGGCCATTTGGCCCATTGTGTCTGCACTAATGAGCATCATTAGTGCTATTCTCCTGACCTTTCCCCATCCCCTTGCACATTGTTTTATTTAAATAGTCATCTCTGGAATGCCTTGATTGAACCTGTCTTCGCCACTCTACCAGGCAGTATATTGCAGAGCCGAGTCACTCATTCTCTGAAAGAAAGCTTTCTCTCACATTACATTTGTTTCTTCTGCAAATCACTTTTAATCTGTGTCCTTTCGTTCTTGATATTTTTACAGTGGGAATAGTTTCTGCCAATTTACTGTATCCAGTTTCCTCCTGATTTTGAAAACTTTATCAGATCTACCCTTGGCATTCTTCTGTTCATGGAGAATAGTCTCAATGTCTTCAATCTGTTCTCTTAACTGAAGCTTCTCATCCTTGGAATCTTTCTTGTGAATCTCTTCAATGCGTTCACATCCTTCCTATACCGTGGCATCCAGAACTGTACACAATACTCCAGCTCAGGTCTGACAAGTGCCTTGTACAAGTTCAGTATCACCTTGCACATGTTTTCCATGTCCCTATTAATAAAGCCTAGGATGCATTCATTGCTCTTTTAACCATCCAGCCAATTTCAGTGATCAGTGTATACACACACCCAGGTCTCTGCTCCTCCACTCCCATTAGAATTTTGCCCCTTCTTTTCTATTGTGTGTTCATGTTCTTCCTGTCAAAATGCATTACCTCGAATTTCTCTGAATTCAACTTCATTTACCACGTATCCTCCCGTTCCATCATTCTCTCAATGCCATTTTGACGTTCTGCATTGTCTTCCTCATAGTTTACCATGCTTCCAATTTTTGTATCATCAGCCAGCTTTGAAATTGTCCCCTGAATACCCACATCAAGATCATTAATATACATTGGATATACAAGATCTTCTTTAGTGTCGCAGTTTCAAGAATAACCTTGTTTGGAATTCAACAATTCTCAAGTTTCTAAACAGCTGTTCAAGAAAACCCCTGCAGCTCGAAGGCAGACTCACAACAGAGTCAAATAAAACTAAGAACTGCAGATGCTGGAAATCTGAAACAAAATCAGAAATTGCTGGAGAAACTCAGCAGGTCTGGCAGCATCTGTGGAGAGAGAGCAAAGTTAATGTTGCGAGGTTATATACTTAACTCCTTGGAGTAAGACTTAAACCCACAGCTTTCTTCCTCAGAGGTGGGAAAGCTACTGCTGAGCGAAAGTGTTTACCTAAATAATTAGCCAATGCTTAATCATAAATGAAAAATTAATTATGCTTAGAATAAAATCTCACATTAATTTTGGCCTGGTTGACCAAAACAATTGTATCTTAATCATCTTAACTTATTTATTAATTGTGTTAATTTTAAATTTAATTGATAAAGTGAATTTATTATCTTCTTCACAAAAATGTGCAGAGTCCAGTAAAGGACTTGAACCGGTTGTGAAACAAAAGCAAAAACTTAATTCTGAAGAAGGGTCACGGGACTCGAAACATTAACTCTACTTCCTCTCCACAGTTGCTGCCAGAGCTGCTGATTTTCTCCATCAATTCTTGCTTTGTCTTCACAACAGGTTCAAGTCCTTTATTGGACTCTGCACATTTTTGTGAAGAAGATAATAAATTCACTTTATCAATTATATTTAAAATTAACACAATTAATAAATAAGTTAAGATGATTAAGGTACAATTGTTTTAGTCAAACAGGCCAAAATTAATGTGAGATTTTATTCTAAGCATAATTAATGTTTCATTTATAACGAAGCATCGGCTAATTATTTAGGTAAACACTTTAGCTCAGCAGTAGCTTTCCCACCTCTGAGGAAGAAATTTGTGGGTTTAAGTCTTACTCCAAGAAGTTAAGTATATAATCTCAGCAGGCACTTCTAAACACTACTGAGGGACAGCTGCACTGTCAGAAGTGCTATGCTTAAGTTTAAAGAGAGGATCTCTATTCCATCTTAAATGGATGGAAGAGATCCCATGGACTATTTAAAAAAAAAGAAATGGAGAGTTCTTTCAATGCCTTGGCCAGTATTTATCTCTCAAGAGTATCAAAAACAATCTGTTTCTTCATTCCATTGTTGTTTGTGGAAAATTGCTGAGCTCGATTTAACAGATGCATTGCCCAGCATTACAGATGTCACTACATTTCAAAAGAATGCCATTGGTTGTAAAGCACCTTAGGATGACCTGAGGTACTGAAAGAGGCCCTACAAATGGATGCTCTTTTTCACAGTTTTTTTGTGAATTTTTATTGTTTCAGAATGTATTTGTTGATAACCAATCCCATTGAGAACAGCATGCATTAATAATATGATTTTAAATTGTAAACAGTATCTGCATTGACAGAGGCAGGTAGTGCAAAAAAATTAAAATTAAAACTGTTTATATAAGATATTTTAATAATTGTAAAGTGTTTAAATATTTTGTTTACAGCTATGAGGTTGAGTAAGTTCATTTACTGAATTGCAACCTTATTAAGCTCCTGCGGATCATCTTGTGATATTTTGTATGTTAAAGTAAATTCAAGTCGATTCGATTGTTGATGTAACTCAGATAACCTGTACATGCTATAAAATATGCTTCATTAGTGACGCTCGAATCCAGATACCGCTGTTTTTAATATTTACACTTAGAATCATTGAATTGTTGCAGCACAGAAGAGAGCCATTCGATTTGTGTCTGTGCTGCCTCTCCTCAGGATCAGTTCACATGCTACCTGACCTCTCCCCACATTCTCTGCACATCCCTTCTCTTCCGGTATTTAGAATATTTCGAAGACGTATAAACATTTACAGCACGGAAAGAGGTCGCTCTACCCATTACATCTGTGGCTACTTGAAATGTAGTTTTAGTCTTTTAAGAAATTATTGTTACAGTAACAGTGACGTTAACTGGTGAATAATGCAACCACCTATTTCCTTACTGTCAATGAAATTTAGAAATTCATTCCTCTTACTTGTTGTCATAAATATGATTTTTGAAAACAGGAGTATGGCATCAACCAGAGGCAGATATTTTTGCTGAAACTGCCATTAAGTTAGGTGTGCCAGCTGACAAGATCATACTGGAAAAAAAAGCCACTAATACGGGCGAGAACATAAGATTTGCATATCAAACGCTGAAGGACAACAACATTCCAGGTACAAAACAACCTGATCATTTATTATTCTGTACATATTTCTTGTGGAAATTGAGCAATGCAATGATGGCTAGGAATTCCACATCAAGTTGCAGACAGACTGCTGAGATGATGACCCGAAGGACTCTAGGTGGAATGAAGTGGCACAGTCTCGTCGGTCTCTGAATTAAGCAAAATTCAAATTGTCAAACTGCTGGGATTCGAACTCACATCTCTTTGGATGATTAGGTGAATAGTCCAGCAGCCTAATTCAGTAACCTCACCCATGAGCCTGCTGAACCGGGAGAAAATCAACCATATTTTGACCTAAATTATCACCAAATGTGGAATGGAATGTAAACATAGGGTAGTTCAGGCCATCGGTGAGACACACCTAGATAACAAGTAGTTATTTAAAGATGGATACTTTAATTGGAGACAAGTCAGAGAAAGTTCACTAAGTTAGTTCCTGGGATGAAGTGATTGATTTATGAAGAAAAATTGGACGTGTTGGGCCTTTACTCAATGGATTTTAACAGAATAGGGGATAATCTTACTGAAACAAATAGGATTTTGAGGGGGCTTGACAGTGTAGATGCTGAGAGGACATTTTCCCTTTGGATGGGAACATAGATCTGGGGAAACAGTTTCAGAATAAGTAGTCTCTCATTTAAGATGGAGGTGAGGAGGAGTTAATCTTTGAACTGTCTTTCCCAGAGAGTTGTGGAGTTTGTATCACAGAATCATAGAGTTTTACAATACAAAAGGCAGCCATTTGGCCCATCCTATCTACACTAGCTCTTGAAATAACTCCTGAGCTAGTCCCATTCTCCATCTCTTTAGCCCTCTAAATTCAACACTTTCAAATATATGTCTAGCTCTTTTTTGAAATCTCATGGTTGAGTGTATTCAATGTTGAGTTAGATTTTTTGATTATCAAAGCAATCAAGGCCAACAGGAGAGCAGAGTTGAAGGCATGATTAGATTATCCATAAGATCATAAGAAATAGAAACAAGAGTAAATTATTTGGCCCCTCAAGTCTTTTCTATCATTCAATAAAAGTGTGACTGATTTTATTTAATAATGGAACAGTGTTGATGTGTCTAATATCCTATTCATGCTCCTATTTAATGAATAATGCTAATCAAAATCACCCCAAGGTTACCTGGTATAAGAAATTACAGAGGTGAAATGGAAAAGAATATGCTGAGATGAAGTTTTAGGCTAAATTTTATCCGTCAGTTGTCAGGATCAGAATTGTAAATCCTTCCATTGAAGAATTTGCTTACAATTCCATTACGGGAGCACCTAAAATGAAATTATCCCCAGTTGCTAGAGAAGAAAAGACGGAGCTTATTTTGTTGATACAAAAGCAAACTACTGCAGAGGCTGGAAATCTGGAACAAAAATAGACGATAGATAATGTAAATACTGAACAGGTCAGGCAACATCTGTTGAGGGAACAATAGAGTTAACATTTTGCATTGAAAACCCTTCATCAGAACCAAGGGAAGATAGAAAGTAAATTACTGAAAAAACTGAAGAGCTGTTCCACTTGCTAAGGGGCCCTATCTTTGAATCTTAGTTTCAAATATTGTTGAAATTTGGAATCCTTTTGCAGACAGGACTTCTTAGTTCTTGACCAATTTGCTGTTGCAAGACTAATTTGCCTTGGGATTGGTGGCATATCATGGAGAGTGATTGCAAAATTCAAGCCTCAATTGCTGTGAGGAAAGGATTGTAGTAACACAAAGAAAGATAGATTAAGGAAAAAGCTCATTTAAAAATGCAGCATTTGGACTGTACTGGCACTTAAAAATTGTAATGCACTAATTTGACAAAAACATAATTCTAAGTGTGATTCCCAATTTTAGTAGGAGCATTACGATTTTCTTTCCATTTGCTTTACTCTTCTAAACTTTATTCCTCAAGTGGGAACATTCTGCAAAAACAGGCCCTGCTGCATCAGGATGTTAACCTTTCTATTTCTCCATCTAGAAGCCCCTGTGCCTGTTTCAAGTGAGATTATCGATTAGCAGTTAATTAGAGTTTTGCATTGAGCACCATGCCTGAATCCTTGGCTGTTTACAGCAAAGGAGTGTGTGGAGAAGCTTAGGGATCTGCTCATGGACTAAAACAACACTTTACATTTTTCAGATTCATACATTCCATTAAGTAGAGGGGGGAAGTGGAGTAGGAGGCAGTGGAGGTTCCGCATCTCTCTGTCTATCCACTTTTAACTTCATTCCTCCCTGTGTTCAGGTGGCCCTGAGAAGGGAGTGTAAGATGATTGATGCTGACTATATGGGCACTGCTGGGCACAGAGTTTCTTCTAAACAATGATAGCAACATCATGATTCAGTTGGGAAAGTTCTATTTGCTTGTATTGAATTTTCTCTTAGTTTGATTGGACCATATATTTATTTCCAACATTTGTGGTCCTCTAAAAAGAGCCTGTGTTATGATAATTCTTGTAGCCCAATGTGATCCTTATTTGGAGAGCACTCAGGCAAACCCAATTGACAAAGTTTGTCGCACAGTTGGAACAGATTCAGAAATAAGAAGCTAGTGTTTAATGCAATAGCCCATCTAGTTGCCAAGCTCTCAGCATTGCTTAATTAATATATCTATGGGGATATTCCCACTGCAAGGATAAACAGAAGACCAAAGACTGACAGTAAAGAGCACAGTGAGACAACAACAAGGCTTCGAGTGACCAGAATGCCAGCAACAATTCCATCCATTGTTGCTACGGTTGCAAAGTTTTGAAGACCACCATGGTCACCTACACCGTGACACATGGTACTCAGCCACTGCCAATAAGTAAACTTTCCGCCCATTGTTGGATGCAATACTCTAGTTGGGTGCATAATCAGAGCTTTATATTTGGGTTCAGCATAGGTTCCCTGCTTTTGTATTCAATACCTCCATTTATGAAGGCCAACAAAACATGGGATCTTGGTGTTATGATCCCAGCTGATGTTCTTACAGGATAAGTCAGATCCCAGACTGAAATCTAGCTTGATAGATCATACTTGCCATTCTTTGGTTTTGCTGAGGTAGTCAGTCACTGAAACAGAGCACATAATGTTGCTGATTTAGATTTAACAGTAAAACAGAACTTTATTATTGCAAAATAAAATGAAGATAAAATTGGATAAACCAGACTATTTACATGTGATACATTTAAAGAGTTTGAAACACATGTTTCATAATATAATCCCATTAATCCCAAAAGCTTCCTCTACAGTAATCACACCAGAGAGACATCTTCTTTATCATGCCTATAGGGATGATTTTAATTATGGCTTTGAATCCTATACTTGAGATTCTGTTGTTTCTTCCTGGAGTATTAATACAACTGATCTTAAAACTTCTCATCTTCAAACATCTAATTCAGGGTATTAACCAAGCACTTCTGGTCTGGAGCTTTCACTAAACTCCTTACACTGATATAAACTGTTTCTTAACAATTCTAGCTGACTCCCTTTTTCAGGAACAACTGCATTACACCTCCAGCTTCAATCAAGACTTCTGTAAGAAGGCCCAAAATTAATTTCTTTTTTCTAATTTATGGTGTTTCCTCTAATCAAAAGAAAAGAATAATAATCCCTAACCTTCTGAACTAGAACCTGATGCACAACTGTTTACCTTCTCCACTCATAAAATTCTCCCAATGTAAACAAAACAAAAATTACTCTCCAGGAAGACTTTCTCAAACATTGTGTTTTAAAAGAAACCACCAACACTACAGAAACACTTACAAATTAATCATTAAAACCCTTCAAGCACTCAGAAAAACCCATATGCCGCTGGCTTAAAAATTCAAAAACAATAAATGATATTAAAATAAATATAAATCATACAACTTAGATCACATTAGTGACTGTCTCAATCTGTCCTGCTACCTATGAATATCAATGTACATGCATCCCCAGGTTTTCTGCCCCTGACACTCTTCAGGCCAGTAGTATTATGTCTAAATAGCCTCACCCTCTCCCTTCTGCCTAAATACATCACCACACCTTTGGCTGAACTAAATTTTATCTATTACTCTCTGCCTAGCCTGCTAGCCAATTTATGTCCAGTTGTGGGCAATTTGTGGCCTCTTTGTTTGCAATACCACCAAATTGGCTATCATTGATGATTTTGAAATTCTCGCTTTATTCCAAGATCCAGTTTATTTAAAAAAAGTCGTGGTCCTTGGGTAATGCTCTAGTTTACCATCTTTTACCATTTACCATAATTCACTCTTTCACCTTAAGCCATTTTTTAAAATCCAATTGCTTATTGATCTCCTATTCTTCAAGTCTTAACATTGTTAACCAACAGTCTATGTAATACCTTGTCAAACACTTTAAAATCCACAAAGGCAACATCCACTGCATTCCCTTCATCAACTTTCTCGATTATTTAATCAAAAACCTAAATTAGATCCACCAAGTATGAAGTGGCTTTTACAAGCCTATGGTGGCTCCCCTTAATTAACTCAATCCTCTCAATGCACCTGTTGATTTTATCAATGGGTATTTTGTCTAAAACCTCACAAACTGATGTCAAATGAATTGGCCTGTAGTTCTTGGGATTGTCCTTACACTCTTTCTCATCCTGTATTTGTTGCTGTTTCAATGTGTCAGAAAGGTGCAGAGCAGATTTGGATTTGGTGACCTCCTTTAGTGAACATTTTCCTTTGACTCCTTATGAATGTTTAAGGACTGCAGAATTGGATGAAAAGGATTATATTTGAATTCATCTGCCTGCCATTAAAACAAAACACAATTCCCACTGCTATGTCGTTCTCACACTGAATAAATGAATCTGATGATATCTGCAGGTCTTAGGTAACTAATTCAGCCCATTTTTGGAAGATGGTCATTCATTTCTTTGTATGTTGGGATTAAATTCTTATTGCTGACCAGGATTGCATTTATTACCCACACATAGTTGCCATGTAATGGTGGTGTTGGTGATCTTTCTGCAGGCTGTATTTTGAAGGTGCCTCCACATAATTCTTAGAGAAGCAGTTCCAAGGTTTGTACCTGATAAGAAAGAGTGTCAATAAATATCCATCAGAACAGAGAGGAAGGGGTTATGTAAATAGTCCTTTAATACATTAATTTATAAAGGATATTAATTCATTTGCAATATTTTGTAGGAAAACTGTTTTGCTATGGTTTTAATAGTGGTTTAAATTTATTTTAGCTTGAGGTTTGGGCTGGTCACCTGTAAGGAATAAAATAACTGAATAGGCCAGGAAAATTGCTTAGAACAGTGAATGAGGGTGCACTTGATTTGTATAATTGGGCTTATTTTGTTAAAAAGAAAGACAAAAATCTGTAGCCACATGATTATGCAAAATGATAAATGTGCATGACAGGACTGATACAGTTAATAGTAGGGCCCTGGGGAGTGTTGCTGGACAAAGAGACCGAGGGGTCCAGATGCATAGCTCCTTGAAAGTGGAGTTGCAGATAGTCAGGGTGGTAAAGAGGGCATCTGGCACACTTGCCTTCATTGGTTAGCGCATTGACTATGGGAGTTGGGACATCATGTTGCAGCTATATAGGATGTTGGTGAGGCCACTTTTAGAACACTGCATTCAAAACTGGTCTTTCTGCTTTAGGAAAGATATTGTTAAACTTGAAAGGGTTCAGAAAAGATTTGCGAGGATGTTGTTGGGATTGGAAGGTTTGAGCTACAGGGTGAGGCTGAAGAGGCTGGGGCTATTTTCCCTGGAGCTTCGAAGGCTGAGGGGTGACCTTATAGAGGTTTAGAAAATCATGAAGGACATGGATAGGGTGAATATTCTAGGCCCAAAACATCAGCCTTCCTGCTCCTCTGATTCTGGTTGGCATGCTGTGTCCATCCAGCTCTACACCTTGTTATCTTAGTATATCTGGATGTTTCTTATCTCTCTCCCTCATATATTTTAAATTTTGATTTGCTTTCTGGATACTGTTTAAGTGTAATTTAGATTTCCTGCTTTATACCCCGTATGGACTGTGAATGGCTCAGCAAGGATTCTTCAACCTGATTGGTTGAAGAACCTCAGTGCTTCTTGCCCTGCTCACAGTTGTCACAGCTCCAGTGTGGAAGTTGCTAGTTTTGGAAAGACACAGATTAGAGGAAATCTGTCCCTAGAGTCCAATGAAAGCCTGAGAGTAGATGTTATTAAGGTGAACAGTGAGCACTCTTCCTTCATTGCTCACAGAGAAGTCCACACCATTTCTTTTTAAATTGTATTTTGAAACAGGTGTGAGCATTGCATAGATCAGTCAGTCAAATTGGGAGTTACCTACAACCATCTTTGTAAAGAGACCTTTGTGATTTTTACGCGATAATCTTTTACAATATTTGAATATACAGCTTCAAAAAAAATGTTCAAAGAAATTTGGAATAAAACTCCTGAATGATACACAAAGATTACCTCAATCAGTCAGAGAAAACAAATTAGAAGATGAAGTCAGATAAACCAATGAAAAGCATAAAGGGGAAGCTATAAAAATTCCAAAGCAGAAGTCAGTGAAATGGAAAAAAGAAGAAAATGTGAGAGGTGACACAGTCATTATTAGGAATGTTGATTTTGATTGACTGCAGTGTTCAATAGCAAGAAAAACATGAATATGTGCATTTGTTTTATGTATTAGCTCAGTCGCTAACATATGTTAACAATAAACTGTAGTGTGAACAGCTTGGACATGCCTCATCCAGCAATACATATCACTTTATGAAGGGTATTGTATGACCTTTTACTTACGATATTGTAACCCTGGCCATGATAGGTTAATGTTTCTGACCTTCAATGAAACAAATCAAAAATAGACTCCATTTATTCTATTGGCAAAATGCCCAGTTGTCCTCGTTTAGATATTGACCTTTTGCTTCATCTACAAAAGACCTTGATCTTCTTCAATTCTGCAATCTCCTGAAATGACGCGTTTTAACATATATTTCTGTTTGGAGCTATCTCCATATCTTCTGTGTGTTATATCCTTGGTCACAGAACCATCCTTGTTCCATGCTGTAGAATGTTCATTATGGGCTGACCCACTTTTCTATCTCTGCGTTCTATTCAACTAAACGTTATATGTTTGTCTGTGGTTTTGCTGCCTTTGATTGCTATCTTTGTCTTCAGTACTAGTGTTCGTTCTTGCTTCAGCGAAGTATTTTGGTAATCTTTTGTATGGAAATGTTTTGTAAATTTTCTATTTACTTCCAGCGAAGAAGATAATTCTAGTTCAACAGCCTTTTATGGAGCGTCGGGTTTATGCTACCTACCTTAGGCAGTGGCCAGATGACAAAGAAAATGTACAGGCTGTAGTCACTTCTCCAATGATGGAACTGGATGAATACCCAAACAGTCAAGTGGGTAACATGGACAACTTAATTGGGTACATGTTAGGTAGGTTTGGATACCTGAAGAATTCTACTGAAATTTCAAGCCAAAGTAACTTCTCAAAAAGTATTACTTGTTATTCTATGATCATTACGTTGTTTGTCTAAGTTTTTTGTTAATGTTGATATTTAATGTGAGCCAAAAAGGACTTTCATGTGCAATGTAGCAAGAGGGCAAAGGCTTTCAATTAATATATGAGAGCAGGGCCTTTTAGGGCAGAGAGGCTATTTGGTCGAGTGGGGCCAGTGCAGGATGGTGATCCCATTGCTCCACCCCGGCTTCATTCTCATCAAGCCTTCAGGTGGCTTTCCTGCTGTGGGAGGCCATTTGAGGTGGTTAAGCGGCAGCTTGAGGACCCCTATCACTGGCATTCAACAAGTGCCGGGAAGGGGGTCTGCCAACTGAGAGGCCACAGAGAAAGCCCTCTTGGGTTTGGTGGCCTATCGGGGAAGGAGAATGGTGGAAGTGTAGCAGTCATTCATATACACTTTTTGCCTAATTGAGGCACCCTGCATTAGGAAGGGGCATCCAAATGGAGAAAGCACCCTCATCCCCGTTGCCCCTCCTGCTGAACCCCCTTCCTGCAGTTTCTATCTCGCCTAAGCTCACCTCTATTTGGGGATATGTTGGTGATCCTCGTGGCAGGTACCATTGCTCTAGGTGCCACTCATGGCACTGGAAAGCTGCCAGCCTCTGATTGCCCACAGCTCTGTGAAGATTTCTGCCCAAAGATCCTGATTAGCTTGTATTAGCAACATGAGGCTGTCACTGGTTCTCCAACCAGTAGGCAAGACTCCTGTCACCCACATTAAAGAAATGATCTTTTTCCAAATTATCTTCTACTGGTTTGTTTTATCGTGAAGACCACATTCTACAATTTAACCCCTTTTATTTCATGAGCTCTAACTTGTTTACAAGTCGGATGTGCAACTTTGTATCAAACACCTTTTGGAAGTCCACCTTGGATCATGTCAACTGCATTGCTGTATCCTACTGTCTCTGTCACCACTTTAAAACACTCCAGCAAGCTAGTTAAACATGGTTTTTCCCTTGAGAAATCCATTCTGGGTTTCTTTAATTAACCCACATTTGCTCATGTGACAATTGATTTTGTTCTGAGTTATTGATTCTAGAAGTTTCCTAATGAGCAAAGTCAAAATGACCAGTCTTTAATTGCTTAGCTTGTCCTTACATCCCTTGAACAAAGACATATCACTTGGATTTCCTCACGCACTATCCCTAAGTCAAAGGAAGTTTGAAAAATTATTGCCAGTGCCTCATCAAGTACCACTCAATATTGTTAGATGTATTACATTTCATCCTGTGGACTTGTCAGTTGTGAAGTATGGACAGCTTAACCAGTACCACCTCCTCATCAATTTTAAACAACTCTAGAGACTAAATTTCCTTCCCTTTCACCTTGGCCCAGGTAGCATCTTCTTCCCAAGTGAAGACAGATGCACAGTATTCATTTCAGAGTTCGACTATGCCCTCTGCTTACAATTTATGTGGTATGGAAGACTCTGGAATTTCCTTGTATGTTGCCAATCTCTTTTAATGCCTCTGTTTGCCCTTCTTTACATTTTACCACCCTTCTGAACCATCTATATTCAGCTTTGTTCTAAATTGTATATTTTAGGCTGAATCTGTCATAACCACTTTTCCTTTGTATCATAATTTCTACCTCTTTCCTTGAGACCATAGACCATAAGACCATAAGATAATGGAGCAGAATTAAGCCATTCGCCCCAACAGGTCTGCTCCACCATTTGATTATGGATGATATGTCTCACAACTCCTTCTCCTGCCTTATCCCCGAAACCTTTGATCCCCTTACTTAGCAAGCACTTATCTCTTTCTTAAATACACTCAATGACCTGGTCTACACAGCCTTCTGTGGCAATGAGTTCCACAGATTCATCACCCTCTGGCTGAAGAAATTCATCCACATCTCAGTTCTAAAGGATTGCCTCTTTACTTTGAAGCTGTGCCCTCAGGTCCTTGTCTCTCCTACTTGTGGAAACATCTTCTCCACATCCACTCTATCAAGGTCTCTCAGTACTCTGTAAGTTTCAAACAAATCCTCCCTCCTCCTTCTAAACTCCATTGAGTACAGACTCAGAATCCTCAACTGCTCCTTATATGACAAGCTCTTCCTACCCAGTATCATTCTACTAAAGCTACTCTTGGTCTCCTTCAAGGCCAACATATCTTTCATTAGATAGGGGCCCAAAACTGACTACAGTATTCCAAATACGATCTGACCAGATCCTTATACAGCCTCAGCAGTATATCCCTGCTTTTGTATTCTAGCCTTCTCAAAATGAATGCTAACATTGCATTTGCCTTCCTAACTGCCAACTGAACTCACATGTTAACCTTAGGAGAATCCTGAACCAGGGCTTCTAAGTTCTTTTGTGCTTCAGATTTCCAAAGACTTTTCCCATTCAGAAAATTGTCTTCATTTGGTGCAGCACAGTGGCTCAGTGGTTAGCACTGTGGCCTTACAGTGCCAGGGACTCAGGTTCAATCCCAGCCACGGGCAACTGTCAGTGTGGCATTTGCACATTGTCTGGGTGCTCTGGTTTTCTCCCACAATCCAAAGACGTGCAGGTTAGGTGGATTGGCCATGATAAATTGCCCATAGTGTACAGGGATGTGCAGGCTAGGTGGATTAGCCATGGGAAATGCAGGGTGATAGGGTAGGGGGATAGTTCTGTGGGATGCTCTTCGGAGGGACAGTGTGGACTTGATGGGCCAAATGACCTGCTTCCACACTGAAGGGATTCTATTCTTCGTACCGACGTGCTTAACCTCACACTTTCCCACATTGAATTCCATCTGCCACTTCTTTGCCCACTCTCCTAGAATGTTCCAGTTCTTCTGCCGAGATTAATGAGTGAGTGACAGAAAGATATCTGGTTGAACTTAGATGGGAATTGTTAAGTCCTATTTAAGTGACAGCTTAAGGAAAGATTTCTTATTGCAGCTATCTAGAGGTACTTAAAGCTTTTAGCATCCAATTAATTACCCACAGGCATGTGAGTACACATGACGGCTAATTTGTGCACAGCAATGTTCTGCGAACAATAATGATTCATTCACCTGCTTTTGTTTCTAAAGGTTAAGGGGAGAATGTTGGTAGAATATTAGGATACCTCCTTATTCCCCTTGGAAAAATCATTCTGGAATCGTTTGTCATGGAAAAGGCAGAATAGACATCTTAAATCTGTATCTATTTTATCTATACATTAGAACAGCATTTTAGTTCAACTTTAAGTTTGTGTTATATATTTCTCTCCAGCTGTTCTGGAACGAATTCGAGATTACCCAAAGAAGGGTTTTCAAGTAGAGCAAGAAATATTTCCTGAGGTTTATGATGCCCAATGGAAGCTACTGCAAGCTGGTTACCAACCAAAATAAACTGATTGAATACCAGAAAAAAACGGTATCACTTTAACTTTTTTAATTGGAAGGACTTTGCAACTTTCCACCACTGTATTTTTGTTAAAATTAATTTTATACTGAAATAGTAATCTTTAAAGGAAGTTATGAAGTTTTGTTTAAGTAAATGATCGAGAACTATTTACCTATATTTGTCCAGATTTTTGCATTGACTTAAAGGGATGGATTGCCTCGTTTCTGTATTTGTAGAGCATTGGGATGGAATCATTAGATTTAATGGTACCTCAGAAGTATATACTGGAAGGAGATCCAGTTAATATCCTATGTTTTAGTAATCCACTGTTCATTCAATTAGAAAACCTAACATTTCACTTGCTTACTGGATTTGTCCACCTCATTTGCACACGTGAATGGAAATGGAAATTCTGTTGCCATTATTTGCAGCACCTTGAATCTAAAATGTTCACAACAAAAATTATCCCAGCGCTAAACATAGAATTCTGTCTGGTATCAAGTGTATTCTACAGCATCTGTCTGGCCAACATCTTTAGAATCCCCTGAGCTAGGACCTAGGCCAATCAAATATGGAAGCTATAGGGCCATATGAATATGGTTTTTAGCTGGGATATGACAAAATAAAAAACCTTTAAATTCTTTAACTGCAAAAATTTAAGTTTAAACTTGGATCTAATTGCCAAATTTCAAGTTTGTGACACCCTAGAATATGCCAGAATAAGAAGTTGCTTTGATATACCTGCTCAATCAGAGTGGTAACAAGTTTATCTTATCTAATGGTCAGTGTGCCAGATTGCTCCATAAAGCACAGCAAAATTGATCTGTATGAGTCAGTCATGACCAGAAAACTTTTCAATATCTTCACTTTCGTTAAGTTGAAAAATGAGCTAATAGAGGTGGTAGTAAAGACTGAG
This sequence comes from Rhincodon typus, assembly GCF_021869965.1. Lineage (NCBI taxonomy): Eukaryota > Metazoa > Chordata > Chondrichthyes > Orectolobiformes > Rhincodontidae > Rhincodon > Rhincodon typus. The sequence continues at coordinate 16,272,688 of NC_063350.1, forward strand.
CATGGAAGGGGAAAAAATATTTACGTTTTAAGAGATGTTTAAGTTCACAGGAGATTATTCATAAATAGTATAAACATAAAATAATAGTAATTGAAGAGAAAAGACTTTATTTTATCATGTTTAGTTTCCTACAATGGTAATATTACAGTCATAAAATTACTCTTGGTACTTGAGTAACATTATTAGTATTTTTCAACATTACACTGCATCAACTGATTTCTTCTTAAAACAGGCTGACCCTGAGAGAGCCTGGTATTCCGAGATTTAGGACAAGGTGTATCCTTCCTTAAAATAGATGGTTCGTCCATAGAACCCCTTTAAAGAAATGAAGTGGCAAACGTAATTAAGATTTCCTTCACACAATAATGTGAAGTGGTTGGATTAACGCTTGTAACATTGTTAATACTGGTGTCACTTAGTGTTTATTTAAGTCCTTTTTTTCTGCTGGAGACAGCGATTCTGACAAACAGAAACACACAGTAATGCCATCAGATCAAGAGGAACCACTCCAAGCAGAGAGATCAAATTTAAGAAGGGAAAACCTCTGATTTGTTACTGTGACTTTTCATTTCACTGCCAACCATTATGGAATGATTATGCCAATTGTCAAAATGATGTTTTGTACGCAAGGATGTGGAGTGTAACTGTATGGGTTAAGTAGAAAGAAGAGTCGAATCATCACGAAAGTTACAATTATGAGGTTCATAAGATTATTATTTTTTGAGACTGTTTAAATTTAAGGTAAATAAAAATAGTCATATAACCTGTTCTGAAGTTGACCTGACTATATTCCTGATTTTGTGAAGAAGGGTCCCGACCCGAAATGTCAGCTTTCCTGCTCCTCTGATGTTCCCTGGCCTGCTGTGTTCCTCCAGCACCACACTTTGTTATCTCTGACTCCAGCATCTGCAGTTCTTGCTATCTCTCTGACTATATTCCTGGCTGGTTTAATTATTAGAGATCAAAGGAAGGCTTGGGTTGTTTTACTGAAGAAAAGGTGAAGGGAAGAAAGAACAGTTTATAAATAATGGCATTGTCTCTGAGTAGACTATGAGTTGACTTTGAATCGCCCAATTTGAGTTTTTGAGGATCGTAAATATCTGTGCTGTAAATCTGAGAAAGATGAATTTTTGTTAAGCAAAGGTTTTAAGGGATATGGGCCAAAGTCAGGTATAGGGAGTTAGGCTGCAGATCAGCCAATATCTCATTGAATAGCAGAACAGACTCAAGGGGCTGAATGGCCTACTGCTGTTCCTGTGTTCCTATCTTCCTAAGTAGTTAATTTACTTCTAAGATGAAATGGAATTGGTATCAAAGATCAAATTAACAACTTTACCCCAATGCAAGGCTAATGTGTTTCACATTTTTAAGTGGTCGCATTCCCCCTTACGATGGTTTATGAATGTGAGAATTTTTATAAACAACTAAATTGCACAAATACGGGATTTGCCTCAATCAGAAACTTGTCATTTATTGAAATAAACCTCCTGATGCCCTACTAGAACACTTACAATCTCCAATATGACTGGTTGGTTCAACCTGAGTGAGGCCAATCAATTCTAACACTTCTTCCACCTGCATTTTGACTTAACTTTATCTCCTTTTGCAGTGATTCATATTAAACAACCACATCAAACATTTTCCTGTTCATGCTTTTTGGGATATCTGATAGCTAATGCTACTTAGTGTATTCCACTCCCAACCCTAAGAATATGATCAGTGAAACAATCCAACTCTTTCCATGGAAGACCCAGGTCAGGCATCATGATCTGTTTACAACGATCTAAATATCTCTCCTGCCATTTGGAGGTGACAGGGTAACAGCACTCGGTTCCAAGATAGCAACTTGTCACAGCAACAATAGCCATAGAGTCATAGAGATGTACAGCATGGAAACAGACACTTCAGTCCAACTCAACAATGCTGACTAAACATCCTAAATAAATCTGGCCCTATTTGCCAGCATTTGGCACATATCCCTCTAAACCCTTCCTATTCATATACCCATCCAGATGCCTTTTAAATGTTCCTCATTCCGAAAAAAATTGCTCCTTAGGTCCCTTTTAAATCTTTCCCCTCTCACCTTAAGCCTATGCCATCTAGTTATGGACTCTCCCACCCCAGGAAAAAGACCTTGTCTATTCACCCTATCTACTGCCCCTCATGGTTTTATAAACCTCTATAAGGTCACCCCTCAGCCTCTGATACTCCTGGGAAAATAGCCCCAGCCTCTCCCTATAGCTCATACTGGCAACATCTTTGTAAATCTTTTCTGAACCCTTTCAAGTTTTACAACATCCTTCCTATAGCAGGGAGACTGGAATTGCATGCAGTATTCCAATAGTGGCCTATCCAATGTCCTGGACGGCTGCAACACAACCTCTCAACTCCTATACGCAATGCATTGACCGATAAAGACAAGCATACCAAACGCCTTCTTCACTATCCTATCTACCTGTGTCTCCACTTTCAAGGAACTATGAACCTGCACTCCAAGGTCTCTTTGTTCAGCAACACTCTCCAGGACCTTACCATTAAATGTATAAGTCCTGCCCTGATTTGGCTTTCCAAAATTTAGCACCTGACAATAATCTAAATTAAACTCCATCTGCCACTCCTTGGCCCATTGGTCCATCTGATCAAGGTCCCATTGTACTCTGAGGTATTCTTCTTCATTTTCCAATACACCTCCAATTTTAGTGTCTTCTGCAAACTTACTAACCCTACCTCCTATGTTCATATCCAAATCATTTATATAACTGACAAAAAGCATTGGACCCAGCACCGATCCTTGTGGCACACTCCTAGTCACAGGCCTCTAGTCTGAAAAGTAACCCTCCACTACCACCTTTTGCCTTCCACCTTCAGATTCCGATATTGTTGTATTAGGTGATTAACCTCTTGATTGCATCAGATAGTGGCAGGTAATGGCATTTCCCTGTACCATTATCCCATGATAGCAGTGAGACAATGTTAGAATTACTCTTACTGACGCACTGCCTTTTACTTATTGTCTGAATTTAGCCTACCTCTGTGCGTTTGTACTTATGGGGTTTTTCGTATTCCATAATGTCCTGTTTGAAGGGATTCCGATCCCACACATTGCCGTTGGGAAATGGGCAGAGGAAGCCACTTTGAGATCAGGTCACAGGCTTCCCTAAAAATCAATGAAACTATCACAGGCAGGCAAAATTTTGTTTTGGGCTGATCTATAGCTATCTGAGAGACAAAAAGCAACAGATGGAGGAAGGCAGTTTAGCACCTGAATCAGAGAAAATGTTGACTCTATTGTTCATCATGTCGGATGGAAGTTTATACTCAGGTTGAAGAAACAAGGTTCATGGAGATTTAAAGGAGTTTGGAAGATGTACCTCACTTGGGTTAGAGGGAAGGCCCTCCAGGGTAATCCTCTTAGTGAAAGTTTGAGACCAGAAGTTACCTGGCTATGAAATCAATAAGTAAGCAAGCCTTTGGGAGCTGAGAATACTTTTAGTCAGGTCGCTGGAGAATGAAGTGTTCACCGAATGGGTAGTGTAATGTAAAGCTATAGCAGGAAATTCTTGGTCGTGCTAAAAGTTAAATGGGAAATCTGTAGTTTAAGCTATTGTTTTAACCTTAAGTTTAAATTACAAAAATAAAGAATTGTTGAGTCACTGGGTTTGATTCTTAAATGACATCTGTGATGGAGTTATAAGTCATTTATTTTAGTCATTGCTACAGTAAATGTTTTAATTCATGAAATCTTCATGCGCATTGTTTCAGCTGTTAACTAGAAATTAAGACTTTACGCTATCAATTGTTGCGAAATTTGTAACACAACAGCCTTGGCTGGTTTTAAGGCATGATTGGAGAGATGAAAGTACCGTATTATCAACTTGAGATGAATTAGAATGAGCAGGCAATCAGAACAAAATGGCATCACTCTGCAAGGGGAGGTGATATTAGAGAGAAGAATTATTTGTAGGTGGTCTCGGTTGTCACTTAGTAGCTGGTTACAATAAGCCTGGTAGCAACAAGATAGTAGGCACTGCACCGTGACGACAAAGACATCAAACCAGAGATGTGAAAGATGATTATCTGCACCAATTATATTAAAAAGTTAAAAACAGAATACCACAGTGAAAATTATTCCTTCCATCCAAGGACCCTTACGACTTATGTATTGGGCTATTTGAAGAATAAATCTGTCCCGAAGCAAATACTCTCATGAAGGAAACATTCATATTAGCTTGCTAATTAGCTGGTTTTCTAATAATTGCAAAGCACTCCATCCACCGGTCCAGCTGAGAACTGTCAATGCACATCTTAGTTGTCACTTAAGTGGTGATGACGAAAATGAAATGAGCAGTGCTTAGAGGTAAACTGTGCAGGTGGTTGCTTGGCAGCAATAACCATGGATTTCAAATTCAAGTGTTCCACTATAATCTTATTCCTTTCTTCTTCCCCCTGGAGAGATCATTTAAACCATCTCGCAATGTGTTGGAGGAGCTGTTTCATCTGAATCAACTTTGGCAGAGACTTAAATTGTCATCTTTTCATTTTGTCTGAGCTTGGTCTGCAGAATTAATCACTTTATGAAGAAAGTCAAATTTTGTTCTGAAGTTTTGATTTGCTTTCTTACATTTGTGTGCTTTTAACTCACTTAGAATTATTAGTTAATACATTAATTATGGCATAAATGACCTGCTCATGCACAAAGAGATCACATTTCAATTTTGTAGCATAACTACATAATGGGCAGTTTTTTCAAAAAAATGTCTTTAATGCTCTATCATATGTTTCTTATCATAATGATATAAATTCAGTAATGTAATAAAAATGGCATTTTTTCCCACAATTTGCAATGGTGAAAGGTTGTTTCTGTGGTTCTCTGGATAGCTGTATCCAAGGTAACCAGTAGTACTCCATAGCAACGAAGCAGCAGGCTTCCTATTCGACTGATGGAACATGATGACTGCCAACACTGTGATACTGGTTTTACAGGACAGAGAACTGTTATGCAATACTCGAGGGTAAGAGGGTAAATTTTCTAACCTGCTTTCATTTTTTCTCAACCGTAGTGATGTATTGGTGTAGGGATATTGTCACCAGGCTAGTAAACCAGAGACTGATGCTAATTCTCTGAATGTGGGTATGTATCCCACCATAGCAGATGATGAAATTTGAATTAAATGAACTGAATCTTAAAAAACAATGAAGACTATGAAACCATTGCTGATGGCCCTATAGAGAAAGGAATTTGCCAGGCCTGGCATACATGCAACTCCAGACCCACAGCAATGTGATTGTATCTGAAATGGCCTAGCAAACAATTCTGTTGCATTTTACCACTATGAAAATATAAAGAAAAGCATGAAACTGGAGAGACCACCCAGTATTAACCTAAACATCAGAAACAACAACAGCAAACACATTATATTAATTCTGCAAAGTCCTTCTTACTCGTATAAAAATTGGAAGAACTCACCAACAGATTACTCAAACAATGGAATCCTACCTTACTATCTGTGTCCTGGACACCAGCATCATTATCCCTAAGTGTGTTGTGTCCTACAACAAAACCTCTTGTTGATTACTGCCTTCTGGCTAATCCTTCTTGGCCTACTTCAGAGGTTCCCAGTATCACAGACGCCAGTCTTCAGCCTTTTTGATTCACTCCACATGATGTCAAGAAATGGCTGAAAGCACTGGATACTGCAAAGCCTATGGCCCCAACGATATTTCAACAATAGTACTGAATGCTTGCTCTCCTGAACCAGCTGTTCTAGTATAGCATTTGGCATCTACTCAACAATTTGGAAAATTGTCCAGATCTGCCTTGTTGAGAAAATAATGGACAAATCCAACGCTGCCAATTACTGCCCATCAGTCTTCACTTGATCACCAACAAACTGGTAGGAGGGTTCATCAACAGAGTTATCAAGTAGTTCTTTCTCAGGAATAGCCTGCTCACTGAAATTTAACTTGGGCTCTACCAGCGCCAGTCAGTTGCTGACTTTATTACAGCCTGTTCCAAACATAGACAAAAAAGCTGAACAAAAGAGGTGAGATGAGAGTCCCCACCTACATTCACCTTTACTGGTTCCAACTCCGCCTCTTTGACCTGTCTGTCTCCTCTCCACCTATCTTCTCCTCTATCCATCTTCTATCCGCCTCACCCTTTCTCCCTATTTATTTAAGAATCCCCTTCCCCTCTCCCATTTCTGAAGAAGGGTCTCGACCTGAAACGTCAGCTTTCCTACTTCTCTGATGCTGCTTGGCCTGCTGTGTTCATCCAGCTCTACACTTGTTATCTGAGATGAGAGTGACTGCTCCTGAGATCAAGGCACCAAGGAGTCCTAACAAAACTGGAGTCACTGGGAATAGAGGAATAGCTAGTTGGAGTCATTTTAGGCGCAAAAGAAGGAGTACTAAATTGTGGTTTTTGTGGGTCAATCATCTCAGTCCCATGACATCACTGTGTGAGTTCTTACAGCTGTAAAATATAGGCACTCAATGGTGAGTCACAGATTTAATGAATGTTGTTTTAGTGGCAGAGAAACTATCAAACTCTTTAATGAGTATATCATTTAGTTTTGAATTAAAAATGAGCTGCAAGCTACTGGCTTTTTCAAGAGAAATGTTATTTTGCACAGGTTTTAGAACAAATAAACCAAGCATCAGTCATAGCTCAGTTCTACAGATCTGGGTTTATGTCCCAGTCCAGAGATTTAGCACGAGTACCCAAGGGTGACATTCCAGTAGAGTACCAACAGAGTGCTGTACTGTTGGAGATGCAGTCTTTCAGTTGAGATGTTAAGCCATCTGCCTTCTTACATGAGTGGAGAAAATCCCATGGCATTATTTCGAAGAACAGGAGGTGAGTTATCCCTCAACAAACATCTCAAAAGAACAGGTTATGTTGTCATTATCATGCCATTGTTTGCTGTGTACACTTTGAAAGTATTTCCTTAACTATAAAGCACATTGAGGTATCTTGTAGTTTTGATGTGCATTATATAAATCCAATTGTTTCTTTTCTGGAAATTATTGAATGCAGTGTTTGGGTGTAAGCAATTAATGCATTTGCATTACCTTTATCCTGTAAGGTTGTCTCGACATACTTGCGTTAAATGGGTTAACAATTGTGCGACTGAAATGGAATGTAAAAAGACACGGATATTGATCTGACTCAGTGGTTCATTTTTGTGAAACAATTAATATGGTCACATTTATTCAAATGTCATGACCAAAATGATGTGATGAGAAACAAAAATTGTTTCTTTGTAGAATTAAAATCCAACATTTTATTAAGATTAAAATACAAGTCATTTTTATTAAGGGTGTCACAAGAAAATTCCTTTAAGTTACCACTTTCCATTTATATGAAAAGTGTATAATTTTGCTTTGAAGTATGATGTGGGTTGGGAGCAGCTGAGTTGCTTAGTTTCTTTGACATGAATTAAGTACAACAGATACATGAAGATGGACCCAACCCATTCATCTGCAACTTGAATACTTAACATGTGGAAGATGCAGATGTTTAGTATGTGAAAAATGACTGCTGTCTCTCTCCCAAATCCCTCTTGGAAGAATCATGATTAAAAACAGCAATGCATGGAACAAAATGAATTAGTAAAAGTGCAGGCTGTATCAACAAAATCCACAAACTAGTTCCTGTGCCTTTCTCTTATTTACCAAACTTTTCTTTTAGGCCTGTTAGATACCGGGTGATAATATGATTTAATATTGCTGCAACACACTACTCAAGAAAATAAGAAATAGGAGCAGGAGTCAGCAAATGGAACTTTAGATCTACTGCCTCATTCAGTGAGATCATAAATGATTTTCTACCTTAACCTCACCTCTCTACTTCATCCATTAGCATCCTCTCTCCCTTGGATTTCTTCAGCGACTGAGCTTCCACATCTCTTTGTAGAAGAGAATTTCAAAGGTTCACCAACCATTTGACTGAAGAAGTTCCAAATGGATAATCCTTTATTCTGACACCGTGATCCCTAGAATCCACAGCTAGAGGAAATTTCCCTCCTGCATCCATTCTGCCAAACCACCTCATAAGAATTTCTATGTTTTGTTGAGATTGCTTCTCATTATTGTATTTGTATTACCTTTATCCTTTAAGGCTGTTTTAACAGATTTATGTCAAATGGATTAACATTTGTGCTACTGCAATGAAATGTAAAACAGACACAGATATTGGTCTGACTCAATATAAGGAATATAGGTGCAACCTCTTCAGTCTGCATTGAACAATGCCTAACACCACCCCATGCCCCCAGCACTGCTGTATGCAATAAACCAGGTATTGTCTCACTACAGTCCTTTGAAGAAATGCCTCTTCACTCATATGTTCTGATTGTGTTGCACTAAAGGCTAACATACTTTTTACTTTCCTACTCGCTTGCTCTGCTTAAGACCATAAAACATAGGAGTAGAAGTAGGCTACTCTGTCCATCAAGTCTCCTCTACCACAAAATGAGATCGTGATTGATCTGATAATCCTCAACTCAACTTTCCTGCCTTCTCCCTATATTGATTCTTTCACTTATATATCAGTTTCCCCGTGACTCAAGTACAAGGATACCCAAGTTCTTCCCTATTGGGTAGATTCCTGTATCTGCCCTCCCTTCTTTCCTGAATAGTGAGATTATGTTTGCTACCCGCGATATCACATGGACTATTGCAGAAAATGGGGAATTCTGAAAGATCTAAACCAATGCATCCACTATCTATGTAGCCAACTCATTTGTAGCTCTGGGGTATAGGACACCAGGTTCAGGTGATTTGTTCCATTAATTGCCCAATACTGTTTATTTACTGATAATTTTGTTTAAGCCCCTTATTCTCACCTTGACTTTTCACCACTTCTGGATTTTTTTTGTAGCTTTTAATACACAAAGTATTTGCTTAACATCTCTATAATTTCCTTATTCCCCATTGTATTTTATGTTGTCTCAGCCTCTAATGGACCATGTTTACTTTCCCTAATCGCTGTTTTACAGCAAATCTCTACACATTCCACAGCAACATAATGCTCTCCTGGAGGGAAAAGCAATGGTTATGTTTGCTAAGTGGGAAACGCAAAGAACTGTAAAGGCCAATGATATTTCATGGTTCTTCTTTCCTTTGTGATAGCCTATGTGCTTGGGGAGATAAGAATACTATATTTAATGTAGAGGTGCTGGTTCCTTTTCTATAAGATATTTTCTGGTAAGACACTTGGCTTTCATAAACAATCATGTGACCAAGTTGCCTTGGAGATAAATATTAGAGAAAAAGATCAATAGAAGTTAATGATAGGAGTGAATAGATTATATGTGTAGTTGTATTTTAAGAAGGGTTTCTGTGTTTAAAATAGTCTGGTTGCTTTAGGAAGCGTCTCTTTCAAGGTAAAACTGTGTAGGCTGGCTAAAAGAGTTTATAAATTCTTGTTAATTGAAGGGATCCTAACAGTGTGTTGAACTTCTTGGGATATATATAAGTAAAGGGTAAAGTCAGCGTAGTCTTACTGGACCATTGAGCTGCTCTCTCATTAGCAAGAGGCAACTGGTATAATTTTAATCTGAGTACTACCATGTTTTAGGGAAGGGGAGAAATTGAGAAGGAGAATCCTTCATGGCAACCTCAACCAGTGCAGAAATTGAATCCACAACTTTGGTGTTGCAAACCACCCATTCAGCTGACTGAGCTAACCAAGCCCCTGTATATGCATGTATTGCCAAGATGAAAAGACAGGTGGTCAGAGAGTTTTAGATTCAAGACTGAAAACTGAAAGTATATTAGTACCATAAGAGTCTGGCCCACAGTAGTTTTTGCATGCAGAAGCACTAACGCCAACAACCGAACAGCTTTTCCACCACTAAAATCACCCATGGTGCCTTTCATCTATTAACCACCACCAGTAAATCATCTATGTTTCCAATTGTTCAATTTATGTGCAGAGCCCATTGAGGGCAATGCATCTGACTCATGGTAATTATGCTTAAGATGCTGGATGGATACCTGTATTGAATGGAGAGTCTACAGCCATGAGAATGTGGAGATTGTTGGACAGCACTGCTGTAAGTAAGAACAGGATCAACAAATCTCAGTCCTCACACAATTCTTTGAAACAGTGCTCAAACTGAATATTTAATGATTCAATTTTGGATAAGTATCTTATTTGCATTTTGGGCTGTAAGTTAGAGGATGTAGAGGGAAATTTGAGTTAAGAAGTTTGATTTAGAAAATAAGTAACGGTTCAGTCAATCCTTAATAGTTTTAATGTAATTGATTATTTAAGGTAGTGTAGTTACTGGGATCCAGGTTCTTTGGCTTTTGTGTAGTAAAATTTTACTGCTTTAAATTGTAAATCTTGTGGCTTTACGCTTTTGTAAATACCTAGCATTTTGGATTCTAACAATAAATATATAACGACTGGTTTCTGCTGAAACCATATTAACACTTTCCAAAATGCTAACCAGCAAATCTTAGATACTTCAGATTGAATTAGAGAGGTTTTCCCAATGCTGCACTGACAGTTCTGAGGTTTGGAATCTGCTTGAACTCAGCATGGTAGATAGGAACTGGTAAAACACTAAAGCCAAATATGTGGCCATCTGGTGCGGAGGTAGGTGTTCTATAAGCCACATATCTGGGCTCACTCAGATCCTCCTTCTCGAACAAGAACTCACAGATCCATTAGCATCTGCAAAAAATGTTGACATTTAAAATGAATATACTTTATTAAAACTCACAACTGGAAGTTAAATCAGCCTATTTATAGGACAGAACTAACAAAGCTTTATTTAATTCAGTTTCATTGACAGTCTTGTTTATCTTCCAGTTCCATATTATGACAAACCCAGTAACCCACTTTTTCCTTTCTCAAATATTGACAGACTTAAGCTTTATGCTTGTCGGTTACACATTCTATTTCTTTTTCTAATCCTAGATATTTATCCTACAAGTTGATTTAACTCCCAGACTGGGTTGGCATGCAGTTGGATAAAATAATTTAACAGATGAGGTTGACACCTCATGGTGGCTCAGTGGTTAGCACTGCTGCCTCACAGCACCAGGGACCCAGGTTTGATTCCAACCTCAGGTGACTATCTGTGCAGAGTTTGTATTTTCTCCTGTCTCTATGTGTGTTTCCTCTGGGTCCTCTGGTTTTCTCCCACAGTCCAAAGATGTGCAGGTCAGGTGGATTGGGCATTGCTAAATTGTCCTGTAGAGTCCAAGGATGTGCAGGTTAGATGGATGAGCCATGGGAAATGCAGGGTTATAGGGATAAGATAGGGAACTAGGTCCTGGTGGGATGTTCTTCAGAGGGTTGGTGCAAACCCAATGGGCTGAATAGTCTATCTGCGCTGTAGGGATTCTTTGATTTTACTCTTACTGTTACCTTGTTATTAAGAGACTATTGTCTACATGTGCTTCTCTCTATCTCTGTCAGACATAACATCTCCATCATTACCAAAAAGCCCATAAAACACACCCCACTCAGTATAGATCTAACCTCCTGTTCAGCTGTTCAGTTAAAGCTGGTTATAGGGCCATGGAAAATCATTCTTGTCATGGCCGGTCAGGCTGTTAATCAGCTTGCAGTTCCTTTGAGAACTGCATATGTTTCTTCAAGAGTGTGAAGGTATGAAAGCAGCGAGGAGGAAATGCACAGGTCAGACATGCACTACAACATTGCTCCTCAACAGAAGAATGGGATCAGTGAATTACATGCATTTTGCGCCTGGGATGGGACAAGATTTTGAGATGTATTTAAGTTCAGATCATGTACTGAGTTTTCTGAAGGTTAGAATCTGATTGCCGTCAGCAGTTCTGCTGAGAACTGGGATGACAATGGAATTAAATGTGCAGTCATCTGGTGTGGAGGTAGGTGTTCTATAAACTGTGTCGCCAGTCTCCCTGCATTCTCCCTAATATGTAAAGAGTATGTTTATCAGCATCTGACGGGTTACCTCACAGGTAAAAGTCCTTTGTTGGGACTGGAATCTCCAAGGCAAGCCAACTTCTTTGTAGAATGGAGCAAGCTAATAATCCCACTGCGAAGCCTCTTCTAGGGATGCCTACCTTGAAGAAGTTATCCTCCTCCCTCCAAAATGACCTCAGTGGATTTCTCTCCCACTGCAACCCTCTGGTAATCTCTTCAGCCCTTAAACTGCTCGACCATATATTGATACAAACTAGGTAATACAGCCACATTGCCTTTCTACCTGCACTCACCTATCACCATCCCACCTACCTTCCCCAGCCCCACCCCTCCTCTCTCTATTTATTTCAGAGCTCCCTTCCCCCTCCCCCATTTCTGAAGAAGGGTCCCAACCTGAAACATCAACTTTACTGCTCCTCTGATACTTCCTGGCCTGCTGTGCTCCTCCAGCTCCACACTGTGTTATCTCTGACTCCAACATTGGCAGTTCTTGCTATCTCTGTAATAGGTCCAGTTCTGCAGAGGGATGTATGCTTCCCTTACAGTTTAACTCTTCAGCAAGGAGATTTTCCAAACACTTTTAATCAGGACAGAGATGTTTTAGAAGTTTATTTTTAACATGTTGTTAATTAGCATGGTCTGTTTCAAGACTTATTAAATATCCTTTCTTGAACAAGCCCACTTCTTACAAAAAAAAGTACCCGACTTGCACCAGAAGTACAGTTTAAGTTTAGGTTTTTGGAGGCATATGCATGCACTTGTTATAATTAAATTTCCAGAAGTAGGGGTGGCAGGGTGGCATGGTGGCTCAGTGGTTAGCACTGCTGTCTTGCAGCACCAGGGACCCAGGTTTGATTCCACCCTCAGGCGACTGTCTGTGTGGAGTTTGCACATTCTCACTGTGTCTGCATGGGTTTCCTCCAGGTGCTCTGGTTTCCTCCCAAAGTCCAAAGATGTGCAGGTTAGGTGGATTGTCCATGCTAAATTGCCCCATAGTGTTCAGCGATGTGTAGATTAGGTGGGTTGTAGGGGGATGGGTGGGATGCTGTGAAGGTCAGTGTGGACTTGTTGGGCTGAAGGGCCTGTTTCCACACTGTAGGGTTTATATGATACTAAAACAAACTGGTCTCACTCATTTTGTGTGCATCAAAACCCCCAGTAAGACCAGTATATTCATTTCTGAGTATAGTATTACAGTTTTTTCTGGCAGTTTTTCCCTCTGGGTTATTAGACATGACATCGGAATCCAGTCTGTGCAGCCTGTACTTAAACCTATCCTGCAACTGGGACAGGGGGGCCTGTAGGAAGTTCAAATATCCAAAGTGTTTAGCATTGCATTGTCGCCTGTTGCCATTTTAGTCATGCACTTCTCAGAGACAGCCAAATGCCTGCTCCACAAGCAGATTAGAGGTAACTCATGAAAATATTAAAATCTGGGTCAGCAGAGATAACTAAGAGGCCAATGCAATTTTAATTTAGGATGACAACAGACCCACCAGGTGCCAGAATCCCCTGTAAGTCCTGGAGGTAAGCAAAACATTGAAACCTATAGGTTTCTTGACACGCTTGATAGGGTAAATGCTGAGAGGATGTTTCCCCTTATGGGAGAGTCAGAACCAGAGGGCATAGTCTCAGAATAAAGGGGCAGCACTTTAAGACTGAGTTGAGGAGGAAATGCTTCTCTCAGAGGGTTGTGGGTCTTCGGAACTCCTTACCACAGAGAACTGTGGCATCAGAGTCCTTGTGCATATTAAGGCTGAGTTTGATAGATTCTTGATTAGTCAGGGAATCAAGAATTACAGGGAAAAAGCAAAAAGTGGACATAACAAGTGTTAGATCAGCCATGATCCTGTAGAATGGTGGATCAAGCTTGAGGGGTTGAATGGCCTATTCCAGTTCCTATTTCTTACGGGCTGATGTTTTTATGGAAACAGAAGCCAAAAGATGCCCAGGAATTGAATGCTGTTCTTGAAACCAGAAAGAAATCTTTGTATTCCCTCTGCCATAACTCCTGAGTGATGACCTCTGAACAACTCCACCACCAAGATCTTCTACTCTAAGCTACTCTTGAACTGTTTGTTCCTTTGAGTCAACTGATGGCACCCACTTGCCACCCAAACCCTTCTCCTATCCACCAACCAAGTTCAAGAACAAAAACAAATTGCTGGAGAAATTCAGCAATCTGGTAGCATCAGAGCTGATGAAGTAGAGTTAATGTTTCAGGTCCAGTGACCCTTCTTTAGAACCAAGTTGGGGCTTCTGGTTCCATGTGGATAAGGCCTGTCAGTTGATATCTCCCAGGCCTTGTTTTACAGAGAACTTGGCAGAGTGATTTTAGTGCCATCTCCTGCTTCACAATGTTGACTTCCAAGTGTTACTGTCAACAGGCAGTTTGTCCTTGGGGAGGATCAGTCATGAGTCTAATTGTTTCCCCATTGATACCGATGCACCAGGATGCATGCAGTAGGATTCGCTGGATCATAAAGGGCAGGAATCCTGATTGATTTCCTTTTGCCTATGGGACCAACTACAACGAAATAGCTTGAGCAAGAATGGAGACAGAAATGGAAACTTCTGGGCCTAGTCCTCCAGCTGAATGTTCTGTCACTTTCTGTTTAATTTAATTATAATGACCTGGAAAGGGACAATCATTAATTATGCCCTTTATTCACAATGTGGGTGGACCATCATCAAATTAGCCCACAGTCAAATCCCTGGAGCAATACCATTGACCTAAAAGTTAACAGGACCAGCTGCAAAAATGCTGTTTAAAGTTGGGAATTCTGCACTGACTAACTCATCTCCTGACTTCCCAGGTGCACAATTCAAGAGTGCAGTAGAATATCCTTATTTGCCTGGATGAGTGTGTCTTCAGCAACACTTAAGAAGCTTGGCACCATCCAGACTAGGTAACCCACTTGCTTGACACCATGTATCCCAATTTAAATGTTTTCTGTCCTTTCACCACAGTGTCAGCAGTGTACCATCTACAAGAGACACTGCAGTGATGCATCAAATCTCCTTCAAGTGCACGTCCACACCTTCAAACTCCACCACCTAGAAGGTCAAAAACACAAAATGAGTGGGGACACTCCCAACTCCAGCTTCCTTTTCAAGTTACAAAACATCCTGACTTGGACATATATTGCTGTTTGATCTCTGATTCTGGGTCAAAATCTTGAAACTCCCTATCTTATAACGTACCTTCCTAACATAAACTGCAATGGTTCAGGAAGGTGGCTGATCATTATTTTCTCCAGGGAAATTAGGAATGCAAAAATATCTTGGCCTTGTTTCATCCACATCATGTTAATTAATTTTAAAAATAGCTCTATTTGAAAAATCACACAGATAACTAGCTTTCCTTGCTGGTGTAAAAGATACTTTTTATATTTTAAAGCCAGTGGGGGTAATATTGACTTTGGGAGATGGTGGCAAACAAATGATATCATATTTATCGCTTTTTGTACATTTCTCCTGTTTTCATTTACATAGTGAGTGGATGATCCAACATCTCCCATTTCACACATGGAGCAAAGTTAGATTTTCGCCCAGTGGCCTTTTTGGTGGATAAAAAAATCCTATTTTAATGCTTGATGAAAACTTTAGTTTTGATGTGGACCATGTTATGCTGACACCTGCTGGTCAAAGATTGTCAATTATTGGCTTTTTACAGCAATCACATTACCTTATAGATTCTCTCGCCAGATGTCAACATAGTGCAGAGGGAAGCTAATTGACTCTTTCATGCAAAAATAACTTGCAATCCTCCCAAACTGCAACTGCTATTACAGCCAGCAAATAATGTTGTAACTTTGAACAAACAAGAGAAAACAGGCACAAAAACAAAGTTGCTGGCAAAGCTCAGCAGGTCTGGCAGCATCTGTGAAGGAAAAAATAGAGCTAACATTTCGGGTCCGGTGACCCTTCCTCAGAACTGATGGTGGCTGGGAAAACGTCAGTTTATATGCAGGAAAAAGGGGAGGGGGATGGGGTAGGGAGAGAAAACAAGAGAAAACAGGCACCTGTTTGAGGCAATCCAAGAACAGGTCTAGACAGGAGTGAGAAAGAGTTTGGAAGCAGGTCTAGCAAGGTAAGATTCCAGAAAATGGGTGAGCTGCTATTTTTAATAATTAGTATCACCTCTCATTGCTCAGGTTATACCACTGGAGAAGATAGTGCCCAGAATAGGAGTGCCTTCAGTGCCAAATGCCTGCTACATTTGCTTGTATTGCAAGAGTGACAGCACTTCAAAAGCAGGCCCAAGTGTGAAGTGCTTTGAGTCATTTGGTTTTATGTGGACAACAATATGTAAATACTGGTTGGCTCCTTTTAGACTGCAATCTGCTGTTCATATTACGTGAATCACTTGAGAAAATAAGACAACAAAATGCCAAATTTTTGACTCAACTACGAATATTCAAGCATTACTTTCATTGCTTGCTATTTGCTGTGAAATCAGCCAAGTTTACCAAATTACTTGGTTGTAATGGTTGTAAAGAAGACATTTAGAACACCGTCCTTCATTGGTAGAGGTAAAGAATACAAAAGTAGGGATATAATGAAGAAACTGTATAAGACATTGGTGAGACCACAACTGGAGTGGTGTGTGCAGTTCTGTTCACCATATTAAAGGAAGGATGAAATTGCTCTGGAGAGAATGCAGAGAAGATTTACTGGAATGTTGCCAGAGCTGGAGAATTGTAGCTATGAGGAGAGATTGGAGAATTTAGTGTTATTTTCCTTGGAACAGAGAAGGTCGAGGAGTGATATAATTTATGTATATTAAATTGTAAAGTGTACAGATAGAATAGACAGGAGGGACCTATTTCCCTTAGCAGTGAGTTGAAAAATCAGGGGTCATAGATTCAAGCTAAGAATCAGAAGAATTAGAGGGGACATGAGGAAATGTTTTGTATCCAGTGTCTAGAATTCTCTGCCTGAGTTAATGGTGGAGGCAGAGTCCCTAAACTCTTTCAAAAGTATCTGGATTTGTACCTTAAGTGCTGTAAGCTGCAGGGCTATGGGCTGTGTGCAGGAAGATGGGATTAAAAATGACATCTGGTTGTCTTTGTGTCAGCATAGACAAGATGGGCGAATGGCCCCATTCTGTGCTGTATCATTTCTATAGTTCTGTGGACTCTAATACAGTTGGAAGGAAAATATTAAATGGCACATATATTATGGTAATAGCTGTATATAAACTTAGGGGAAGTCTCTCATTTATTACCCTATTTCCTTAATGCTCTCTTCCCCAATAACATTAAAGTACGGGCTGCTCAAAAAAGGATACCTCCCATCTTCTGTCCTCAGTAAACCAGAAGTCATTAGAAATTCTTGCCAGTATCCTAGCACAAACTAACTAACATAAAAAAGACTGTCCACAACAATAACACACAGCTGGTGGTCTAAACCAGCAGAGAGTGCCTTGGTGGGAGGGTGTCCCACCCTTAAGAAAGACTATTACACAGGAACGTGAGGAGGATATTCAGCCCATTGAATTTGCCAGCCAATCTAATTGGTTGGTGCCAGAACTCAGTAGTGGTTGCCTCTGAAAATGCAATCAGGCCCTGAGAGGAAAACAATGAATCACAGATTAAAACAAATTCAGGGGTCGAGAAACAGTGTGTGGGTGATTTCTGGGGTTGGGTTGGAGTGGGGTGGAATGGGTTTTTGCAGTCGATTAGGGAAGCAGTGGCACAGTGGTAATGTCATTAAATCAGTAACCCTGCGCCACGATCTAAAGTTCTGGGAACATGGGTTCAACTCCCACCAGGGCAGATGCTGAAATTTGAATTCAATAAAAATCTGTGGCCAAAACTAGCAACCGTGTAACCAATGTGGATTATTATTAAAAACTCCCCTGGCTCACTAATGTCTTTTAGAGAAGAAAATCTGCCATCCTTGCCCAGTTCAGGCCTACTTGTGACTCCATAGAAATGTGGTTGACTTTTTCTGCTCTCTGGGTAATTAGCCCAATTAAGGATATGTAACCAACACTGCCTCAGCCAGAAAATCCAAATCGTGTGAAAGAATAAAATAAAGTTGCCTTTTTCATCTTGCACTGGGGAGTGCCCTTGATGCTTATGGTGCACATCACTTCGCCTCAGATAGTGTAAAAATGGATTCCCTACTCTCACCTATATGCTCACTTCAACTGCATTTTGATGTGTAGATAGTGTAATAGTCAAGTCAAATGGGTTGTTAACGAACTTAATTGCTCCTAAATTAATTTTTCCAAATGTAAAAAGGCTGCTGATTGTGGCTGTTGCCTCCCTGTATTATAGGGACTGGGTTGGCGATAGGCGGACAGAACGTGGACTATCCGTATATGATACTTTATGAGTCACCCTCCACTAAAAACACCGCCACTCTACACGTGTTTACAATTCAGAGCAGAGAAATCAGGACGTTTTCATTGTGGTTGAGAAGATATAGGGATGACCTGATGGAGGTCTTCAAGATTGTGTGCAATCATGATAAACACAAATAGTGGCAGATTATTTTTTCCAGTCAGAGAAATGTTAATGAATGGGCACCAATTTAAGATAATCACAAAAAGGATAATAGATTGTAGCTGTATTCCTATGACATTAAGCAAGACTCATGTACTAATTATTTGAGATTCGATCGTCAGCATTGACCTAAAACCAAATGTTTTCCTCAAAGGTTTAATAAAAGGTGGCTGTCAAGAGAACTTCATCATGTTCTAGTGAATTAGAAAACTAAAGGCTTATTTAGTTCCTTCACATTACATTCAAACACTGTTTAATAATAGTCAGGCAACAATATAATTTTTAAATTGTTAACTAACTCATAGTGACCTACCTGAGTAATAGCAGTTAGAATTGTTTGAAGAATCATTGTTAAATATCTATATTAATAAAACAGCATTTTAATATGGCCTTGAGCTCTAACAGAGCCTGTTCAAATTGAAGATGTGGCTTGAAATCTAACTTTTAATAAATATATTGCTCTACAGTCATTAACATAGAATATTGGATGTGAAAATGTATGTTGCAGATAATCCATTTTACAGAATCATGGAATTGGTACAGTGTGGAAGCAGGCTGTTCAGCCCTTCAAGCCCATACCCACCCTCTGAAGGGCATCCCACCCAGACCCACTTCCATCCCTGCATTTCCTGTTATTAATTCACATAGCCTGCACACTATGGGGCAATTTAGCATAACCAATCCACCTAAGCTGTACATCTTTGGACTGTGGAAGGAAACAAGAGTACCCAGAGGAAACCCACACAGATGTGGGGAGAATGTACAAACTCCACACAGTTAGTTGCCCAAGGGTGGAATTGAACCTGAATCCCTGGCACAGCAAGACAGCAGTGCTCACCATTGAGTCACCATGCCATTATTTCAAGAATGCATTTCTCTTCTGTCTCAAAGAACAGCTCACAGTTAATTGGACATGCACATAGTGCAACATGTACGTGAAAGAATAACTGTAAATTTATTGTCTATCCCTGGCATTCTTGAATCATTTGTTTATTGTAGGTAGACCCACATCAAGTTAATGAGGGAGTTCTGGGATTTTAAGCCAGTGGCATTGAAGGAACGGTGATATATTTCCAAGTTAGGATGGTGAGTGGCTTGGAGGGTAACTTGCAGGTGGTGGTGTTCCCATGTATATCCTGCCCTTGAAGAGGATAGTGGTTGTTCATTTGGCAGATGCTGTCTAACATGCCTTGGTAAGTTTCTGCAGTTTGTCTTGTAGTTGGTACACATTGCTGTTACCGAATGTTGTCAGGCCCCATAACCTTTGCAGTATTCAATGCCTTTAGTTATTTCTTAATGTGGAAGGAGTGTATCGAACAGCTGAGTAATGGGATTTGTGATTTTGGGGATCTCTGGAGGAACCAAGACACATCATCTACTCTGCACTTCTGGCTGAAGATTGTTGCAAATGCCTCAGCCTTAATCTTGGTCAAAATGGCATTACACCACTTCTCTGAGGGGGAGGACATACAGAAAACTATCCCCACCAAAGAAAACCACCTTCTTCAGGTCTTCAGCTCCCTGTGGAACAACAGGTCTCTGAAGAAGAATCACGCTGAACTTGAAACATTATCTCTGTTCCTCTCCCCAGATGACGCCAGACCTGCAGAGATTCTTCAAAACCAATATCTATTTCAAGCCCACTGACTCCCACAGCTACTTAGACTACACCTCCTCTCACCCACCTTCCTGCAAGAATGTGATCCCTTACTCCCAATTCTTCCGCCTCCACCACGTCTGCTCCCAAGATGGGGCATTCCACTCCCAAACATCCCAGATGTCCTCTTGTTTCAAGGACTGCAACATCCCCCCCATCAGTGGTCAAAAATGCTCTCGACTGCATCTCTTGCATTATATGCACCTCTGCCCTCACATCCCCTCTCTGCAACAAAAACAAAGACAAAATCTCCCTTGTCCTCATGTATCACCCCACTAACCTCTGGATTCAACGTATCATTCTCCGCCACCTGCGATCTGACCCCACAACCAAGGATATATTTACTTCCCCACCTCTATCTGCCTTCCATAGAGACCGCTCTCTCCCCGACTTCCTCGTCTGCTCCACGCTCCCCACTAGCCCCACCACCTCTGGCACTTTTCCCTGCAACCGCAGGAAGTGCTACACCTGCCCTTACACCTCCCCCCTCACCTCCATCCAAGGAACCAAAAAAACCTTCCATATCAGACAGAAGTTCACCTGTACACCCTCCAATGTGGTCTACTGCATCCGCTGCTCCCGATGTGACCTCCTCTACATCGGTGAGACCAAACGGAAGCTCGGAGACCACTTTGTAGAGCACGTGCGCTCTTCCAGTTGTGAACCATTTCAGCTCCCCCTCCCGCTCCCTGGGTGACATGTCCATCCTGGGCCTCCTCCAGTGTCACAATGATGCCACCCGGAAACTGGAGGAGCAGCACCTCATATTCCGCCATGGGAGCCTACAGTCCAGTGGCCTAAATGTGGACTTTGCCAGTTTCAAGATCTCCCCACTCCGACCTCATCCCATGACCAACCCTCCCTCTCATCCCCGCCTCCTTGACCTGACACAACCTGTCCATCTTCTCTCCATCTATCCACCACTCCTAGCTCACTGCCCAATCCCCACCACTCCCTACCTGCACTCACCTATCACCATCCCACCTACCTTCCCCAGCCCCACCCCTCCTCTCTCTATTTATTTCAGAGCTCCATTCCCCTCCCCCATTCTGAAGAAGAGTCCCAACGTGAAATGTCAACTTTTGTGCTCTTACATGCTGCCTGGCTTGCTGTGTTCCTTCAGCTCCACACTATGTTATCTTCTTCAGTGCTTTCTGGTTTTATCTCTTTGAGCACATAATTGTTTCATTCTGGTATTGATAACCTTAACCCCACTGACGGTTAGGGCCTCAGATAGCAGAGGTTCCACTGAGGTTTATAGAAAGCATAAAAGGTAGATGATTAGGAACCCTCCCAAGCTTAACAATTTAATGTAGGGATAAGATCTACTGACCCCCATTTTAAGAGACGAGCCAATAAAATTGGACAGAATCCTGCTCCATCCCTAAAATCCAGACAGCCTCTCCTAAATAAAAATCAGACTTTTCACCCTCAGCAAAGCAGGAATTTTGGGACCCACCTGTTCTCTTATGAAATCAGATGAAAGGAGGTTGGATATGTTGTTCATTAAACTGAGATAGCTAGAGGTATTCACTCTCCAGCTATGAGCAACATCAGACTTAAAGGCATTCAGCTGATGTGAACTCATATTCTGACCTCTGCCTGGGACAATGAAAAGTTATGATTTGAAGGTAGGTAGATTGACTGTGTGGTTTCCCAATTTGCACTTTTGAGAAAAGAGGATGATATCCACAAGTATGTTGATACTGTAACAGATGAAAATAGTGTCCAGTTGACTCATATTGTCAATTGTGGCTCAGTGGTTCCATTACATATACCGTTGTCTCTCTGCAACCTTTTTCCTGCTACTTCCCAAAGCACCATTGATTTTCTCATCCGGAGGAGCAGTGACAGCCTCCCCTTTAAATATGTGTTGCTAGACTATTGCCGTGAGGAACGTGGTCGCATCTTTAGTTTTGTGGGACAAAGCAGTTTCATAAAAGCTCTTTTAAAATTTTTGTGACATAAAGGATATAGAATTGGATTAATAGCAGAGTTAATCCACAGAAACCAGAATGAAGCTTCATACCAATCATATGCCATGTAGTGCCCTTGACATCCTGCCCTGACAACCAAGAGCAAGGTATATGGTGCCCAACAGATGCCAAAAACGCAAACAATAACAGCAAGTGATTTTGCAGTTCTTTTGTCCCTCAACAATCTAAAATGTTGCACAACATTCTGAGAAATTAGCTTAATTTTTCTTTTTGAAAATAGCTGTGATTGTGAAATTTCTTCTTTCATTAAACATTTTACTTCACTGGATGGAATTGTTCTTCCCAGATCATTCCTGCGTTTCAAATGATCAAGTGTTTCTGACCTCTCCACCTTGATTTTTATCTCACTGGACATTGTTGTCAAATCACAAACCGTGGACTTGATCAGTTTAGTTTTTTGATCAGATTTACAAATTTTTAAGGAGCATGCCAAATTGGACCCTGCTTCCAAGTGCTCAAGTGATGATTTACTTTTGGTATTCCAAAAGCTATTTGACTGTGACCTTGTTCGTTGCTGAAGGTTGAGGTATATGCTTAGGTTGAAATACATGACACTGATGAAAGGTACAAAGAACTCCACTGTTGATGCTGTTATCAGAAAGTACCAGTTATTATAAAACTCAGCATAACACTCTCCCACAAGCACAATGTTCCTGCCAATTACCTACTCCCAGGCAGTTATTGCTGGGCCATATAAAAGGAAAGCAGTGAGCCGCACCAGCATGATCTTAATAGCTGCATTTCTCCTCTTCCATTGCTGGGCTTGGTATGAAAACTAGATAGAATTTAGACAATAAATAAGTTTTATTTAACCTAACATAAAAGGTGTCTAAGTTGATGATATGGTTACAGATGAACTATAAACATTTCCAAATACATTTCCTAAACTGTGTCAAAACCAGACTTCATCTACATCCAGCACTCAGTTGGAATGTCTCTAAAGTTACTATTAATATTAATTAAGCACAGTTCATGTAGAGGTTCAGGGATGTAATATTTCAAGTGGTTACTAACACCAAAATGTCAGGATTCTCTGTGGGTTGTGGGAGACAGGGAGAGGTTCACTGCAACATCTTGTCAAAACAGAAATGGGCCCACAATATTGGAGTCTCTCAAGGAATTAATTCCTTGCAAAAGTTATAGATTCCATTATTTTAGCTTTTGTAATGTAGTCGACTTAATGTGACTAGTGGTGTGCTCAGAGGTCAGTGCTGGGCTCGTTGCTGTTTGCTATCTGTATCAATGATTTGGATGAGAATGTACAAGGCATGATTAGTACGTTTGCAGATAACTCTAAAATAGGTGGTATCATGGACAGTGAGGAAGCTTATCAGAAATTGCGGAAATTGCGGAGTGTAGTGGAACAGAGGGTCCTTGGAGTTTAAGTGCACAGTTCTCTGAAAGTGGAGTCACAGGTAGACAGGATGGTGCAGAAGGTGTTTGGCACACTGGCCTTCATCAGTCAGGGCATTGAGTACAGAAGTTAGGAAGTTATTTTGCAGTTGTACGGGACGCTGGTGAGGCCGTTCTTGGAGTATTGTGTTCAGTTTTGATCACCTTGCTATAGGAAGGATGTTATTAAACTGGAAAGAGTGCAGAAGAAATTTATAAGGATGTTGCCAGGACTCACCGCACTGAGTTATAGGGAGAGGTTGGACAAGCTAAGACTTCCTTCTTTAGAGCATAGGAGACTGAGGAGGGATCTTATAGAAGTGTATAAGATCATGAGAGGCATGGATAGGGTGAATGCACTCAATCTTTTTCCCAGAGTTGGGGAATTGAGGACTAGAGGGCATCAGTTTAAGGTAAGAGGAGAAAGAAGACATGGGAACCTGAGGGGCAACTTTTTTTACACAGAGGATGGTACGCATATGAAATGAGTTATCAGCAGAAGTGGTTGAGGTGGGTACATTAGTAACATTTAAAAGGCATGTAGATGAATACATGGATAGGAAAGCTTTAGAAGGATAAGGGCCAAGTGCGGGGAAATGGGGTTAGCGTAAATGGACATTTTGGTCGGCATGGACTAGTTTGGGCCAAAGGAACTGTCTCTGTGCTGTAGGACTCTACGACTCTATGACTGTATGACTCCATTAGTGAAATTTGTCTGTTAATATTTAATTTCATGTCTTCACCCCAACCCCCACTCTCATGGCCTTTAGTGACACTGGAAGTTAGAGGTGTCCCTTACATCCAGCATTCCTACGATTTATTTCCATTTGCTTGTGATCATAAAATTGTCACCAATATTTGTTAGAAAGTGTCAGGGAGACTCACAGGGAAGTTCCACACCCAATTTTCCTACTGCCACTTGTCCAGAAATGTACGATTTTAAACTAGACATTCGAATTAGTGACATTTACAGAGATAAGATGTTTCAGTGCATTAAGAATCTTAACTACATTTGTGTTTCTTCCAGATATTTGTTCCAACTTAATTTGTGCTGCCTTCATCTATTTTGCCATTTCACGATCATATTACATCAAAGTGAAGTATCAGGGTGCTAAAATTTCTAATATTGCTTAATGGCAGCAATCACATAGATATATGGCTGTTGAAACGGTCAGAAAATTGATAGATAAGTTAAAAATTTCACTTTATTTGCCTTTTCTATGCTAATCCCTGTTTTTTTTTCATAAAGAGAGGGAGGATGAAATTAGTAATCATAGGATAAAATGGGGTGGCATGGTGGCTCAGTGGTTAGCGCTGCTGCCTCACAGTGCTAGGGACCTGGGTTCAATTCCAGCCCTAGGTAACTGTCTGTGTGGAGTTTGCATGTTGTCCCCATGTCTGCGTGGTTTCCTCTGGGTGCTCTGGTTTCCTCCCGCAGTCCAAAGATGTGTGGGGTTGGTGATTGGCCATGCTATAGTGCCCAGGGATTTTTGGGTTAGACATGGGGAAATCAGGGGTAGGATAATGGGTCTGGGTGGGATGCTCTTCAGAGGGGCTGTATGGACTTGTTGGGCCAAATGGCCTGTTTCCACACTGTAGGGATTCTATTCTATGATTCTAATGTCTGATGCCATTTTCCAGTAGCACCAGTAAAAGGTAAGAATATGAGACACAATAATTGCTTTGGGCCTGTTTGTTGCCAATCGCTTCAATGAAAAGGTAAGAAGAGATGGAAAGCTAAAAATCTAAACACCACAAAATTGGCCCCTTTGTTTCACATTAGGCTTGTTTTTGGATTTTCTAGAACACTTTTATTCTCCCAGTAAAATTAGCAAGATTGACCAAGATTTGAAAGAATTTTCAGTGTTTAAGTTATTTGCCCCACATGTGGTTGTCTGGCTGTAAACCTGAGTTTTAAGAACAAAATAACATGAATTTAAATTGCGGATCTTTTATCAAAACATCAAATTACAGTTTACCAAACTAAATGATGGAAATCCCAAATAAAAGTAAATTTATTGTGGGCAAATAAAATAAACAAAATTCCATCCAACTCACTCCGTACACACTCCCCCCTCACCTTTTGATGGCTTGCATTGCCCATAATGGGCTTTGCTTGTAAATATTAAATTTGATACATGGGTGTTTTTACTGATGGTGGTTGCTAGTTTAAAAAAGAATTTTTAAAAAAGTCTCAGTGATTTTAGTGGTAGGAAGGCACTCAGTTGTGTGTGATAACACTTCAGATAGGGATAAGAATAAAATAATCAAAGTATAACAATTATATTATGATGCTTTCTAGAAGTAGAAAGCAGTTGTAAAGAAGTTCAATTTATGTGCATGCATCAGTATTATAAAAGTTGTAAACCTATTTATTCAATTCTAAAATGTTCAACCACAATATATTTGAGAGCCAACGTGATTATGAGTGGAGATACTTCAAAATATTTAATCTGTATCAGTTGAGAAATGCATGGAATTTCAGGATTGCTTAGCTGAGTTTGGAAAGCACTTTATGTGGGTGACTGTTTAGAATACATTTCTGCATAATTTATTTCGAAATAACTCATGGAAATTCATTGTCATGGAGTCATAGAGTCATACAGCACAGAAGAAGTCTTTTGGCCCTACATATCTGCACAAATCCAACATTCCAGCACTTAGCTATTGTCTTGAATGTTATTACATTCCAAGTGCTCATCCACATACGTGAAGGTTCTCTGAATTCAGGTTCTCCTGAATTTACCTGCTAAATCCAAGTCAATGGTGCTCCAAAGCATGTGCATTGTAAACAAAAACAGAAGGGATTATTTTGGTTCTCTGTATTGCTAAGTACTCTAATTAAAATAAAGATTTTCTTAATAGTAAGTCTGATGCCACTATGGAAATAAAAAAATGTCACCATGATTTTGTTGGTGGGAAGGCGCTCAGTTGTATGTGATAACACTTTTGGGTAGTAACAAAAATAAAATAAATGAAATATAACAATGGCAGGGCAGAGCTATCTTGGATAAGCCTTTGAGTACGTCAAGCTAGGCAAGATGTCATTGACCAAAGATTGGTACAAATCAATGAACTGGTAACAAAAGATTGAATAATTTAGAGCTTTGGTTTGTCAGTAATTTAGTTAAATGATATATCTATAAAAGTCTTTACCAAAGTTTTACTGTATTCTGGAAAGAAAATTATAAACAACGAGGTTGGAATTTACTGACAGATTTTGTTGAAAAAGATTCTGTAATTGTGCTATTGGATTCTACATGGATTATGATGTGGAGGTGCCAGTTTTGGACAGCGGTGGATAAGGTCAGAAGTCACATGACATAGGGTTATAGTCCAACAGGTTTATTTGAAAACACATGATTTCAGAGCGCTGCCCCTTTATCAGATAAAGTCATTTCACTTCTGTTCACATCTTCACATCTCAGAGAGAGATGTCACGTGGCACCATTTGTAGGTTGAGAAAAGAATATTGCATTTGGACGTACAGTCTGAGAGGCATTTTGCCTGGAGCAGTTGCCCCTCTTTTCTCTTTCTCTGATACTGCTCTAATCAAAATTTGTGAATTCAAAACCCACTTGGCCCTATCATCACCAATGGAGTGGTCCTACAGGAAAGGTCATCTTTGCCGCAGTACTAGAGTTCTTAAAGGAAAATCTGAAATCTACCACAACTGACTCTGGATAAAATGAATTCAGTCATCCATAACTGATCCAGAAATAAATCTCAGAGGATGTCTGCTGACACCCAAAAAGCTCTCAAGTGCACTCCGAGTGATATCATTCCTTCCTGTTTGCTCAGACTTCTTGTGCTTTTTAGGCAACGCATTTCACAAAATGTGCATATATGCAGAACATTTTACATATGTAGTGTAACCTTTCAGGGGTGTAATGAAACACAGTCTAAATCTCAGCTACAAACAATCAGATAATGTGTGAATAATCATTTTTCTGAATGTAACTGCCGCATAAATTTTTAAGATTACACTCAGCAGAGGACTTTTTCCCTTGACCTGTAGATTATGTGCATGTTATTTCTCAAGAAGTGTAGTTGTATGTATTTACACAGTTTAAGTCTTTTGTTAATAATATTTATATCTTTGCTTTGATAAGTTTTATTTGCAATAAAACTAGTTCTATATTTTGTTACTTAAGGAACCTGCTTGACATGTTTCTGATACTGAGCTATATACAGTCTGATACTTAATTGACAATATCATGTCACTTCTAAAATTCAAACCTTGTTATGACCAGTGGAGGAGTGGGACACGGAAAGGAATCAATTCACTCCTCTAAACTCAATCTTAACAATAGGATACAACATTAGGATAGGGAAATTGAAACTTCCCAATTCTCCAGATTGCATTTCATTTGATCTAGGGGGAACCACTTCTAATATTGAGTGTGAGATGTCGGGATATAGTCAATTAGTTGACTCTGATATCCTGATATAAATTGATGGGCTGGAAGTTCACCGGAAACAAACATGTACCTGAGAGTCTCTATAAACTTTAAAGAAAAGCTATCTGAGAGGAAAATATAACTTGCTTAATTTAATTGTTAAACAGAATTATTAGACCTGTACTTTTAGAATAACTCTTGATAAGAAATCAGTTGTATGTTTCATTGCCTATTTAAACAATGAATGACCAAATCAAACAGAAAAATGTTAACCTAAACAAAACAAAAGCTGAAGACTTTGTTGTGAAGATTGTAAGTGGTAAAAAGTGAAGTTCTTAGCACATTTTTGATATAGTGAGAAATAGAACACAATGTTATTTGCTTTTCAACATATCTTGTCAGTTATATGATCCATTTTTCTTTGCTTTGTGTTGCATTGAAGTAAGATGAACAGTAAAATGGTGATGTTTTGAGTTAATTTTTTTTCTTGTGCTGTGAGATTGGATTGAGCTAGCATTCCAAGTTGTGCAAATTAGTGCACAATAATAAAATCAAGACAATGTGGTGCTTAGAATTTCAAATGTGGACAATCAGCGAAGGTAGTTTAGGGCGCACATCCCCACATTCTAGTTTATATTCTTGCCTTTACACTCACTGTTTCTCCTCCCAGGTCAGTCACACAGGTTTAACCACACAGGATAATGCTTAATCTCAAGCTGACTTTCAAACTCTACAGCTTCTCACTTCTGTAAATAATATTTAGGTAGAATATTCTAGGGTATCTTGTATGAAGTTTCATCTGAGTAAAATGGACATCCCAACAGTCACCTACATACTGGTAATTAATAAGAACTGAAGTGCCAGAGAAGGGCAGTTCAATATATCTTCTATACCCTTTCGAGTTCAAACCATGGTCATTGGAAGTGGAAAGATAGTGGATCAAATGGTGAGGAAAGAATTCAAAAATTGATTGGGGTTTTTAAAGAAGAAGAGGTAAAGATGTTTGGTGTAGTGAGGTAGTTGCAGGAAGACAAATAATTGATTTGAATTTAAACCAGTAAAAGATTTAATGACAGCATTGTGTTGGAGTGGGAGACATGAGTGATGTGAGAGTTACCAAGCTATGTCCCACATTCCCACAACACCCAAACTTAAACTCTGTGAACAATCATTGCTTCCTTTCTATGCTACCTTATGTCATGCCACCTGTCATCTCCGGGAGGATAACATGCAGGGAGATCATAAGATTGTCCCTAATTTGGGCCCTAGCCAGCATAGGGAAGCCATCCCAATAAAAGGTCTCCCTCTATTTTCCCAGCTCTAGCACCACCCTATCCACCCCATTCCACTGCCTCCAAGCTGATACAGCACTGTGAAGATTAAACCCCAAAGGATCAACAGAACAATCGCACCTGGTGAAATATTACATGCAAATAGCTGTTCAATTTTGGGATATATGATGCCCACCAGGTTTGGGGCAGGTTGCTGGAGCTGTAATGTTCAGATTACACAGGTCAAAGGAGTAACTTTGTGGTTGCGTGTAGATTTGGACTCACCGGCCTAGCCACACAGTCGAATCTGACATAACTTATCAGGACCGTGTTAAAGACTGAAGACGTACAGAGGAGGTAATTCATAACCAGTCAGAATTTGCAAAGAGTCTTGCCCAACATCCATCGGCTGGCCAGGGCTTGGGAACATACAAGGGGATGCAAAACGCTCCTGGGATGGAATATAAACCATGATTAATAAATAGACAGTTACAATAGTATCAGAACACGATTAATTCAACACAGTTAAAGGTAAAGAAAGTTAGTTTGAACCAGGAAAAAGGATGTATGGAAAGGTATTAGATTACATTCAGAATTGAAACTCATATTGTAAGATTATTTGTCACAGTAATAATATACCATAACCCTCAGCAACACACTTACAGTTGAATGTGACAAGTCCATTTGTGACAAGCACAATATTGAAGACAGTTCTGAAGCTGGGTCACTGGACTCTGAATGTTACCTGTTGCTCTCTCTCCACAGATGCTGCCAAACTTGCTGAGTTTCTCCAGCACTTTCCGTTTTGAGTGAAGACAATTCAGTTGATTGTGCGTATAAGTAACTTACATGACTTCATGGTATAGTTTTTTTTTGCTGAGCAGATGGTACCTTCGTAATGTTTACCACCGGCTTACAGACTTACAGCTAATTCGACGTTTGAGAACAAACAATAAGCAAGCATAGAAAGTATAGCCCGAGATGGAAATCAAGACAAAAGAACCGCGGATGCTGTAAATCAGGAACAAAAACAGAAGTTGCTGGAGCAGCTCAGTATCTGTGAAGAGAAAATCGGAGTTAATGTTTCGGGTCCAGTGACCCTTCCTCAGAACAAATGCAGGTGAGAGAAAAGACAATAAGGAACACTGAGACACCTGGAGAGTTGACAGTGTAAAAGCTGAATGCATTTCTGTCTGAGCCACTGTTGACCTACCCACTAAGAAGTAGAGGAAGAAATTATTTTGGCTCCGCAGACTCTTATCCACCACAAAAGCCGGGATCACTGAAGCAAGCACGGTGATGATCACCAGGAGCACCATCAAAGTGATCAGGAGTCCGGCGGAGGTGGCCGAGAATTGGTGGAAAGGGAGGCAGCCAGTGCTCTGGGCGAGATTGGGAAGCGAGCGCTGGGAGCTGTTCACTTCAGCACCGAGAGAGGCACACAGCAGCGGCGCCGTCCAGGCGATCGCCCGCAGGGTCCCCAGCTTGGCCATAGTACAGTGAGCGCTCAGCACTAGCAGCCGCAGCTAATCTCTGGCACTGTCTGTCAATCCTGAAACTGCAGGGGGTCTGAACTCCCTCAGCTCTAGCTCAGGACTGCCGGAGGACACAGACTCCCCGTCAGTCTTTCACTCAAAAGCCAACAATCACCATGACAGGATTTACAAACCAATTTAAATATAAACAGCAAAGGCAGAAAATAATCTTAAAATCCATTAAGAAACCTGAGAATACTTGAAGGCGCTTGAGGAGCTGAATCCAGATGGGATCTGTACGCGAGATTGGCTTGTTATATCATTGCTGATTTTTTTTTCAGTTATATTATGTGACAATGAATCCAGATTAAGGAAAAGAGGGGTATTTTGTGAAATGAGGTGGATTTTTTAAGGAAGATATTTTGATAATTGAATGCCGCAAACTCCAGAAGTACACCTTACAGCAGTACTTACCATTTTCCCCAAAGTGAACCTGCACTTCAAGGCTTCATGTTGTCAACTGTTGCGACCCTTCAGAGGAGAGAATGATGAGGGAGGAAGAGAAGGCCTATTACAGCAGGGGAAAGCAGATGTCAGCTATTGCTGACTCAGAGCTCATAACTCCAAAAAATCAGCTCATGATCCCACTTGGTGTCCCAACCCCACTTTGGGAAGCCCTGCCTACTGCAAACACACAGTTCACCCATGATAGTAGGGATGGTGCTCACAGCCATAAGAACATAAGTAAAAGGAGCAAGAGTAGACCATTTGGCCCCTGAAGACTGCTTTATCATTCAGTGTGATCATGACTGAGCTCTGGGGTCAGCTCCAATTTCCTGCCATACAGTCATTGAGTTATTCAGCACAAAAACTGACCCTTTAGCCTAACAAGAGTCTTACAAGCAAGGCTGATGAACCCAGGGAGTGTGTCGGATCATGGGACTGGGACGTCATATCTATTACAGAAACTTGATCAGGAGGGACAGAACCAGCAGCTCAAAGTTCCAGGTTTTAGATGCCATAGGAAGGATCGAGAGGGAGGCAGAAGAGGAGGCGGAGAGGTGTTTTTGATTAAGGAAAATATTAAGGGTTATGGTGAGAGGGTGGGTGAGTGGAATTGAGGCTATGAAAAGATCAGCCATGATCTTATTGAATGGCGGAGCAAGCTTGAGGGGCCAGATGACATAGTCCTGCTCCTGGTTCTTATGTTCTTACTGTTGTAACTAGAGAAGATATTTCTGAGGGATCATCCTGTGAAAATATATGGGTTGAAATTAGAAATAAGAAAGGGGTGATCACCTTGATGGGATTGAACTATAGCCCCCTAATAGTCAGAAGGAGATTAAGGAGTAAATATGTAGAAAAATCTCAGATATACTTAAGAATAATAGGGTTGTAATGGTAGGGAATTTTAATTTTCCAAACATTGACTGAGACTGCCATAGTGTTAAAGGTTTGGATGGTGAGGAATTTGTTAATGTGTTCAAGAAAATTTTCTTTATCAACATGTAAATGTTTCTACTTGAGAAGGAGCAAAACTTGACCGACTATTAGGAAATAAGGCAGGACTAGTGACTGAAGTAATATTAGGGGAACACTTTGGAACTAATGATCATAAATCTATTAGTTTTAAAATTGTTATAGAAAAGGATAAGCCTTCCATCAAAGTTAGAGCTCTTAATTGGAGTAAGGCAAATTTTAATGGTATGAGACAAGGAATTTCAAAAGTTGATTAAAGTAGACTGTTCCCAGGTAAAGAAATGACTGACAATGGGAGGCTTTCAAAAGTGTGACAATGAGAGCTCAGAGGCATTATATTCCTCTTTATGTGAAAGGTAAGACTGGTAAGATTAGGGAGCAATGGATGAATAAAGATATTGAGGTTCTAGTCAAAAATAAAAAAAGAATCATGTATTAGATATAGACAACTTGGATCAAATGAATATCTTGAAGAGTACAAAGAGTGTAGGGGCATTCTTAAGAGGGAAATCAGGAAGGCAAGGAAGGGATATAAGATTGCCTTCATTGATAAGGTTAAGGATAATACAGAGAGATTTTACAAGTATAATGATAGCAAAAAAGCAACTAGAGAGAGAAAGTAGAGCCCCTTAAAGATCAACAATGTTGTCTTTGTGTTGAACTTTAGAAGATGGGAGAGATAGTAAATGAATATTTTGCACCATTTTTTACTGTGAAGAAAGAAATGGAGGCTAGAGAACTTAATAAAATAAATGTTGATATTTTGAAAACAGTTCACATTATAGAAAAGGTCTTAGAAAATGTAACATGGATAAATCTCCAGGACCTTGTCAAGTGTATCCCAGGATACTGGAGGGAATTACAGGCCCCTAGCAAAAATATTTGTATCATCCATAACTATGGTGAGGTGCTGAAGGACTGGAGGATGGCAAATGTTGTGCCTTTATTTAAGAAAGGAGAAGCCTGGGAACTATAGACCTGTGAGTCTGACATTGGAGTTTGGTAATTGATGGAGGTGATTCTCAAAGATAGGATTTACATATATTTGGAGAAGCAAGAAAGATTAGGGATTGTCAGCATGGTTTTGTGTGAAGGAAATCATGTCTCACAAACTTGTTTGCGTTTTTTGAGGAAGTAACCAAAAAGATTGATGAAGATTGTTTACTTGGACTTTAGTAAAGCCTTCGATATGGTTCTGCATGGTAGACTAATTAGTAAAGTTAGATCACATGGGATTCATTGGGAGCTTGCTAATTGGATAGAAAATTGGCTTTATGGTAGCAGACAGAGGAATTGAATTAGCTTTATTGTCACATGTACTCACATGAGTACAGTGAAAAGTTTACAAGTTGTGACTTACAGTGCCATCTTAGGTACAAAGATACCGAGGTACAGAATCTTGGTACAAAGCACAAAAATAAAGGAAATATAATTTAAAAAGAAATCTGCCATTCCTTGGCCCACTAGCCGAAATGATCAAGACCCCTTTGTACTCCTAGATAACCATCTCTACTGTCTACTTTATAACCAATTTTGGTGTCATCCATAAATTCACTATCTATGCCTCCTACATTCTCATCCAAACTGTTTAGATAAATGACAAACATACGACAAACATGATCCCCAACCCCTTTGATTCCCAGACAAAACCAAAAGCTCTTCCACCCCTCCAGCCTTGAACGAAACCAAAGACAGAACATCCACAGCCCTCTGGGATAGAGAATTTCAATGAATCACAAACCTATCGGTGAAGAAATTTATCCTCATTTAATTCTGAAATGATCAATCTGTTGTCCTGAGCCTGAATCGCCATGTTCTAGGTTCCTGGCCAAGAGACAAATAAAGCCTCCTGCGACAGTTGTCTGGAACCTAATGTTGCACCAAGTGTATCTTCTATAACTGGGCTTGCCATGAGCCAGACTGGGCAGAGTCTTTCTCCACGAGGCTGCCCTGTAATTGACGCCCTCCGTTCATGCCCAAAGAAGGATGGTGGGCAGATCGACTCCTGATTCTGCAGGCTCAATGTTGGTAGTCTATGAACCTCAGCAGCCCCACTGGGAGAGATAGGCACTGTTGAGGCACCTTGCGGAACATACGGGTACATTCGAAGGTGTAAAAAACTGAAACAACTTACAGGCGGAGTTGGCAGGAGGGTCTCTCAGTTTTCAGGGGTAAAACCATCCAGATGGAGTATTGTGGCCAGGGATGATGGCTTTCTCATCTGTATTTGTGGAACGGAGCTGCTCTTACTTTATTTTTTAAAGTTTTCATTTATAGGACTTGGGCATTGCTGGCTGGGTCAGCATTTATTGTTCCACCCTCAGTTGCCCATGAGAAAGTGGTGGTGAATTATCATCCCGCTTTGCCCCATAATCCTCTGGTTGCCACAGTGAGGCCATTTCCATTGGGCAGGAAGCCTTCCCATATGCTGGGGTCTGTGCCACTGCTGGCAAAATCATCCCTAATTAAGGTCTAATGTATTTAAATTAAATTTGATTTAAAGATTTTTAAATTACTCCAGGAATATTTTGCTACTTACAGGAGTCAGACCTGTGTTAATTGTCCCTTTTTTGTTCCTAGAAATTTGAGTTTCACATCAGCAGTATAAGCCACCACATTAACAGGATACATACTATATAAAATATAAACACTAGCATTCTGCAGAGAACTGCATTGATATTTGCAGTGCAAGTGCATTAATTTCTTGACACTCAAAAGGAGGTTGACAATGACTTCCCATTTTACATGTGACAAAACATAAGACTAAGGAGCAGGAAAATGCCATTCAGTTGATGGCATCCAGTAATTTGGAACAATTTACTGTTTCTCTTCCTTGCCACAAATTGAATTTTTTTAACACTAATACAGATATTATGGATTTGTAATTATTTTTGCAACAAATTTTGGATTGTCATATTGAGCTATTTTACATTTTAGAAGTTCTTTTTAAAGCAGAGGACAAATCAAGCAAGTTTCCTTTATCAGATCTGTTTAAGTAGAAACATTGGGAAAGCAGTGAAAGGGTTGGCACCTTCATTTGTTGGGTGGAACAAGAGTCCTTCCTCGGTTCAAGATCCAGGAGTTATTTTCCCAAAGGAGGAATCTACTAATATTTAGTATTTATTAGTGATATTTTGTTACATTTTTACCATATATCATTTTTACTTCAATGGTTTCTTTGTGTAAGTTTTGTAAAACAAGTAAGGTGTGTTTGCTTTTGAATAATAAACAATAATACTGCTACCAACAGTCTCGACATCTCCAACTTTCCGTCTTCCTGTCCAGGACAGACAAGCTAGGCAGTGAACAAGTTTTCAGTTTTGGCTGTGAAGTGTCAATCATTTCATGTGTTGTAAGGATCACAGAAATTGAAATGAAACATGACGGTAACTGCTATGTAGTGTATTCTGAAATTAAACACTATCTTACAATGCAAGTGCTTTCAGTTGTTTTGTGCCATTCATTAATTCACAGTTCACATTTCTCTTTTCACTGCTTTACCTTTGGCTGTTACTTCAATATTTGAACTACACTTTACTGCAGCTGGGCAGTAACAAAGTACTGAGTCACCAAATGATGAAACATTGACCAGGGTGAGTGTGAGACAGAATAGGACATTTACATTACACACAGTCTTGACTTAGATCATGCTTCAAGAAACAAAAACAAATTATGCACACCTAATGAAAATATTGAATATAAGAAATTGTATTTTCTTTGGAAGATGTTTGTAAAACATTGTGACTAATATATATATATTTATAATATATATCTTTAAAGTGCGCAACTTGGAGTACTTTCAGCACCTTTAGCTTTTAAGATTGCAAAGATCTCTTCACATTTTGTAATGTTGTAAATTTTAAAGTGTAGTTACAAATTTTGTCCCAGCATGCTTAAACATAACAGATGTTCTACAGCATTTAGTGTACATTATACAAAATCCAGACCACACTGATGAAATGGTTTTGTTGAAATCAATAAAAACTTTGAAAAGCTGTAATCCTTATCAAACCGCAGAATCAATTGGATTCAATCTGATTCTTTTGGGAATTGATGAGTCAACTCAACTGTTGGCAGTCTGTGCTGGTTCAGTAAGGAAGTAGATTAAAAATGGATCATGGTGTAATTATGATGTGGCTAATGCACGCATTCAGCTTTGGACTTTGGTTTAATGGAAAAGTTAGCCTTTGGAACTGATCTTCAGGCAATAAAAGCTCAAAATAGTATGGAAGCTCCACTAATTGAATATTGAAAACCGGGAAGAAGATAAAGGTAAGTGACAAAGTTTGAAGTCAGAATACTTTGTTTTATGAAGTGTTTTAAGTGTGAAAGAAAGTAATTAAAATTGAAGAAAAATGGACTACAGACGAAAGAATAGGCACTAAACAAAATTAAATTGATTTGTATTTATTTTTGTTTTCATGTATATAATCTAATATAAATAACAAATCTCTCCTTAAACTTTAAAATTAATATCCAAGCTAAAACTGAAATACTGTGAATGCTAGTGAACTGAAATAAATCTCTAAAGTGTTGGAGAAACTCAGCAGTCGCAGCAGCATCTGTGCAGATGGAAACAAAGTTAATGTTTCAAATTTGATATTACTTTTCTTTGAAACGTTAATATTTATTTCAGTATGTTGTGTGAGAGCTGTAAATTCTGGAAAATTCAATTCTCCTGTGCCTGCTTGCAATCCAAAAGCTTCTCATTCTTCCAGCATGCTGACTGTACTGTAAGATACATTAAAAAAACTGTTTTATTTTATTTCATTGGCAGTGGGATCCATTCCTTCATGGGTCTTGCGATTTTTGACTGCCTCTTATGTGATAGGCGTCAAAGTAAGTAGCAACAAGAAGGGCTGGGAGGGAAGAACCAAAACAGTTGCAACAAATGCCTTAACTGTTCATTAAGTAAACCTTTTTTGTCTTCTGTGAATGAATAAACCTTATTCAGTAGTAGGTTAGTTATTTGAAAGCATCTAATATTTTAAGGCCTACTGAAATCCTAATTTGAATTTCCATTGTCATTTCATTGCTCTCTCCGTAAGTAATTTTAGCATTTCAATACCAATGAATTTATTACTATCCCACTTCTAAATAAACCAGAATACATGAGAAACAGTCTTCTGTTGAATTATATCTCCCCAAAATTGAGGTGAAATGTATTGTTTGAATAGATCCTTTCACTGGACCAATCTTCATAACAAAGCTCTGTTGTTTCCTTTAAGGAAGTACTATATTTGCTGTGCTTTCTTGAGTTTCTATGGAGATTTGTGGAGGTTTTCTCACTTAACCTTATCAGATACTTCCTTGCTATTGATCATTCCATTTTCCTTCCCAGATAACTAATTCTGATGGATAAGACATTCCTCTCAGCCCTTTAAATCCAATTTCTAAAGAATTCTCCATGCACAATGTTTGATTTTAAGGTGTATGACAGGAATTACACAATCAGGGGAAAGTTATATTGTCAATAATGCTTCACTATGAGAACTAAAGAGTACTCTTTCTATAATGAAAATATTGAGGATGGTGGAGATCTGAAATGAAAACAAAAATTGCTGGAGAAACTCAACAGGCCTAACAAGATCCATAGAGAGAGAAGTAGAGTCAACATTTGAAGTCCAGTATGACTCCTCTTTGGAATACAGTATTATTCCTGCATTATCTGAAGAACGAAACTGCTTTCACACTATAAGTTATTCATTCATCCAACATCTGGAAAGGATCTTTTAGTATGTTGCTTGCATTGTTGGACGAGAGTCAAAGAACCATAGACACATGAAATGCAGATAGAAATCTTGTAGCTCTTTGAATCAGCTGTGGCTCTTTTGAAGATCAATTCAGTTAGTCCCGTTTCCCTGCCTTTTCCCTATATCCAGCAATGTTATAGATTGTAGACTCCAGGAAAAAACTACCAAATAGGTGATCCTTTATCTTTGAACATACCATTCTTTGCAACCACCTTTCTTTCCTCTTCTATTGGCGTTGAATGAACATTGTTCCTCAGAATTTTCTTTTCTTATGCCTTCTAAATCCCATATATACCAAATTGTACACATTTTCTAGTTCCCTTTATTCTCACTACATTAAAATTAAAGTCTACAGTGATGTTTCTCCTCTAACTTAATATTTCTTAGGTTCTCAAAGCTGTGAAACTCTTTAGCTCCAATAATCATCCTTAGCCAACAATCTGTAATGTCCAAACAGTAAGATTATTGAAGAAGAGAAGGAACATTTTGAAATTCCATTTCTCTGAAGAAATAATATTTCCATTACTCAATGACTATTAATTAATTCACCTGATCTCTCCTAATTTTTTCCATCTTGTTGTGACTGTAATGGGAAGAGTGTGTTGGTAATCAAGCCCCACTACTTCACAAGCTAAACCAAGTGAATATATCTTATTTTGTCATCAAAATTGTCAATTTGCTTCTTTTTATTGCTGTTATCCAAAACCAAAGAGACTTTCACCAGATTTCTTTAGTAACTCAAAAACACCTTACTTATTATAAATAAATATATTCTTTAAACAAGTGGCAAAACTGGCTAACAACTAAACTATATTCCTGAATTAATCTACATGCCCTTAATCTAGTCAAACATGTTCACATTACAAACAATACAATACAGCTCTGCAGAGATGTACAATGTTTAGAAAAAATGTAATGGAAGAAGTGATATCTTCAAATCAGACTTGAATTCATATGAGAGTCAGTTAGAAATCCTGATATTTGACTTTATCACCTTCCCACAACATTTCAGTTCAGACAGATTTTTTTTTCTGCTCGACTTACTTCCAGAATAAAGAGCAATCTTTCTGCTGCAAGATTTCTAAGGTCTTTTCTTCTACTGACAGAACCAAGTATATTGGAGAAAAAGAAAAACTGAAGAATGTTGCTAGTCAACTTTCAGCACATAGGCCCAATCTCTTTCAAACCAAGTTTTCAAGCTGTTAAAGTTGTAAAACCCATCTCTTTTTTCTCTTAAAAGCTTGGCTTGCCTTTTCTTCACAAGGCTGTCTGATGTTTTGTAAGCAGCAGGCAGCCACAACATAAGAAGCCCCATGGTGTGTTCTTTTTGTCTCAGAAATTGTCCAAATCTGTCCATCTCTTCCAACTTCCTTCTTATTATTATTTTTAAAGACTACGTATTTCCAACAATCTTCTTGATATTCAACTTGTATGGTATAGAATTCTGTTTACTCCCCTCCTCACTCAGATGAACCCCTAGCTCATAAATTGACAGTATTTGAGCCTTGACTGCCATCAATTTCAATAAATTAATATAGCTTTATTTATTTCAATAAATTAATATATATTAACATGGCTGAGAATGTAGAATTACTTCATAAGGTATCCATCTAAAATTCATAATAAAGTAATAGTACAAGAGTTGCCAGATATCACAATAAAACATGATTTATTCACTCTTTGCCAAAGAAAGTTGTATTGAAAGAGGATATTATCATGTGATATATAATGTAATATTTGATCAAAAGATGGAGAACAATGGTTAATAAAACAAGCACAGAGAATGTTGGAGAAACTCTGGTAGTAACTGTGGAGAGAGAAACAGAGCTAATGTTTCGAGTCTGATATGACTTCTTCAGATAATTCATGAAGAGGAGTTCTGAAGAAGAGTCATCTCAGCCTAGAAATGCTAACTCTGTTTCTCTCCCCACAGATACTGACAGACCTGCTGAGTTTCTCCAGCATTCTCTGTGTTTGTTTCAGATTTTCAGTATCCACAGTATTTTGCTTTTATTTGAGGGTTTATAAAACACATGTAAACCAGAAATTAATGTTGGCAAAACAAGCATTTGAATGCCAATATATTCATTCAACATTAATATCTTGGACCAATGAATATAAACACATTAAACATTAACATCCATTGATTCTGTCATCACCAGTTTCTAGTCCATGATGCTTAGCAAATTGTCAAAGACCTTGTAACTCTCATTTTGGTGTCCTCACTCAGAGCCATTTGCTTTCAATGAAAGGATGTTACTTCAATTATTGTTTTCAGTATCAGTCTGCTGGTGCTTTATCTTTCTCAGCAGCTCTCCTTATAATGTGTGCCAACTCATAACTTAACCACACTGGCTTAGAGAGAAACATGTAACACCACCCTGCCCCGTAAGCACACACACACAATCATGCAGGAAACCAATCAGGAAAAGGTCTGACCATTGAACATTGAATTTATGGGAATATTCAGTAAAGGATTTCTATATATATGAGGCAGAAATGAAAACTGAAAACAAAGATATCATGATAACTATTGAATATGATCCCAATTGTGAGCCACAATTTTTCTCTTGGGCTTTACTTCTTACCCAAATGTATTCTGTTCTCATTGTTCCAGTACATTTTGGCTGAACGCATTGCCCTAACAATTATAACCTGAATCTTCTGCTAGAAAAAAATTAAAAGTTGGTTTATGTTGCATGCCCATCATTAAGAGTAAATGATAAAACCAATGAACAGAATATGGATTTATTTTTTATAATCTATGTATATCTGGATTTTTAAAAGATTTTGTATACAAATCCGGTTCTATATTGAGTAGATTCCTTAACTTCAAAACCAAGGTTTTTTCAAATCTATGAAGCCAGGGATTAGGTTTTGTTGTCAGTAACGGAGTGAGAACGCTGCCATTGACCATAAGGAAAACTGCTCACAAAGATCTAGTGATCTGTTTGACATGGATTTCTCCATTACCAATGACAGGCTAAATCAAGGGCTAAGACAAAGATAGGACTTGCAGCCTTGGGGTCCTTGATCTCAAGGAAGGTTGACCAACAACCAGTTAATTGCCAGATTGGCACTTAATGAAAGCTTTCCCAAAAAGAGATAACATGTGGCTTTTCAGCCAATAAGTGAGACCTAAGAAAGGCACAAAATACATTTTTTTTGAGGTGTCTCGTAGTCATTGGAACCAGGTGGACCTTGTTTACTACAAGGTCCTTGACTGGATTTGTTAATCTGGGCCAATCAGGAGGCACTGGCTGACCAATATTAACTGGGGATTTAGAATCTCCTCAATTA
Source organism: Rhincodon typus (assembly GCF_021869965.1). Lineage (NCBI taxonomy): Eukaryota > Metazoa > Chordata > Chondrichthyes > Orectolobiformes > Rhincodontidae > Rhincodon > Rhincodon typus. The sequence goes on from NC_063350.1 coordinate 16,313,856, forward strand.
GGGGACTGACTCTGAGCTGGCTGGCTAGCTACAGCTATTGTACTGTGCACAACTAAATAAAGGCTGATTTGGTGATACAGGCCTCTGTGCAGTTATTTAATCTCTTCTTGACTATTTCTTGAGACATACATTTTAACGGGTTTTTTTTGGTTTTCAAGGGCTCCTTTTTGATCTCATTAACTCATATACAAGGTGATGCAGATGTCACCTTCTTTATTTGCTCTGACCTCTGATGTAATTGGACTTACACAGAAGGAGAATTAGATGAATTCATTGATGCCCTCAATAATTTTTAACCCTCCATTAAACATAAAGCCACAGCACACAAGGAAAGCTTTAATTTCTTAAAAAGTGTACTTAAATTGGGACAATATGCATAAGTTACAGTCACAGAGTCATAGAGATATACCGCACGGAAATCAGAACCTTCGGTCCAACTCGTCCATGCTGACCAGACATCCCAAATGAATCTAGTCCCATTTGCTAGCATTTGGCCAATATCCCTCTAATCCCTTCCTGTTCATATATCCAGATGCCTTTTAAATGTTGTAATTGTCCTAGCCTCCACCACTTCCTCAGGCAGCTCATTCCATACATACACCACCCTCTGCATGAAAATGTTGCATCTTAGATCCCTTTTAAATCTGTCCCCTCTCACCTTAAACCTGTGCCCTCTAGTTTTGGACTCCACCACCCTGGGGAAAAAAAACCTTGTCAATTTACCCTATCCATGCCGCTCATGATTTTATAAACCTCTATAAGGTCACCCCTCAGCCTTCGAATTTCCAGGGAAAATAGCCCCAGTCTATTCAGCTTCTCCCTGTAGCTCAAACCATCCAACCCTGGCAACATCCTTGTAAATCTTTTCTGAACCCTTTCAAGTTTCACAACATTCTTCCTACAGCAGGGAGACATTCAAAATAACTGACACACTTTTTTACGCACAAAATACCATCACCCCAAGTACACCTTCCGCAGCCTGGTGAGGTCATGGCTAATGCATTTACAAATAAATGCAACAAACTGGAAGATTTAAACCAAAACGTTATCACATGTTCTCAGTCTATCTTAGACCTTAATCTTAGATTTTAATTTAACAATTGACACTGTGTTCATTACAACTGAAACATCCACTATGTCATTGGGTACATTGCATTGTTAGAACTGTCTTGGGTTGTTGATATCCATAGTAATGACAGACCAGAGAAAGTGGGAATAAAAAAAACCATTGAATTTAAGGGGGCATGTGATACCTTTTCTGTAGCCTGGTGTATTAATTACCTACCAGTTACGTACAATCTAATTTGATTATAGTGTGTTTGCTGCAGTAAAAGTCTTAAACTCTGGAATCCTGTTCTATGATCCTTGGAGTTAGTCATTAGGAATTTCCCACTACTTTTAAATCACAAGTCATTATGAAGTTAACATACTATTAAAATTACATTTCTTTCAAGGGGGTGTAACTTTTCCAAGAATTTTTACAGAAAGAATAATGGAGGCAAAATCATTGTTTTTTAGTATTTCATTGATCGCTTAGGGATCTCATTCTGCTGCATCCTCAATAGCACAGCTTTCGGGAGGGCATTGAATCAATGACAGCATCTTTGGGATTTCTGTATTAATCTGTTAATGGAAAAGCTAAAATATATGATTCTTTTATTCAGCAAACGTTGACCATTTAATTGACCCAGTTAATATTGGCAGTGTAGCAAATTATCAGAATTTTTTTGTTTGAATATTTTTCCTTCACAGGGTCTTCAAAATGTGTAGGTGTAACATGCTTGAATATTGTAAATACCTTTTCTCTAATCAACTGTTCATGTAAAAACCTCACTAATATACAATTACCAATAATTAAATTGTTTGTCTGAATATCTCAATCTTTGAAGATTCTTGCTTTGCTCTACCTTGTGTTTAAAATATCATAGTCTCCTTCCAAACTTAATACCAGGTAGCTTTTAAAAAAACACTAATTCATTTTGTTGAATATTAAAAACTAATTTAATCCATTGCAAGTTTTTTGAAAATCCGTATATTTAATCACTAGAAATGCAATCATCTTTGCTCCTTTTGTTTAAGAAACCAAATGCACAGTTTTTAACACAACCCAAGGAAAGTGAAGGGTAAGATAATAATTCACAAAAGCAAATGAACACAGAACAGACTAAGCCTGCTCCTTGTGGTTTACCCATTGAGGACATTAGGTAAAATATACTCTTTATGAGGATTCTTTGTCTTGTGGGGTTGCATATTGTTTCCTAATCAGACCTGATTCTTATCCAATGCATCCTCATGGTTCCCTTGACCAATTCCAGGGTGATAAATTATCTGAAGGGATGTAAGAAGAGTTTCATCTTTGATCTGTAAGTAGGCTCATGGAAACACTAATCTCTAGGGACAGGTGGGTTTTGCAAGTTTTTAACTCCGTTACAATGGGGCAGAATCTTCTGGACATGAGATTGTCAGTGGAGGGACAGGACATGTATGATACCTCAGCTCCAGAGCGGTATGGCTGGCCATGTTTGATCACATGGCATCTACCAAGATGCCATGTCTACAAGCTACAAGCAGGTCCTTGCTCAGGACACATCTGCTCCCATCTGCATTCCTTCTTTGTTTTACTTTAGCTTCTGCTCTTTTCTTTCCCTTTGTTTTCCTTTTCTTTTAGTATTTTTTCTTCTTTTCTGTGGCGGGTTGTTTGGCAGAGCTGGTGCAGCAGTAAGAGCGGGCTGCAAGCAGAGCGGCAGACATGTCTTCTCCTGGTGAGAGGAGGCAGTGGCAGAGAGGACGTTCTCCCAGCGATGGGAGACCAGTGACAGCGAGTGTGTTCTCCTGCTAGTCGAGGCCTGTGGCAGTGGCACCGAGATCATTCTCCCAGTGTTCAGGGCCAGATGGCAGCGGCAGCAAAGCTCCTCCAGCAATTCGAGACGGCAACACTGGTGGCAGTGAACTCTCCTAGATGGTGAGCTGGCAAGTCTCTGAAGCAGGTCTCATGGTCCAGTGGCGGCCCAGCCTCCTGGCTGTGGGCCGAGTGTGGGTTCAGCGGCATTAGTGAACTAGACCCAGCGGTGAAGAGATGGCACCTAAAGTGGGGCGACTCTTATGTTGGTGGGTCTGGCGCAGGTGGTGGCAAGGCAGTAGGGGTCTCACTTGAGACTAGATGCTGGCATGGACTGGGTCGGAAGGACTGATATTCTGAACTGCTTACTTCTTTATTTCTTTACTGTTCTGTACCTATGTATCTTTGTACCAAAGATGGTGCTGTAACGTGGTGACTATAAACTTTTCACTGTACTCATTAGAGCACATGTGACAATAAAGACAATTCAACTGAAGATTGTAAGAAACTTGATCCCAGCTGAGGAGGAGGCCACGGAACCTATTGCTGAGGATTGTGACTGAGCATGTACTGATGAAGAATCCAGAGGTGGTCAGCATCCGGTGAGGATGTATCAGTCTAGTTCACATTTGGATATATAAAGGACTAATGCCTGAACCATTGGGTTGCATCTTCCAGACTAAGGATATGAAGTGAGCTATGCTTTCAACAAGGTGTTTAATCTGATTCATAAGCATTTATGTTATCTCTTGTAACATACGAACCTGTGAGTGGATGTTGTGGTATTGAAATATCCAACAGCTATTTGTTACAACTAAGTATTATGTACAAACCTTACTTTCCTTAAGCAGATAAGTGTCTGGGCTCATATTAAACTATTAGGCTACAATAGAGGATTATAATTCTAGTAGAGTACTGTGCTTCAAGTGATCTAAGGTAAGCTAGGGTGTGAAGTTGGAGTGTGAGATTTTTACCCTCAGGTCACCTGATGTGACAAAGTGATGTTGCCATGAGCATGTCTCTTAAAGGCATATTGAATACTGACTACTGACTGCGAAACATAACACAACAGTTTGAGAGTGACAGATTTTTTTAGAGGGAAGCCCATGGCCATTGAAGATTGTCAGTTCTCTCAGCATTCAGGTACTTGATTGGTTACCAGTGGGCTTTTTACTGAATTAGGATCTAGGATGAGAAAGTCCTAGCTTCCAAGTGCTGCTGGCCAATGACAGCAATGCTACGGCAGAGGCTATGATTATAGGTAGTACAACACCAGGATGGAGAATCACTCAGGTGAAAGGAGGTGGGGTCTTCATGGAGTGGGGGCTGTATTGACACTGAGGTAGGAGATTCAGAAACAAGGGCAGGAGTGCAGCTCTTAGCAGCTAACACCCCCTCATCCTAGGTCTAGTCTTTCAATGGGCACTGATAAAGCAGATCAGGGAAAGTTACCACTATCGACTCACTATCGATCATTATCGACTTCTGCCCACACTGGTTAATTATTTGGGTCAGACTACTCTTTCGCATCTCACCTGATGCTGAAATAATTGCATCCCAGTTGAGAATAGACCTTTAAAAGGTCACCTCGATTGAGATGCCATTTGTGGCTGATCTAAATCCTCCTTTTCCATCCTTGTTATTAACGCTACAGTTGAAATGAATTTAACTGGCCTAGCTCGCTTGAGATGTGCCCTCCTAAGCAAGGCCTAACGCTGGCAGTAAGGCCATTGAAATCAGGGATTAGCAGTGACTAAGTTAAAGGTATGTGGTGGGGCATCTAGAACTAGGGGTCAAGGCAGAGCTGAGAAGTAATTTCTTCTGTCAGAGGGTTGATCCTCATCCCGAGTGTGTGATGCATGCTGGATCATTGAAGATAGTGAAGGCTGAATTAGACAAATTCTTGATTGACAAGAGAATCAAGGCTAATGGGAACAGGCAAACAAATGTGTTTAACGTCATTTCAGATAAGCCTTGATCTTAAACATTTGTGGAGCAGGCTTGAGGGGCAGATGGCCTACTCCTGTTCCTGCTCCTCATGTTCTTAGGACTCATTTTAGGCACCTAAATCAATATAGTTGAGGTTTGTGCGTTTGGGAATCTGTTCTGATTAGTTACTATAGTTTTTGTGCCTCATTCTATCATTTGATAGAAATGTTGGTGCACTGTTACAATAATTATTGGGCTTTAGCTCCTTTATATATTTAAATATCAATTCCCATTCAAATACTTCATTTCATTACTTCAGTTACTGAGGTAATAGGTTCTGATAACTTGCCCTTTCCCCAAATGGGAAGGAAATGAATTGTAATATTCTTTAATTATCACCTTCCAGAATGATCTTTGCCCTTCAGCATGGGGCTGTTACTGTGAATCTCAACCTTCTGACTCCTGTTGTATTTCAGCAGTTGACACAGTGGCTTAGTGGTTAGCACTGCTGCTTCACAGCACCAGGGATCTGGGGTTGATTCTGGCCTTGGGTGACTCTGTGGAGTTTGCTCATATTCCCTATGTCTGCGTGGGTTTCCTCTCGATGCTCTGGTTTCCTCCCACAGTCCAAAGATGTGCAGGTTATGTGGATTGGCTGTGCTAAATTGTCCGGGGATGTGTAGGCAGGTGGATTAGCCATGGAAAAATGCAGGGTTATAGGGTAGGGGTGTGGGTGAGATGCTCTTCAGATGGGTGGTGTAGACTGGATGGGCTGAATGGCCTGCTTTCACACTGTAGGGATTCTGATTGAAGTTTTCTATTCTTTGGGAGGGTGAAGGGAGACGTGCGTGGGGAGTGCTTTATGTTTGAAATCAGTCTGCAGCTACTCCATGATCTCCATGAACTCTCTGGTCAATAGAAGACTAGAGGAAGATAGAGATTTTCACGACACCTTACCCTGAGGTATCCAGCCCATGTTGGGTCAGGCAGATTGGCTGGAATTTGGGAACAACTTCCCATTTCATATGATGGGATCGTCCAGCAAGCACTTAGTAAAGTGGGTGATTGGGGTTCGAGGTGGGATGTGGTGGGTCAGGGAAAAGATATCCAACTTGTCAGACCTCAGTCCCCTCTTGACCATTGTGCTAAATGATTTGTTTTTAATGGCCAGGATCAGAAAAAAATTGGTCCTGTATTCTCCCTCAACTTCTACATCCAAACTCATTGGCAGATCTATCTACAATGAGTATCCTCAAAAATAAAATCATGTGCAAAGTATTTTACTGTAATTTGTCAGTGCACCTCTGTACAGCACAGGAAAGAAATTGTGAAGTTTCTTTATGCATTGTTTGGGATGTAGTACTTTGCAATATAGATAAGATCTTTCGAGATGTACATATTCCAATATCTGAGTCACATTAATCAGGAATGTGTAAATCATGTGAAACTCACACTTTGCCAATGAGGACATTGCATATTTATTTCAGCAATGCTCCAAACAAATCGTCACTTTTAACAGCTAAAAATATGTGATTATTAATGAGTGCTACATTCAGCTCCCAGTCAAATGATTAATGGTACATTGTCAAAACAAATCTGGAGACATGCTTTATTTTTCCTTAAAGTATGAACTTCTGCTGTTTCTCCTTTTTTTATTACTCCTGTAAGTTCAACACAACATCCTCTAGGACAAGTGGAAGGAAAGCGATACATCATTTCACAGATTGTACAGCCAACCATGAGGAGGTGTGTAATAATTAGATTAGGCCTTGCTTTCCTATTCCCCTTTCCTATTCAACTGCCAAACACACTTAGAACTGTACATAAGAGCATAAGAAGTAGGAGCAGGAGGAGGCCATCTGGCCCTTCGAGCCTGCTCCCATTCAATAAGATCATAGCTGATCTTTTTGTGGACTCAGCTCCACTTACCTGCTTGTTCACCATAACCCTTAATTCCTTTAGTGTTCAAGAATCTATCTATCTTTGCCTTAAAAGCATTCAAAGAGATAATCTCAATTGCTTCACTGGGCAGGGAATTCCACAGATTCACAACTCTTTGGGAGAAGAAGTTTCTCCTCAACTCAGTCCTAAATCTGCTCCCCCTTATTTTGAGGCTATGCCCCCTAGTTCTGGTTTCACCTGCCAGCAGAAAAGGCCTCCATCCTTCTATATCATCTATTCCCTTCTTAACTTTATTTGTTTCTGTAAGATCCTCCCTCATTCTCCTAAATCCCAATGAGTATATTATGAGCCATTGTAAGTGATTGGGATTGATTTTTCTGACACAATTTGTCCTCCACTGTCTGTAGTTTGCTGGAAAAATTGTCCCACATTTATCCCTCATGAATATGTTTGCTGTTGTTCCCAGAGACTCTCATATAAATAGATTCAATAGAATGTTTGATGTAGTGTGCTGTGTCTATGTATAAATCTAAAAACAGACTTTGTAGAGTCAAACATATTATAAAATAAATAGACTATTTTCCTGTTAGTCTTGTCATTGGTTCATACTTATTACACTGGCACAGCGTAACCCATTGTGTTAGACACCTTATATTTATAGAAACCTTATCTATGTGTAGCTGAGATTTGGAATTCAACTAAGGCAGAAGGGAAGAAAATCAAAAATCTGATCAAAACATTATAACACAATTGAGTTGGGAATGTTTCACGTCAGTCAAGAAAATGCTTTTTGGTAGCCAAAGTTTATTTCCTTTACAATATCATTGAAATATTCTTATTTTTAAAGCAGTTCAAAGTACATTAACTGGTAGAGTTAGAAGACAATAAAACCTGCACCTTCTAGTGCTCAGGGCCATAAAAGAAAGCTAATGGAATTTTTGGATTTGTGGCAAGAGCATACATAATGAAAGTCAATGTAATGGTAAATCTATAGAATTGTAGGACAATAGTTTGATTCTACATTATAGGAGGACTGCCATAGCAAAAGCTACTGCACAGAATCACACGGATTCTATCTAGTAAAAAGAAATGCAAATACAAAGTAGATTTGGAAAAGCTTGGAAAGTCTTCATTGGAACAGAGGAGACTATGGAATAATTCAATCAATGTATTTCAATTGGGGCATTTAAAATGATGAATTTTAGGACAAAAACAGACTGCTTCCAGTGATTGGAGGGGGAAAAAAGACACAAATAGAACAGATTTAGGGAAGATAAACTGTTCTTTACACAGTTTGCTGTCTCATTAAAGTTAATAATCAGAATGGATAAAGCAACAATGTTTAAGCACATTAGATGGTGATGAAGGAAGGCAACCATAGGGTTATATGAATTCATCAGGCACAAAGGATTGGGACTGTAACTCTTTTGAACGATAAACACATAATGGTTGGGCCAATTCATGGCTTTTCTCTGTCTTCTAATTGGCATGAAATTTTATATATTCCCGGAGGTGCTAGAATTATTTTTGTTAAACCCATACATATGAGATGATAGAACCTAATGTTACGTTTCTAGCTGCATTGCTGCTTAGCCCAAGACAGAACACCTGCAACAAATATATCTACAAGTCAAGGGTGTGATGCAGTACTTTCCACTTGCCCAAATGAATGCGGCATTGAGAATTAGTAAGAAGCGCAACACCAACCAAGATAAAGCAGCTAGACTCAGGTATTCACCCATTCCACCACTCGTGCATTGTGGCTAAATGATGTCTCATCTGCAAGATGCATTGCAGCAAATTGCCAAGGTTCCTTCCACAGTGCATCCCACAACTTCTATTGTCTCAAAGGATAAGATTAGCTGGTGCATGGGAACATCACATTAGCAAAGCCCTTCAACTCATACGCCAATCTGGTTTGGAAATATATCAGTGTTCTTTTATTGGCATTTGTTCAAAATTCTGGACCAACCCACTTGATAACAAGGAGAAAGTATCTATATCACACAGACTGTTCACAATCAACTTTGCAAGGGAAATGAAGGATGGAGAGTGTTGGGCTTGCCAGGATCATTCACATCCTGTATATGAATAAAATAAAGTGTGCTTCCTAAATACGGCAATGAAGAAATAAGAGGGCTAAGATCAGGTTTGGAAAATCGATAGCTCTCAGGTGCAACACCAAAAGACTGGGAACAGAGACCAGCTGTTGCATATTTCTGCTCTCCTAACACTATCTGTGAGATTTCTGAGTAATTTCAACTGTCTGCTAAACAATGGGCTTGAGAGGAAAACAAACAAAGCAAAAATACAGCCATCCAAATGCTTTGGTCTCTGAATAGCTGAATTATATTTTAGTTGTGGCACGTCACTAAGCTTTAGTTGCAGCAAACTTTGAGATTACCAATGAAGGTAGCAGTGACATTATTTTAACATTGTTAGATGTTACATGTTCCAATTTATGCTAAATTTGAGTGCTAAATTATATATCTTCTATTCATATGGTAATGAGTTACACAGATGATACTGTTGGTTATGCCATCACAGGCAGATTGCTAATTGTTAAATAATGAGTACATTTTAAAATGCAATTTTGAATTCTTAAAAAGATAGGCAAAAATGGACCATTTGGCCTAGAATATCCCAATGCACGTTTTGAAAGCGATTGAAGCATCAATACAGTGTTATGAATGATCACAGTAATTCCAAATATAATGGATTTCTTTGATGGTGGAACAGCAAAGAGGTTGCCAATTGCAATTACACAAACAGGATGACCCTAAAGTAACTGATAAGAAGTCCAGCTAAAGGGAATAAGGAAAGGGGAAATGGATATATTGGATTGAATGACTATGTAACAATGTACTGTAGGCTCACAAAAAATAAGGAATTATTTGCACAAAGATAAAGTGAAAAAATATATTCAACCCAGGCACAATGAAAGCCTAGATAACTGAAAAGGTCCTTCAATTCAACAAAATTGGAGATCGCTTACAAATATGCTTGAACATCTGGTTTTTATGTACCTTGGATTTTCATGTAACACGTTTAACTTGGTATTATTAAACAATATTCTGCTGGCAAATCTAGTCAATAGTGTCACAAGTTCACAAAATAAAACAACTTGTTTAATTAACAAATATTCATTATTAATGGCAAGATATAATGGCAAGTGTGTTTTTGAAATTTCTGGCAGTTTTGAGGTCATTGGATATCTGGGTTTTTGACACAATCATGAAATAAGGAATTATGGGGACATAGAGTTTCTTAAAGTTTGTGTTACCATTCTATCTCAGCTAGTAATCAAATCATCAAAGCAGTGGAAATGGAAAACCTTTACCACGACATGTCAAAAGGAAACTAAAGGATAAGTCAGAATTATGGAGAGTCTAATGCTAAGTCAGCAACTTCATAAGTTCCTCTAGAGCTTGGAAATAACCTTTGATTTTTGGACATGGCTCCAAAATTGCCTGGTATGTAAGAAGTGGCACTAGGAACATATTTACTTGGGGCAATGAGAGATGAGATAATGATACCACTGAGATTTTATAAGCGTAAAATATATTTTTCTAAGCAATTATGCATGTTGATGACAGGTGAAAGCGCACTGTATATGAAGCATCACATTTAGATGCGTTATCTCATTCTTACTTTTAGAGCAGTTAATATTTAGCTCAGAGATAGCAGGAACTGCAGATGCTGGAGAATCTGAGATAACAAGGTGTAGAGCTGGATGAACACAGCAGGCCAAGCAGCATCAGAGGAGCAGGAAGGCTGACGTTTCGGGCCTAGACCCTTCTTCAGAAATGTTTAGCTCATGCTAGTTTTAAATAACCTTCAGATACAGGGCACTGTGCTGAACTACTAATTGTTATATATGTGTAAACAATGTTTTTTGAATAAGTTACTGGTATATTTGTTGTTTGAACCTGGTGAGTTAACAGATATATACCTACCCCCTTCTATACCTACCCACTTTTTGAAAACACATGATGTTTTAGCCTGATTTTCTGTGGTAGTGAATCAGGGGACGCAATGTGAAAAATAAGGGGGTACAATTTAGCACTGAGATGAGGAGAATTTGTTTTACTCAGATGATTGTAAACCTTTGGAGTTCTCTACCATGGGGGGCTGTGGGAGTTCAGTTTTTCAGTATACTTAAAATATAAGTTGATATATTTCTGATTAAAAGACATTGAATTGTTTGATCAGCCATCGTAGAAAATGGCAGAGCAGGCCTGAGGTGTTGAATGGCCTACTCCTTTTCCCATGTTCCTGTGGTACTAATAGGAAAAAGAAGGAATTGGTAAAGAAGATGTTTTGATGATCTAACAGGTTATTCAGGAAGTTTACTTAGTTCAGCTCTTTCGAGTTCATGAATTTGAAAATGTTATCTCAATCTGAGAGGGAAGAGCTATAAGGCGGACTTGTGAGGCCATTGGCTGCTTGTATTCTGTACACCCCACACATTACTGACCATTCACACCAACACATTTGCTCACAGAGGCTAGGGAAAGGACATTTAGAAAATCATAATAAATTTAGGCAATGATGTTTGACCACGAGGGGTAATGGAACTGGTAAAATCCATTGCCCCATGTATGCCTTTTTCATCTTCCTTCCACGAGCTACAGTAGGCTCTCAACATGGACATCGATTCATGGTATATTCTCTATGGGCACAAGGCTAGGCATCATGTTGGCACAGTTACATTTAAGATGAACCAGGGACTGAAACAAACAGATATAGTTCAAAACCACTACAATGATTTAAATGTGATGCTTCATATACAGTGTGCTTTCACCTGTGTCACCTAAGTATCATCTTCTTTCTTTCCCTCCCGCTACTTTGTAGTATTGTCCCTTGTTCCACAGCTGGAGTGGAGCGAGCTTGCTCAATAGTGGAGCCTGTTGGCCCTGGAGGTTTAGTCAGGTGACCAAGGAGGCGTTCATGTCTGGATAGCCCTAAAGTGGAAGGTCTTCTTCCCAGCGGCACATGGACCTAACTCGGCTTGAACTTTGGAGGGTCTGGGTGGGTGCAGGCAGAGTCAAGGTAAAGGCCTGACCACCTCAGGAGTGTCTGTGGAGGAGATTTATGGAGGGGTTGGAGGAGGTTGGATACTTTCTGACATTTCTTTGCCTCCTTGTGAAGAAAGCACACCTTGAGGTTTGCCAGATTCTCTATTTCTGTTGTCACTATGCCTTTGGTCATGAGGACCAATGCTTTGGGCAATGGAGCACAGATATGTGTGCATCTCCAGCGGACCCTGAAGCTGTTAGTCCTAGCTCACCATAGCAGCTGTCAACCTGTTCATGGAGGCAGTCAGTCACATGCTGGGTCCCCATAGCCCCCAGTGGGTCATTGCCTCCCACATACGTGTCTGCCAATGCTATTCCTCCCTGTACATGTGGACAAAGTTCCTGATTTGATTTGATTTATTTATTGTCACATGTATCTTGTTACAAAATACAGTGAAAAGTGTTGCATAGTGTTGCCATTCTCTGGCGCCATCTTAAAACACAGAAAAATAAACCACAACACAGAATAAAGAGGCAGAAAAATGAAGAAATAAAGATTATCAACTCGACAGGGTCCACTCCTGCTGAGGGCTGAGCAAGTGCCTGGTCTCCTGCAATCTTCCAAGTGACAGTGGGCCTGGGCCGGTTCTTCCTTGTAAATGTTGCAGTGAGGTGCTCACCAGCTTGAGCTCCAAACTTCCTAAACATGATGTCAATATCAGAGCTGGTGTGGGCTGCAGAAGGCAGCTTTACCAATATTTCCACTGTTTCCTCAGTACTCTCACCTTCAGAGATGGAGGAGGTTGTTTCTGGTGAAGCTAGGAAATACAGTACAAATACACTACATCTACTGGTTCCCCTTTATCCACCCTGCTTGCTGCATCCTCAATAAACTCTAATAAATTTGTCAATCATGATTTCACTTTTTACAAAACCATGTAACTCTGCCTAAATTTATTATGATTTTCTAAATGTCCTGCTACTATTTCCTTAATAGATTCTAGCATTTTCGCAATGTCTGAATTTAAACTAACTGCCCAATAGATTATTGCTTTCTATCATTCTCCATTCTTGAATGAAAGTATTACATTTTCAGTTTACCAACCTGCTAAGGTCTTTCCCAAATCTAGGGGATTTTGGAATATTACAAGCAATGTATTCATAGACCAAGGCTGTAATGAGGTCTGACTGACAAGCAAAATCCTTCCAAAAGTATCTCTGTGGAGATGGTGGACATCCTATGGATACCTGCGAGACAAAAATGACAGAAGGCATCACAGCCAATGGTTAGAAGAGGTATACAATGAATAAGACTTACAGTGGGGTTAATGTGAGAGCTGCAGTGCAATGGGGAGTGATACTTATTCAGTTGGCACTACAAGTATGCTTCAGCATCCCCATTGCTGCAGTCCCAATCTTCTCCTGTAAGAAAAGGATTCTCCACCAATAGAGGGTGAGGAACTTAATGTCGGGCTCCTTTCCACCTCTCTGGGCCTTGTCTGGCCTATTGTGGGCTGTCTTCTCATGAGATGAGACAAAAGGAGGGATTGAGTAAGTTGAAAGTGAATAGCACAGTTGTTAGTGCTGGTGCAGTTAGCCTAAAGGTGGTGAGCTGCTCCAGGTGAAGTAAGTAGGCAGCACAGAGGCCACACAGGGTTAGTGGTTTGGGAAATGGTGGGTGGGGGGGTCAAACAAGAGCGAATGAGGGAAGATGTTGAAGGCAGTAATGAGAGTCGTATAGCCTGAGTCTTGGTGGGAGGTAGGTGCTGTAGCACACATACAGTGAGTGTGAGGTAACAGAGTGAAGGGTTTGACACGTACCCTGGCACAGCAGAGAATGTAACTGATATTCTTTCGACACTGATGGCCATTCCTCTGGACTGTGGTGACAGCACAGACTCTGGTAGCAACCTCAGACCTGCTGCCAGGGTGCAGTGGCATGGTCTTTTCTGCCAGTCCTCCGGGGAGAGGATGTTCCTCCTCTGCACCACACCATCCACAAGGACCTTCAGATCCCTGTTGGAGAGTTGCAGTGCCATCCTCCCCTTCTCCAACATCATCTGATGAATGCCCATCAGCATGCAGGGCAGCTTCAGGATGCCTGTGGTCATACAGGTGCACTGAGGACTTTTAAATATGGCGCAGCTGCCAGGGATGCTGGTCTTTTGGTGGATATCTGATGAGTGGTGAGTTCTTTCGAGACTGGTATGTGATAAAATGGGGCCAGAATCGAGCAAGAGAGTGCCATAGGAATGGGGTATGTAGTTAAAGAGGCAATTTTGGTGCAATACAGCCTTATGGTGAGAAACCATCCAAAACACTTGACAAAGCTGATATTTAGCCAACAAAAAAAAGCTCCAACTGAAAGAGTCTGCAGAGGAATATAAAGAGGATAAGTGAATATGCACATATTTAGCAATGAAACCGAACGTGAGGAAAATGTGAGGTTATGAGCTTTGACAGAAGAATAGAAGAGCTGAATATTATTTAAATGAGGAAAGAGTGTAGCAAGCTGTAGCAGAGAGAGATTTGGGGTGTCCTCATGCATGACTCAAAAAAAGCTAGTATTCAGGTTCATTGGGTAGTAGGGAAGGCAAATGCACTCCTCACAGAAGAATCACAGAATACTATGGCACAGAAGGAGGCCATTTGGCCTCCTGTTGGCCTTTATTTCAAAGGGAATGAAGTACAAAAATTGGGAAGTCTTGCTAAAACTATATTTAATCCCCTGAGCTAAGGAAGATAATATGGACATTGGAGGCAGTCTAAAGAAGATTCATTAGGTTGCTTGTGGGTATGGAGGTATTTTCTTATGAGAGGAGGTTGAGTAGGTTGGTGTTGTACTCATCGGAGCATAGAAAAATGAGCAGATATAACATTTTGTAAAATGCTGTACACACTTCATACATCCAGTGTGAAACTCTTCATTTGACTGTTATAAATTTAAATAGTACCTGATTTTAACACACATGACAGCAAGTGTAAATTTTAAAATGTAGGACTGCGCTTCTGCCAGTAGGTGTTGCTATTTCACATGATTAGACATCAGTAGAAAATGATCAGTGTGCAATAATATTTTGAAATGGTTAAATAATGCACTCTCATTTTTAGTAAAATATTTTATGAAACCCTTAACTCATCATTACCAAGTTCTGCTTCACACACTTATCATTGTGGGAGGAAAGAGTGAAAAGTAATTGATCTTAACTAACTTGCAAACGTTCACATTCCTGTAAGAATTGATTGTGAGTTGATTTCAAATGGACCTTGTATGACAAAGACAGAAATTACTCCTAAACTACAGTCGGCTAGTCAGGACAGAACAGCATTAATGTTTTGCCATTTTAGTTTAACAAAAGTGAGTATAAGTTAGCCATAAAACTAAAGAGAAAATCAAACTTTTAATTTGTTTAAACTTCAGTCTGAGCCCAATACACAATAAACACTCTTAAGATCATTGCTCCAGTATATCATTGACATTAGAATCTTACCAGGATCTGAGTGTTTTGAGCTATGGTGAGATGTATGACAGAATCGAATGCAAATGTGATCTCTACGTTGGAAATTGGGCACCAAATTCTGAACATACACTCCATGGAAAATGGCCACACACTCACTACATCCACCAGCATTGGTATCTCATTTATCATAGAATTCCTACAGTGTGGAAACAGGCCCTTTGGCCCAACAAGTCCACACCGACCTTCGGCATCCCACCCAAACCCAACCCCCTATAACCCACCTAATCTACACATCCCTCAACACTACAGGCAATTTTCCATAGCCAATCCACCTAGCCTGCACATCTTGGACTGTGGGAGGAAACCAGAGCACCCGGAGGAAACCCACGCACACACAGGGAGAATGTGCAGACTCCACACAGACAGTCGCCCGAGGGTGGAATCGAACCTGGATCCCTAGTGCTGTGAGGCAGTAGTGCTAATCACTGAGCTACCACACCACCCCAACCAGCTTCAAAGAACCCTCATGGCATGTCTCTGATCCATTTACAGGACACTTCTGCTGTACTTCAGTCTGCACTGCCAATTGTCGTTGTAATGCTGCAGCAAGAACACTGTGTACTCAGTGATGCCCAGCACATGATCTGGAACAGGTTGCTCTTCACTCATTTTCATAACATTCTTTTACTTTGAGTCTACCTGCATCTCTGCTTTGGACTGCCTTACCTTGCCATTTTGTACTTTGCCCCTCAGCCAGGACACCAGTCTCATATTACTGCTGTCTTGCCATGTTGTTTAGCGCAGGCAAAAGCCAAGAAGCTGGTCATAGATATCAGCAGGCCTCAGTCATGTCAAGTAGGATAGCCTTCACTCAGGGAATTAGCATAAGTCAAGAGCAGCCTCAGATATCAGTCTGAGTCAGGAGGCTCGCCTCTCTTCCACCACCTATCCTGACATTTTCTGCCCTACTGTGGGCTGTCTTCCTGCTAGAATGAGTGAGACAGGTATTATAGGAGATGAACGTGGGTGGCACAGCGATTACCTTTGGAGCAGGAGGAGGACAGGTGTCCCAAGCGAGTGAGTAGGCAGCGCAGATGGGCATGCAAGGTTGGTGGTTTCAGGAGTTGTGGTGGGCGAGAGCAAGTGGAGAAGATTTTTTTGGCAATAGTGAGAGTGGTAGAGCATGAGCCTTCGTGGGAGGTGGATACAGTAATAGAGATAGAGTGAGGTATCAAGAAAAGAATAACTGGTGTGCCACAGGGGTTGGTGCTGGGATTTTTGTTATTTGTTATTTGCATAAATGATCTGGATGTGAATGTACAAGGCATAATTAGTAAGTTTGTGGAAGATACAAAATTAGGAGGTATCGTTGATAGCGAGGAAGGTTATCAAAAATTACAAAGGGATCTTGATCAAATGGGGAAGCGGGCTGAGGATTGCCAAATGCAATTCAATACAGATAAGTGTGAGGTGTTGCACTTTGGAAAGTCAAACCAAGACAGGACGTATACAGTAAATAGTAAAGTCCTGAGGAATGTTATGGAATTTGGGAACCTAGGACTATGAGTACATTGTTTGTTGAAAGCAGCGTTGACAGGGTGGTGAAGAAGGCATTTAGCATGCTGGCCTTCATCGGTTGAGGCACTGAGTATAGGAGTTGGGACGTTATGTTACAGTTGTTTAAGTCGTTGGTGAGGCCACACTTGGAGTAAAGTGTACAGTTTTGGTCACCCGGTTATAGGAGAGACATAGTTAAACTGGAAAATGTGCAAAGAAGATTTACGAGGATGTTGCCAGGACTAGTAGGCCTGAATTATACGGAGAAATTGGCCAGTATAGGACTTTATTCCTTGAGATGTAAGGGAATGAAGGGCGACCCTCCTGAGGTGTATAAAATCATGAGGGGCATAGACAAGATGAATGCATACAGTCTTTTTCCCAGGGATGGGGAATTGAAAACTAGAAGGTATAGGTTTAAGGTGAGAGGGGAAAGATTTAAGAAGGAACTGAGGGGCAAATTCTTCACACAGAGAGTGGTGTGTATATGGAATGGGTTGCCAGAGAAAGTGGCTGAGGCAGTACAATAGCAACATTTAAAAAACATTTGGATAGGTACATGGATGAGAAGGGTTTAGAGGGGTACGGACCAAATGCGAGCAATTGGAACTAGCTGAGTTGGCACCATGGTCAGCATGGACCAGTTTGGGCTGAAGGGCCTGTTTCCATGCTGTATTACTCTATGACTCTATGCACTTATACTGGAGGAGTGGAGAAGGTCATTGACTTTCTTCTTGTAGTGCTCAGGCATTCCTCCAGATGACTAGACCACTTTAACTTGGGTGGTAACCTTGGAGCAGGCTGGCATGGTCTAATGTTGCGGCCTCCACTGCTGGTCCTGTGTGAGAAAGAAGTGCTAACTGTCCACCACCCCATCCAGCAGGCCCGAGAGGACCGTGCCACAAAGCAAGGCACCTATTTCCCCCTGTCTGCCACATTAGGGCAAATGTCAGGAACTACACAGGTCAGCTTTAAATTGACAGTTATATTGACACAGTGCACAATGGGGCTTTTAAAGATGGCAGGGGCACAAGGGATGCCAGTGAAATCTACTGAATGGCGAGTAGTTCCAGGAATGGCACATGGTAGATGAAACAGATATTGTATGTGAGAGACCCATGGGGTGGGATAGGTAATCAATGAGGCAAGTTTGGTAAGATATGACAAGAGAACTTGCCAGACCTTGGGTCGTGAAACCCTCCAAACAGTTGATAAAACTTGAATCTGTCAAAAAACGTAAGATTCAGCCCAAAGATTCCTTGTTGTGTTAGTGGAGCAACTCAATGAAAGATCTTCTGACATAGTGCCAAGTAGTGCTAGCTTAGACGCACAGCATCAGATATTTAAAGGTATTTCAACTCCTCCTGTGTTTTAATTTTTGTTGTCTCACTTCCTCATTTCTACGATTTCAACCTGATACATCAACTCAGTATGAAGTCCACATTTATACAGTGCATGGAATTTCATCAGGCATCCCAAACACTCAACAGGTAATACATTACCCAAACTGCCCCATTAATACTATGGTCACAAGAACAGATCAAAAACCAGCATTTTTGCAGCAAGTAACATCTTGCCTTGTTTCAGTGGCTTAAATATTTACTCTCTCTACCACCAATGTTCAGTGGCAGCAATGTGTACTGTATACAAGTGGCACTGGAGTTACTTAATAAAATAACTTTGACAGCACCTTCTAAATCAATGAACGCTATCATCTAGAAAGTCAAAAGCAGCAGAGAAATAGGAAAACCACTGCCTGCAAATTCCTCTCCAAGCCACACACCATCCTGACCGGAAATACATTGCCATCCCTTTAGGGTCACTGGGTCAAAATCCTGGGACTCCCTTTGTATTGTACGGTATCTATACCACATGGATTGCAGAGGTTGAAGAGGCCAGATCACCACCACCTTTTATACGATGATTAAGGTTGAGAAACTCTCTGTGCACATTAATGAACAATAAAGAGAAAGAATCCAAGTTCTGTTCAAGGAGTGTCGCTCGGCAAAGCTGAGTGGATTGGTTTTCCCAGCTTAATTAGTTTACTAAAGCACTTGCTGTTGCAATGGTTTGCAGGTTGGAGCAGGTTCAACCAAGATTTGTACTTGACCTTTCATATTCACAGTGTGCGTCTTCAATTAACAAGCTCATTTTCAATTTTGCAGGACAAAACTTGATATGCCTCAAAATAGGTGTGAACATTGTGAAGTGGGATTGACCATGCATGTTCATTACAATGCAGGCTGTGTCAGGGGCAACATAATACCACCAAGGGACAGACACACACACAGACACAGTCTCACACACACACATGGAAAGGCCTAAGTAACCAGGTGAGAAAGTGCAAGGTAGAGAGATTTTTGCCTTCCCACCTACTCCTGATTAAATTTGAGGAAGACAGGGATTAGGTAAGGGAGATGGTGGTATAATGGTGATTTCACTGGGCTAGTCATTTAGAGGCCCAGACTAATCAGGAACAAGAGTTCATACCCCAACATGGCAGCTGGTAGAATTTAAATTCAATGAATAAATCTGAATTTTAAAAAATCTCAGAATGCTGACCATGAAAACTGTCATTGATTGTTATCTAAGCCCATCTGGTTCCTTAACGTCCTTAATGGAAGGAAATTTGCAATCTTTACTTGGCATGGCCTACACACGTCTCCAGATCCACCTTAATGTAATTGACTTTCAACTGTCCTCTGTAATGGTTGAGTGAGACACTTAGCTCAAGGGTGATTAGAAATGGCAACTCACGCAAAATAAAAATCACTGCCTCTGATCTCAGGATGGGAGGAAGTCCTCCTGATCCAGCACCTTATGACCTATGGAGCGCCAATCCCTGGTATTAGAACACTCCTGGTCTGCACTCAGATCATCCCCATCCCCTGCCAGGCTGACAGATCCTGAAAAGTGCACTTAGTCACCTGTTTAGCTGGGCTTTCTGTGAGGCTTTTGGTCTAGGTTCTGCATTAGTCCCACCGCTTGTACTGGAAATGAAGCTCTTACATCAGTCAGAAAATTTGCAAATGGGCATAGGTACCTTGATGGCAGGCAGCAGACTGCCTGGTGGCCATTCAGATTTGTTGGGATACCTGGACATAATCATGTTGGGATTGCTGGCAGTTCAATGGGCTCATGCAGATATGAATGCAATAACAGTAGCATGCAGCTCAGAGTTAAGCACACTGTTGAGTGGCTGCATGCCTCAGTAGGGGACCCAAGATAATATGAGGCTAATACCATTTAGAGTCAAAAACCACACAAATCCAGCTTGTATGTCCTAGGGGATGGGTGCATCCTGGCATTAGCAGAAGCAGGAGGTGAAAGATATCTGACTTGTAAAAGGATTGAATATGACGGGAGTGAACATGCTCCAGGTTTAAATGATCAAGACCAGAAGCCTTGTTGCATGAGGTGACATGAGATCCTCGAACCACAGTGATCCCAAAACAGCCTCCTGACAGAGCTTATGGTGACAGTGACCAGGTTTACTTATTGCTGTGAATGTAAGCATTATCACCCTGAGAACCTTGATGCTGTGCAGGAAGAAGTTAAGTGAACCCATGTGAGCGGTCAAGGCCAGTGAATTCCTCTATAAGTTAATGACGTATCCTTAAAGTTGATCTACTAGCCTCACACAAGTCCACCACACCCACTTTGCTCACTACAAACAACCTCTATCAACAATGACTCATATTTCACATTCATAGCCTCACCCCTCACATAATCAGCACTGCTGCAAGCATCATCCACATCTCCCAGATTCCCGCACACTGCCAACTATTCAACAATGACAAACAACTCACCCAAACTTATTGCAACACACTCACTGACATACTCCACTCCCTTGCAGGATAAGGTGACATTTGCAAGCAATAATTTCAAACCAGTTGAGAACATCCATAATTCCGTGCCCTCACCTGGATGTTGGAGAAGGAGTTTGCATAAGTCGAGTAGGCATGTTTCAGACTGTGGCGACTGGAAGTCTGAAACCATTGAAGATGACAGTAGGCTCATATATAATTTTGGTTGTCATGATCCACTTCCCCGACAATTGACAATCTCTTCTGATTTACAACCCGTAAATGGCTAAAGGATGTATTGACTGTTTTCGGTCAAATTCTTCTTTCCCTCATTGCAACATTCTCATGCTTTTCTCCTTCCCAGAATATAACTAATGATTCCTTTAAGTGATGCTGATGGGGATTTCTTTCTGCTACTCAACATATGTTCAGTTGTGCAGGGTTAAGTGCTAGAACATTAGGGTAAAGACAGTACTAATACAATCAAATCAGCATCACATATTGACTAATGTCCTGATCTGTCTACCTCTGGAGCAAGCTTCAAGCATGGGTATTACAGACACTACCAAAATGGTATCTAAAATAGCCCACATCAAAAATGTGCATGTGAGGGTTGATATTATGTTGAACTTGAAATTGTAAGACTGCACCGAAAATACAAGTGCCACAGAGCCAAATTTTGCATCAATGGATTCTAATAGTGTATATACTCTAATTAGTTGAAGTGATAGATCTGGAAAATCCTTTGAAATATTGAAACGTTTTCATTCCACATTATCAAGTGCTGGATTGGAGCTCTAGCTATCTTTTCCTGATTCATTAATATACTCATGATATCCTTACTAAAAGGCAAGAAAAGGGGAGAAGCTGCTGGCTAATATGCATTCAGCAATGAGGAGCAAAATTGCTGCAATGTTCTCCCACTCTCTGCTCTTAATGCAGGATTGTTTTGGCAGGTTGTAGCAACAGTGGCTTTTTTTAGTCTATAGCATCAGCTAATGCAGACCAGAAATTGAATGTGCAATATTTCTAATCCATATGGCACAATACGTCATTAGGTGACACATTGACACACAGCGTGTTTGGGAACCTGTCATCACAACATCATTGTTCTGAGTGATTATTAATTGTGTTGAGTTGTACGCGGGAACTAAGTCTTAATTGGACATTAATTTTAACTCCTATAAGAAGTCTAAACCAGTGGGCTGTTGTGGTCCCTACCTCTGTGTTTAAGTCCTGCTGTCTTGGAGGTGTGTCATAACATGCCAAACAGATTGATTAAAACACATTTTAAACAGACTGCACCCATGGTGGACATTTTTGGAGGTGTATGCATTTCATATATAACACTATAAATAAATAGAAAGGTGTTGAAAGATTAGTTTCAGGTCTACCTGTCACCAGAAAGAACACTTAGCCTGTCTGATAGGGATATGAAAGTCATTGACTGTGGATGTAGATTGTAGTGTTGAATCACACCTCAACTCCACCATGAACCTTATGAAACTGACTCATGCTACACCTAATATTCTAAACATTTGCAAATAATTGTTTGGTAGCAAAGAACTCGAGTACTGGTGACAAAAGACATACTTTCCCTAAGTTTTCTCCCTTGCACTCATCAAGACATTTGTAAGAATACGAGTATAAGAGGCCATGATGTGGAGGTGCTGGTGTTGGACTGGGGTGGGCAAAGTCAGAAGTCACACGACACCAGGTTACAGTCCAACAGGTTTATTTGAAATCACAAGCTGTCAGAGTGTAGCCCCTTCATCGGATGAAGTGAGAGAGAAGAGAACACAGAATTTATAGGCAGAGAGATCAAAGGCAGAGAGATCAAAAAATCATACAAATGGTGTGAGTACAGTCTCGAATAATAAGTCTCTTCAGATGATCAAAAATGTTAGACGGTATGGGTAAAGTGTCACAGCTGAATAACAAGCGAAGAGATGACCTATAATCCAATTAAGTGAGGCAGAGATAATAGCAAAAAATTAAAAATAAGGTGGTGCTGGAGACAAACCAAATGACTGGAATAACATGATAGGTATAAGAGTCACATCCCAAAGATCTAACTAAAGTAATAAGTAATCCAAAACTGTACAAACTAATTAAGATAGAGAGATCATAACAATTTAAATAGGTGATGGTGACAAAACAGGACAGTAGGGAAAATTTTACAGATACAGAACAGTGTGGTGGGGTTACATGTAGCACGACATGAACCCAAGATCATGGTTGAGGCAACCTTCATGGGTACCAAAGTTTGTCATCAGTTTCTGCTCGGCAATTCTGTGTTGTCGTGCCTCTCAAAGGCCGCCTTGGAGGACACTTATCCGAAGATTAGAGGCTGATTCTCCTTGACCACTGAAGTGTTCCCCAACTGGGAGGGAACATTCCAGTCTGGCAATTGTTGCACGGTGTCCAATCATCTGTTATAGCGTCTGCATGGTCTCACCACGACACCATGCCTCGGGGCATTGTTGCCTGCAGCGTATGAGATAGACAACATTGGCCAAGTCACATGAGTATTTGCTGTGTATGTGGTGGGTGGTTTTCCCACGTGTGATGGTAGTATCATGTTGACGATCTGACATGTCTTGCAATGGTTGCCTTGGCAGAGTTGTGTGGTGTTGTGGTTGATGTCGACCTGAAGCCTGGGTAGTTTGCTGCAAATGATGGTCTGTTTAAGGTTTGGCGGTTGTTTGAAGATGACATGTTGAAGGCTGCAAAAAACATCACATAGTTTCTCTGCTCCAGGGAAGAACTGGATGACAAAGGGTACCCTATCGGTCATATCCTGTGTCTGTCTTCTGAGGAGGTCACCGCAGTTTTACAATGTGGCACATCGGAACTGTCGATCGATGGGTTGAGCATCGTGGTGTTGCGTGACTTCTCACAGATGCCGAACTGAGAAGCTGAATCGGGAAGACAAACCAAGAGCCTTATCGCAACAAGGGATATCCGAGACGGGGGAAAGCCAATCAAGTGCTATCCAGACAAGAGTTTCCAGACACAGGCCTGTTCCAAGCCAAGAGAACCGACAGCAAGAACCTTAGCAACTGGATGCACTTTAAAACTGTATTTTCCTCAGTAGTGAGCTGAAACTCTCAAGACCCCAAAGTTTTCAACCTAGCTAGCAGGGAAGGGAAGGTGGGTGGTTACACAGCAGGGACCCTAAAGGTAGGAAGTCTGATTAAAGTTTCTGTGGTCAAGACTGCTGTTTGGCTTCTAATAGTGTTTATCCTGTGTTTAATTTAAAGTGTATTTAATTACTGTCCCCTGTATAGTTGATTGTGTCAATTTCACTTTTTTATTAATTTTGCCTTTATTTCTTGCATTATACTTACTTTTTTTATTTAATAAACACAGAGGTTCTTTTGCCCTGAAACACCTGTCTACTGCCTTCTTCATTTCACATTCCTAAATAAGTCCAGTGTCAGAACCAGGGGTCTGGGAATGATTCGAACCACGTAAAAATCAGCAAATTACTGATCACACACCAGAAGGTTACACATGGCTGTTCCATGTGTCTGGATGAAGAACTGATTGTCAAAGGTGAAAATGTTGTGGTCGATGATGAAGTGGATGAGTTGCAGGACAGCGTCTGGAAATGGGCAGTTGTTGATATTGAGTACTGAGGCTGTTGCAGCAATGCCATCATCATGTGTGATGCTGGTGTAGGGTGCCAAAATGGCCAGTGTGACAAGGAATGTTTCTGGTTTGACTGGTCTGTGGGTGCTGAGTTTCTGTAAGAAATCTGAAGAGTTGTGACAGAAACTGGAGGTTCCTTGTACTATGGGTTTCAAGATGCCCTCAACATAGCCAGAGAGGTTCTCACACAGGGTCCCATTGCCTGATACGATGAGACGTCCAAGTGTGTAGGGTTTGTGTATAATCGGAAGGCAGTAAAAGTCTCCTATGTGAGATGTGTGTGGGATGAGAGTACATAGGATACCCTGAAGTTCTGGATCAAAGGTCTTGATCAGTCTGTTCAGTTGACGGGTTGTGCAATCTTGTGAGCGCAGCTGATGAATCTGGCGGTAATACATCTCCTGACAGCTTGAGCATACATGTCGAGCCTAGGTTAGCGGCCTTCTGGGGGAGTCCAATTCGACTCCTTCTTCTTTGGTCGTTGCACCACAGATCTCGCTGTCAACTGTTCCGGTCCATTGATTATCTCATTGGGCTCACTGCTGACATCTTGGGTTTATGGTAGAATTCCCAGAACCTCATTCACCTGATGAATTCCTCTGTGTCTGCCATGAGACCAAAGGGGTCCATTTTGATATTGGGGCAGAAGTTGAGCCCTCGGTTGAGAACTTCGATTTCATCTGGTGAAAAGG
>NC_063350.1:16339213-16344801 GCF_021869965.1 Rhincodon typus
TCACTTTGTTTGAAGGTTTCATAATCAGATCAGATCGAATGAAATTCATAGTACCTTAGAGCCAGTGAGATGCTTTTCAAGGTGTCATTTTAATCACCGAAATCTTAGTTTTGAGTTGGCTTTGGAGTTCACAAGCATCATCTTGGCTCTGTGTTTTTATAGTACTCCCTCTCGTTCTCCTTGGGTGGCTAATGAATGATTTAATTACCTGCCTTTCATTCATTTACTGCCTCCTTAAAGTGAAAATGTCTCTGGTCACCTCATACATGTATAATGGCCAAAAGTAAGAGCCCCTGCAGGGTAAAAGAGCAATTCCTTGTGGAATATTGTAGCCTGAGGTTCATATTCAATGGAAAGAGCCCATAAACTATATGTTCAGCCTTAAAACACTTTTTGTATGAAATCAATCGTCATGTTCTCGAGTTCTCTGCCAAGAGGCAAGCACACGGAAGCACAATCTTCACCATGGAGCATGTCCTGAGTCCAGTCAAGCTAGAACGGGGTTCAAACCCCTGCTGTTGGGATGCTGCTGCCGCACCAGCTCTCCAGCCAATGGATCCACCATGTAGTCTGAGTTGCTGTGACAATGCATGTTGTCTGGAGATGTGGATAGGGATAGTAGAGACTCCAATTACTTTCAGCTGACCAGGAATATCTCCCCCTCTGATACACCAAGGACTGGCAGTAATAGAGTCATAGAGTCCTACAGCACAGAGACAGGCCCTTCGGCTCAAATTGGTCTATGCCGACCAAAATGTCTGTCCACGCTAACCCCATTTCCCTGCACTTGGCCCATATCCTTCTAAACCTTTACTATCCATGTATTTCTCCAAATGCCTTTTAAATTTTGTCAATGTACCTGTCTCAACCACTTCTGCTGGCAGCTCATTCCATGTGTGTACCACCTTCTTTGTAAAACAAAAAGGTTGCCTGTCATGTTCCCATGTATTTTTTCCCCTCTGACCTTAAACTGATACCCTCTAGTCCTCGATTTCCCAACCCTGGGAAAAAGACTGAATGCATTCACCCTATCCATGCCTCTCATGATCTTATACACTTCTATAAGATCCTTCCTTAGTCTCCAACGCTCTAAAGAAGAAAGTCCTATCTTGTCCAACCTGTCCCTATCACTCACTCCCTTGAGTCCTGGCAACATCCTTGTAAATTTCTTCTGTACTCGTTCCAGTTTAATAACATCCTTCCTACAGCAAGGTGACCAAAACTGAACACAATACTCCAAGTGCAGCCTCACCAACGTCCTATACAACTGCAACATATCTTCCCAACTTCTGCACTCAATGCCCTGACTGATGAAGGCCAGTGTGCCAAACGCCGCCTTCACTGCCCTGTCCACCTGTGACTCTGCCATGCACCTGAAATCCTTAAGGCCCTACCATTCACCATGAAACTCCTACCTTAATTTGACTTTCCAAAATGCAAGATCTCACACTTATCTATATTAAACTCCATTTGCCATTTCTTGGCCCACTTCCCCAGCTGATCAAGATCCTGCTGCAGTTTCTGATAACCTTGCTCACATCTACCATACCACCTATTTTAGTGTCATCTGCAAATTTACTAATCATGCCTTGTACATTCCCGTCCAAATCATTGATATAGATAACAAACAGCAAAGGGCACAGCACCGACCCCAAGGCATACCACCATTCACAGGCCTCTAGACCGACAAGCATCCTTCCACTATTACACTCTGCTTCCTACCATCAAGCCAATTGTGTTTCCAATTTGCCAGCTCTCCCTGGATTCCATGTGATCTAACCTTCCAAAGCAGCTTATCACGTGGAATCTTATCAAAGGCCTTACTGAAATCCATGTAAACTACGTCTACCACCCTGCCCTCATTAACCTTCCTGGTCACTTTAACAAAGAACTCTTAACAAATTTGTGAGGCATGGTCTCTCATGCCTGAAGCCATGCTGACTACTACGAATCAAACCCTATCTTTCCGAATGTATGGACATCTTATCCCTCAGAACCTTCTCCGGTAACTTCCCTACCACAAATGTTAGGCTTACTAGTCTATAATTCCCAGGTTTTTTTCTTTGCAGCCCTTTTTGAATAAAGGCACAACGTTCGCTACCCTCCAGTCTTCCAGAACTTCACTCACGGCTAATGATGATGCAAATATATTAGCCAGGGTCCCCGCTATTTCTTCTCTAGCCTCTTGCAGGATTCTTGGATATATCTGGTCAGGACCAGGAGATTTATCCACCTTCATACATTCTAATACTTCCAACATCTCCACTACTGTGATATGGACTGTCTCCAAGATAAGGCCACTAACTTCCCCCAAGTTCCCAAGTCTTCATGTCTTTCTCCACGGTAAACACAGAGGAAAAGTATCCATTGAGGACCTCGCCCATCTCCTGCGGCTCCACACATACATGTCCACTTTGGTCCTTGAGGGATCCTATTCTCTCTCTAGTTATTCTTTTTCCTTTAATATACTTAAAGAATCTCTTTGGATTCACCCTAATCCTCTCAGCCAAATCTATTACATGTCCCCTTTTCGCCCCCCCGATTTCCTTCTTCAATGAACTCCTGTATCCCCTATGTACCTCCAGGGATTCCCTTGATCCCAGCTGCCTATACCTGAGCCATGCCTCCTTTTTTCTGGTCAAAGCCTCAATAGTTCTTGTCCTCCAGGGTTCCCTACTCCTGCTAACCTTGCCCTTTACCCTCACTGGAACATAAAAATCTTGAACTCTAGCTATCACACTTTTAAAGGCCTCCCACTTGCCAGAGGTCCCTTTGCCTACAAACAAACTACTCCGATCAATCCTTGCAAGCTCCTGTCTAATTCCATCAAAATTCGCCCAGCCCCAATTTAGAACTTGAAGCTGTGGACCAGTTTTGTCCTTCTCCATAACTATTTTAAAATTAATAGAACTATGGTCACTGGCCCCAAAGTGCTCCCCAACTGTCACCTCAGTCACCTGTCCTGCCCTATTTTCTAAGAGTAGGTTGAGTTTTGCCCCTTCCCGAGTAGGACCCTCTATATGCTGCTTGAGGAAACTTTCCTGAACACAGTCAATAAATTCCACCCCATCTAAGCCCTTAACACTCTGGCAGTCCAAGTCTATGATAGGAAAATTAAAATCCCCCACTATGACAAGCTTATTGCTCCTGCAAGTCTCCCCAAGGAATGTTGGAAGGATTTACAAGTTGATACCCAAATGTGTTTGACCACGCTATGGACATCATGCCACAGAGTGGGACTTGAATCCAGAGCTTCTGTCTGAAAGGCAGATTGCTACGCCTGCACCATCAGTTTTCTATCCTATAAAGATAGTAAGAGGCTGCAAAGTGAAGAGGAGCTCCAGGTGGACAATGAAGAATTTGCGTATTTTGTTCTTGTGGTGCAGAAATACTTAACAAAACTAAAAAAAAAAAAAAGCACAGTACAAATAGCACCACCTGACTTTATCTGGGTGATGTTGGTGAGGCTACACTGTTTTCCCATCTATAGTTGCCTTGGTGTGGTAATGGACCACTTTCCACGGGAACCACCATTGTCCTTGTGATGGTGTTCTCATGTGCCACAGAATTCCCAGATGGGGACTGAGGAGTATTTGTTTAAGTTAGGATGTGATTTAGAGGAGATCTGGGCAGTGATTTTTTTTAAAAAATTATTATTAATTCATGGGTCAGCATTTATCGCCGATCCCTAGTTGCCTTCAAGAAGGTGGTGGTGAGCTATCTTCTTGAATTATTGCAGTCCATTTGGTGTAGGTCAACGTAAAATGCCACTGGGGAATAAGTTCCGGCATTTTGACGCAGAGACAGTGAAGAACAGCAATGTATTTCTAAGTCAGGAAGGTGAGTGGCCTGGAAGGGAACTTCCAGCAGAAGTGTTCCACATATCTGCTGCTCCTGTCCTTCCAATTGGTTGTGCTTCGGGATTTTTAAGGTGTTGTGTCATGATGTTGCTGTGACATACCCTGTTGGTTCACTCCACTGTACAAATTAGTTTGATTCCTCTCTGCTCTACGATAGACCTTTTGAAGGGGCATCGTTCTTGGAGTTGCTGCAGTGTACTTTGTAGAACATACTTGCTGTAGAAGATGGAATTCACATTGAACATGGGACAGTGTGAAGCCCATTGAAATGTTTCACTCTGTTAAATGCTCCACAAGTTATTAAATGTCAGAGTCTAGTTCGCTGACAGCTTGTCTTTGCTCCCTCAAAGTGTTTGAATTTGCAGCTGATTACACAAGTAGAAAGCGGCTGTATCTAATTAAATACAACTGCAAATGACAGGATATGTAATGAGCAGCGACCACTTTAACAGATGAGTAATGAACAAAGTGGGGAGTGGATTTGACCCAGGACCCTTTTATTGATGTTTAGATGTACCTTGCCGTTAGCTCTCTGATCTTGTACATGCCATCACAGTGTGAGTTCTATATTCCTTGCAGGCGATATCAGTGATTATATTGCAAGTGCCAAGCAAAGAGCTGCTATTGCAAATCGCACAGCTGTGAATGTGCAGAACACTCTGGTGCCTATGAAAAAGAACCTCGAGCAATGGCGAGAGAAATATGGCGGAGCACCTTCCGACAGTGAGGAATTTAACAAAACTCTCCAAGAAGCAAATAAATCTGGTATGTGGAAATAGCAACTGTATCCTCTCCCCATAGCATACAACTGTAGTTTTACTGGAAAGGCCTGAAGTGGACTTACTTTGGAACTGATCTTCCTGAAGTTTTTAATTCTAATTTCATTGATCCTAAGGGATTAACATATTTGTGTGTGTTTGATCGTTAGTTCTATGGCTATTGCCAAAATTATAGAATTCATACAGCCCAGAGGGGGGCCATTTGGCCCATCTTGTCCATGCCAACACAAAGACACCCAGATGCCCTTTCTAATCCCACCTTCCTGCACATGGCCCATAGCCCTGCAGTTTACAGCACTTAAGGTGCAGATTAGAAGAGTTTAGGGTCTATTCCTCCACCACCAAATTCAGGCTGTGAATTCCATATACCCTCTGTGTAAAAAAAGAAAAAAGCTTTTCCTCATGTCCCCTCTAATCCTTCTAGCCTTGAACAAATCCACCTACCAGGAACCTGCAATATTAGGAAACTTAATGTGGGCATTAAATCACTGTGAATCAGAAGAAAGCACCTAGTGATGAAGTCTGCAGTTGCCCATGTCAGCGTTTAGTTATATTTTAATATTTTTGTAAAGAGGTGTTGCCAGAGGTCATAGATTTTCCCTCGTCAGGCCTAGGGAAAGGGCAGCATGTTTGAGCTTGGAATATATTTCAGTTTGAGCCTTTTATCCAGGAGCTTGTGAAGCCTAATGCTGCGTGGAATCTATCCCAACCAATCAATTAGTGCTGTCTTCTCCTGCACTATATGTTGTTGTGATTTTAAATTTGATATTCTTGCATTCGTCCTGACAAATGTAGGTTGCAAAGCTTTTGCAATGTGTTTCTGTCTTCAATAATATTCAAGTTCTGTACATCTGAAGTGACTGTTCGTTCGTTTATTTGTTTCCTGCCGCCAAAGATTCTAAATAAAAACCGAAAGAACTGTGGATGCTGTAAATCAGGATCAAAAACA
>NC_063350.1:16345201-16359138 GCF_021869965.1 Rhincodon typus
GTTAACTCTGATTTTTTTTCTTCACAGTTGCTGCCAGACCTGCTGAGCTTTTCCAGCAACTTTGTTTTTGTGCCAAAGATTCTAAAGCAGGGACTGTACCTCAAGTTGAAAGTAGGTATCAGTCATGTTTAAGAGTACCTTTGCCAACTGTACTCCAGCACAGAAGGGACAGTAAATTTGAAAAACATGAATGAAGGCATCTGCCACATAATTCTTGTCATTCCCAATTTTACAGTGAGCAAAATTAATGGGCGAGGAGTGGGGAGATTGCGAACTGGATGTGCTCACTGTCTATGATGTATTCTCCACTTGGGGAGTAGGGATTCCCAGTGAGGAAGGGCAACGCTTACCCTCAACCTTTTGCCTACACAAAGTTCAAATTGGGTGCAAAAGCTGAAGAAAATCATCCTTCTATCTATGTTAAAAGTGATTCTGGGTCCCAGCAGCAGGTTAGTTGCGTAGAGCAACTTTGGAGGGTCGTTTTCTTTTTTTTTCTGAAAGCTTTTGTGTCTCCTTGTATCCCTCCAACAGTGGCAGCTCTGAATGAAACCATCCCACTTCTCCTGGATAAGTTAAATAAACTGGAAGTCCGGAACCAGACGTCAAATATTTCTGCAAGCATTGATCGCATTCGGGTATTGATCTCCCAGGCCAGAAATGCTGCCAACAAGGCAAGTGTTCAATGGATTTTTTTTTAGCGTTACAGAATTATTAAAATTTAAATGCCCTGTTACCCTGATGCACTTGTGTAGTACGATCTGCCTGTAAAGCACATAAGACAACACTGTACCCGAGTACGTGTGATGGTTTTCCATCAAATCAATTACTGTCTCTTGTATTGTGGTTTGGTGGTTGCTTTGTGACAATGCTTTACAGTTTTGTCTGTGATCAGTTAGTTGTAAAATTCCTGAGCTGCAGAACTAAATGACCATAATGCTTCAGGTTGCAGGGTTGAAAACATTTTTTCAAGTGAAATTATTGAGTGTACAATTTAGCTTGAGACGCTGCTAGTATTGAATAGTATCTAATTACAAAAATGATGTATGTGTCTTTAAAAAGTACTGCGTTACACTGATATTCACTTACCACATTGAACTTGTGAGGGCCAGGCATATTTGAGAAGTGATTTGTTGCAGCATGACACCCTGTAATAAAATCGTGCATGCTTCTAGATTTACCAAATGCAAAGCCAGAATGGTATAACTCTGCACAAAAACACCCCAGAGACGTTCCAAAGTCTAATATCTAAACAATAAGTCACCTCATATAATAAATCACACTGCTCTTTGCAAAGCTCAACTCAAAATATTTGTCATGCCATTAAGCATTCCACTGGATGCCTTTGTACTGTCCCCTCTCATTGATGTAGAAAATTGCCCTCTGCTTTTCTCGAGTACAGGAGGAGAGAATGGAAAATGCAAATAATGAAGTAGGTTACTGAGGATTTAAGGTGAACTTCCATTTTACAGTTCAGGAGACATACACTCCAATCTCCATCAAGCCCTGGAACAGGAACAAATTGTATCACCACAGGGATATCCACAGGGGGAGGCAATGGCCTGCAGGTATTACCAATGGACTGTTAATCCAGAGACCCAGGGAATGTTCTGGGGACTCTGGTTCAGATCTCACCATGGCAGATGGTGGAATTTGAATTCAGTTTTTAAAATCTGGAATTAAGTGTCTAATGATGACCATGAAGCCATTGTCATATGTGGAAAAACCCATTGGTTCCTTAATACCATTCAGGGAAGGAAACTGCCATCCTTACCTGGTGTGGCCTACATGTGACTCCAGACCCACAGCAATGTGGTTGACTGTCAGCTGCTTTCTGGGCATAGCCAGCAACGCCCTCATCCCGTGAATGAGTCAAAAAAAATTTTACAATACACATAATTTGATAAAACCATAAATGTATGAATAACATATTACTTGTCTGGATTTACAAGTATCTAAGATACCAGGATTACAAAACTGAACAGAATGGCCTTTGGTCCTGCCGCTATTAGGCTCCTCTATATTGCTGGGAGGAAGTGAGACTGCTCCAGCCATCATTTGATGTTGGACAGCAGAGTAACTGCTGTAGAGGCAGAGGGTTAATGAGGAGATAAAACTTGACTGTTGTTGGGACATGTCTGGAAACTGGGATGTGTCATCAGGTTGCGAGAAACAACAGAGTAATCAAACATGATGAAAGGTGGAAGTGGGGGAGCTCTAGGGTTAGCCTTGTGGATGTAGGAGACGAGAGAGATTGTAGGAGATGCGCTGATCACATTGTGAAAGAATGGAATCCAGCTGAGGTAGGTTGTCTGGGGTATGTGGAGGGTAGGAGGACGATAAAGGACAACTGACAGAGGACAATGCAAGATTTTGTAAACTTTTCTGCTCAGGGAAGGTTGGAAGCGTATGGATATTAAAGTTTGGGTTTGCCTCCTTGGGGCCTTGCCTTTGGTGCTACCATTTTCACAGTTTGAAACAACAGCATGAACTCTCAAGTGTACAAATATTTGTAGGAAATGAAGAGGAAGGTGGTACATGCTCAAACCTTCAGCATCTAATAACGTTCCAAACAACTCTTCCTCCCTCTTCAGGTCAAGGTACCAATGAAATTCAATGGCACTTCAGGTGTGCAGGTACGATCGCCTAGCAACCCTGATGACCTGAGGGCGTACACCTCTCTGACGTTCTACATTCAAAGAGAACAAGCTCAGAAACGGAAGAGAAAGCAAGCCACGAGTTCCTTCAATCAGTTTGTTCTGTACCTTGGCGGACAAAATGTAAGAACGATGAGCTGTCGATTTTTCTTTTCAGACGATTGTATTCAAAGGTTTTAACAGGAGCTCTTCCTTTGTAGCCTCACGGGGATTACATGGGCGTTGCTATGAAGAATGGTAAACTGGTGTGGGTTTACAAACTGGGCAGCGAGGAGGCCACTCTGCAGGCAGACTCTGATGTCAGCGGTGATAGATTTGACACCGTCAAGCTGGAGAGGTACATAAGTTGTTTCTCTGCTTTTTCCATCACTCAAGCCTGGAAATCACTGTTGGGATCAGTGTAGGAGCAATTAATGAGCTGGAATAATTATCACTCCTTTCTGATTTAATAGCGGGCTTAAGATTTTTTAAGAAAGGGCTAGATTGGGTGTTGAAATAAACTCCAGATGGGTGTGATATTACCATGATATGTGCACATCTGTGGATATCAGTGACATTCATTTCCAGGCAGTTAGCTATGACATAGCTATGGGGAGGCAGTGGCCTAGTGGTGTTATCGCTGGACTGTTAATCCAGAGACCGGACAACATGCTGGGGACCCAGGTTCAAATCCTGCCATGGTAGATGGTGGAATTTGAATCCAACAAAATATCTGGACTTAATGATGACTGTGAATCAACTGTTGATTGTTGGAAAAACCCATCTGGTTCACTAATCCCCTTCAGGGAAGGAAACTGCCACCTTTACCTGGTCTGGCCTACATGTGACTCCAGACCCACAGCAATGTGGTTGATTCTTAACTGCCCTCAGGGCAATTAGGGATGGGCAATAAATGCTGCCTAGCCAGTGCACCCTCATCCTGTAAATGAATTAAAAAAAAAGTTCCCTAACAAAAGACAGCATGCTTTTTGTGACTGAATGTAGAGAGGACTGACACTGAAATGGGATGTTTCCCACACAATGGAGGCTGACACAGCTGGAGTTATTTCCAACTTGTCTTTAATTCACCACTCTTCCCCTCTGCAGGATATTACAATATGGCCAAATCTCATACAGTATTGAAAAAGGCACTGTCACTGAAACCAAAGGAAATGGATTTGCTAAAGGCAATGCTGCCTTACTGAATCTCAGCCCTGAGAATGTTGTGTTTTATGTTGGTGGCTACCCGTCTGAATTCACTGTAAGTATAAAGTTGTTATTCTTTTTGTTTTTTGGGTGGAACATTATATCTAACTTCATTGAGGAAGGGGCAATCATCGCATCTTCCTCAGAAAATCACAGACACCTTTCACCATCGAGTTATTCTGGCCATTATTTGCCCTCTAGTGGTGAATTTGCATAGGACAGGCAGAAATCGGCCATTCAACACAACAAGACCATATATTGTTTCAAATGCTCCTCCTGCCATCTTTTCACTCTTTGGAAGAAGAAGTTTCATCTGATTTCCTCACTGAATTTCTCGTTGACCTCTCGTTGATAAGTCAGCGGTTATGCACTGGCCCAAAAGTGGAAACATTCTCTCTCATCTACTCTGTCAAAACCTTATACAGTATTCAAGACTTCCGTTGGGTCTGCCTTTATTTTTTCAGGGGATAAAAGACCAACCTGTCCAGCCTTTTCTGATAAGTAAACTCAGGTATTCTCATGTCATCTCCGCAAAATTTCTCGGCAACCTCTCCAGTGCCTCTGTACTGTTTTTTTCCAACATGAAGATCGGAACTGCATGTGGTGTTAAGTGTGATCTAACCAAACTTTAATACAGATTCAGCATGACTTCCTTACTTTCAATCTGACAATGTTTGTTCAAACTCAGTGATACTGAGAAGTTCCTATGATAGGAGTGTATTTTTGGACACAGAAACCAACAGGCAATTTGTCTTACTTGTTAAAATTTATTTTCTTATATCGTTTCTTTTCCCAGTGTAGTTATACCTTATTAATATATTTTGCACAGATGTGGTTTCGGGTTTATATCACCGTTGTAGTGTAAATGATGCCACTAGGTGACGATCTTGCACTACTTCAGCTTCACATCTATCAAGTGCTGCCAAATGGACCATGGTCCCAGATATTCTGGTGGTCAGAGTATCGTACCTCTAAGTGTACATCTGCTGAGCGGTCCCTGCACAGGGATTGGTGAGCCGATGCCATTCCGAGCATTGACTTCCCGTTTTGGAAGCTGCTGCCATGCACAGACCTTAGAAGTTTGCAGAGCAGAGAACGTTAATTAGAGGAAGAATTGGTCGATGGAACAGTGCACACTGGAGTTGTGCATTGGGACCATGTGGAATCTAAAACGTTGCATTGTCCTGGATATTGAAGACTCTAATGGGCAACTCCCCTGTGTTCAAGAGAGAGATTCGATTAAAGTCGGTGAATTTGGCGGATTCTGCTTCAGTTTAGCTGATAGTTACACAGGAACAGTCAGAGGATTAAAACCTTCTCACTTTTTAACTCTTCCCACATACACGTATACATGCGTACAAACATACATACACGCGTGCATGCACACACATGCTCTCTCTTGCACACGCACATGCACCATACTCCATTGAACATGAATACAAGGTAAATTTGTAGAAGAAAATGCAAGATTAGAGACATCTTTTTCAGTGAGGAGGTTCAGTCTGGAACTTACTGTCTGGAAATATGGTGGAGGCAGATTCAAATGAGGTACTCGATGGCATTAGATGATTATTTGAACAGAAACAATATTCAGGGTTATGGGTGACAGGCAGGGGAACAGCACTACTTCACTATGCTCTTTCAGAGAGTTGGTGCTGACTCAACGAGCCTAATGGCTTTGTTCTGCACTGTAACAATTTTGCAATTAATTGCGATTATTTCACACATGCCCCTTGTCCAGTTTAAGAAACGCCTCATCCTTCTCACCTTACGTTCAAGCCATTGATGTCAACTGTGAGAAACGAAAAACTTGCGTTTATGTAGCATTTTTCACAGCATGGTTTCAAAGTGCCTTCCAGCCAATAAAGTACATAGTTGAAGAGCAGCCACTGCCATAATACAGCAGCCAATCACAGCCCTGAAAGGTCCTACAAAGAGCAATTTGATAATGACCAGACAATCTGTTTTTTTTTTTGTGTGATGTTCACTGAATATCAGCCTAAATCTTGGGCTTCTCTTTAAAATAATTCCCAGAGATCCTTTATATCCAGCTGACAGAGCAAACAGGCTTCAGTTTAATGTTCTGACTGGAGGACCACACCTCTGCCAGTGAAGCGTCCTACCTGTAGTGCACAGGACTGTCAGCTTCTGGAATAATTCTCTTGATCTGTAGGAATGTCCAGGGGTGAGGACAGATTGGAAAGCAGAGTTGAGGCCATAGTTAGATCAGCCACGATCATATTGGCTCACCTCAAGGGACTGTATGGTCATCATCTGCTATTTCTTATAATCTTCTGACTTGGAGGTGAGAGTACGTCCAACTTAGCCACAGTTGAATAGATACAGAAGATCCCTCTCCACTTCTTCAATGTGCAACACTGCCCTTCACTCCAAACGTCTCTTTAACACTTCCAAGGGGAAGGTGGGGCCTAGTGGTATTATTGCTGAACTGTTAATCCAGAGACCCAGATAATGCTCTGGGGACCTGGGTTCAAATCCCGCCATGGCAGATGGTGAAATTTGAATTCAATAAAAAAAATCTGGAATTAAGAGTCTAATGATGACCACGAATCCATTGTTGATTGTCGGGAAAAACCAATCTGGTTCACTAATGCCCTTTAAGGAAGGAAAATGCCATCCTTACCCGGTCTGGTCTACATGTGACTCCAGACCCACAGCAATGTGGTTGACTCGTAACTGCCCTCTCGGCAATTAGGGATGGGCAATAAATGCTGCCTGGCCACCAATGCCCTCCGCCCGTGAATGAATAAATTTTTAAAAACCTGTTTTCGGTGGTGAGTTATAACCCTCCTAATTCTTTTCCCCTTCATGTTGTGCTGTACTGTACAGTGCCTAAAGTTCAACGAAGTTTTTGGAAAGAATTGGAACATTTATAAACCTCAAGACTTCACTAACTATTAAACATTAGTGAGAGAATGTTAAATGCAAAAACCTAGTATGTTTCAAGAGAGCCTGGAAAAATAATGCACAAAGGTGAAGGTTCCTCCCACTCATGAGAGCATTGCTGTCTCTTCCAGCCTCCTGAAACTTTGAAGTATCCAAACTTTAAAGGGTGCATTGAACTTGGAACCCTGAACGCACAGGTGATCAGTCTGTACAACCTGGTCCAAACGTTTGATCTGAACACCACAGCAGATGAGCCCTGCAGGAGGTAAGAACAGGAATGAAATGGGGTGATTCAGTTAATTTCTTTTATATCCAAATGAAGCCCTCCCCCCCAACCCACCTTGTTACAAATGTCCATTCCTGTAAGTATTCCGCATGTCAAACAGTGATAGGGGTTTTTCCCCCTGGCTACCACTGGCTAAATGGGAGCAGCTACATTTCCACCCCACAGTGAGATACGCTGTCATGACTGAGAAGGTGAACAATAAATGAGGTGGCAGAGGTTGAGGCAAACTGAGCCACTCGATGACTGAGGCATTGCCATGACAACCTGCCCATCAATCGCTACTCGTTTCTCCTGTGGTGTAAATGATTGTGACGGTTGGAAATTTGTCATTCTTGTGTTTGTCCTGATGAGTGCAGATCGAAGAGTTTAAGCAGCATTTCTGGCCTTGCAACAAAGAAAGGGGTGTGGGGGGAGGTTTTCTCAGCCATTTCCAGAACAGAAATTTGGCTGTGGGGCAGTTCCTCTGCCATTTTTTCTCTGCTGTTGCTGCTGCCGCCAAAGGGGATTGGCAGCAGGAAGGGGTGGGGTGGTAACTCACTGTGTGGCCCCCACCTCCTTGCTCCATTTTGACGTCTCCCTGCCACATGCCCGCGGGGCCACGGTTATATAATTCATTGTCGTGCCTCTCTGAAAGCTCTCAAAACACAACCAGTCATTTCAAACATGTGGTAACATCCCTCTCCCCACCATCATCAGTGTGTTCGGTTTTATTAGTAGAGGGATTGAGTTTCGGAGCCATGAGGTCATGTTGCAACTGTACAAAACTCTGGTGCGGCCGCACTTGGAGTATTGTGTACAGTTCTGGTCGCCACATTATAGGAAGGATGTGGAAGCATTGGAAAAGGTGCAGAGGAGATTTACCAGGATGTTGCCTGGTATGGAGGGAAGGTCTTATGAGGAAAGGCTGAGGGACTTGAGGCTGTTTTCATTAGAGAGAAGAAGGTTAAGAGGTGACTTAATAGAGACATACAAGATGATCAGAGGATTAGATAGGGTGGACAGCGGGAGCCTTTTTCCTCGGATGGTGGTGGCTAGCACGAGGGGACATAGCTTTAACTTGAGGGGTGATAGATATAGGACAGATGTCAGAGGTAGGTTCTTTACTCACAAGAGTAGTAAGGGCATGGAATGCCCTGCCTGCAAAAGTAGTAGACTCGCCAACTTTAAGGGCATTTAAATGGTCATTGGATAAACATATGGATGATAATGGAATAGTTTAAGTTAGATGGGCTTCAGATTGGTTTCACAGGTCGGCGCAACATCGAGGGCCGAAGGGCCTGTACTGCGCTGTAATGTTCTATGTTCTATCATCCTTTCCCCACCTATCCCCCCCCCCCACCTCACCCCCCACCCTTCCCTTCCTCTTTCCTCTTCGTCAACACCGCTTGTGGCTCTGACTCAACTCTGTTCCTGTTGTAAATTTTAAATAGATCAAAATCACAAAGTTTATTGTAGGTTAGAGGATTCCTGTACACTGCAGCTTTAAGGTTTGAAGTATTTGTGTGAGTCATAGGAACAGGACCAGGCCATTCCACCCCTTCCACTTTACCTTGGAAATCGAGGGTGTGGCTGATTATCAAGTGATACTTTCCCCTGATTTCACACTCGATTTTACCAAAGTACAGCTCAGAATGATACCCTATCAGTCGGCATTCAGTGACGTTCACATCCTGAAGGAGCCGGTAGTTATACAGATGGAAATCAGTTCCGTGTTTGTAAATAAAAGCAAAATATTGTAAATCACGAAATTTGTAATTCAGTTACGGAAAACACTCAGCAGGTCAGGTAGCTTCTGTAGGGCGTGCCACAGTTAATGTTGCAGATTGATGACCGTACGACAGATGACAAGTCATCGGCCTGATGTGTTGGCTCTGTTTCTTCCCTCCACAGATGCTACCTAACGTTCACCAATAGCATTGATTGCTGCTGTAGCAGTCTCCCACAGCATTGTCTTTAATTATTGTGCTCCTGTTACAGGTTCAAATCTACTCAAGGCCCAGACAGTGACAGTGCTTACTTTGATGGCACAGGTTATGCTGAAATCAAAATGCCAGGTTCATTTTCCTCTGTGTCTCGTTTCGAACAAGAGGTTCGCATTGTTTCTTACTCTGGAATCCTCTTCTTCATGCAGGAAAAGGTGGGTCTTTCCCTTCTCATTTTCATGTGATTGACATTAATCCTCAACATGTCCAAACTAGCTGTTTGCTGGCCTGTCCCAGGTTGCTGATCCCCTCCATGTGGTCTCAATGCCGCAAAGTCACCTCGATTTGAATGCCTTCCACCCGGAGTGTGATGCCCCTCGGGGCTAGGCCAGCCCCTGCCCTATAGGTTGAATAAACAGGGAGGATGCGATGCCTTTCTTACTGCATTTCCCCAAGCAGTCTCACCTTGCAAGGCAGCAGGAGAGGGGTCGGCCAGTTACACCATAGAGCTGGTTACTTTGTACAACCCTCCCTAGGCCAGGAATTTTGGGACATGTACGTTTATGTAGATGACTAATTTAACCCAGAGAATGCACCAAATGAAACCAATCCATGCTCCTTAGAATGCCTCAAAACCAAGGGGTTCATTTTTTTTACTGTCCCTTTCCTAATATCTGTGGTGTTCCAATCTCGCTCTGGGCATCAGGGGCCTTTTGGTTCCACACTTAATTCATTTAATTTGTCTTTAATTCATGAATCCAGACACTGCAGACTGTTCAGCTGTGGAAGCAGCACAGACAAACCTCAGCCTCTCCTGACCAGTCAGCTGTGTGCTGCGAATAGGAACAGGGTATTTTCACTCCTCCTCACCAACCCCGCTCCCTCCCGGCCCCACCTGGAGACATGGAAGCTGATTGTAGCAGCCTTTTAACTTATTGTAGACCAGGAAACAAACCTTGAATTATCCTGATCTGGTTCCAAATACAACAGAGAGGCAAATCTAATAAGCCCTGATGAACGATTCTTTTACTGATTACTGTCGCAACAAACAGTTTTTTGTCTCGTGATGTGATCTCTGCTTGTGATTCACACGAGTGTTTTTAGAAGCAGTTTTCTTACAGGGATTGGCTTAG
Source organism: Rhincodon typus (assembly GCF_021869965.1). Lineage (NCBI taxonomy): Eukaryota > Metazoa > Chordata > Chondrichthyes > Orectolobiformes > Rhincodontidae > Rhincodon > Rhincodon typus. The sequence goes on from NC_063350.1 coordinate 16,355,289, forward strand.
CCTTGCATTCATAGTAAATTACCTGCTAAACTTACGGCCTGGTTCGTTAGCTGTGACTGACTCAGTTATCAGAGAATAGTACAAGTCCTACAGTGCCATCGTCCAGCTCCCTATCCCTGCACAATCTGAATTGAAAGGAGATCTGGTCCTCTTTTTAAATCCTAATGCAGCCCATGCTTGTGTAAACCATAAGTACAAATACCAATTTACATGTTTCACTGAGTTTACATCTTTCCGAGTTTCAAATCCTTTCAGCCTCTACGCTGCTCGTTTTATTTAGAACACAGCAGGTACAGACTATATCCTATCTATATTGTAGTACGTGCAGCAAATGGAACCATATCTGTTCTTCAGCTAGAGATAAGGAAAAGTCAGGGAGCTGTAGACCAATTGAGCCTGACATCGTTGGTGGGTAAGCTTTTGGAGGGGATTTTGAGGTACAGGATTTCCAGATATCTAGAAAGGCAAGGACTGATTAGGGATAGTCAGCACAGCTTTGTGTGTGGGAAATCGTGTCTCACTAACTTGATTGAGTTTTTTGAAGAGGTGGCAAGGAAGATTAATGGATGCAGAGGGATTGATGTTGTCTATGTGGATTTCAGTAAGGTTCCGCATGGTAGACTGGTTAACAAGGTTATATCACATGGAATTCAGGGAGAACTAGCCACTTGGGTACAAAATTGGCGATAAGGTAGGAAACAGAGGGTGGTGATGAAGGGAGACAACAAGGTGCAGGGCTGGATGAACACAGCAGGCCAAGCAGCATCACAGAAGGGTTGCTTTTCAAACTGGGGGCCTGTGACCCGCGGTGTCCTGTGGGAATCGGTGCTGGGTCCACTGCTTTTTGTCATTTATATCAATGATTTGGATGTGAATATAGGAGGTATGTTTAGTAAGTTTGCAGATGACACCAAAATTGTTGGCATTGTAGACAGTGAAGAAGGTTTTCTCAGATTACAACGGGACCCTGATCAGATGGACCGATGGGCCAAGGAGTGGCATCTGGAGTTTAATCTAGATGTGAGGTGTTACATTTTGGTAGGTCAAATCAAAGCAGGACTTAAACACTTAATGGTAACATCCCAGAGAGTGCAGCCAAACAAAGAGACCTTGGGACGCAGGTTCATAGTACCTTGAAAGTGAATTTGCATGTAGACAGGGTGGTGAAGAAGACATTTGGTACACCTGCCTTTATGGGTCAGTGCATTGAATATAGGAGTTGGGATGTCATGTTGTGGCTGTACATGACATTGATTAGGCGACTGTTGGAATACTGCGTTCAATTGTGGCCTCCTTGCTATAGGAAAGATGTTGTTAAGCTTAAGAGAGTTCAGAGGAGATTTACAAGGATTTTGCCAGGGTTGGAGGGCTTGAGCGAGAGGGAGAGGCTGAATAGGCTGGGGCTATTTTCCCTGGAACCCTCAGAGACTGAGGGGTGACCTTATCGAGGTTTATAAAATCATGAGTGGCATGGATTGGGTAAATAGACAAGGTCCTTTCCCCAGGATGGGGGAGCCCAACACTGGAGGGCATAGGTTTAAGGTGAGAGGGGAAAGATTTAAAAGGGGCCTGAGGGGCAACTTTTTCATGCAGAGGGTGGTTTGTATATGGAATGAACTGCCAGAGGAAGTGGTGGAGGATGGTACAATTTCAACATTCAAAAGGCATCTCGATGGGTGCATGAACAGGAAGGGTTTGGAGCGATACGGTCCAAATGCTGGCAAATGGCACGAGATTTGTTTATGATATCTGGTCGGCATGGATGAGTTGGACCGAAGGGTCTATTTCTGTGCTGTACAGCTCTATGACTTTATATGATTAAAATTTCCTTCCTGTCTATATAGATACAAACGTTTGACTAAATCAATTATTTTCCAGCATCGTAACAAATCTCTGACCTTTTTACTAATTTTCCGTGTAAACGTAAAGTGACATTGGACCAACACTTCGGAAAATTATCAGCGTTTCTCTACGTACAACCTTCTTTGAGCTTAAATATGTCTTTTGGGACTCAAGTGAAAACAGCAAAAGTTTGCAGTGTTTGGGGAAGCCACTAGAGGGAGCCAATATCAGCTGTGTCGGAATGAATTGCATACAGTATTACAATGATGATCATCTGTAGTATGTTTATTTATTTAAAATATTTTTGACATTTATTGTTACAATTTCCCCACAAACCAGTAACTTAAAGATGAGATCAATTTCCCAATGATCTACAGAAAGAATTGCAGGGCAGGTTTTCAGATTTTAAGACTTTCACAGTAACAAATAAGCTGAAAGCAGCGCACAGGCAATTAATACAAATGGAGAGCTACTTACTCACAATCAAGATATTCTTTATAAAAGGTCTTCGCTTTATATTTTGCTTCTAACAGTCATGAAGATTCTCAAAATTAACTTACATGTTCCTCTCAGTTATTTCGCAAGCTCCCTTTTTCCCACTGTGCCAAAGTGAGCCTTTCATTGTCTGTAGAAAATCATTCCTCTCCGTCTTGAGTCTCCTTGAGAACCAAGTGCTTCATCTTCAAACAACAACCAGTTCTCACCAACATCCTGCTTAGTGGTTAACACTGAACGATAGCACTTGTTTCTGGCTCTCCCCCCATGTCTATGGGCTGGCTTCAGGTGGGCAGCAAGATCTAGAATATTTTCGAGCAATGCATCCCTTTATTGGGTGGAAATGCCTGTAGAGATGGATGAGATTTTCCTTCTTAGAGGTGGGTGCTAGCAACAGTCAGACCTACTGTCCTTGGAAAGATGGGTGTGGAGGCTTCAATGAGTGCCAAGAAGTCATAATTAAACTATTAAGGCTCTCTCGTCCTTTACCCTCTTAACCCATCGTCCTTAATACCACCTAACCACCTCCAAGCCCCATTATGCCACCTCATGTTCCTACCCACAAGACCCCTCGTACAGTCTGTGCCAAGCTATGGCATTTCATGCCCTTTCACCCACTGTACACTGTAGAACCAATGGACCCTACAGTGACAATAGGATGCATTTCTAAAAATAAATGTTCCGTGAAAAAAGAAAGCCCCTCGTAATTTCTGATTTCCTCCAAATGAACCTCCTTTACTGACAGATCAGTAAAGATGTCAATCATTGATACCATTTAATGTATCAAAAGTAGAAACTGGACGTACTTGAGCCTTCATGTCTTGAGTTAATAAACATTATTTAGAAATGATTGGAAAGCTAGAATTGTTAATGTTTTCTCTATAGCTGAGCCATTTCAACATCCAAAGGATTAACTCGGCTATCAGCCAAGATTCCAAAGGAGATTTAACTGACAACATGATGCAGGTTCAGATCCAAACCAGAACTCGCCCTTAATTTGCACTATGTGGACCCAGAATGGGATCAAGAATTCCAGTCATCTGATTCCAGCTCCATTTTCATACTTTCATCACGTCTCCTTGAAACTTTGAATATCCAGCACGTGCTCCTGATTAGCTGCATGGGGCGGCTGGAGCTGCAGATGGACTCGCTATGGAGCATCCATGAGGCCAAGAATGTTGTTGATAACACATTTAGCGAGCTGGTCTCACCACAAGTACGGGCCACACAGGCAAAGTGTTGGGTGACCTCCAGAAAGACCAGTAAGCAAGGGCGGGCAGTGCAGGAATCTCCTGTCTCAAACAGATATACCAGTTTGGATACTGCTGGGAGGATGGCCTCTCAGGGGAAAGCAACAACAGCCAGGTTTGTGGCACCACAGTTGACTCTGCTGCACAGCAGTAGAAGAAGACTGGGAGAGCTTTAATGATCAGGGACTCTGTGACAGCAAATGAGCCCCCTCTCACCGCCGCCCCCTCCCCTGCTCACCACCGCCGCCCTCTGCCCCTCTCAC
>NC_063350.1:16359148-16364213 GCF_021869965.1 Rhincodon typus
CACCGCCGCCCTCTGCCCCTCTCACTGCCGCCCCCTCCCCCGCTCACAACTGAAAAATTCCACTTTTTTAAAATCTGTGTACTGTCTCAGTATTTTCTCCTTAAAAACACGCATCCAGGATAATGAAACAACTGTAAAACGTTTTTTGTAATGTTTTCATTTCTGATTTCTTTTCTGGTCTCAAGTCTACATTATGCTTTTCTTTTCTAGGAAAAGTACCTCAGCCTGACCATCGACAACGGAAAGCTTGTTCTGTTTGTTTACTTAAATAACGAGCTCAAAATTGAGCGCAACAGTGAAAGCCAAAACTTACTCAGCGATGGATTCCCACATCAGGTAACTTTTTTAAGTTAATAAATCTATTTGAAGGGATGGGAGACTGAGTGCAGGACTCTGACTGAGATCGGAAAAGTGGGAGAGAAGCTGACATGAATCAGTGCCAAACCTCAGTTTAATCTTGTGCAGATGGACTGTGTGCAGGAGGACGGGCTGAATTCTGGGATCTTGGGAAATAATGAGTTAGCATTGTGCTGCATCTCCAATTCAATGCATTGAGGCTTGTAGAGGGGTAGAAAAGTATGTCAGGATAACTGTTTCCAGCTTAAAAGGAGCAAGGTTCATGAGAGCAAATGCTAGCTTTTTGTGAGAAACATCATCCTACTATTGACCAGAAACTGAACTAGGCCAGCCATTTCAAAACGATGGCTACAAAAGTACGTCAGAGGCCAGGTATCTTACAGTGAATAACTTACTTCCCATTTCCCCAAAGCTTGTCCGCCATCTGCAAGACACACTATGGATGAGTGCTGTTTCAGCAAGACTCAAAGCTTGACAGCACCCAGGACAAAGCTGCACAAGTGATTGGTACCCCATCCACCACCTTCCACCACACTCCCTTCACACTTTATGCTCAGCACTGGCTGAGTACCATCTACAAGATGTGCTGTAGTAATTCCTCCAACAGTATATTCCAAAGTCACAACCACCAACACCTGAAAGGACAAGGATAGTAGATTTGTGGGAACACCATCACTGCAAGCTCTCCTCCAAGCACCATCCTGACTTGAAATCATTATCACTGTTCCATCAGTGTTCATAGAATCATAGATTCCCTACAGTGTGGAAACAGGCCCTTTGGCCCAACAAGTCCACACCGACCCTCGGAGCATCCCACCCTGACGCATCCCCCTATAACCCTCCTATTGTACACATCCCTGAACACTACGGGCAATTTAGATGGCCAGTCCACCTAGCCTGCACATCTTTGGACTGTGGAAGGAAACTGGAGCACCCAGAGAAAACCCACACAGACACAGGGAGAATGTGCAAACTCCACACAGACAGTCACCCGAGCGTGGAATTGAACCCGGGTCGCTGGTGCTGTGAGGCAGCAGTGTTAACCACTGAGCCACCGTGCCACCCGTTCTTGTGTCAAAATTCTGGAACTCCCTCCCTAAAATTCTAGTTCTAAAAACTGACTGGCCATGCACCCCATAAACTGCAGTAGTTCAAGAAGGTAGCTCACTGCTACCACTTTCAGGACATTTAGGGATAGATAATAAATGCTGACCCAGCCAGCAACACTCACACATCCCATGAATGAATAAAAGAAATGTAAGAGCGATGTTACAACTCCACATCTGTTTGGTGTTTAACATAGAACATAGAACATTACAGCGCAGTACAGGCCCTTCGGCCCTCGATGTTGCGCCGACCTGTGAAACCAATCTGAAGCCCATCTAACCTAAACTATTCCATTAAATCAGCTTCCCCTGGAAGGTGTATTCATCAGCTTGGACCACTTGATCGCGATTTTTTTTTTTTTTCCTTCCTCATTCCAACCAATTGTCTGAAAGTATTTAAGCACCTGTCCTTAAATGTTTTATTAAAACCAACAGCTGTACTGAGTTGCAGGTTGTCTCGAAGTGGTAGAAGAGCCTATTCTAAATTCATTTTTCAGAGTGAAGTCGGCATGCGTTTCCACAAATCCTGTCCAGTTTAAATGGGCAAGTTTGTTGCCCTTAGGATGCTGTGCCACTATTGTGCAATGCACCCTCAGTCCCATTGGCTCCCCAGAGGTGTAGCTGAAACATTGGAAATGGGCTCTGGCATTGTCTAAGGTGTAGAGGGGAGGGAAGCAGGTAGGGGAATCAGTAATGCAAGCTTTGGTTCTGTTCTGGAATCTGTTGGGCTGAGCATATGGGCATTGAATTCAGTGGTTAACACTGCTGCCTCACAGTTCGAATCCACCCTCGGGTGACTGTCTGCGTTGAGTTTGCACATTGTCCCCATGTCTGCGTGAGTTTCCTCCTACAGTCCAAAGATGTGCAGGCTAGGTGGATTGGCCATGCTAAATTGCCCCATAGTGTGCGGGGATGTGCAGGCTAGGTGGATTAGCCATGGGAAGTGCAGGGTTACAGAGGCAGGGTGGGATGCTCTTTGGAGGGGCAGTGTAGACTTGATGGGCTGAATGACCTGCTTCCACATCAGGCATTCTATGATTATCTCGACAGCAATCACTTCTAATAGTGTTCAATCACCTGACTGGAATAACAGAGGTCACAATGTTATTGTTGGTGCTTGCTATTTCAAGGATTCTAGTTGGATAGCCTGATGTCAAACTGCCTTAACTACCACACATATCAGTGGCTCATTACCTTAGAAAAAGTCTACTAGCACTTAAAGTGAAGAATGAAGGATTTCCATACATATAGAACCGTCCATGACCTCCGTAAGAATTCTACAGCTATTGATGCATTTCTTGAAATGTCGCCACCGACACATGGATGGAATTCAGCAACTGTTTTGTACACAGCAAGCTCCCACAAACAGAAATGTAGTAAATTGATCAGATAATCTGATTTTGTTATGTTGACTGAGGGATAAGTAATAGACAGGACACCAAGGTTAGCTTCACTATTCTTTGAAGTGCACCAGATGATGCGTTACACCCACCTGGCAGGGTCTCAGTTTAACATTGTGTCTAAACAATGACACTCCTGACAGAGTGCAGCATTCCCTCGGTATCGCATTGTACTGTCAGCCTACATTATTGTTGTCCTCCTGGATTGAGAGTTGAAACCCCAACCTTCTGAATCAGAGGTGAGAGTGCCAACCATTGAGCCATAGCTGACCTGCAGAGTGGCATTACAATTGGCATTTGTGCAAAAATGTAAGTTATTTGCAACTCCCTACACACAACCTTCCATTTGAATATTGCAAAGATATACTTCAGTTGTGATTATAATGAGAACAGTTGAGTTTGTGGCTGATTAAATCAAAGTGGCCATCATCAGAAAGAGCTTTCATTATGAACAGGGGGCTTCTAAATGGTCTAATATAATTCAGCGAAACTGATTCCATCCACCCTCGATCACTTTATACACAGTGCGTTTGTTTTCCAGATCCAGATAATTATGGTATTTTCCAAAAGAATGAAGATTTACGTGCGTGTGGACCGGAAAACCGTTCTTTCTTCTGAACGAGATGCCTTGCGTCCTTCGATTTCAGCGTATTATCTCGGTGGTGTGCCTGTAGAGAAACTCCCAGACAAGTAAGAGTCAGAAGAGAAATCGATTTGGGGATAAAATCCTAAATGTGTGAGAGAGTCCCGAATTGAAGGCTCCCCAGGAGTTTCTGTTGCCGGCAAGTCAATTAAGTAAAAATTGGCCGTAATGATTTCAGTGGAACCTGTGACAGAACAGATGGTAGTCAATTAAGAAATTGTACTCTGCTGTCTTTGCTTATCCAGGTGCAAACAAGCATAGTAACATAATGGTAATATTACTGGACTAGTAACCAACAGGCCTGGATTCCAGAGGCATAAGCTCAAATCCCATTATGGCAGCTGGAGGAATTTAAATGCAATCACTAGTCATTCGTAAAGATGGAATTAAATGTTAGTGTCATTAATAATGAATGTAGAGTTATTGGTAGTCATCTAATAATCCATCTGGTTTAATTTTACTCTTAAGAAAACTTGGCATCCTTGCTCAGTCTGACCTGTATGTGACTCCAAATCTCTCAAGTTGCCTCTAATATGTCCCAATAAGTCACTGAGCCTCCAGGGTAATTAGGGACGGTCAATAAGTGCTGGCATTGCCAGTGACACTCTCATTCTAAGAATGAATAAAAGTAAAATGGAGGAGTGGAATGTTCGCCTGTAAAACATTCCTCTGGAGTAAGGAAGAAGAGATCCTTTTCGAGCCAGAGAGATAACAAGTTTCGAACACTCCCCAAAAGGAAATGGGAATTTATACGGTTAATAGATGGTCCCTGGGATTGATTTATCCTTCTTAGGGGAAACTGTCCTTCAAGCTTTGAGGCCCATTTTTCAGACCAGGGTTACTTCCAGTCAAACTGTGGATGTGCCAAAGGGCAGAATTCACATGATAACCAGGGAGTTCCTCCCGTCATTCCTTCACACTATCTCCTGGGTGTAAATCATAGAATCCATACAGGCCATTCAGTCCATCAAGTCCACACTGACCCTCCAAAGAGCATTCCACCCAGACTTCCCCTATCCCTGTAACCCTGCATTTCCCATGGCTAATCCACCTGGCCTACACATCCCTGGAGAGTATGGCCAATTTAGCATGGCCAATCCACCTAACTTGCATATCTTTGCACCATGGGAGGAAACCCACGCAGAGATGGGCAGAATGTGCAAAATCCACACAGACAGTAACCAAAGGTTGGAATCAAACCTGGGTCCCTGGGTGCTGTGAGGCAGCAGTGCTAACCGCTGAGACACTGTGCTGCTCCTAAAGCAGGACATAGAGGAATCCACTGCCCCAGCTAATCCAGATTAGACTGGAGGTGGTCCAGTTTCTGATTCAAATGGCAACATCCTGCTATGAACACACCCTGATCTCTGCCCTCCTCCAAACCAGAAATTCTAAGCCAATATCATCCACAGATGAGTGAAAATGTGGAGCCCACCATACACTCCGATGTATCATTATTGCAGGAACAGAGGCTGTTGTGCTATAGGGACAGGAGCACCACCTACCAACTATATAGGTGAGAGTCACTAAATTCTTAAACTGTTCTATAAATTAATATG
>NC_063350.1:16364713-16383698 GCF_021869965.1 Rhincodon typus
GCTATAAAAATGAGCCCATTTGAATGTTCAAAACCCTGTCTTTTTCTCCTGTGGTATTTATAAACCATGCACTGCAAATTTTTTTTAAAAAAAATTATGAAGTTTTTTGTGGTGTGAGAAGACATAGCTGAGTGTTGTTCTGATCCACACAGTTAAGCAATATCTGAGGTTTGTTTTCTAATAACTATTTTCTTAAATGGACTGTGCTTTCCTCTTGCAGTCTGAGGAGCCAGTTCCCCACAGGTGGCTCTATAAAAGGCTGTATGCGCAGCGTGAAGGCTCTGGACAAAAATTTAGATCTGAAACGTGAAAAGACTATTGGGATCAGTTATGGGTGTTCTACAAACTTGCTGGTGAGTCCTGCCTTTGACACATTCTTATTAAATGGCTACAAACAAGAAATGGAACCATTTCAGTACTTGTGCCATTGATTCTGTCACCGTTTGGCAACTGTTAAAGACTTATTGATTTTCATTCGCAGATAAATAAACAGGCGGCGCAGTCCAACTTACCAGTGTTTACCATTCCCTTTCTATCTGTGAGTCCCTTTGTGTGTCTGTAATTGTATGATTGTTAGAAAATCACAAAAAGCTGGTCTAATCCCAGCCGGCCAGTGACTGCCCCATCTGTCTCCTATCAGCCATTATGGAAATGGGTGAAGGTGTCATCAACAGTGCCACCAACAGGACTGACTCATTAATAATTTGTTCACTGATGATCTGATTCTATTTGGCTCCAAACATTGTTCCAGTCTTTCTTCAAATGCAGAAGAAAGAGCTAAATTCCATTTGTTACATGGAAGTGACTGTCATTGACATGAAGGCAGCATTTGACTGAGAGTAGCATTAAGAAGCCCTGGTAGAATTGAAGTTGGTGGCAACTGGGCAGAGAGAAGAGGTTCTTTCCACAGGCTGGGGCCAACACCAAAGAAGGTTGGCTGCGATTATTGGAGCCAATCATCTCAGCTCCAGGACATCTCTGCAGGAGTTCCTCAGGTTAGCGTTCTAGGTCCAATCACCTTCAGCTGCTTCATCAATGACCTGCCATCCATCATAAAGTCAGAAAGTGGGAATGTTTGATGCTGATTTTAAGCATTGCTTGTGACACCTCAGATACTGAAAGAGTTCATGCTTGTCTGCAACAATTCTGGGACAATAAATGATACATAGATTTGTCCCTCTGGTGTTAGCAACTGCTCATATCCAATGAGAAAAGATCTAAAGTCCTCAGCTCTACCCCTTGCCTTGTTGTTCGATGGTATTGCCATCACTGAATCCTCTGCCAGCAAAATCCTGGGATTGCCATTGATCAGAAATTTAATTGGAATTCCCATATGTGTACTGAGGCTGCAAGAGTAGGTCCAACACTGCAAATGTTCTGGCAGGTAACTTGCATCAGTACTCCCCAAAGTCTGTCCACCATCTACGTGGCGCAAGTCCATCAGGAATGTGATGGAATAGAATACTCTCCACCTGCCGGAGCAAATGCATCTCTAACAGGAACAACAACCATGACAAAATGGCCTACTCAATCGACATCGCATCTACCCCTTAAGTATTTATCCCCTCCATCAGCAGCACTTTGTGTAGCAGCAGTGTGTACATTCGACAATATGCACTACAGCGACTCACCAAACTTCTATCTACAGTACTTCCAAAGCTTTTGCCTCTATTGCCTAGAAGGACAGGGCAGCAGATACATATCCATGTGTTCCTCTCAACTCGCGCACCATCCTAAACGTGCAACAGTACAGTTCTATTGGTCAAAACCTTGGAGCTCCCCTCCTCACAGCACTGTGGGGGCTTCTTACACCACATAGTGTGCAGCAGTTAAAGAAGGTGACTCACTACTATCACCTCAAAACTAGTTCAGGATAGACAATACATGTTAACAATGCTTGCATTCCAAGAGCTAATAATAAAACTTCTGACTGTAGAGGCGGGGGAAAACAAGTGCTTTCAGATTTTTAGAATACTTTCGCAAGTCCCAGAGTACATTAACTTTCGTACCAAGTTGCACAGCCTCCATATTTTATCACTGTTTCATTGAGTATATTTTTATGCTGCCTGGTCAGGTATATTCATTCTAATGTGTACTGTGTGCAGCCTTTGAGTCCTTGTCATTCCAGCTAATGGGTGATCATTTCAGGTATCAAGTTCGAACTCTATTAAAATACTGAATTATTTATTTTAGATTAGTTAATGCCATTTATTAGTAAAGCAGAGCAAGCAAATTTGATACAAGCACATTAAAAAATAATACAAACTTGTTTGAACAATTTCAGGTGTAATCTTGGGAAAAGAAAATGTAACGCTGTAAAACATCAGGTTGAGTTTAGGTTTGAGCGCTTAAAGTTCATAGACAATAATAGCTGTTAGGAAAAGAAAATGATGTTAATGTAACATATCATTGTGTGTTTAAACCTATACAGTAATTCATATTGTTTGTTTTCAAGACTCTCACAGTTTGCAACATTAAAGCCATCCAATTAAAACAAATCGTGAGACTGATGTGGGAGAGTTTTGGATATTATGTCTGACTTAAACAGTGTTTCTGTTTTATTGGGAAGGGAAGGAAGAGAAAAACAGAAGTGGCCACAAAAACTGTGGAAAGGCAATTATAATTATTATACCTTTATGCTTTCTTCCTTAGTTAAATGTACGCACCGGCCGGGTTAAGAAGCTGTTGACGATGTTTTTCCTGACAGTGGTTTAACATTACTTCCCTCTGACTTCATTGTGTATTTCATTTCAGGTGTCACGTTCCGCAGATTTCAAAGGCCAGGGATATCTGAGCCTGATCCCTCAGAAGGTCCCCATGCTTCGCAACAACTTCATTTCAGGATTTGGCTTCCAGACCCAGCAGCGGAATGCCCTGATGTTTTACTACCCCTTGCCGGTAAATGTGAAGCGTTAATGAGAAATGCTAATGTTAACAGTTTGTGTTGGTCACACAAAGGGTGGAAGCGATTACCACTAGAAAGGTGCAAAAGGTTAGAATCTTGAGGACTCAATTTCTTGGAAGTTAGGGCAGAGCAGGACTTCAACTTACTGACAAGTCCAGTTGCTGAACCTACACTCTGCCCTCAACATGCCCCTCATAAATCCAAGGGTAAATGAGGCATGGAATCAGCAAATATAGATATTTTGGGCAAGCTGGAATTGAAATACCAAGAATTTGGATGTAACATACTAACGTGCGTAGCACACTCAGTGCCAGTGTTTCCTTGAGTTTTCATGCTTGATATTTGCCTGAAACCCTGGTAACACAGTTGGGAGTTCATAAAATCAAGGAATTCAAATCCCAAATATCTGTTGTTGACTTGTACCTTTTTCGTGTCAGAATTTGCAATGATTTTGCTCAATTTCAACAAAACAAAGAATAAAGTTTACTCGTACAAACAGAAATTGTTGGAGAAACTCAGCAGGTCTGGTAGCATCTGTGGAGAGAAAGCAGAGTTAACGTTTCAGGTCCAGTAACCCTTCTTCACAACTGAACTGAAGTTCTGAAGAAGGTCTGCTTCCTCTCCATGGATGCTGTCAGGCCTGCTGAGTTTCTCCAGCAATTTCTGTTTGTGTTTCAGATTTTCAGCGTCCACAGTATATATATTTTTTTTAAATTAAGTTTTGTCTATTTGTTGATGGTGCTGATGCAATGAAGTAATTCATGTCCCAGAAGTACGTGCTTGATTTTGAGATTCAACTAGTCAGGACATATGACACATCTAGATTAGAATGACAATGTGCCACCATGCATGGTTAAAATATGCGAAGTTATAGAAATATTCAAACTCCAGCGCAGACACAGATGGTTTAACAGATCCAGTTTTGTTAGTATAAATGACCACATATATTTCGTTATGGACTATAAACTGGAAAATGGGAATTGAACACCACTAAATTACCAAAAAATACCTTAAGAATTTATTCCTGCAATTTGATCAAGTCAGATTATGTGTTTTTTATTCATTCATGGGATGTAGGCATCACTGGTTGGGCCAGCATTTATTGCCCATTCCTAGTTGCCCTTGAGAAGATGGTGGTGAGCTACTGCCTTAAACCGCTGTGGTCCAACATTGCGTTATCATAACTAAAATGAAAGGAACTGTGAGAAATAACTCCCCAGCTTACAGTCTGGACTTTTGGTCTACAGAATTTTTTTCTCTATGTATATTTTTACACCGTAATATTCGAGTCAAATGTCTGTTTTGTCTGTCTCATTCATGAGTGGATGTGTATGTGAGAGAGATTTTAAAGGGATATAGTTTAAGTCATATAGTAGTAAATTAATAATGCTTTTTTTTTGTTCCCAGTTGTTAATGGATAAGTTTGCTTATGATAAATATTTATTTCCCTCAATGATGGAATCTGGTGTGAATTACATATTTCCTTTACCATCTTGTTAGTTTAATTGGACAGTTACACCTTGGTGACAGCTTCTGGAATAGTGCAGTTCTGTTATCGGCACACTGTAACAATTTAGGTCTTAACTTTATATACGACTATAGTTAGCCTCTTGGTGAACTTAACCATCTTTTTTCTTTACTATATTAGGAAGGAAACTGTCAAGTATCTCTGAAGCAGGGATTAGTGACACTTAAGGTGTTTAATACTGAAGTTAAAAGTCCAACTGAGTATACAGATGGGAGCCCACATTATGTCTCTTTCTCCATCATAAATGAACAGTAAGTTATTTGGCTTTCATAACTTTCAAGACTTCTAAAGGTAACAAGCTAAAACCAATAAAAAGCAGAGGATTTCTAGAAATACATAGCATCTGTGAAAAGGAAATTCTATTGTATAGTTATTTATCCATTGCAATAATTGAAAATATCCCTTTGCCCAGAAAAGTTCTACAAGTTTTGGACGAGTTTTGTTGCCAGGCGGTTCTTTCTAATTATTCTTTCAGATGAGGTATTTCACCCTGACGCTTCTTGTGTTGTTCCTGCACTTTTTGTGCTATATAAGATGAGGGGCATAACTGCTTACGAATGGAACTCTTACAATTTTGGACACTTATGATCGGGTGTAGCATAGTCAGGTGGATAGCCAATCCCTCGAGTCTTGTGAACCATATGTCTCAGTGCATATTGAGGTGATGTGTTACAAATCACTCAAAAGTCTTAATTGCTGTAATGACCTACACTTAACATACACGTTTTAGTCCGGAACTTTGGATTGTGATGCCAGAAGTTCTCAACATTTATTTCCAACATGTGGCTGACTAGGAAACTCTCTTGCTCATGCTGCTTGTCATTGGTATCTGTTGGAAGGATTTGTAGGTTGATAACCAGCCCATTTACAGAAGAAATAGGAACAGGAGTAGGCCATTTGGTCCCTCAAGCCTGTCCCGGGCCCCTCTCCTCTTTGGTGCCAGCTTCTCAAAGCCGCCAACTCCTCAATATCTCAAAAAGCTCATCCATATCCTCCTTTAAAAATTTGCAGTTACCTAGCCTCCACACTCTTGAGGGTAGAGAATCGGGACAGACACGGGCTACACTCTGGGTGGAAAAAAAACCCTTCATATCTCAATTTTAAACAAATGACCCCTTATTTCAAAACTCTGTCCCCTAGTTTGAGATGCCCCCATAAGTGAAAGCATCTTCTCAAAATCTACCCAGTCAAGCCCCCTCAGAATCTTGTGTGTTTCTGTAATATCACCCCACATTCTCGTAAACTCTAATGAGTAAAGAGCAAAACAGTTTTGCCATTCTTGACAAATCAACTGTTTTATCTCAATGTGGAGATGCTGGTGTTGGACTGGGGGTGGGCAAAGTCAGAAGTCTGACTTCTGACTTTTATCTTGAGGAATCAGTCAAGTGAGCCTCTTCTGAACTCTCTCCAGTGCCAGTTCAGTCTTCCTTTCTTGAACAGGGGCATCAGAGTGTTTTTCAATCCACTAGAACCCTCCTAGAATAAAGGAGTGGTTTTGAATATATCAACCAATGCTTCCAATATTCCCCTGTCCTGAGGAAGGGTGACCGGACCTGAAACGTTAACTCTTTTTTTCTTTCCAGATGCTGCCCGACCTGAGCTTTTCCAGCAACTTTGTTTTTCTTCCAATATTTTAAGCTACTTTCTTTAAAACCCGTGGGTACAGGCTGACAGATCTTAGTGACTCATCTGCCTTTAGTTCCATTAGACCGATGCAAACTGCTATCTCACTATTGCCCATTCTTAATTCCCAGTTCCTTCTTCAAAGTGAGGCAGTGAGAAAGGGACTCACGGAGTTCACATCTGAGAGAGGCAAAGAATTTCTTCAAAGTTGCTCCTTTCTCCAGATGCTGCCTGGCCTGCTGTGTTCTTCCAGCCTCCTGTTTGTCTAACCTGCCATTCCTTCCATTGAGTTTGAAATTCTACCACTTGTGATCATTCCCTGCAGAGGGTCCTTAACTGCAAAATCTCTTATTAATCCTTCCTCATTACACATTATTAAGTCTAAAGTAGTCTGTTCCTGGGTATGTTGTACATTGTACTGCTACAGGAAACGATCCCTGATGCATTTCAATTCCTCTTCCATGTTACCCATCCCCATTTGATTTGTCCTGTCAATATGCAGATTAAGACACCTATGACATTTGTAATCTCCTTCATGCCTCTATCGTTGCCCAGTTTACACTTTGTCCTACGATAGGGCAACTTTTTGGGGGCCTTTGACAACTCCCACCTGTGACTTATTTTCCTTGCTATTCCTTATGCCCACCCATACTGATACTGCATCATGAACCATTGAACTTGTATCTCTACCACTACCATCATCACCACCACCACACTGATTAACTCCTTTATTAACACAGCTACCTCACCTCCTTTGTGCCTCTCCTTCTCACATAATGGATGTACCTTCCTTGGTCCTCAAGTCAAACCAGCAATGCCTGGTTCAGGGCCAGAGAAGCTACTCTCTGTGCCACAAGGCCTCCAATCTCCACTGTGTTCGTGTTTAATTTTGTACCCTGTAGCTTCAGGGTTGAGATTGCTAATTAGATAGTAAATTAAGTGCACTTTGGTTTTGGAGGCCTGTGCTATCTAAGCTGAACTGACTTCCCCAAACCCATTTTGCAAAATTTCCTTACAACTGGAATCGGTTCAGTCCCAAACGACTGAATTAAATTTGAATTCCTGTCAGGAAAGTATCTCGCCCTTCCTCGGTTCCTTAGCATAAAAAGTAAATAGTTTTGTATCAACAGAACTAACTAGTTATCTTTTTTGTTTTATAGAATTAATTGAAACAATTGTTAGGTCTTTTTGAAATTTGATTTCATTGAGTCTGGATCTAAACTATTTTCTCATAGTGCCTTTAAAGGAATGTGCTGTTCTGATTTGACATAGAAATATGTTGGTACACATAACTAACATTCCATATCTTGTTGCCACATATCAGATATGTGAACAGGACATTCCCCTCCTTAGAGAATCTAATAGTTGTTTACAGTTCAGAGAGAAGACAGCGTGCCATTACGTCTATGCTGGCCACAAGAGTTATCACGTCTCCTTGTTAAACTTTCCTTTTAAGTCCCCCTTTAAGATACCAGATATCAGATACCAGAAAATTAATCCTGGTCAGATTCAAAGTAGGATCTCTAGGTGATTATAATCAGCAGTTTGGATTTAATCTTTTCTTGGTCTCCTTCAACGAAAGAACTCCTATTGTACATTTGGCAACATCAGGACATTTCGTGTTACTTTGCATCTGGTGAAATACTTCTTTGAAGTTGCAGTCAGAACTCAGCATTATCATTTTGCTTTCCTCTCTAAGGATTAAAATGACCATTGATGATCAGGAAGAGCAGGAGTCAAAATTACCGAAGAGAAAACGACGCCAGTCTAGAGAGATTGAGAAGGGGCAGGTCTACCTTGGTGGTGTGCCAGGGACTGATCTCGATGCCAACCTGACTGGTTGTATCAGCAATGTTTTCATTTATCGGTGAGTTATGAGAACCTACAGGATTCATAGAAACAGTGCTCCGTTTATGAGGCTGAGTAATAAGAGTTGGTTGATTATTGCGTTGAATAATTGGAGTTTGAAAGCACCGTACTTCTTTAAGTTTTACAAAACACAATTACAAATGTCACTTGATGTGCAACAAATTTCATTCTGTGCCTTATTTAATTGCTTTTCACTGCTTAATATAATCCAAATGTTCTTCTCAAAATACTGAACTGTTGAATCTTGCATTTACAAAGGTTGGCAAACCTGATGTTCATTTGGTTACCATGACAGAATACACTGTCCTTGTGTTGCTTGTATGTTTTATGGGGTTGATTTTAAAACCATTGTAAGTTTTAAAGCTGCAGAGCTTGGAACAAATGCTAAACAATCTCACCGGCTGAAGACAGGTTTTACTTGAATGTGACTGGTCTACTTCTGACCTGAAACAGGTGAGAAAAGGAGGAGCTTGGAGAACCCTTAGTTACTCACCTGCTTCCGTGTGAGACATAGGGAGATGGTTTTGGGAGGGTCTCATAGGGTTTGGGGAAGCTGCCCTCTCCTTGTGAGGTTCAGTTGAGCACTCGTGCTGCTTCAGGCCTCTCACAAGAAACTTTTACACATTTTGGTCTTTCCCCATTTGTTTCTAACCAGCATCAGCTTGACAACAATGTGGCAGCTCTCCCACACTAGTGGAGCATTAAATTCAACACTGCAGTTCAAGATAACTTCTTTTTATCGGTATTAGCAATAAGAAGGGGACAATAGAGTGCAGCTGTAATAGAATGGAAGACAAGGGTGACTGAATGGTAAAACAAATGGTATGTGTGTGTCAGAAGAAGGGAGGTGGTAATAGAACAAGAAACAAACGTCAGTCTAGAGGAGGTATAAATGGCTAATCTATAACTGTCACAAAAAAGAGCTTCAATCCAAAAACACAAATAAAACAAAGCAAAATGAATTGGGAAGAGATAATGATCTGAAATTGTCAAACTCTATGTTGAGCCAGGGAGGCCGTAAAGCACCTTTTATAAAACGATCATGTTTCTTGAACTGGCATTGGATTTCAATGAATAAAAGTAGCAGGCCAATAGCTGAGAGCTCAGCGTGGAAGTAATTTAGTGGCTTTGGAGTCCAATAGTGATTGTAACATGTGAGTAGTAGATTTAAACCTGAGATAAGATGTTACTTCTCTCAAAGGGTCGTGAATATGTGGAATTCACTGTCTCAAAGTGTGATGGATGCTGGGACATTGAGTAAGTTTAAGGAGGACACAAACAGACTTTTAATTAGTAATAGGTTGAATGATTATAGGGAATGGCAGGGAAGTAGAGTTGAGATCGAGATGAGATCAGCCATCAAAAAGCAGAGCAGGTTCAAGGGG
This sequence comes from Rhincodon typus, assembly GCF_021869965.1. NCBI lineage: Eukaryota > Metazoa > Chordata > Chondrichthyes > Orectolobiformes > Rhincodontidae > Rhincodon > Rhincodon typus. Next base: position 16,374,024 of record NC_063350.1, read on the forward strand.
CTGAATTGCTGCCTCCTCCTAGTTAGTTCTTATGATATTAAAATATCATCATGATACGAACATTTCAACTTAGTTTTGGTGGAAGTAGATCAAAGGTAACTTTGGAAAAAGGAACTGGGTAAATTCCTGAAAGGAAACATTTTCAAGGATATATGGAAAGTGAGACTATCAAATAATGCTTTTAAAAAGCCAACACAAGTATTGTTGACTAAATGTCCTGCTGTACCAATCATTCAATGATTCAGAAATGTTTTCGCTGACATTCCGCAGTGTGTATGCAAACAAATGAATGCTTTGTGTGTTTCTCACTTATTTTCTCGTACAGCGAGGACTCAAATGAGCAATCAGTTGTAGATCTCCAGAAGCATGAGGTAATGGTTGGGGCAGAGTTAAACAGTTGCCCCAGTGAAAAGCCACCCCAGCAGATCCGATCGCACAAAAAGGAGAAATCCAGACAGGTAAATGAAACTTGAGTCAAACACTTGCATGTCACTATCCCAGGCCATTAAGTTACAAGCATTCACAGATGTAAACTCTGAGGTCTTTGCGGTTAAATCAATTCAATGTTGTACCTCAAGATTCAATGACATTTTCTACAATTTCTTGCATGCATGTTGCAACCGGTAGTCCTCCTTCTGGGCAAATGCGTACATTTTTGCTTATTTTTTCTTTGTCGAGCTCATTTTAAAGAATAATGCTTCTCTACTTCATATCTGTGAGCACCTTGTGTTTAATAATCATCGCAATTTTCCATCTGATTTGAACCTTGAAGGCAATAACCAAGCTTGAGAGCAAACAGCGACTTTCCGAAAGTTGCCAGTTGCCAAAACAGCCAGCTATTGGTGATGCTCATTATTTCAGGGGCTCCCATCTCAGCCGTCTGGAGTACGACAATATCCCAGATTCATTCCAAATGAGGTAAGATCCTCCCAAAAATCACTTCTTCTTCTTCTTCTTCTTCTTATCAAGTGACTTTAGCCATTCAGTTGAAGCAGTCGCATTTCTTTTCATTGCTTTTTTGCATTATTTCCGTGTTATACAATCATAGTTATACAGCATGGAAACAGACCCTTTGATCCAACTCTTCCGTGCCAACCAGATACACTAAATTAATCTAGTCCCATTTGTCAGCATTTGGCCCATATCCCTCTAAACCCTTCCTACCCATATACCCATCCAAATCTAACTATAAACACTGTGTGTCTGTAATCGCTCTGCATGTAAAGTCTAAACTGCTTTTCTGATCTTTCTGTCAAAGTGGCAGTTCATCACTGGATCCACTCCCCCCCACCCCACCCCCGGAACCCTTCAAAATCCTGAATTACTATTGATCAGAAATGTAACTCAATCAGCCACATAAAGCAGCAAGAACAAGTCAGATGCTAGGAATTTTGAAACAAATAACTCATCTGAATATTGAAAGCCTGTTCACAATTCTGGAGTTTGAAATGAGTACTTTCCGCTTAGTTGAACATGTACAATTCCAACAACACACCAGAAGCTCAACAGTTTCCAGGAAAAAGCATTTCACTTAATTGGCACACCATCCTACACATTCCCTGTCTCAACTACAGGAGTACGGTGGTAGTGTGTACCATTTACAGGATACACTACAGTAGTCACCATGGTCCTTCAATACCACCTTCCAAATGCCCAACCATTACCACTTAGAATAATAAGTGCAACAGATGCAGGGGAACATCGCCATCTGTAACTTCCCTGTAAGGCAGCTAGCATCCTGATTTGGAAATGTATCACTATTCCTTCTTTGCCAGCTGGGTCAAAACCCTGGAATTCATTCCCAACTCCACAAGGACTGTACACTGCGGGGTGGGGAGGGGACATGGTGGCTCATTTGTTAGCACTGCTTTCTCACAGCGCCAGCCGTGGGTGACTGTCTCTGTGAAGTTTGCACGTTCTACCCATGTCTGCATGGGTTTCCACTGGGTGCTTTAGTTTCCTTCCACGGTCCAAAGATGCGCAGGTTATGTGGACTGGCCATGCTAAATTGCCCATAGTGTCCAGGGATGTGCAGGTTCGGTGGATTAGTGATGTAACAAGGGATAGGGTCAGAGGCTGGGTCTGGGTGAGATGTTGTTTTGAGGGGGCGGGTCAATGCAGACTTGAATGGCCAAAAGGCCTCTTTCCGCACTATAGCGATTCTGTAATTCTGTGACTAAAGTATTCAAGGAGGCAGCTTACTAACACTTTCCTGAAAGCAAGTAGGAATAAAAAATAAATGCTGGCCTGTATCCCATGAATGAATATTAAAAAAATCTGAAAGGTTACAGACAGCTGGTTTTTCAGTGCATCAACTCTTGACTTCTGTTAATAGAATCATCCTTCTTTCCAATTCAGAATCTTGTACCTGTCAATAATCTGATCAGTTCCTGCTCTTCATCACTGTTTCACTGGATAATGTAAGGCCAAGTTTATGTTCAGACGTGCCTTTTCTTGCCAATCTATCCCTGGAGCTCAGCCAACTCAGTCATGTATGAGCCTATTGATTGATGGCCTAAAGGTCTGGAAAATATACTTTGTTGTTAACTTGTTAGTGAATAAATACTGATTCATGATAGTATTTTGAGTTGTGTAACTTATGAAAATGAAAGTAAACTTTGTATGAAACCTTGGGTAATTCCTGACGTAAGGTAATGGATATAGAAACGTGAACATAGGAGGTATAGTTAGTAAGTTTGCAGATGACACCAAAATTGGAGGTGTAGTGGACAGTGAAGAAGGTTACCTCAGAGTACAACGGAATCTTGATCAGATGGGCCAAGGAGTGGCAGATGGAGTTTAATTTAGAAAAATGTGAGAAGCTGCATTTTGGAAAGCCAAATCAGGACAGGACTTATACACTTAATGGTAAGGTCCTGGGGAGTGTTGCTGGACAATGGGACCTTGGGTCCAGGTTCACAGTTTCTTGAAAGTGGAGTTGCAGGTAGATAGGCTAGCGAAAAAGGCGTTCGGTACGCTTGCTGTTATTGGTTATTGAGTATAGCAGTTGGGAGGTCGTGTTGCGGCTGTACAGGACGTTGGATAGGCCACTATTGGAATATTGCATGCGATTCTGGTCTCCCTGCAAGAGGAAGGATGTTGTGAAACTTGAAAAGGTTCAGAAAAAATTTACAAGGATGTTGCCAGGGTTGGAGGGTTTGAACTGTAGGGAGAGGCTGAATAGGCTGGGGCTATTTTCCCTGGAGCATCAGAAGCTGAGAAGTGACCTTATAGAGGTTTATAAAATCTCTATTTCCCCAGGGTGGGAGAGTCCGAAACTAGAGGGCATAGGTTTAAGGTGAGAGGAGAAAGATATAAAAGGGACTTAAGGGGCAACATTTTCATGCAGAGGGTGGTGCATGTATGGAATGAGCTGCCAGAGGAAGTGGTGGAGACTGGTACAATTACAACATTTGAAAGGCATCTGGATGGATATATGATCAGGGATGTGGGCTAAATGCTGACAAATGGGACTGAATTTATTTGAGATCTGGTCAGTATGGACAAGTTGGACCAAAGGGTTTTTTTTCTGTGCTGTATATCCCTATGACTGTGTGTATTGTAACATAGGAGGACTTTATAATTTTAATGTGTATTTGTGGAAACTAGGAGACTTCAAGCTGTTTTCTTTATGTTGCTTTTCCAGGTCTAGGTTTTCTTTGGAAGTTCTCTGTAATTCATCCCATGGGATGCTTTTCTACGTATCCAATGAATTGGAAACTTCCTTCATGGCTCTCTTGGTTTCCAAAGGCCGTTTTGTTTTCCTCTTTGATATCAAAGGGAAAAGATTGAGAATTCCAAGTAAAGAAAAGTGTACCGATGGGAAGTGGCACACAGTAAGTAATGCAAACTTGGAGTGAAAGGCCTTTAAAATCATTTCTATTTGTGACCTATCTGTTAATTTCTAGTTATTAAAACTGTTTTCTATCTTTTGCATGTTAGAATGACCTCGGACTACCAGTGCTTCACATTTTCCATTTACATTTCATTTCTAATTTAAAAAAATGACATACAAGAGCAGGAGTGGACCATTCAATAAGATCATAGTTGATCTTGGGCTTCCATTCCATTTTTTTCTGCCTGTTCCCCATATCACCAAAGGTCTGCCTAACACAGCCTTAAAAGTATTCAATGATGAAGTTTCCAAAACCCTCTGCTGCATAGAATCCCAAAGATTCACATTCTTCCTGAGTGAAGAAATTTCTCCTTATCTCAGTGCTAAAAGATTGACTGCTTACTTTGAGGCTGTGTCCCAGTGTTTGCGGTTCCCCGACCAGTGGAAACAATCTTTCATCATCTGTCATATCAAGCCACCTTCAGAATTCTGTACACGTCAATGCAGTTGTCATTCATTTTTCTAAACACCATTGAATATAGAGCCAATTTACTCCAGCATCACAGGACAACCTCATCCCAGGGATCAATTTAGACAAATTTCATACACTGTCTCATAGCCATTATGTATTATGATTAAAGAAATCCAAACAATCTTTCAAATTTGAAATTATATTTTAACAATGATTTGACTTTATATTCCCAAATACATCTTAAATATATACTAGTTTATAGGATTCCTCTGAGGGTATATATAACATGCTATATAAGAATGTTATAATCTTGTTTCAGGTCAGGTATTTTAAACTGGTGTAACACATTGGTTTTTTGGAGATCAAGGGCATGAGGCTCTAGTCGAGGTATCTCACAAGTGGGAACGAGATAGATTGTTGCCTCATTGCAGTTTATCCAGTTACGCCATTAAGAAAAAAATGTTGAAAGTTATTGCGATCAGAAATTTCTATTACAAGCCTTTTTTTTAAAACACCTATCTGTAGTGGAAACTCCAGATCTTGTGTAAAGAGGTGAATGAAATTTAGTGTTCCTGAAATCAGATCTACACGGAACTACAGAGCAGTAAGATGCAAACTCAATCCATAGTTTCCAGTTTGATCTGTGTCATCACAGACAACTATCCGAAGACTAAGTTCTATCCACTGAAATATCATGATGGTTGAAATCTTCAGGATACACAGAGCTCCTGTGCACTGGATGAAGCACACATTGGGAAAAGGTTTACAAGTCAGTTCACATTGGGGTTCCTCAGATGGAGATAGCTTTGTGTTGGGGAATAACCGACAAAAGAAGGGATAACTTTGAAGAAAGAACTGTAGGGAGATTTATAATGGAAATGAATCTTAAAATGATTGGAAACCGAAATAAAAATGCTTGGATTTGAACTGCATCATTTAGATTTTTCTTTCTGACAGGCTCACATATATAAAGCAGTAATGCTTGAAGGACAAAACTGTCCTCATTCTAAAGAACAGAAGAGACTCATTATTTGGTCTCATAAACCTTCATTCTGTGTATTTATTTCAGCTAAAAGTCAAATGGCATTCAAGAAAGCAATCTTCAATGGCTTAGAAACTTGACGGTTTAGCAGCCATTTTGCAAACATTTAACAACTTGCTAAGTATGTGACAGACAGGAAGTGCACGCACTTTCTGGATGTGCACTTCCAGCCATACTGGTTAAAGAACTGGGTCATCATGCAGTGCTGCCTATGCTCAGGAAGAACCAGACTACAGCTAGCAAATATTGAGTACTCTTAGCTGGAGGAAGCAATACTTAAAGCCCCATGGTCGCTTCAGGTAGCTAAAAACATGGGGCAGCACGGTGGCTCAGTGATTAGCAGCGCCAGGGATCCGGGTTTGATTCCACCCTCGAGCGACTGTCTGTGTGGAGTTTGCACATTCTCCCTGTGTCTGCGTGGGTTTCCTCCCACAGTCCCAAGATGTGCAGGTTAGGTGGATTGGCCGTGCTAAATTGCCCATAGCGTCCAGGGTTGTGTAGATTGGTGGGTTGTAGGGGGGATGGGTCTAGGTGGGATGCTCTGAGGGTCGGTGTGGACTTGTTGGGCTGAAGGGCCTGTTTCCACACAGTAGGGATTCTATGATCTATATGGCCAAACCTGTGTGCATTGATGTTTGAGTCCACATTTACTTCAATCATAATCAGCTTTAAATAAAGAAGTTTGCATGTCTCAATACAAATTAGAAGTGCAAGTAGGCCATTCACCTCTCGAGGCTGCTCCACCATTCAGTAAGATCATGGCTAAACTGATTACTCCATATTCCTGCTTAGCACAATAACCTTTCACCCTGTTGCTAATGAAGATTCCATCTACCTCTGCCTTAATACTCGAAGTATGTTTCTGAGAAGATGGTTGAACCAAAATTCCTAAGAGACTCAACCCTCTGAGGGAACATGTCTAACCTCTGAATTAGATGAGCAACCTCTTATTTTTAAACAGTAGCCAATGGTTCTCTATTCTCCCGCACAAAAATTACCTGCATAGGGTTCAAAATGCGTTAAGTTCATGTTTCATTGCATCAGAATTTGCCTGCGATGATGAATTGTATCATTTCTAGATATTTTTCAGTAGAGACAGAAACCAAGGGCAGTTGGTGATTGATGGTCTCCGAGTGCAAAGCAGCACAATTTCGGTCACAGCTCCTTTAGACGTCAGAGCTCCATTCTATGTGGGTGCTGTACCAAAAGGAAAAGCAAGGAGGATTGCTCAGGTATATAAAATTTTGTTTAAGTTAATTGCAGATGTGTTTGTAATCATTTGAGTATGATGCAGAAGACACAGACAGGCAAAGGTTGGTGTGACAGGAAGAAAGTTTGAAATCAGGATGGGATAGCAGGTCTCACCGCATGTTCTTTTGTTTTGTGTCTGTAACCTCCCTAAACTGACAGAACAATAGATGAAAACCCAGCCTTTGTCATATCATACCTGTTGATTCGTTGCCTAATTGTTCTGGCATCCTGAAATCCTAACATAACACCCTGAAGTGTTTGTAATGGTTTGGCATCTTTTCAAATCAACATGAAGTTGCTAAATCTTTGCTTGAAAGGGTCTTGATCTGACCATTTCACCCAAGTAGACATTTTCCTGTAAGCCTGCACAATGAATGTTGGCCTGTTTCCCATCATCCAGCAAAGTCAAAGGATGTGTCCCCACAAGCAGAACTGGATAGCAGTTATCTTCCAAGCTTAGCTGTTGTGCCCTGAAATTAGCTGATTCCTCGCTATCAATTCAGGATCCACAAAAAAACCAATTGAGCTCAATAGTAAGGATTGTATGAGTTGTTCTTGATGTAGATATGATGATTAGTTTTGATCATTGATTAAAGTTGAGGCCTGCCTTTTATTTCTACAGGGTATTCCTGCTGCTAAATTCAGTGGTTGTATCCGAAAATTCCAACTAGATGGAAAGATTATGGATCCTCCTTCACGTACATATGATGTAGCACCATGTTTTGAGCGAAATTTGGAAATGGGAACATTTTTTTCAGTCGCAGAGGGCTATTTAATTATAGGTAGTAAAAACCTAATTTACTTCATACTAGCCAGCCCTTCGAGATGCAATGAATTTGCTTTTTAAAAACTATGATCATATTTCCAGTCTTCTATCTGAATTATGTTTTCATTTTGTTTTCTTTCAGTTGATAAACCATAACTTCATGCCTCAGTTCTCATTAATATCTGCTATGGGTTCTCGTATTCTCTTCTGACTCTAGAACCCTGAATGGCAGAAAGTAAAGTCTTTTGAGATCATGCTCAATTCATAATTATTCACTTCTGAAGGAAGGTGTCAAATATAACAACAGTTAATCTATATTTTGCCCTCTTCTTATCTTAATTCTTCTGAGCTGGCTTCTGTGTTTGATGGGTTCCAGCAAGATTCACAAGATAGTAATTAGGAGGGAGAAACCAATATTGATTTGTCTTTCAAATGTACTAACACTTACTTTCAGTTCTAATTGTCTCCTGCCATATTATTTTCTTTCAGATGAGTCTTTTAATTTGGGTAAAGATTATGAGCTAATGCTTGAAGTGCGGCCCAGGAGTTTGTCAGGTGTACTTTTCCATGTTGGTAGAAAACAAAGCCTTTACTTCAGTTTGTACATTGAAAATGGGAAGGTGAGTAACTTTGTTTCTTCGTTTTGAGGCTGGGAGTAATCAACTTTTGTTTAAAGTTCATTGTTCAGAACAAAATTTAAAGTGTGGGTGCAGATGAAGTTTTATTTGGCTCAATTATGATTGCTCTAAAAAGATCTGTTCGGATTTTAATCTGGAAATGTAACCCATCATATCCAAATAAAGTGGCGTTGTTGCTTTCCTAACAGAGTTGTCCAGATTATCTGAGATAGTAAGAACTGCCGATGCTGCAGTCAGAGATAACAGTCTGGAGCTGGAGGAGCACAGCAGGCCAGGTAGCATCAGAGGAGCAGGGAAGTTGACGATTATCTCCCCCTGTCACTACCACAGACAAGAAGGAATGATGCCAAATACTTTGCATCAGGTTACTTAAAACTCTGACAATAGTATGTCACAAATATCAGTGCTCAAAAGTTCACCATAGGCACACACATTTTTATTGGATTATGCAAAATGTTCATACTTTCTTTGGTACTTGCAAAGACACATTCTGCCATGTGTTCAGAGCATTTTATACATAATTGCAAGTGAGGAGAAATGACTACCAAGATTTTATAAATCCTTTCAAAATCAAAATGGTTACAGTACAGAACATTCAACCATCATGTTTGTGCTCATCCTACCCTTTCCCTGTCACACTGAAATTTTTGCTCTCCCAATAATTACACTGTTTCTTTCAAAAGTCTTGATTGAATCTGCCTCCATAACACATTTAAGCAATGCATTCCAGATCCTAACCATAAGCCTCAAGAACTTCATTGTCACCTTTGGTTCTTTCACCATTCACTTTAAACCTCGTTCTTGTCCCTTATGCTATTGGGAACAATTTCCAACACCTGCTCTGTTGAGATCCCTCATATCAGCTTCTCTGATCTATCCACAGAACTGAAATACATTATCCCATTCTCAATTACCTTTATTGGACACCCTGAATGATTACTTCCTTCTTAAACAGAACATCTCCAAAAACTACTTCACTCTTAGTAGTGAATGTTGAGCTGGAAAGAATTTAGGAAGTGAACTAACAAAACAAAAGTACTTATTTTACAAAATGTTTTTGAAGAATGTGAAAGATGTAGCATTATCATGACCAATATCTCCCTAAACCTAGGCCATGAATTAATGAGTAGGTCTTGCCGCTACTGTGCAGCATCTTCCATTTGTTGCCTCAACTTGCAATGAACTCTGCAAGCATGGAGGGTTAGGATGCTCAACGCTATCAACAGTAGGCCATGGATCAAAATATTTGCATATGACATTTAGAAGCATGACTTTTAATCCTGAAGTTCAATACAAAGTTTAAATGAACAGTCCAAGACTCAGCTTCTCTTCGTAATCAAGTGAAGCGCTTATGTTAATAAGTAATTATTTTAGCTCTGTTTTTCATGCAGTGTATGCTATATGCTGGGTTTCTGGTGTTCTGCACAATGACTTTGTACCTTGTGTTGAACTTGTATCTTCCTTTTTTTTTAAGGTTATAGCACAGTTAAAAAATGGAGCTGGGGAATTCTCTACGGTAGTCATTCCACAACAGTCTGTGTGTGATGGACAGTGGCATCGCATTGCAGGTAAGAGTTAAGCTTGCGCTTATCATCAGATGGGCAGTCAGTGCAGTCCTGAGACTGTTTGTTTCATTCATTCTCTCATACATCTACAGGATGGAGACCCTTT
>NC_063350.1:16384198-16407782 GCF_021869965.1 Rhincodon typus
AGTCTCACTTCTGTCATGAACAGATGCATTTGCAGCAGACAGATTGGTGAGGATGAGGTCAAGTATATTTTTCCTTGGTTCCTTCGCCACCTGCATCAAGCACAGTCTAGCAACTATGTCCTTTAGGACTTGACCAGCTCAATCAGTATTGCTGCTGCCAAGCCACTCTTGGTGGGGACATTGAAATTCCCACCCAGGCTACATTCTGCACCGTTGCCACCCTCGATGCTTCTAACAAGTGTTGTTTAACATGGAGTACTGATTCATGAGCTGAGCAAGGAGGACGATATGTGGTAATCAGCAGGGGATTTCTTTGTCCGTGGTAAACCTGATCCATGAGACTTCATGTGTCTGAAGTCAATGTTGAAGACTCCGGCAACTTCCATCTGACTATATGCCTCTGTGCTGACACCTCTACTGACCTTCCAGAGGGACAAGACCTATCCAGGGATGGTGATGGTGGAGTCTGGAATATTTTATAAGAGGTTATTCCATGAGTATGAATATGTCAGCCTGTTGCTAGACTAGTCTGAGAGACGGTACTCCCAATTTTGGCACTGGTCCCCAGATGTTAATGAGGAGAACTTTGCTAGTTTGATAGGTCTGTTTTAGCCATTGTTGCTTCCAGTGCCTAGGTCAATGCCAGGTGGATTATCTGGTTTAATTTATTTATTGAGACTTTGTAGTGACTGATACGTTGATTGATACTGGCTTGCTAGGCCATTTTAGAGGGCAGTTGAGTCAAGCACATCTAATTGTCATCGTTAGATTCGTGATTCCAGATATTATTATTGTTGTTATTTTTAACAGCTTTTTTTTAAACCATGTACCTACTGAATAACTGGATAAATAATCTCATGGTAGAAATAAAATAGATCTATTCTTGAATTTTGACTATGAACATTCTAGTTTTCCTTTTATGAAGATGTGTGCTTTTTTTTTGAGCTCAATGCACAATTGTATTTTAAAGCTTCATGGTGAAAAATCAAATGAGGGTTCACTTCAAATTAGAAGCTTACTGCAAGTATAATGGAACTTTCTGATGACACTGCAAGTGTTCTACTTGAAACAGACCGAAGACCTACCTTTTTCAGCTGAATGACCTTCCCTCCATCATAAGGTTAGAAGTGGGGATGTTCACCGACGATTGATTGCACAATATTCAGCACCATTTGTTACTCCTCGGATACTGAAGCAGTGCATGTCCAAATGCAACACGATCTGGACAGTATCCAGGCTTGGGCTGACAAGTGCCAAGTAACATTTGTGCCACACATGCCAGTCTATGACCATCACCAAAAAGAGACAATCTAACCACCGCCCCTTAACATTTAATGGTGTTACCAATACTGAATCCCACACTGTCGTCATCCTCAGGGTTATCAATGACCAGAAACTCAACTGGATTCACCACATAAACAGTGTCTACAAAAGCAAGCTAGAGGCTAGGATTACTGTGGCGAGTAAGACACCTCCTCAGTTTCCATAGCCTGTCCACCATCTAGAAGGCACAAGTCAGGAGTGTGATGGAATACTCCCCATTTGCCTGAATGGGTGCAGCCCCCAACAGCACTGAAGAAGCTTGACACCATCCAGGACAAAGCAGCCCACTCGATTGGCACTGCATCCACAAACGTCCAATCCCTCCACCACTGATGCTCAGTAGCAGCAGTGCATACTATCCATAAGATGCACTGCAGAAGTTCACCAAAGATCCTCACACAGCACTTTCCAAACCCATGACCACTTCCAGGTCGAAGGACAAGGGCAGCAGATATACGGGAACACCGCCACTTTCAAGTTCCCCTCCAAGCCACTCACCATCCTGATTTGGAAATATATTGCTGTTTTCTCACTGTCGCTGGGTCAAAAATCCTGGAATTCCCTCCCTAACGGGATGATAGGTCAACCCACAGCAGGTGGACTACAGCTGTTCAGGAAGGCAACTCACACCTACCTTCTCAAGGGCAACTAGAGATGAGCTACAAATACTGACCAGCCAGCAATGCCCACATCCCACAGAAATGAATAAATAAAAGTCCAGTTCCTAGTAAGCATGCACCAGTATCTAAACTCCTTCTATAGTTTCTATCAATTGTACTTTCAATCAGTCATAAGATGGCAGATGGGAAAATGGGGAAAAAATAGTACGTTTGTACAATAAGAGATGCTGTTTTGAGTTTGGAGTTGAGGAACATTTTTGAAACAATAGAGGAACTTTACTCTTCAATCTAGCTGGGTATCTGGTTGTTTTGACACTATAGCCTGAAATGGGAAAAGCTACATTCCCCAAGAATGTGTATTTCACATTGATCAATGCAAAACCTGTAGTTCTTCTCCCTAATTTTTCTTCATATCAAGAAGCGGTAGTAGGTGATTCATTATTAAAACTGGAGGAGTGGACAGTCACCACTTCTAACTCACCCTTTTAATAAAACTTCTATGCTAGACTAACATTCTGTAGTTGTACACCCAGCTTTTCAATCAATGTGCTTCATAATAATCTAAATTCTTGTAGTCCTTTCCAAGTGGAAATGGGAAAAATTTTAAAATTTTATGTCAATTTATTAATACTTACAGCTGATTAGTAGTCCTAACTTTAATTTGTAATGTGTCCTTTTTTTTTTTTAGGTAGTAGAACATCGAGACTCCCATAGAAAAACAGATTAAGGAACAGTACTGTCTAAAGAGAACAATGTACTAAAGTGCCTTCATTGGAAAAGAAACGAGTTTTAATTTGTTGTCAAAGGGAGGATGAATAGTGAGGAAGAGTTTTATGATGCCGTTACAGGCAAGTATCTGGAGTGTCATTTGACAATCTCATCCTGTACCTATTGATACTTGTTTTAAACATTACTTAATCAATGTTTGTCGTGAAGGAATGAAAGCCAAAGCTGCCAAAAGCTGTTTATGTTCTATTCCAGGTTATTGGGCAGTAGCTTACTGTTCCTTTTTTGAGATACTACCACAAGGCTCAGTTCCTTATTCCATCATTCTAATTATGAAGACAAATTCTAAAACAACTTCAGAAGCCTCCAAAAATGATATTAATACTAGAGTATTATTGATAGATACTTCTAATTATTTGAAGATACATCTGTCAGTAATTTGATTATGTATATAAAGAATCTCTAATTAGGGATAGGTGAGTGTACCTAAACTCTCATATAGTAAGAGAAAACCCTTTGGAAAATTATAGATGTATAATCCCTATGAGTGAAATCTCACATGCATGCGTCACTTTCTGGGAGATATTATGTTAGTGTAGAGTAGGTTACATATTTTCTAATATATGTAACCTGTTCCTAATTGGTTGATTCACTGAATTGTTATGGTGCAGAAGAAGACCATTTGGCATATTGTATCTCTGTCAGCTTTCGAGTGAGCACAGGGACTTGGTGCTGAGGGGAAAATATATTTGGTGCCTGTTACGCCTGAACATGGCTACTTCATGGGCCAAATTCAATATCTAACAGACTCCATTAATAAGGCATGAAAATAGAAGCTGCTGGAGAAACTCAGCAGATCTGGCAGCATCTTTGGAGAGAGAAAAACACTTAATATTTTGAGCGCCATATGGCTTCTTCAGAATAGAGCGACTGCTAAAGGTTATATCCGTCTCTGAAGATTAATATAAAACGAAGATGGTTACATCAGGATGGCGTCAGGGCCTTCCACTCCTTCCTGGAAAGAAGGCCTGACACATTCCATCCACCATCACTCTTTTTCTTACCTGGCTGAGCTTGTTCTCACTTTGAACAACTTCTCCTTTAACTCCTCTCGTTTTCTTCATGTGAAAGGTATGGCCGTATGGGCTCCAGTTTTGCCTGTCTCTTTGTGGCTAGCAGTCTTGTTCCAATCTTATTCTAGTCCCTCCACCCAAATCTTTCTCCAGTACATCGATGACATTATCAGTTATGCTTCCCTGACTTGTTTGGAATTGGAAATATTTAGTAATTTCACTTCCAGTTTCCATCCTGCCCTCATCTTCAGCTGATGTATCTCCGACTCCTCTCTTGTCTACATCTGGGGATATACACTACAAACCCACTGACTCCTGCAGTTATCCCAACTATAGTGGGAAGCCTTCAAAAATGAGATAGTGAGAGTCCAGAGGCAGTGTGTTCCTATTAGTGGGAAGGGTAAGACTACTTGGTGTAGGGAATAGGGAATGACTAGAGAAGTTGAGGCTCTGGTCAAGAAAAAGATGGAGGCAAATGGCAGGTATAGACTGGTGGGATCGAGTGAATCCCTTGGAGTATAAGGGCAGTTGGAATATATTTGAGGGAAATAAGAAGGGCAAAAATAGGACAAGAGATAGTTTTGACAAATAGGGTTAGGGAGAATCCAAAGATTCCACAAATACATTTAAGGGAAAAAGAGTAACCAGGGAGAGAATAGAGCTCCTTAAAGATCAACAAGGCTGTCTATGTATGGAATTGCAGGAGGTGAGTGAGATACTAAATGAGTATCTCGTGTCAGTATTTACTGTGGAGACAGATATGGAATCCAGAGAACTTGGAGAAGTGTCCATATTTACAGAGGTGGTGCTGGACACCTTACAACATGTAAAGGTGGAGAAATCCTCGGGACCTAATCAGTTGTATACCAGAACTTTGTGGGAAGCTAGGGAAGTGATTGCTGGGCCGTTTGCTGAGATATTTATATGATCGATAGTCACGAGTGAGGTGCAGGAAGACTGGAGGATGGCGAATGTGGTGCCATTATTTAAGGAGGTAGTAAGGAAAAGCCAGGGAACTACAGACTGGCGAGTCTAGTGTCAGTGGTGGGTAAGTTGTTGGAGGGAATTCTGAAGGACAGGATCTATATGTATTTCAGAAGGCAAGGACTGATTAGGGATAGTCAACATGGTTTTATGCATGGGACATAATGTCTCTTTAACCTGACTGAATGTTTTGAAGAAGTGACAAAGAAGATTGAAGGCAGAACAGTGGATGTTGTCTGTATGGACTTCAGCGAGGTGTTCAACAAGGTTCTGCATGGTAGACTGGTTACCAAGGTTAGATCACATGGAATCTGGAGGAGCTAGCCAATTGGATACAAAATTGGCTTGAAGGTAGGAAACAAAGGCTGGTGGTGGAGGGTCGTTTTTCAGACAGGAGGCCTGTGACCAGTAGGGTGTCGCAAGGGTTGGTGTTGGGTCTGTTGTTTTTGGTCATTTATGTAAATAATTTGGATGTGAATATAGGAGGAATGGTTAGTAAGTTTGAAGATGATGCCAAAATTGATGGTGTTGTGGACAGTGAAGAAGGTTATCTTGGAGTACAATGGCTCCTTGATCAAATAGGCCGATGGGCCAAAGAATGGCAGATGGAGTTTAATTTAGATAAATATGAGGTGTTGCATTTTGGTAAGGTGAATCAGGGCAGGACTTACTGGTTGGCTCCTGGGGAGTGTTGCTGAACAAAGACACCTTGGGGTGCAGGTTCATAGCTCCCTGAAGGTGGAGTCGCAAATTGACAGGGTAATGAAGATGACATTTGGTATACTTCCCTTTATTGGTCAGTGCATTGAGTATAGGCGTTGGGATGTCCATGTTGTGGCTGTATAGGACATTGGTGAGGCCACTTTTGGAATACTGCATTCAATTCTGGCCTCCCTGCTATAGGAAAGATGTTGTTAAACTTGAAAGGGTGCAGAAAAAATTCACAAGAATGTTGCTGGGGATGGAGGGTTTGAGCTATAGAGAGAGTCTCAATAAGCTGAGACTTTTTCCCCCTGTTGCTTTGGAGGCGGAGAGGTGACCTTTATACAGGTTTATAAAATCACGTGGGGCATGGATAGGATGAATAGCTAAGGCCTCGAATAGGGGAGTCCAAAACTACAGGGCATAGAATTAAGGTGAGAGGTGAAAGATATAAATGGAACCCGAGGGGCAACTATTTCACAGAGGGTTGTGCGTGTATGGAATAAGTTGCCGGATGAAGTAGTGAAGGCTGGTACAATTACAACACTTAAAAGACATCCGGATGAGTACATGAATAAGAAGGGTTTAGAGGGATATGGGTCAAATGCTGGCAAATGGGACTGGATTAATTTAGGATATCTGGTTGGTGTGGATGAGTTGGACCAATGGGTCTGTTTCTGTGCTGTATGACACTATACATCCTCAAACTCTGCTTCCTGTAAAGACTGTATTCTATTGTCCCTGGTTTCTCTATCTCTGTCGCATCGTTCTAATGATGCCACCTTCCCTGTTACCATGGATAACAATCCTTTATCTATGTCTGACCTATCTCCCGCACTTCTGCCCTCACTACTCCCTCTCCTGCCACAACAATGGGTCCTTAGTTACCACCCCACCAGTCTTCCCATAAAGATTGTAAAGTGGCTATTTCAGTCACCTCCAACGAGATGCCATGATCAGCACATATTCCTCTCCCCTCTCGTCAGCATTTCGAAGGGAACATTCCTTCTGGGACAATCTGGTACACTCCTCCTCCATTCCTAACATCTCTGCACACTCTCACAGTACCTTCCCTGGAATCCCAGAAGGTATAATACCTGCCAGTTTGCTCCTCTTTCTCACCATCCAAGGCTCCCGACATGCCTTCCAGGTGAAGCAGTGATTTACCTGTACTTCAATCAACCTAGTCTACTGCATTCACTGCTCATAATGTGATCTCTACATTGTGGAGATGAAATGTAGGCTGGGTGACTACTCTGCAGAACACCAACGTTCTGTCCTCAAAAATGACCCTGAGCTTCATTTGCCTGCCACTTCAACACACCACCGTGTTCCCACACCAGCATTTCTGTCATAGGCCTGCTGCAGTGCTCCAGCAAACCTCGGCGCAAGTTCTAAGAACAACGTCTCACTTTCCATTCTGCGGAAGGATCACTGGACCTGAAACGTTAACTCTGATTTCTCTCCATAGATGCTGCCAGACTTGTTGAGCTTTTCCAGCAACTTCTGTTTTTGTTTCTGAATTATGGCATCCGCAGTTTTTTTTGGTTTTTATTTCATTTTCCGCTGGGGGGACTCTGCGGCATCGATACTCAACATTAAGTTCAATGACTTTAGAGCCCAATTCTATCCTTCCACAACTTTTTCTTCCCCACCCCACACCCAGTCCAGTTCTGGCATGGGTTGCTTTTAGTACAGTCATCAATTCCCACATACTCTTATGCCCATTTCACATTATATGGGTTGCATTCAGCGCAGCTAACCCATTTTCTCACTCTTAGCTCTTAGTATCACTTACAGTATTTGGCTTTTCTTGTATCCTGGCCTGCTATCCATCATCTCCCTGTTTACTTATCTCTTTCATAACGCTGTCTCGCTCGGCTCCATGTCCACCTAACTGCTTACCTCTCTCCCTCCTACCCCACTTCAGCATTAGCATAAATACAGAAAACTTTTTATTAACTGGCACCTTTGGGACCAGGAGTGTGCCGTTTGATGAAATGTTATGATTGATTAAGTGGACCTCTTGATCAATGTAAAAATACATACTGAATAGTAGAAATGTAATAAACTTTTATTTACAGCATAAGTCACTGAAATAATAATACAACTTTGCCTTTAATAAAACTTACCGGCAGAGAACCATCTCAGTCACTCTTTACTGCCTACTAAGACATCGTGGAGATTGCAAAAATGAAGTCAACATCTGGTAGTTCAGGTATATAATTTTGCTGGTTTAGTGAGTATGCCAGTTCATAAGATGCCAGTTAAAACAAAGTTTGCTGTACCATGTTACAGTTCTGATGAAGAGTCACCAGACTTGAAACGTTAACTTTACTTTCTTCCCACAGATGCAGCCAGACCTGCTGAATTTCTCCCGGCATTTTCTGTTTTCGTTTCTGATTTCTACTATTCACATTTCCTTCAATTAATAAGGCAGTCATGTTGAATAATTCTTCTGCCTTCGCTAATAATTTTTGCATTTATTTTCAAAGCAAGATGTCAGTTTTGGGAAGTTTAATTCTGCAAGGTCAAGATCAATGTGTACAAATGATATTTCTATAATTCTTCATAGTAATGTAATCTATATATAAGTAAAGCAAATGGCCAAGTCAAGTAATTACCTAGCTTTTTTTTGATATGGGATTCCTTATTTGTTTATTTCAATTTATTTTGTACATTTAAATTATTTCCTTCAAAGACAGATGTTTTTTGTTATCTTACAATCATTGAATGTTTTGAAATTGTTTTGCCATGTTAGCTACCTCTGTCAAAAAGGAAGAAAGAAACTGACTGCCTGATACTTGATGCAAAATTTGTAGAAAACGAGAGAGAAAGTTAGTTATTTTCCTTATTGGATATGGTTACCTAATGTTAACAGAAGACATAGAACATGGATTGCATTTTCATATTCATTTGATAATTTTGATAAAGCCCAGCTTATAAAATAAATCAGAATTCATTATGTGTGTTATTACTCTAGGGTTTGAATCAGATGATTCTGAAACCAGAATGGATCCAATGGTGTCAGATGATTCATTGAGTTTGTTCAGTAAAAGTGAAAGCAGTGCATCTGAACAAAATGTTCACAACAGAGAACCAACCCAAGAAAATGGAATTAAGAAACATAGGTGAGTTCAACTGATTGGTTTACAAAATTTGCATAATATGTGACCTAATTGAATAACATTAGGTCAAACTTTAAAAATGGGAAATAAAGATGGATCTGATCAGTTAGGTGGAATAGCATTTTTCTTATTCCAATAGTATAATAATTTTTTCTGGCACGATTCATTTTTGCAGTATTTTAGAATTCTGTAATAAAGAAGAATTATTGCGTTATAGCATGTTTTAACCCTGTGAGTCCTTCAAGATGCATCTGTCTACTGTTTTCTTTTTTGTTTTTGTTACAGAACTTCTTTACCAGCTCCAATGTTTAGTAGAAATCAATTAAGTTTGTGGAGTATTTTAAAGAAATGCATTGGACTGGTAAGTATATATTAATTGGCTGATTCAAAGCAACTTTAGACTTGAAACTGAATGTTGTTTTTCATTATGGTACTGACAGTGATATTCCTAACCTTTTATATTTACCCCTGATTTGTTGTTGACATAAGTTTTGGGTTTTGTCATTGAACGAACCAGTTACACACTTTGTAAGTTTTAACAATTTGTCAGTGTTTGATCACACTTTCCATTTCTAAACTGTCCAGCTGAAGATGACCATGTACTTGCTTTCTTCTTCTATTATGTAATCAGTCATAGCTGAAGTATCTTCAGCAATGGCTTCTCTACAGTTCCAGACCTTAACTTCCTGAAGACCTCCAAAACTTTTATCATTGACTGCTCCCCCTTCCTCACCTACTTGCAACTGCTTGATGTTTTTGTCCAGTGTAGGTGTTAGCTAGGTCTATCACTCTTTCAATTCTTCCATTGCTTCTGTGTGTCAGCTACTTGCCCAATATCTAGAATGAAGCACTTTTTCCTCCAGTTAAATTTTGGGAAAACTGCCCTACTCTGGCCAATGTTTCTAGTATGTTTTTGCCACTTCCACACTTTGACTATTCCAACATTCCTGACTGGCCTTCTATCGTTCACCCTCTAAAATGTCAGATGACCCAAACTCTACTGTCACTTAATGAGCAGTCATTCTGTTCGCTCATCGTCCCATTTCTTGTTGACTTATGTTGGCCTCCAGGCTTCCAATCTAAATTTCTCCATTTCATGTTCAAACTCACTTAATGACTTCACCTCCCCATGTTTCTGGAACCTCTCTCCGTATTACAATACCCTGAAAATTACGCTGCTTCTGCATGCCCTCACTCGATTAAACACATGGTCATGATAGCTATGTTTGTTCTAAACTCTGAACGTCTGTCTCCAAATCTATGCACATCTATCTCTTAAGGCCGTTCTTAAAGCCAACGTATCTTCCCAAAGTTTTGTTACTACTTTAGCTCAGGTTCAGTTTTACTTGTAAAATCTCTGTGCAATACCTTAGGATATATTAATACATTAAAAGTGCAATACAAGTATAAGTATAAGATGTTGACACTTGAAAATACGGATAGAAACCAAAAAAGGCAGAAAAGAGGAGTGTCCTTTTTCTGCTGCATACTTTTGATAGCTTTTCTTTTAAAAAGAAAAAAAAATTCTTTTGCCTTTAGTTAAACAGTGCTAGGAAAACGCTCTTAAAGTTGTTCATTGGAGCAGGATTTTCCTGCAGGCTTTGAAGCTTTGATGTTCAAATGAGGCTCCTGAGCCAGCCCTTGCTGCCAGTGAAACTAGCACAGAGATATTCTTGAAGCAGCATCCGGATTGATTATTTTTGAAATTGACTGCTAGATTAGGCTCAAGCAGAAGGCCAGGTACTCTAGAGTCCTCTCTGTTAAGAGAAGCCTCATGGTTGCACCCCCAAAGGGAAATTAAGTTTAGGTCATCGGAATGAGGGAAGCCCTTGGGCCCTAAAAATTGGAGGGGGATATCCTTCTGGATTGCTTCACAGAACCCTCTTCGGGTGCTGAAACCTCCTGCATTAGACGCTAGCACCTTCTGTACCATGTTGAGTGTTCACCTCCACCAGCAAAATAACTCCCAATCAGTCCTCGATTATATAAATTGACTGCCTATCTCCGTGGTGCAGGTAGCTAGCTTGTTATGTATTATAAAAATTGACTGTCTTCATTTTTTGTCTTTTAGGAATTGTCAAAAATTACTATGCCCATTATATTCAATGAACCTTTGAGCTTTCTGCAACGAATTACAGAATACATGGAACATACGTATCTCATCCACAAAGCTTCTATGCTTTCTGATTCAATAGAAAGATTACAGGTAGGTGTGTTTTGATGGTTCCAGCTGAAAATATATTTGTTTTCTACCTTTCATAGTGGATCTGGTCGAGAATTGAAATAATGTTGTGTCAAGTGTGAAGGCTAAAAGCTATAAGTGAAACCATTAGTAATGGTGAAGGGTGTGAGAAATTTGAGATTAAATATATTTAATCTGGTTTTAATTTGATTTGAGTCATGAACCAAAATTGTTAGACTCTGCCAGTTTGATATGCAAATAAAGTTGCTGAATTTGCAACATTCCAAATATTCCAAAGAGATGTCAGATGCAGCAAAATTAAAGTGATCTCTGATGCTTGCCTAAATACTACATAGGGATAAATGCAGGGAAATTGGCCCTTTTTCAATTGACTCCATTGCAGCAATGTTAAACAAATGTTTGTGGCATTTGGCAAACTTGTAGTTTTAACCCGTTAGCTTTAGAAGGAGCTTAAATGAGCTGATAGCTACATTTCTGTAGGTATCACTTTAAACTTCAAAGTCTTTCTTTTTTATATTTCTTGCATAGACTGTAGCTGCATTTGCAGTTTCTGCTGTCGCATCACAGTGGGAAAGGACTGGAAAGCCGTTCAACCCACTACTGGGTGAAACCTATGAACTTAGAAGGTGAGAGAGAAATTGCAAGGTTCCAAATAAATAACATCTATCAGTACTAGTTACATTGGTTCCCATAAAACAGAGCCAAAGTAGGGATCGCGAGCTCTAATATTGCAGTGGCCATTGTAGAACTGAATTATAATAGCTGTGTTCCCGTTCTAATAAGCCCCTGCTCTTGGAGAAGGGCTGTGGCAATTTTCAAAATAGAATCACAATTGGAAAATGTTTGAGAAGATGTGTAATTGCTTCAAATCTGGAATTGCTGTAAATGTAATAACTTTATAGCTGCAGAACCCAAATGCAAGAAGTTGGCTAATGAAAGTTTGTTGGTGTTCCCCTTTAGAAATAATGGCAGGTGTAAATTCCTTTGATAGAAATGTTAATAGTAAATCTTTTCAGAATAATGTGGAACTTTGGGGGCGGGGGGAAGAAAAAAAAATGTTGGTTTTTACCAGGACATTTACTACTGAATGCAGTTATTTTACTTAAAATCGTTGTTCATTAATGGAGTAAATGCTTGACCATATTTCCTGTGGTTCTCTGTCCTCTGCCCCCTCCCCTCATCCTATCTCTCTGTCTGTCTCTCCCTCGTGCGCTCTCTCTCTCTCTCTCTCTCTCTCTCCCCCTCTCTCTATCAGCACATCTTGTGGCTAAAAGTGCAGATTCAATAAACAGCTTGGCTCCAGATAGTTTGTGATACAATTTGAATCCGATAGGAAAAAGTGTGTAGGTGATGTCTGGCTTCTGCTGAAATTGTCCACTTTTGTAGAAAAGTGTTGAAGTTGGATGAGATTTGAATTTTGCTTGAGTATGAGACATGCTGACCGAATTCATTTTTTTATTTTTGAATTGTATTGTGCTAACAGTTTGTCTATTTGCAAGTTGATGTTTGTAGTGACTAACTGTGAAGTTTTTTTAAAATTTACTTGTGGGACATAGGCGTCACTGGCTAGCCAGCATTTATTGCCCGTGCCTGGAAATGAGACGGCCTTGAGAAGGTGGTGATGAGCTGCCTTTGTGAACCACTGCAGTTCACATGTTATAGGTTGCTGTACCGTCGGGAAGGAATTCTAGGATTTTGATTCAGCGTCAGTGAAGGAACAGCAATATGTTTCCGTGTCAGTCAAGTCAGTGGCTTGAAGGGGAACTTGCAAGTGTTCTTGTACATCTTCTGTCATTGTCTTTCTGGATGAAAGCAGTGAGTTTGGAAGTTGCTGTCTAAGGATCTTTGGTGAATTTCTGCATTGCTGCTTTTGGATAGTAGCAACAGTGTGTGCTGAACGACAATGGTGGAGAGAGTAGTTGCTAGTGGACGTGGTACCAGTCAAATGGGCTGCATTTTTCTGGATGGTGTTAAGATGCTTGAGTGTTGTTGGCACTGCCCCTTTCCAGGCAATTGGAGAATATTTCATCACACACCCGACTTGTGCCTTGTAGATGGTGGACAGGCTTTCGGAAGTCGGGAGGTAAATTATTCACCACAGTATTCTAGCCTCTGACCTGCTGTCACAGCCACTGTGTTTACGTGGTGAGTCCAGTTGAGTTTCTGAGTTTTGAGGTGTCTTATCTTATGCAGTTTAGTTGTGTAGCAACTGAACAATCTTTTTAAAAAACTGGTGATTTAGCTCCTATTTAAAGATATACTAAATTTAAACCATTTGGAAAATTTCCAGAATTAAGCTGGTGAAAGTGAAATGTTTATACCTTAATTGTTTTGCTTTCTTTTTTGGTAGGAATGATCTGGGATTTAGGCTTATTTCTGAGCAGGTTAGCCATCACCCACCAATCAGTGCATTTTATTCAGAAGGCGTAAATAAGGATTTCGTTTTCCATGGTTCTATCTATCCAAAGCTTAAATTTTGGGGAAAGAGTGTCGAAGCAGAACCACGTGGAACTATCACACTAGAACTTAACAAGTAAGTATGTTTATAATTTTGAGTATGGAAATCTTTGTTTACTTTTCATCTCAACACAAGTTTTTAATTATTGAATGAGATATCTGTAGTTTAAATAGAAGAAAACATAATATTATTTGTGAAAAGGATGATTAACATTTCATAAGGATTACCTGAAAATTCTAACTTAGCATATTAACTGTAAATCTCTTTGTTAAAATCACCCTATTAAATCAGTTGTTACAATGAAGATGTTAATATTGTAGCTTACATTTGGATAAGTTATCATTCTGTAACTTGGAGTAGTTATTTTGTATGATTATAATTACTAGTTGTTTAGAGAAGACTATTCTCCCTCATCTTGGGGAAGATGGACTATACTGATCCATCTACACTATCTTCAAAATCTTCAGTTAGACTCTTTACTCGACTATTAGATCTATCTTGTTTCTTCCTGAACAAAAATTGATCCAGCTATGTGCAGAATGTGTTTTGTTTACAAATAAGCATTGTATATGTCATTCAGACCAATATTTCTCAATATTTGGGGCAGCATGGTGGCTCAATGGTTAGCACTGATGCCTCAGTGCCAGGAACCCAGGTTCGATTCCACCCTCGGGTGACTGTCTGTCTGTGTGGTGTTTGCATGTTCTCCCCATGTCTGCATGAGATTTCCTTTGGGTGCTCTGGTTTCCTCCCAGAGTCCAAAGATGTGCCGGTTAGGTAGATTGGCCATTCTATATTGCCTATAGCGTCCAGGATTGTGCAGGCTAGGTGGATCAGCCATGGGAAATGATGGGTTACAGGGATGGGGTAGGGGTGTGGGGCTGGGTGGGATGCTGTTCAGAGGATTGGTGTGGATTTGATGGACTGAATGGCCTGCTTCCACACTGTAGGGAATCTATGATCTGTGATTTTGTTGTATTTAAATTGTATTTGTAGCACTGAAACAGATAATTAGGCAGAACTTGCCTGTGCTGTTGTTTAAGTGCCTGTGATCCTCCTCCCAGCCTTCTCTTAGTTCAGTCAACTTATCCTTTTATTCCTTTTCCCCCTTGTGTTTTTCTAACTTCCCCTTGAATGAATCTATACTTCTTTCGGTACTGTATTTTACATTCTAATCACTCTGTTAAAAGAAAAGCTATTCTTGAATTTATTTGTGAGCATTTAAGACTCCTTTTTGTTGTCTAGTCTGCAAATGGAAGCATCATTACATCTACCATCATTAAATTATTTCATAATCGTAAACTCTATTTGGCCCCAGCTTGTTCATCATTCCTAGGAAGGAGGCATTGTTGGGCCTGAGTTGGGACAAGTGGATCACCAGTGTGTGGGGGAACATGTGGGTAAGAGTGATCATTATATGATGAGGTTTAGATTAAATGGTTTCTTGTTCTTCTCTGTTACTGAAATATAAATTTGAAGAGGGCTAACTTCAATAGAATAAAGTTTTTTTTTTTTAAGAAATACTAAGGAATAGATGTTTCAGTCACACACAAACATGGAAAAAATTTAGAAGAATTGTAGTCCAAGGTTTATTGGATGACGAGGAGATATAAAATCTGATGAAGCAAAAATTAAACAGGGTACATAAAGGACTTCAGGTGAATTTTTCAATCAGGCCAAATACAATAAATTGAGAGAAGTAACGAGTCACAGAGTCATGAAGCACGGAATCAGACCCTTCAGTCCAACCGGTCCATGGCAACCATAATCACAAATTAAACTGGTCCACCTACCTGTGCTTGGTCCATATCCCTGCAAACCCTTCCTATTCATGTACCTGTCCAAATGTTTTTTAAACATTTGTAACTGTACCCATATCCACCAATGGGGCAGCACGGTGGTTAGCACTGCTGCCTCACAGCACCAGGGACCCAGATTCAATTCCATCCTTGGGCGACTGTCTGTGTGGAGTTTGCACATTCTCCCTGTGTCTATGTGGGTTTCCTCTGGGTGCTCTGGTTTCCTCCCAAAGTCCAAAGATGTCCAAGCAAGGTGGATTGTCCATGCTAAATTGCCCCATAGTGTTCAGTGATGTGTAGATTAGGTGGGTTATAGGGTCTGGGTGTGAAGGCCAGTGTGGACTTGTTGGGCTGAAGGGTCTGTTTCCACACTGTAGGGATCAATGATCGACTTCCTGTGGAAGTTAATTCCACACACGAACCACTCTGTGTGTGTTTTAAAAAAAAAAGTTGGCCCTCATGTCCATTTTAAATCTTTCTCCTCTCACTTTAAAAATATGTCCCCTAGTCTTGAAATCCCTCACCGTAGGAAAAAGACACCTGCCATTCACCTTATCTATATCCCTCGTGATCTTAACCTCAATAAGGTCACCCCTCAACTTTCTAAGCTCCAGTGAAAGAATGTCCCAGCCTGTCTAACCTCTCCCTATAATTCAAACCTTCCATTCCTGTTAACATCCTGGTAAATCTTTTCTGAACCCTCTTCAGCTTGATAATATCGTTCTTATAACAGAATGATCAGAACTGGACACAGTACTCCAGAAGAGGTCTCACCAATGTCCTCTACAACCTCAACATGATGCCCCAACTCCTGTATTCAAAAGTCTGCGCAATGAAGGCATGTTAAATACCTTCTTAACCACCCCGCCTACATGTGATGCAAACATCAAAGAATTACATACCTGGACTTCTAGGTGTCTTTGTTCAACAACTATAAGACTGGCAAAAATGATTGAGAAAGGAATGGGAGTTAACATAAAAGGGAAGCCAGAAATTTTCTACAATGTGGAAATAGTATGCAGGAATAAAGAAGCAGAATCAGAGGCAAAGAAGCTGATAACCTTTTTTAGAGGTTCACTGCAAGGCTGGAATTTATAATAAGTTCTGATGATTTACAAAAGGAGTAGATGCTAACAAAATATTGATTGAAGTGGAGATGATTGAGGTAATGTATCAATGAAAATTGATAAGCAAGATATATTGAAGGCTATGCTTAAGAGGGTCCAAATGGCACGCTTCCCAGGTTGCTAAAGGAGTAGGGTGAAGTTAACAAAAGGGCTTCCCATAATATTTCAGTTTTCCCTGTGTATGGAGAAGTTGCCAAAATATTGGAGATTAGCAAATGTGACACCATATTCAAGGTAGACTGTAAGTACATTCCTCAAGATATCACAAGATAGTCAGTTTAATACTTGTGGTAATGTTTTAGAAACAATAATTTTGAAAAAAATCGAAACCAGTCTAGATTTGCAAAAGGCAGATCCCACTTTACTAGTTTGATTGATTATATTTTTTTGAAATGAAGAGAAGGTAATAAATTTCGGGTATATAGATTTTTAAGGAAACCTTTTGATAATGTACCATATGAAAGGCTGGTTAATAAAAATGGCTAGTATCAGCTTGGACAAGAAAACTGATTTCAGGACATAAATCAGTAGGACATGGTAAATAATTGTTTTTCCAAACAGGACGATGGTCAACAATGGTGTTCTTCAACATTCAGTTCCAGGATTATTGTTTATTTTTTTAAAATAACCTGAATATTGGCACATAGAGGAAGGTTTCAAAATTTGCTGTTGGTACATAATTTGGATGTCTGGCAAATGGGAAGGATGATACCAATGTCTGCAACAGGATATAAAGTGCCTGCCCACTCTGCTAGCCTGTTGGCAGATGGAATTTAAAACAGAAAAGTATGGGGCAATAACTTTTGGCAGAAGAGGCCGGGAGAGGCATTATAGACTTAATGGCCCAGTTCTAAAGGTTATGAGGACTTGACGGTTCATGACTGTGGATCTTTAAAGGTAACAAAGCACATTGAAAAGTCAGTAAAACATATGGCATTTTGAACCTGGCAAATAGAGGTGATGATTATAAAAGCAAGGAAATTAGGCTCAAACGTTAGTAAGTCTTGGTTAAGTTACAACTCCAGTATTCTATCCAGTCTAGCCACTTCACAAAAGATTTACCAGAACAAGTCCAGCAATGATAGATTTTAGCTGCAAGGTTAGGTGGGAGAAGCGGAGGTTGTTCTCCTTAGAACAAAAAAATTAAAGGAAAATTTGCTTGAAGATATACAAGATTATAACATGTTTATATAAATTAGAGAAAGATGTTAACCTTTGCTGATTTTACAAGGTCCAGGGGATGTGAGGAGGGACATTTTTTTTTAATGCAACTAATGATAATGACCTGCAGTTGTCTGCCTGGTAGAAGCAGTGACGATCAATGATTTTAAAAGGAAATTGAATGGGAACTTGAAGGATGTAAATATGCAAGATTCCAAGCAGATGGGGTGGGGGTGGGGGTGTGTTTCTAATAAATGGGACTGACTGGATTGCTGCTCAGGGAGCCTGTGTGAACTTGTTCTGGTGGATGTCCTCATTCTGTCCATAATTCCAGATTGGGCTAAATTTTACCAGCCCACTGGAATTGGAACCTGGCCACCCACTGACCAGACACAGGCACCAAATATTCAAGTTGATGGACCAATTAACACCCATTTAAAATGTTATTTGGTATTTCTTCAGTATGCTGCTGACGCATGAAAGAAATCTCCTTACCTGGCCTTCGTGTTTAATGTACCTTTTCCTCCTTCCTGCAGTTTCAGCTGCAGCTACCACTATCAGTGGCACTACTAAAATTCTGGTTCTCTAATGGGGTGTCCTGATTAATCAGTGCCCGCTGTTAAAAATCCACCCCCCTCCCAAAAGAAAGAACTCTCGCCCCAAGTTTCAAAAAAGAAGACAGGTGGCAGAACAACATGGCTTTTTGCAAAATCTAGCCCTTTCACTATTAAAATTTGCAGGGTTTTATTTCAAGGTCACGAACTGCAGAATTCTGAGAAATGGTAAATTCACCTCAACTGTAAATATAGAAACACTTGTTATTTTTATTTTAAGTTTAATCCTGTATTAAGGGGTTGATGTGATGTTACCATGTGGAATGAGTACAGGTGGAGGAATGACCTACGTATATTTTGTTCGAATAAAGGCCTTTGCCAGGAGTAAGTTGTATATATTGCATGTTCTTCAGTTATTGCATTGAACAGTTTTTGAAACAAGTTGTTGAAATTGGTTATTTTGCTTTTTTCAGACACAATGAGGCCTACAGTTGGACAAATCCTTCATGTTGTGTACATAATGTTATAATTGGCAAACTATGGATAGAACAATATGGAACAGTAGAAATTGTGAATCATAGGTAAGCTTGGCTTAAAGAATAAGTAAGAAAAACAGAACTACAAGTAAATTAAAAAAAATTGTTCGGCATGTCAGGCAGCATCTGTGGAGAAACAGTCTTTCAGATTGTTAATGTTCATGGACCTGATGTGTTAACCATGTCTGTCCAGAAATGCTGCTTGACCTCCTGAATATTTCCAGTATTTTTTTTACTTTTGTTTGGCTTATACAATGTCTGTATGAATTATCATGATATAGTTAATGATACATGAATGATACAATTATAAAAATACTAAAAGAATGTAACCTGTGTTGTCATAGACTTGTACAGATAATTTTAAATGTTAAACATAAGAATGCCCAGTGACCAGGAAATTGTAGACATGGCAATATTCTTAGATTTAAACAGCAAATGAGTCTTGCTGTTATGAGTACTCATTTAAAGAAATGTTTCTGACTAAATGCTGGTCTTGTCTGACTCTGTTCTTACCTCTATTATTTTGTTGTCAAATCTGCTGTTGAGTTTCTCATGTCATTCGTAACCTGCGTAAATAATAGGTTCAAATATTTGTGTCTGAACTATTGGCTAGATGAATCAGCCTTAGTTAATTCCTTGTTCTTGAGACTTCCTACCATAATCTGAATTCATTATTAAAACCTTCACGTAGAGATTAAATAATCTTGAGTTATGTGCTACCTACCTTTCTGTCTCAATTTTTTTGCATGTGTATCAATTAGATCATGCATTAATATAACCATAAATGTATAATTTATAATATAAATGTAACCATAGTAGCCCAAGCCAAACATAGACACACGCAGGAATTCCTGGAGGCGTGTTCTCCACCCATACTTCAATCAACAAGCATATAGAATTGGATCCATATACAAACCCACACAGATCAAAACCGGAAATGACACTACTCACCATAACGGATCAGACAGTATAACTTCCAAGTGGAGTGGAATAACATCACTTCATCGGAGGCTCCACTGATGGTGTCGCCTAGATTGGTGACGAAATGTCTGAACGAGAACAAGCCAACTCGATGAGCGAGTCAACAACCTCACCCACAACCCGAGCTACAGATCTTTGCCAAAACTTTAAATGTGTTTTTATATGCATTTAAAACTGAATTCCAAATACTATAAATCTGTCATGGAACCTTGGGCATTTGGTCATGAATCTCCCATCTAAGATAGATGTTTGCTTTCGACTGAATCTGTGTGTGTGAATTATCACGCTCGTAAAAATAAATAGTGCTTTATTGTAATTGTGATTTAAGCCAGGATTTATATAGAATGCATAGAATCATATCATACTTTGTCGTGCAGGAGGAAACTATTTTATCCCCTCTGAAAGATCTATCAATTAACTATGCACCCCTGTTCCTAACACTATAGGCCTGCAGTTTTTTCTTTATAATTATTACTTCCACGCCCTTTCATGCAATGTATTCTGGCTCATAACATGACTGGTTTGCCAGTCACTATTGCCAATCAGTAATTATTCTCGAAGGTGGTGAACTGCTTTTATGAACCTCAGCTGTCCATCTGTTGTAGCTACACCCACAGCGCTGTTAGGACGGGAGTTTCAGGTTTTTGCCTAGCAGTAGTGTAGAGCTGCCAAAATAATGCAAAGTCAGGATGGTTTATGACTTGAAGGAAAAAGGAATCATTTGATACATATCAAAACAATATTAGCAGTAGAAATCAGGAAGAGTATCTCAAATGCAGGAGAGAGGCTACGGCTGGAATAAGGAAGGCTAAGAGGAACAAACAGGGTAAGCTGCTCGTGAAGAAAAGGATATAGCAGAAGTACTATATGAATATTTTGCTTCTGTCTTTACCAAATTAGGAGATGGTGACAGTGGCCTATTTGAAAACATGGGTTTTGAGCAAATGAACAATATGTGATAGATAAAGAAGAGTTGTAAATAAAGGCTGGCAGCTCTCCAGGTAGAGAAGTTGCCAGGCCTAGATGGGATGTATCCTAGATTGATGAGAGTTAATGAGCAAATTGCGGAACTGTTGAGAGAAATTTTCCAGACCTGTCTGAACAAAATATTAATCCCAGGGGACTGGTGGATTGCAAATGTGACACCATTGCTTAAAAAAGGGACAAAGGATAACCCAGGAAACTGCAGACACATCAGCTTTTCATCCATAGTGGGAAGATTGATGGAGGCCATAATATAGGATAAGGTGAATTATAAGGAGAAAATTAAGTTAATACTAGGCAGTCAACATGGCTTTGTCAAGAGCAGATCATGTCTGACACATTTAATTGAGTTCTCTGATGAGGTGACACAGGCAGTGGATGAGGCTAGTGCTGTGGATGTTGTACATTTTGGACTTTCGGAAAACATTTGATACAGTGCTGTGTGGCGGGTTGGTTAGCAAATTAGAAATATTTGGAATTGATGGCTCCTTGGCAGAATGGATTAGAAGTTATCTAAAAGATGGGAAATGGACGATAGGTATTGATGGGTATTTGACAAATTGGAGGTGAGTTGAACGTGGTGATCCCCAGGGATGGGTGTTGGAACTCTTGCTTTTTCTGATTTATATAAATGATTTAGAAATGGGTATTGAGGGCAAAATTTATAAATCTGCAGATAATACTAAGCTAGG
The DNA here is from genome assembly GCF_021869965.1 of Rhincodon typus. Lineage (NCBI taxonomy): Eukaryota > Metazoa > Chordata > Chondrichthyes > Orectolobiformes > Rhincodontidae > Rhincodon > Rhincodon typus. The sequence goes on from NC_063350.1 coordinate 16,405,250, forward strand.
GGGAATAGTGACTTGTGAAGATGCTGAGCAACTTCAGAGGGGCATTGACAAGTTGGCCAAATGGGTAGACACCTGGCAAATGAATTTCAATGCAGAGAAATGTGAGGTAATGCATTTTGGTAGAAGAAACATGGAGAGACCAATACATGCTCAATGATACAACTTTGAAGGGAGCAGAGGAGCAGAGGAACCTTGGGGTTCTTGTACATGATTCTCTGCAGGTGGCCAAGCAGGTTGAAACAGTTGTTAAGGTTTATAGGATCCTTTGGTTTATATATAGAGGCATAGAGTACAAAAACAAGGACATGGTGCTACATCCCTACAAATCATTGGTCAGTCCACATTTGGCATATTGTGTTTAGTTCTGGGCACCCTATTTAGGGAAGGATGTTAAAGCTCTGGAAAGAGTTCAAAGGAGACTTTCTAGAATGATACCAGGAATGAAGGATTTTAGATATAGAGAAAGATTAGGTATATTCTTTTTGAAGCAGACAAGATTAAGTGACATTAAGGTGTTCAAAATTATTAACAATTTTGACAGGGTAAAGGAGGATATTCTGTTTCCACTAGTTGATATGTTCGTAACCAGGGGTCACAATTTCAAGATTGTCAGAAGCAGAGCTAGGAGTGAGATGAGAAACTTATTTAGCCAGATTTATTAGGATTTGGAATGTGCCATCTTGGAGAGTGAAGGAAGTGGATTACATAGGAGGTTTGAGAAAAGACCTGGGTATATATTTGCAAGTGATGAGATTAGAGGGCTGTGGAGGTAGGGCTGGAGAATAAGGTTAGCTGGGTACCTCTTTTGGGAGCTAAAACAGACATGATGATGGTTCGGATTGCTTCCTGTATTGTTAATGTCTTTGATTCTTTGATAAAGGTATGGAAATAACTTCTGTCACAGCAGATGCGGGGACATCTATTAGAAGGGGAGCAGTCAACACAGAACTGAGGGTGCTGTAATTAAATGCATGCAGTATATGAAACAAGGTCAATGAGATTTTGGTACAGATTGAAATTGGCAGGTGAGATGTTGTGGATATCACAGATGTGGCTCCATGGGGTTTATGGTGGGAACTAAATATCCAAGTATATGAAAGGACAGGCAGATGGTGGGGGGGGAGGGGAGTTGCCTTATTAGTAAGAAATTTAAATTAAATTCCTCAGCAAGAAGTGATATAGAGTTGGAGGACGAAGAATCTGTGTGGGTAGAGTTGAGGAACCACAAAGGGAAAAGAGAAGGAAAAAGATTCTACTACTTTTGATTTTTCTCAGCCACAAATCTTTCTCACTAATAGCATTATGCCATCCACTAGTATTAGGGCTACCCTCCTCCTTTTTCCATTGTGTTTGTCTTTTCAAAGTATTATGTTCTCTGGAATAGTTACTTCCAAACCTCAGTCATCTTGTAACCATGCCTTTGTAATGGTGATTAGACCTAAACCGTGGGACTATATTTGTGCCACATTTTCATCTATCTTTATTTGATGATCTGTGTATTTAGATGGTGTAGCACCCAATTTAATTTGTTTTTAACTATTCCCTGCATGAATGTTACTCTTTGAACTATTACCATTAAATTCCCTGACCCTTCTTGTTTCATTCAGCTTGTTTTTACCCACATACTTTTGCCTCAAATGTTGTCTTTTGGACTTCTAAATCTCTCTTTACCTGTGACTTTTTCACCCTCTGTTAATTTAAAGTATGTTTCCATATTTTTGACTATATTTGCTGAAGCACTTATCTGGTCACATCATCCCAGTGGCTCTTTCCCTTTCCTGACATCAGGCCATTAATAAGCTGAGTTAAATTTGGGGTGCTTTCATTACTGGTGGGAATTCTCTGTGTGACATCTTTGAGGTACAGACTTGGCACTTCAGTATATCACCTAATTTTTGCCTCTTCTGTTCTGTTGTATTCCTGGACTCTGTTCTGAGTATCAAAGCAGTTTGAATCTTTGCATTAAACCTAACTATTCTAGCTTAGAGTCACTTATGTTTGCAAGGGAAATTTTTTCTAGACTGATCCATGAATCTTTAATGTGAATCTAGTCTAGTATTCTGGGAAGGTTCAAAATATGTACTTGCTGATGGTTATGTGTTCATAGATAAAAGATGAAAATACATTTGCTAGAATTCTATATTTGAATTTTAATTTACAAATGCTGTTGGATTTAGGATAATTCTTCTAACTCCATGCTCATATTGGGAACAACATAGCATTTGAATAATGTAGGATAAGTAGATGTTAATTTTATATCTGTACTACAATGCTGAATTGAATGAAATTTCCTTCAAGGCAGTGTAGCAGTTTTGAGTCCTTTCACACTCCTGTTTTATGACCTCTTTATTCTTTTTGCAGTACCGGTGAAAAATGTTTGCTGCATTTCAAACCATGTGGGCTTTTTGGAAAGGAACTGCACAGAGTTGAAGGATACATTCAAGACAAAAGGTTTGAAGGATTTTTTTTTTTCCCCACAATTCATGAAATGTGGGCATTGCTGGTGGGGCTAACATTTATTGTCACAACAACA
>NC_063350.1:16408182-16415213 GCF_021869965.1 Rhincodon typus
TCTTTTCCTTCACAGATGCTACCAGACCTGCTGAGCTTTTCCAGCAACTTTGTTTTTATTCCAGATTTACAGCATCCACAGTTCTTTCAGTTTTTATTTAGCATTTATTGTCAATGCCTATTGCCCTTGAGAAGGTGGTAGTGAGCTGCCTTCTTGAACCACTGCAGTCCAAGTCCGCATGCATGCAAATGTTTCATTTTGAAGAAATTTAAAATTAGTAATGAGACCTTGTCTTTGAAAAATACATCATTTGGCCAAAAAGTCCTTGGGACATGGAGAAAGATGTTATATATGTGCACATTCTTTTTCTTTCTTCCAATAACTTGAAGCAAAAATTGTCTATTGTGAATGTCGTTCAGATTTATTTTCTTTGTTATGTTTCATCATTATACTAAAACTATATTGTGTCCATGTTCTTCCTTCACAGTAAAAGGAAGGTGTGTGTAATATATGGCAAATGGACTGAATGTCTGTGGTGTGTGGACACTAACACATATGAGGCATACAAGAAAAATGATAAAAAGGGTGGAGAACAAAAGAAATTTAAGGAGGTAAACTCTTTTTATTGCTTTGTGTACTTTGAAGATGTACTTTAATTGTGCACTAGATTATTGTTTATGTTTTAATGTATGTAACAGCTAGTTTTATTTTATATTAAACCAGATTCTAACTATTTCAGCTTCCTTTGCTACTCTAACATTGCAAACAACTTATACATGTAAATGGTGATTTCTGCTGAATACTGTACCCGTCAAAGTTACAACTGAGGAACAGGTCAGGCCCTAAGAAAATCTATCCCATAGGATAGTATATATTTTTCTTCTCTACACAGTACTTGAATTTAGTTAGCTTATGATTAATATTATGAAGAAAGAATGTGATGTGTACTGTGAAGCTTTTGCTGATAGGTGTACATCTAGTCACAGATTATCATCTCACTCTTAGATTTCTAGAAGTTTTTCCTTGACTATGTAGTGCAAGCTTTTTTTTTCTAACTACAAACAAGATCTCCTGCTCTCTCTGGATTAATCATGTGCTATCTCTGGAAAACACCTTTATAAAGTACATTATTGATATGTTGCAGCCAGAAGATGATGTACGAACTGAAAATGATGAAGCTGATGACATGCCTGAAATTCAGGAAACTGTGCAAGTTATTCCTGGAAGCAAACTGCTTTGGAGGATAGCAGCAAGGCCTTCTCATTCTACTCAGGTAAAACTTAAGTGTGATATAACTTGGAGACTGCATACATGTGCATAATTCACTAGGTACAATTTCTGATATTGAACAGAACATTGTTTAACTGCAGAATAATTGAGAAACATTAATTTTCCATTTCAATCTATAAAACTATAAATTCCTGAATATGATAAATTACTTCTAAAAAGCTAAAATTGGCGCTGAACAGAGCACTGCTCACAGAGCATATGAGACACAATGTCGTGCAGAATAAACAAATCAATCGAATTATTACTTCGGTAATCTTACAGTTGCATACTTTGGCAGTTTAAACAATACATCGGTTGGGTTTCTCAAAGTTTCAACAATAACATTAGTGGTAGTGTCCTACTCCGTTAAGGAATATATCTGTGTGACAAAAAGAGCAGATAGTAGTTAAATTGCAGCTGTAAGAGGAGTGAATGTGAGAACAGGACCAGCAACTGATGGTCAACAGTTTGAAAATGCTGCTTACTGTTGTAAGCTATAGTGATCAATTTGTTATTATAAAACTCTTGCACTTGCCTGTCATTTTAAAAAATAAAATCCTATCCACATTTCATAATGGAATCTTCCTTTGTAAAATTGTTATGATTGCACCCTGTGTCAGTAAAGGTGCTGAAGCACAGTCACCAACCTGAGCATCTTGGTACAGTGTGACAGATTTTCATTACAAATGTCAACGTAGGAATTTATAATGAAGTTACTTTAACAAGTAAAGTGAACAAGAGTAAAGCTATACTGTCCCCAGCTCTTTCTGTAAATTAGGTGGTGAGAATACAGCAGAAAAACTGGAGTTTCATGGGCTGAAAAATGCCTTCGAAATCTATTTCTACAAGTTTAACTCGAAGTCCAACTTGGAATATGGTTATGATTACTTAATTTGTAAGCAGTTAAATATTTTCATGCATTTACCCATATGAAAACCTGGGAGTCTGTTGATTTGAAGATGCCTCAGAAAAGCTTAAAATATAGTGTTTTTAGTTTACAAAATACCTTGGTAAAAATGTGTCAAATTCAGGAAAATGGTTGCTAACATAAGGTGTGGTTACTGTTACATTGCTGTACAATACATAACAGACAAATGTTCCTATTTCTAGATGTATAATTTCACTAACTTTGCAATGACGTTGAATGAACTGGATGAGGAAATGAAGAATGTTTTAGCTCCAACCGATTGTCGTTTTCGACCAGATATAAGAGCTATGGAAAATGGAAATATGGGTATGAGTGCAAATCTAAAAATTAGTCCTTATCAGTGATAAAACATACCTTTTTCAACTAGCTTGTTTTGAAAGTTCATGCTAATTTGTTTGACCGTGTTCTGTTATGTAGCCCTAAAACAGATCAAGTGATCTAACTAATGTTATAGCAAATAACAAGATGTATTAAATCATGCAGTAACAACAATCTAAGATCAAGCATCTTGATTATAACCAAATACATACTCTGAAATTATACCTAGCAAAAAATTCTTGGATAAATATACGTGATAGTCTTGTGTTGAGTTGCAAATTTAATTGATACTTGGAGTCTATCTCTGGACTGTGCCCAGGGTGTACGTCACTTGCTGAACATTTGTTGTGGCTATTGAGCTGGTTTGTGAGTGGTAGTTCATCCTACAGCCTGAATAGTGAGGTCAGCTAATGATTTTTTTTTTTTTTCTCCCTTCCTGCATCTGCTCTCTGACACTATCTGATAAATTTATTTTGTCCTCTGCTTTATTTCTTCTTGACTGACTGACTGTCTGTCTGTAGATACTCCAGCCAGAAATGAGGATTTCCTAACCATAGACTCCAATACTGGTCAACGGAAATCACACTTGCAGGTGTTTTTTGTCACAGACAAGGGTGGTCTGTTGTTTTTGTGCTGATAGAAACTCCCTGCAGAGCTTTTCTTTGGGTTGCAGAATTATCCATATTAAATGTAATTAATGGTTTTGATTCTAATGCTAACATGCTAATACAAAGTTAAATCATAAGAGCACATTTCAAGTTTATATTTTAAACATAATGTAATGTGCTTTTTAATTAACAGAAATTGCTGGTGCAGAGAAAGAAAGATTAGAAGAAAAACAGAGAGCTGCTCGTAAAGAAAGGTCCAAAAATGAAGAGGAATGGAGAACAAGGTTAGTCTGTTCCCAGTTTACTAGGGGGAAAATAACATTTAACTGAAGAACCTTTGGGACCAATAGGTTTTTTGTCTTGCATCCCATAATTTTGAGATTAATGTAAAATCTAAGGTTTATCCTGGAAATGGCCATATTATATATAAATTCTTGTGTTGCTAGATCATTTTGACAAAATAACTATCGTTTTACTATCTTTTTACTAAAATCTTTCTCTCTGTCTGTAAAATTAAATAAGATTACAAGTTACTTAAATATGCAGCCATTTAAATGCATGTTACTTTTCCTTGAAATGAATATTAAATCTTGTATTATGAATTCTGTTCAACTAAGTTCAATGTATTAAAGTATACTGTCATGTACATTCACTATTTAAGAAGTGATGTACATGCTTTGGAAAACACATTGGTCAACATAGGGAGTAGGTTTGGTCAAATCAATGTTATACTTGTAACTGAAACAACAAATAAGTAATAGTCACTTGGTAGTGCAGAACTTGAGTATTGCTCACAAAAGTCACATTTTGTTATTTTTTGACTTGCACGCATTAGGACATTTCTCAAGAAAACCATTTTTCCACTTGAATTGATACACTCGCAAATTGTCATGATCAGTGTAAGGATAAGTAATAGAAATGCTGTAGATTCAATTAGATAAAGCTCTACTGTAGAATTTCGCTTGATTCGATGAAACAGTAATGAATACTGCGTAAAATGAATTTGCTGCAGAAATTCCATCACATTGAGTCAGAGGAAAAGCAAAGACCAAACCTTGATTTAATTTGCTCAGAAGTATTATCTAAAATATTTGTCTAAATTGAAGTTCTGATTTTTTTTTCTTCCCCATTTTTCATTTCTTAACTTGTTTTTACAGGTGGTTTCGACAGGATATTAATCAGCACACACGAACAACAGACTGGATTTACACAGGAAAGTACTGGGAAAGAAATTACGAAGATTGTCCTGATATTTACTGAAGATTTTGTTCTCGAATATCGTTGAATGTCGATCAAATGACTTTAACATTTCTACTACTTCTAAATCTTCTACTCTGGTTTTGTCTGTTTTGCTTTTTTTATTTTGTTTAACTTACACTGATGTCAATCCCAGAATCTCTAACTATAATGTTTATGTGCAATAACTGAAAGGAGGTTTTGGAAAATTTCTCCCTGCTGTTCATATATAAATAATACAATGCTTGAATTGTTTTGCTAGCATTTCTAATCTGACATAATTGGGTGCTACTTCCAAGATTCAATGATTACAATAGAAATGTTTAGTGCAGTCTCTTCCTACTCCTGCATCCCCACTTCTACAAATGGCTAATGTGAATTTATCCAGTTTGTAGCTGAACCACACAGAAAGTTGGAGGGTGGTGGCTGAGAGATGAGAGGGTGTCCAGATTTGATCCCTGAGGTTGACTATTTTCAGCTAGGATATGGGCGCTACAAATGGTTGTGTCGTACCTGGGTTAAGTAAGAATAAGCTGTTAAGGGGGTTATAGGGATAAAGCGCTGAGGGTATCATACCCCAAAGCAAACCAGTAGCCCCTTGTTGGTTAATATGTGCATGTGTAAATGATAGGTGAGGACAAACTTGAGTGCATTGTGAATCTACTTATGCAGAAATATCCTGCCGACAGACACTACAAAGGTTCACAGCTGAATATTGGCAACTTGGATGAAGTATCAGAGAGCAGCTAGTGCCCATGGAACTACACAAAGGTGTCTTCAAGAGAAAAATGGAGGAAACCTGGCAAGATAAAAGATACATTTAAACATGCTTTGCTTGTGGCTATGTCTTGAAAACTTGGTACTTGCATTTTAAATGCTTAATCAAACTAATTCAGTATACATACATCTGAATAAAGGTTGCAATTCAATTAGAATGATGTATAAACATAAACTTTCTATTGCTTTTTCCTAATTTGTTCACCAAGAAATAGAATTTCACGTCAGTACAGAAGTGTTGATCTGTACAGTAAGTGGTTACAATTTAATGTACATTTTTAATAAATGTGTTGGGAGTAGGGAAAGGAATTGGTTCAAAAATAGAGCTCCATAAATGACTTCTCAGTAAACCAGACAATTGTACTAAAACTTGTTAGATGCTTTTCAATGAACCTGTAGATTGGTGAAGGTAATTTAATTACAGCTGTTAAGCAGCCTATAACCAAAACAGTTCAGCGGTGTTGTACACCTTAATGTCAAAAAATCTTATTTAAAAAAGAAGCCCTTTTGTTGATTTCATATTTTCTGAGAACGTGAATAAATTTTCTCACTTCGGTTTTGGTGTTGCTTCTTTGAAATTTACACACTTAAACTTCCATCTGTTCCTTACCTGAAGTATTGCTCTCTGGATGAATGCCTTTGTTTTTGGCTGCCTGGAACAGCAGAATGTCGTGTAATGGATTTCTGTTATTAGTAATAGATATCTTTGGCAACATGTCAGGACATCAGTGGGGAAGGTGATTTTTGTTTTACAAGTCTTAAAAAGTTGAAGTTGAAAGAGTAGAAATGTCAGTAGCCCTTCTCTTCATTCATTCCTTTTTATTTCAATCCCCCAACTCTCTGTGAGAGTGGCCATTTGTTTTACCAGTAGCTGTTTTGCATTAATACACTCACTAATGCATGTTTTGAATGTCCCCAGATTTGTACTATTTTGAAAATGTAATAATGCCAGGATCTGCTTGCATCATTGTTTATGTGGATCAAAAAAAAGTGTATCTGTGGATATTTTATTGCCAAAGTGATCTTTATTTTATCTGTGTGCTTGCGTGTAGGTGTTCTGAAGCCATAATGTTAAAATGTTATGTCAACTTGAATTCACAGACACAGTTTTGTGGAATAGAAAATCAAACTGTACAAAGATAAAATATACTTTCACTGGGCTTGAAATTATGGGAACTTTTGCTAATAAATTAGTGAATTTTATTTACTATTGATTGTTGTGAAATCAATAAGCAAGCTATGAACTAAAGAACAGCATTAGCTATCCCATAGTTGAGAAGATACTCTTAAATAACACACTCAATAGCCATTTTCATGAGTACAGAGTTTGCTTTCCAATTTTTTTCTTGTTCAGATCCTCCAAAACTTGGCATTTTTGTTTTTATGTTGGGGGAGACATAAAAGCTGAGTCATTCAATTTCAATTTCGAACCCTCTGCATATGCTTTGCACTTCCAGAAAATAATGGAGAAAGTGAATAATTTTCAAACATATTTTAAGAACTGGGAAATACTTAATTTTCAGCTTCCCAAGAGCAGTACTGATGTACTTGCTGGATTTCAAGACATAGTAAAATACAACTTTGTATAAAAAAGTCTTTGGACATAACTACCTGGGGAAAAATACACATAGAAACATGCATAAATAAACATATGCACCAACCTAGGAGGTTATCCTATAACCTGATTAATTTTTGGTGCTTAATTTTCCTCTAGATTGTAAATGAGATTTCTAGCCAGTTAGTTTGTTGTACTTGGTTGTTCTGTTTATGGGATTGAGGTGTACATGAGTAAATTCATCCAGCTACTGATATTTTCAGCAGTCATTTGTATTTACCTATATTGTGGTGATAACTGAACTAAATTACATTCTACATAATATTTTAACAGCTAGAATTATTTTGTTTTTTTACCTTTCACAGCACCATTATCAAAAACTATGCAACTATCGATGCAC
>NC_063350.1:16415713-16428639 GCF_021869965.1 Rhincodon typus
CATCTACAGCATGAAATAAAAAGCCAAAGTCATCAAATAAAGAGGGTGTTTTATAAACTTCCTTCTGTCTCAGCTTCAGTCTGGCACTGAACAAACCCACATCTCACATAACTCCAAAGCGATCACCTATCAAGTGGTAGTCATCACAATAATACCTGCACTGCAACAATATTTTGAAACTATAATTTCATTAACTAATTATCTGCAGATCAATACATGTCAACACTCAAGCTTTAAGTGTAACATCCCTAGTTTTATCCAGACCTGCAGCTGCTACACAGACACAGTAAAACTTTGGCGATCCATTTAACTGAAGCAGAAATATCAGTCACTAATTTTCCATTGGAAATAGATGCCACTTGGCTACATCTTTATTATTCTGCCATGATTAGCATTCTTCATCAGTTCTCTGACCAAAGACAGGTCCAACACTCAGCACCACAACCTCCACCATGGGTAGAACAACAGGTCGTGAGACCCCCAGCTGGGAGGAGGACTGAAACTTATGCTGTTGCTATCAATCTGATTCTCACTAGGATTATTATGAACAACAGTTCAGCCAATGTATTCCTTTAATCCAAGATGTAACATCTTTCATAACCACTGAGTTAGTATGTTGGTAGACACTGAAATATTTATCAACATATATTTTCACAGGCACTGGAACATGGAAATGAGTAGGCCACTCATCCCTGTTCCATCACTTTATGAGATCATGACAAATCTGTACTTCAAACCACATACCCTCCTTTTCTCTACGTGCCTTGGTATGTTTACTTAACAAAAAGGTCTTGAAAGTTTCAATTGAATAGCCTTTTAGGCGCTGAAAATCCTAATGTGCAGTAGTTCTCAAATGTAATGGGATGCTTAAAACAGCACATCATTGTTTCAGAGGTATCACCAAGTGGCTGAGAAAGTGCTATTTTACTTCAATATAATTCTATCTCTAGCCTTTTTATATAACAGTAATTTCAAGAGCCAAGATATTCAATTTTTTCCTTAGTTATGAATTGCATAGCAGTTTTTTCCAGTGATGCAAGGTTTAGGGTTCTTTTGTTAGAAGTAGCAAACAAAAGCGTATTCAAAATGTTCCAAAGCACATTATAGTCAATTATACATCTTTCCAAGTGTACCAGCATTGCAAAGGCAGCAGTCAATTTGTACCTTGAAAGCTTCAGGAGATAAAAATGAAATAAATTGCCAAACCGTCTATTTTAGTGATATTGCTGAAGGGACATCTGTCAGCTGGCAAACCCAGAGAACTGTCCTGTGCTTCTTCAAAAAGTGTCCTGTCAGGCTGCAAGGAAAAGTCAGAGAACTGTAGACCGGTCAAATCATTAGTGGTGGGTAAGTTGTTGGAGAGGATTCTGAAAGGTAGGATTTACATGTATTTGTAAAGGCAAGGACTGATTGGGATAGTCAGCATTCCTTTGTGAGGGGATATCATGTTTAATAAATTTGATTGAGTTTTTTGAAGAGGTTACCAAGAAGATAGATGAAGGCAGAGCAAGACTTTCGACAAGATCCCACATAGAGGACTGGTTAGTAAGGTTAGATTGCATGGGATCCAGGGAGAGATAACCAATTGGATAAAAATTTGGCTTGATGGTAGGAGACAGAGGTTGGGGGTAGAGGATTGTTATTCAGCCTGGAGGTCTGTAACCAGCAGGGTGCCGCAAGGATCAATTCTGGGTCCATTTATATCAACGGTTTGAATGTGAATATAGGAGGCATGGTTAATAAGTTTGCAGGTGACAAGAAAATTGGTGTTGTAGTTGACAGTGAAGAAGATTATCTAAGAGTACAATGAGATCTTGATCAGATGGGCCAATAGGCCGAGAAGCAGCAGACATACAGACCATAGAGGGCACAGAGCGAGGCATACAAAGTTACCGTTGCACAGGAGGTGTACAAAAGCAAGATCAGCATTCAATTGGATGTGGAAGAATCAAATGGCTCAGTCACTTCATTAAATCATCCCCACTGTCTCATTTGCACTGCAGCATTGAAAAATAGACAGACCTGGGGCTTTAAAATTAATCTGAAGTTTACAGAATCAGGCTCCTCCAAGATAAATATTGCACCCTATTTTACACCCAAACAAGCCCTGGAAGAAGGAAAGCAATTTTACCCATGTATAGCAAAAATGTGTCGCATGGCCATTAAAATGGTTTCTCCATCTCGATCACTGTCTCAGGCTCCAAAATGAAATTAATTTTCCAATTTAAGACATGTGCCTTTTCTACTCACAAATGAACATCCCAAGATTTGACTTCTTCCTTGCCAAAAAATTCCTGTTCATTTAGATTATTTTTGGATTTCACATTATGCATCATGTTCATTCTTAGATCAAAAAAAATTAGAGTTAACAGACTAAGTCAGTAGATAATCACAAGAATCCACCAAAAAGTACACGCTTTTCAAGCTGTCCTTGCAGATTATTTTGACGTTTTAAGTAGAAGTGGCAAAATGGAGGAAATACATTATTGTGAAGATTTGCAATCTTGTCAGCTTTTGCTTAACTCATGAGTTTCAGAATACTAGGTAATCACAAGAATGAATCGACTGACCTAACTGTGTTCTTTCTGAAGAAAGATTAGATTTTACTTAATTTCAAAAGGTTAATTATTGAAACAATAGCACTTGGTTTGATTATCAAATCAGGCTGAATGATGCATATTGGATGCTAGATGCCTCAATGTTGTACTTCATTACACATTGCCATTAATTCCATCAGTCTACAGTGCATCCAGATTTAGTCAGATCTGACTTGATTTGTTCTAACTTACTCTTGGATTTGGATTTTGTTCCATACAAAATTGTTTCCATAATTCTTAGTTATTTTTTTTTCTCACAGCCTGTTATATGTATTATTTATTTGAAGAAATTGCTCACTTCTGTCATCAACCACCAAAGTTGCCCGAAGTGCTGGTTCTATAGAAATAGGTGATCAAAAACAGATTCTGAAATGCAGAAATTGTAATGGTCATTATGCAATTGCACTTCTAACATAGAAATATCAAAGGTATGTTATATTTGTTAGAGATCCAAAATTTGCTATGATTTTTAAAAAATCAACATTATTGTGTCATAAAGGAAACTAAGAGTCATCTTAGAAACTTAGAAGAGCTTTAAGTCAGTGGCCACATACACTACAAGGAAAATACATTGAAGTGAAGTGTAGCATGGGTAATGTATGGCATTTTCTTTATTATTTTGCTAATGCATCAAAATACTGAACCAGAGCAGTCTACCACATTGGAGGAATGTTTCTATTTCTTATGCAGTTATCTGGAACAATGAACTATTCTGCAGTAGTATTTTCAATTGATCTACACTAGAGAACTCAGTTGTACTATGTGTTCAGGGTTATTAGAAAGTGACTTCATCTCCCTAAAGTTTTTTTTTCATTTCGGAACCTTTAAATGCCAATGTGTCACTTAAAAAAGTGAGAATGTATATCTAGCCAGTAGTATTCTGTCTGAAACAAGCATACAGTAAGCAATAAAGCAATATCAGCTCAGTACCACATAAAAATCTGATTTTCAGTTTTAATTTCAGATGTTTGTTAACAAGTGGTCAGAGGATTAAGAATAATGTCCTCTCTGTAGAAGTGGTATCTGGACACGTTCCCACTTGTGATGGAATATAAAGGCTTGCAGCTTACTCAGGTTTATCAATGTCTTAGTGAGAGGTGTAAGTTATAATCAGTTTCAGCAAATTTCTATTCTTAATTCCCACAAAATATTATACATAACCCTTATTGTAATTCTATTCAGTGAAAGACATTGAGCTAATTTCTCCTATTCTAACATTGCAACCATTTACATTCATTCCAAAAATGTAACTACTGGTTTAAAAGTCTCGGGTATATCCAAATTAACCCTTCAGTCATGTATCCTGCAGCCTAAACTGTAAAGAAAGAACATAGATGTTAACATTCTCTTTTGAAATGGGGATTTAAATGAAATTCTCATGCACCTCTTCAATAGTTACTCAGTAGGCCCTTTGGCCTTCCAAAGCTGCCTTCAGTAAAGCATGAATATTAAGGTGTCTACAGAAAAGAGTTATAAAACTTATGGTCATTTAACACTATTGCCCACATGTTTATACTTAATTTAGACAGAGCTGCAGTGATGGTTGTGTGATATTTCAGTATTAAAGTGTGGTGTATTTTATATGTATATATGTGTATATAAAAGTTATATATATGGGGTATGTAATATATCAGAGTTAGTGTGGCCAGACCAGTGACAACCCATGACTACAGAGACAGATATTTGGCAAGGTCTACCTTATTAGATCCATGTCGAATATATTTAATTTTCTGCAGATGTATCACTTCACAACACGTGGATTATGTAGTTATACTGTGATATCTGCCTGTCACCCCTGCATTCTGAATCTGTTATCAGATAGAAATCTAATAGACTATCTAGTGTTTAGTATACAAACTGTTGTAAATATAAAATAAAATACTTTAGCAGATCTGGTAACATCTGTGAAAGAGAAATTGAGTTAACGTTCCAAGACAAATATAACTCTTCTTCAGAAACTCAAAATGAGTCATAACGTTAATTCTGTTTCTAAAGAAACATTGTTTCTCTCCACAGATGCTGCCAGGCCTGCAAACTTTCTCCAGCACTTTCAGTTTGTATTTCAGTACTCTAGCATTCGCTGTAATTTGCTTTTATTACAAAGCTTCTATATTCTGAGTCCAAACTTCTGTCCTTGGATTCTTGCTAATCACTTCCTCACAGACAAGAATGTACTTGCCCTTTATTGCTTATATTGTGTGAACAAACTGAGTTCTTAGCACAGCAGCAGTGCAATTATTGGAGAATTGCTCCATTAGGAAGCTTTCATTAAGCTTTAGTGAAATTTTGCAAATTTTGTGCAAAACCTATTAAGGCCAGCAAAATGGCTGGCTGGATGGTCAAGCACAGAACAATGAAGCGGGCATTCAAGAAAAGGGATCTGTGCCCAATTTCCCAGTCTCACACACACCCTCCATACCATGGGAATAAGATAACTAAACCTAAGTATGATGTTGCCCGTGATTGGATGACCTAACTCACAGCCTGGGCTCATTCATGAAGAACAATCACGTTGTATAAACTAATCTGACAGAATGTGCCAGAATATCATTATCTTCAGTTTGGTGAAAATTGGGACGGGTAAAAGGATAGAGAAGAAACATCTCACAATGTCAATTCGAGAACAAAGTCAGATTATAAGTGCTCACATCAAACTACTCAAATTCACCTTGCATTGAAATTTGGTCTTGCCTTCAAACTATCCCTAGAGTGCATAATATAAAATGTTTGTAAAGGGCACACTCCTATTTTATCACAACATTGAAATGATTTCATTGCTGCATCAACTCTTACCTCATCAAAGAAAAGAAAGTCCTTTACATGTGGCATTCTATGCTATCTCGCAACAATCATTCCCATGAAACATGTTTCAATGCCCAAGATTAAATTCAGTCGATAACTAAATATTACATAGTAAAAGTAAAGAGGATGTTGAGCTTTTCTTATTGTACGTTTTCAAAGACTTTTTTTTCTGAAGACAAACAGCCTTTATATAAAAAAAATTCAAAAGCAAAGTGATACCATTGGAAAGTCCTGTGTACTTGAAAAATGAGAAGCAGAGCTGTCCTAATCCATGGTTCGAACATTAATCTTTCAGAAGTGAAGCCCTTGTTGTTTTCTCTGTCATTCATCAATGTGTAACCTGAAGGCAAGATTTTTGTTTAAGAGTTCAAATCATAGTTGAAAAATTATAGCTGTCAGGCACACCTGTAACTTACACACAGTAAGTTATTCTAAAGTGTTATGTGTCATTTTTTTTAATGTTACTGTTTTGTGTTCACACACCCAAAAACCTGTTTAGTTAGAAGGCGTGACCTTTGCTGAAAAAGAACAAGAAAGGAAAGGCGGCAATTTCTAACTTTATTCTTTTCATCATCTCCAGTGAAAGGAACTATAGGTTACATTGTAAAAAATAGCTTTGCACTACATGTTATAAAGTCATAAAGTCATACAGTCACACAGCACGGAAACAGACCCTTTGATTCGGCCAGTCCATGCCGAACATTGTTATATACTACCATGGCTGCTGTGTTTCTTTTCTGCAATGACTGCTCTTCAGAAATGCTTTCTCTTGTTTTTTAAGCCAATACCCCTACCTGCACTGGGATCCCAGTACAGAATATCTTGGGCTGTGGTGTCTGCACATACATTGTCCCTGAGGCTGCTTGCTCCTTAACATTAGTAAGTTTTTCAACTTCCATACTGCAACATTCGTTTATATTGTTGCATTGCAAATGATCGAATATAGCTCTCAAGCATGGTGTCTAAAATCCCTTTCTTCACATGCTGTGCCAATGTGGGGAGTTGTGAACACTTAATGCAGCCTAAAAAAAAATCACACATGCAAAAAGTGTTTCCAGCTGCAAAAGCTTGAAATCCTTGTTTTGGAACCCAAACGGGGGCTGGAGTCTCTGTGATACACATGTAAGGCTAAGAGCTATATGGACAGCACAGTTAACAAAGCGGTAACACTGCAGATTAAGATCAGGCATGTAGAGAGGGAAGAAGTGACCATTAGGCAGTCTAAAAAGACCGGGTAACTAGTGCAGGAGTCTACTACATCTATCTCACTCATTATCCAGGTTTCGGTTTTGAATACTAGCACAAAGGAGGAATGTAATGGGAACTGCAAGTGGCTAAGCTGATTAGGTAGAAGTGTAGGTAGAAAAATGGAAGATCAATAGTGGGAGGTGCTTCAACTGTTAGAGGTAAAGACAGGCATTTCTGTGGGTCTGGATGGTGTGTTGCCTTCCTGGTCCAGGGCCAAAGGTCTCATAGAATAGCAGTAGGACCTTTTTGGAGGGGGGGTGAAGAACCAGTGGTTGTGGTCCACATTACCATCGACAATGTAGGTCAAAACAGGGATGAGATCCTGAAAGTGGAATTTATGGAGTTAAGCAAGAGACTGAAAACCAAGGCATTAATCTCTGGATTGCTCCCAGCACCATGTAAAAATATAGAAATAGGAAGATTGAAGAAATGAATACTTGGCTGGCGAAATGGCGCTGAAAGGAGAGCTTTCTGGAATATTAGGACCAGTTCTGGGGTAGGTGGGAACTGTACATGGAGAATGGGATGTATCTTAACAGGACTGGGCCCATTATTCCCATGGGGAGATTTGGTAGGGTTAGGGTTTAAACTAGATTGTCAGGGGATAGGAACCTAAGTGAGAATTCACATAAAATAAAAATAAAGATGGTTATGGGAAGTCAAAAAGCTGGAAAATCAACTGAAAAGCAACAGAAACAAATTCTAGATTCAACCCGGATCAAATTAGAGAATAATGTTAAAATGCAGAAATAGAAGCACTCTATCTAAATGCACACAGTAATTGCAACAAGATAGGTGAATTGATGATGCAAGTAGAAGTAAAAGGCTGTGATTTAACTAATACTACAGACGTAGCTGCAGGATGACTAAGACTGGAAACTGAGTAGCAAAGGACATTCAACATTTAGGAAAAATAGGCAAGAAGGAAAAGGAAGTGGGTTAGTGCTAATCGTAAGGGATAGGATTTGTTTTGTCACAGTATTCACTCATGATGTGGTCATTCCGGTCTGGGTCAGCACTTATTGCCCATTCCTAACTGCCTTTGAACTGAGTGGCCCGTTAGGCCATTTCAGAGGGCAGCTAAGAGTCAATTACTGTGGGCCCAGGGTCATACATGTAGGCCAGACCATGCAAGGATGGCAGATTTCCTTCTCTCACGGACATTAATGCTTACGTGGTCACCATTAGACTAGCTTTTAATTTCAGATTTGCTACTGAATTCTAATTGTACCTCCAGGCATGCTGGAAATCAAAGGATATTAGTCTAGAATTCTACATTACTACTCCAGTGACATTACGACAACACCCAACTGCATCAGTGAGAGATCAGATGAACAGGATATAAAATCTATTTGGGTGGAAGTGAGAAACAGCAAAGGGGGCAGCAAACATTGTTGAAAGTGGTTTATAGACCAGCAAACAACTTATACAAAGCAAAGTCCCATAAACAATGAAATAAATTACCATATCACCTGTTTTAGTTGAAGGATATGGTTTGATGGTACTGTGGTAAAGTAAGGTGAATTGCAAACCGGAAAACCAATTTCTTTTATGTGAAGTACATGACTGAACAGCTTGCCATTTTCACAACTGACCCACCAGTAAAATTAAAATAAAACAAAATGTTGCAAAGCTTGTCCTTGATAAGGATCTACCTACACTTTCCCATCTGGCATTTGAGGAACAACCTGGCAATTTCTTAAAAAGAGGGAGTTCTTTGGTGCTCTGGTTAAAACTAACAGCTCACTGCAGACTGTTTGATCATATGCAGATGGAGCAAAGAGACCAAAAGATTAAAAACTTAAAAAATGCGCGGAAGTCAACTTGCATCTGATTGAACATGATAACAACATGCACGTGAACTATGCACACCAGAAGATCACCTTTTGTCTCAGTTTAGTGGGAAAATTAATCAGGGGAAGATGGCTCAAATGAAGAAGTGATCAATCCTGACAGTAAACCTCCCTTACTTAAATGATTGGCATTTTACTCTGCAGCCTCACATGTGAAAAATGATCACTCACTTGGAGTTTCAGAGAGAGTCTGTAACTGGTGGGACCAAAGCCCAGCAGTAATCAGTACTATCACGAGAGGAAGAGACGGATTAGAGGAAGCCAATTTATGAGCAGCCATTCATGGGATGTTGAAAACTTATCTTGTTTCCCAGTAAGAATAGACATGATCGACAGCGTCTGTCTGAAGATTGCAGCAGAGTCATAACAAGACTTTTTATCATACCATTCAATTTTGATTGCACAGCTTTCATTCATGTTTCTAGTATTCAGTACAAAGCACATTTTTTAGTGTATTAACTCATCTCAGCACAAAGCACTGTTATCAGTTCTTTCACACAAATATAACTATTAAAGGAAATAAGTTTCAAAGCTTTCTGACCAGCAATTTTCTGTTAATACATTAGCAGCATTTCATATGTGATCTCATATCAAGTAGGCTCATTATCTTGAGTTGCAAAAATAAATTGCAGATGTTCGAAATCTGGAATCCAAACAAAAAAAATAGCTGCAAACCCTCAGCAGTCAGTCTTTTCCAAATGAGAAACAGACCCCTCATCAGGAATTTAAACTAGACAGTTGGACAATAACATCTTAACACTTTAATTATTTGCCTGAAATTCCTCTCTCCGCAATTTAATTGAGGTATTAATCCATTTAAATTAAATAGATTAATGCACTTATAATAAAAGTAGATAAAGGAAGTTTCAGTGGAACATATTGGCATTCATTTGGTACATTAGCAAAGCAAAGAGGGGAATGGGTGGAATTTAATGCCCTTCCCCAAGATGATTATGAAGACAAGGGGCATTTAAATAGGCAATCAGGTAGTGAGGAGGACCCTGCCATGTTCTTAATTCTCCTCCAAACTAAATCTGGAGAGGGACTGCTCATAGATAACTTCATCTTGCTAACACCAATCAAGGCCCTTAAATGGACAGTGAATGTCCAACACTGACACTCAAAATCCAAAGAGTCACCATGTAGGAAAAGTAGATCTTATCAGGTTTGCTTATGAATTGTGGGCCAGGTTGTCCCTTGTTCAAAAGAAGTCTCTGGTTAAAAGGCACAGTATTGGGAAGTAGGGCCTGCTGAGAGCCTGCCATTGCCCTTGCTGCTGACCTCCTTCCTCCCTCCCCACATCTCACCTTATGACCTCCATCCTGCACTCACTGTCCTTTGACCTGGTCCTGGGCTGGCCATCAGTGCCACTGGCACAGACTACAATGCACTCAGCGATGGGACATCGATCCAAAAGTCAACATCAACAACATCCTCGGGGATGGGCTAGAGGCGGGGGATGCAATTACTAATGCTGTTGGTGCAGATTTAAACCAGGTTGGCAGGAAGACGGGACCCTGATAGGTAGTTCAGAGGGAGAGAAGCTGAGATGGAATTTGAAGTTAAACTGCAAGCCAGAGGAAACATAAACTAGATAAGAAAGAAGTGAGGTTAGCAAGGTAAATGAAATATCTTTTAATGCAAGGAGCCTGAGGGATGAGACAGATCAGCAGGGGGCGCAGATTGGCACGTGGGAGTATGATATCATAGCTTTGACCAAGACGTGGCTAAAAGATGGGCAAGATTCTCAGCTCAACATTCCTGCTTACAGGGTACTCAGACAAGGTAGAGACAGAAATAGAAGGATGGGTTAGGTCGCATCACTGATCAAGGCCATGAGGAGGGATAATATCTTGGATGGATCATCAAATGAGGCCATATGGGTACAAGTAAAATCAGAGAATCCCTACAGTACAGATAGAGGCCATTTAACCCATTGAGTCTGCACCAACCCTCTGAAGAGCATCTCATCCCCATCCTATCCTCCTAACTCCACATTTACCATAGCTAACCTACCCAGGCTGCACAATCCTGTTTAGCAATTTAGTATGGCCAATCTGCCTAAGATAAAAGGAGGCAAACACACTGATGGGTGTGTAGTATAGACCCCCAAACAGGCAGGGAGGGATAGAGAATTAAATATGTAATCAAATCTCAGAGAAATCTAAGAACAGTAAGGCAGTATGAGTCGAGGATTTTAATTACCCACCTGGGAAAGTTTTACTGCGCAAAGTAGGTATGGAGCAAAATTCTTAAATTTTAAGAACATTTTTAGTCTTAAAGAACATTTTTAGTCAGTAAGTATGAAATCCAACAAGGGATGGGGCAGTTCTGGACCTAAAGATTGGAAATGAGCCTGGACAAGTGGAAGCCTTATCAGTCAGGAAGCATTTTGGACATAGCAACCATCATTCAGTTAGAGTTACGTAGTTTTAGAAAAGGATAAGAATGGGCTGGAAATAAGATTTCTAAACTGGAGAAAGGCTAATTTTACTGAGATAAGATATGATTTGGCCCAAGTGGACTGGGAGTAGATACTTGCAGATTAAAACTGTGTCAGATCAGTGGGAAGCATTCAAGGAGGAAATCGCGAGAGGAAAGGACAAATACATCCTTCAAAAGACAAAGGTTGGGACCAAGACTGGATAACCTTGGTTGTCAAGAGATGTAAAGGTTAAGATTAAGAAAAAAGTGATACCTAGGGCTCAATGTGACAGAGACCCTAGAGAAATATAAAAAGTGAAGGGGGTTGTCTTTAACAAGAAATTAGAAGGTCCTTTGGCCCATTGAGTCTGCACTGGTCAAAAACAAACATCTAACTATTCTAATTCCAGGATATTAGGAAAGCAGAGAGAGCGTATGTGAATGCTGTAGTGGCTAGAACAAAGGAAAACTCAAGAGGTTTTTTTTTAAAATATACAAGGAGCAAGATAATAACAAAGGAAGGAGTAGGACCCAGTGCAGACCCAGAAAATGTGAGCACAGTTCTCACTGAATATCTTGCGTCTTCACAAGGAAAAAGGACAATGCGGATACAGACATCAGGATGCAGGATTGTGAAATATTTGAAGGAATTAACATAGAGAGAGAAGGTTTTAGAGGGTTCAGCAGGTGTAAAAGTGGATAAATCTGCAAACCTACCGTTACAGAGCAGAGAGGTGAGGTGAAATAAAAAGAACTTCTATCAGTCATTCTACAATCAACAAGAATTAAATTATTTATCCAACTCCAACAGTAAACAAGTTAACAGAACTACTAACAAACCAAATAATTCCCTCTTAACTACTAACTATTCCTGAATAAAACAAAATTTTAATGGTATGTTGTTCCAATAGATACACAGCCCACTTATATAAACCAAATTAATAAAAAAAAATTAAAACTTAATCTCTAAAAATTACAGACAGGATAAGTCTTCCAGAATGTTCTTTGCCTTCTCTGCTGTCCCCCAGTCAGGAACACCTTCTTCTGTCGAATTCTTGGATCAGGAATATTAGATAAGACTGCCCCAGTACCTTTATTTCGTTGGTGCTTACTCTGAGAGCTTAGGGTTTCTGTGAGAGCTAGTGAGTTTCTCTTTAGATGGTAATTTCTCTCACACTGATTTTCAATGGTCTCTTCTTTTATACCCTTGATGACCTATCAATTTCTTACAATAGGATTGGTCCTAGGTAGTCAAAATTATCAGATTTAAATTTAATGGGGCTTTGGTTTCTAGGGCTTGGTTTAAATTAATTGGCTAAATTGAAAAACCTGTTGTCTTGGTAAAAATGCTGCTTTGCCTGCTAACAGTATTTGGTATAATGCTTCAATTTGAAGAACTCTCTGTGCATCGGCTGCTGCCTGCAGACATTTTTTAATCTCCAAGCCTAAAAGACACATCATCTTTTAAAGGGACCACACACTCTTCCCCCTATCATTTTACAAACATCAAATACTCTACCCAAATTTGAAACACTAGATTGTTGGGGTTATTGAGAGGCAAGGAAGGAGATATTGGGGGCCCTGGTAGTAAATTTCAAATCCTCTCAGGCCACAAGTGAGCTGGCAGAGGACTTGAATACTGCCAACATTGCCCCATTATTATAATGAGGTGGAAGGGATGGGCAAGGAAATTACAGGTCACTTTTCCCCTCTATCGATCAATGACAAGGGGGTATCACTGTAAAGAAAGGGGCAGGACATTTAGTAGGGATGTAAGGAAATTTTCTCTTTTCACTCAGAGGGTGGTGGAAATCTAGAACACAGCCTGTAAAGGTGATCGAGGCAGAAACCCTCACAATATTTGTGATACCGAGGTATGCAAGTCTGTGGGCCAAATGCTAGAAAATGGGATTAGAATAGTTAGGTATAGCAAGAATACAGATGCTGGAGTCAGAGACAACACAGTATGGAGCTGGAGGAACACAGCAGGCCAGGCAGCATG
>NC_063350.1:16429039-16439918 GCF_021869965.1 Rhincodon typus
GTGTTCCTCCAGCTCCATACTGTGTTGTCTCTTAGAATAGTTGGGTGTTTGTTTTTGACCAGTGCAGACTCGATGAGCTAAAGGGCCTTTTCCTATGTTGTAGAACTCAATGACTCAGTCTAACTTTCATGGCAGGAAAGTTTCAGAAACAATTCCAAGGGACAGAATATATCTGCACTTGGAGGACAGTGGGTTAATTAGTGTGGATTTGTTAAGGGATGGTTGTGTTTGACAAATTTGATTGAAGATTTTGAGGAGGTAATCAAGAGTAATGATGAAGGTAATGCATTTGATGTGACTTATTAGACTTCTGATAAGGTGCATCATTGGCAGACTGGTCAAGAAAGTAAGAGACGGGATCTGAGGCATATTGGATCTAAAATTGGTTGAGAGATAGGCAACAGATGATAATGGTAGAGTGATGTTTCTGAGTCCAAAAGTCTGTTTCCATTGGGGTCCATAGGGCTATGGGCTGGGGCCCTTAATGCTTGTATTGTACATTAATGATTTGGAGTTAAATGTAAGGATATGATTAAAGTGTTTATGGATATCACAAAAATAGTCAGGTAGTAAACAATGAGAAGGGTAGCTGTAAACTGCAGGAGGATATCAATGGACTGGTCCATTGGCCAGAGCAATGGCAAATGGAATTCAACCCAGAAAAATGTGATGTAAGATACTTGGAATGGGAAAGAAAGACAAGGGGTTACACTATGGATGGCAGGACCCTGGAAAGTACTGAAGTACACAGGCACCTCTGGGTATAGAGAAAGCCTCATTCACATTGTATAATTGGTCTACTGTGGACCCTACATCACTTTACACTTCTGCTGCTCAGTTTACACTTTTTGGTGGGCCCCTTGAAATAACACTGAATACCATGCAGACACAATATGCTTGAAACAGGTAGACCATTGTGTTTGAACATCACTGAAACAATTCCAATCAATCAACACTGATATCACATATTCTCAAGATTATGGATGTAAAGCACACCCCTTAGTTTTGTCCATTATGTATTTAATAGAACAGCACAACTATTGAATCATTTCATTCCTGCTAACAACTGCTCAGGAAAGGGTTTCCCCATTTTATTGTTGCTTATCATAAAAGAAAAAAAGAGATGGGTATCAGATTGGACCAATAAGAATTCCCACTTACACATTAGCTGTTATCAAAGCATTTCAAAACCAGTTCCCAAGTGACAAATTTCTGTGCTTCTTTCATCCTGTGTTTTAACATTAGTCATGGTACACACTAGCAACATTATGTGTTCTTCAAAAGACAGTAATTTTAACACCAGGATTAGAGAATTTTATATTGTTTCACTAGTATATTTACAAAGGATTGCTGTGTCTGTAATGATGTACATTTCATCTGTTGGATATCTTGCACTTTCAGCTGCCCGAGCACCACTGTCTTCCCTGAACTTCCTTCATTCTGATTGTTGAAAAAACACAGGGAAGCTCAGATTCTCGTCTCAGTGATATGTTGAGTAAACCAGGTGTGTCCAAGTACCGGTATAATCAAGATTTCAAGCTTCAAAGAGACTAGGTCAGTAATGCAGTCTTGAAACAGCAGCTGTGAATTTACTCATATGGTGTCAGCAACTAATCCAAATTCTTTTATTTCATTTCTTTCGTGTTTCAACGATATCAACGATCCTTTGGATGAAGTGCCTTATTGTATCCTGCCCAAGTAGCTAAAGCTTAGACTTGTGAGTCTAGTTGTGCAGTTGACTTGTTAACTTTGTCACTAGCTGAGCCTCTTCCTTTCCCTAATTTCCATCCTAATGATCAAAAATGGGAATTGCAGTTCTCCCCTGATTCTTTGAGTACATCCCCTCTGATAGTCTCAGCAATGACTTAGAATGTATTGCACCTTCAATATAACAAAATGCCGCAAACTACTCCACAGAGACATTAAAACAAAAATTATGATACTGACCCAGATAAGGAAGTATTAGGTCAAATGAGAGAAAGCTTGGTCAAAGAGCTCTGTTTTAACAAATGTCTTAATCAGGAAAGCAAGGTAGAGGGAAGGAATTCCCGAGATTAAAACCCAGTCATATCAAGGCACAGCCACCAATAGTGCAGGAATTAATGTCAGGGATTTTCAGAAAGTTGGAATTAGAGAAACAATTGGGGATAGTAGGATACTACAGGTAGCAAGGC
The DNA here is from genome assembly GCF_021869965.1 of Rhincodon typus. NCBI lineage: Eukaryota > Metazoa > Chordata > Chondrichthyes > Orectolobiformes > Rhincodontidae > Rhincodon > Rhincodon typus. The sequence continues at coordinate 16,431,214 of NC_063350.1, forward strand.
CATATAGGCTTCTGAAAACAAGAATGAGAATTTTAAAATTGAGGCATTGATTAATTGGCTGCCAGTGTAGGTCCATTAGGACAGGTTTGATGAATGATGGTCCAAATTAAGACATGGGCAGCAAATGTTTGGATGACCTCACATTTACATGGTGGCATGTGGGAGATCAGGCAGGAGTATGATGGAAATAGCCACCTCTGGAAGTAACAAAGGCTTGGATGAGGCTTTCAGTAGCAAATGAGCTGAGATAAAGGAGGAATTTTATTTGATACAATGCAATATGCAATGTAAAGGTAGTGGAACAAGTGAATCTTAGGAATGAGTGGTCAGCTGCTTATCCAAGGGTCAAATGTGTAGAACCATACTGTAAGTAGATCAAAGATGTGCCATGAGGGTTCTTAGATGTTGGCACATGTCAGAAGCCAATGCCTGTAGATGTGGAATACATATGGCCTTTGCCCATGCAGCGTGCCCTGAGATGTTGGTGCTGAGTGTCCAACTTGAAGATCCATTGGAGCAAGTGGTGAGCTGAAATCGCCAGATATCTGCTCTGACTTCATGTCATGAATTCTCATTGTCCAGTTAGCTTGCAGTGGATGGTCAATAGAAAACTATATATTAATATGGCAAGATCTGTAGTCAATAAAATTGCATTTTTCTCATCGTAGCCTACATTGTTCAGGCCCCTATAAAACTACACCCTTCATTCATCAAAGTTTGCTCTGTCCTGACTTTTTTGGTTTTGTAATATTGAATGATGCAAAAATTGTTACAAAGTATGTGATGAATAGCTCTAATGAAGAATAATAAAATAAGCAACCCTCATGCTTCATTCAATGCAATAACAATATTCTGATAAGGATACACTTAAAACACAATTGTTACAGTCAATCACCTGACGAAACACCAAGACAATTGTGACTTTTTTGTTATTCATTTGTGGGATGGGGGCATAAATGACTGGACCACCATTTATTGCCTATCCCTAGTTGCCTTAGAGGAGCTGGTAGTGAGCTGCCTTCTTGAGCTGCTGCAGTCCATGTGCTATAGGTACACCCACAATGCCATGAGGGAGGGAGTTCCAAGATTTTATCCCAACGCTACATAAGGAACGGCGATATATTTCCAAGTCGTGGTAGTAAGTGGTTTCAAGGGGAACTTGCAGGTGGTGGTGTTCACATTTATTTGCTGCCCCAGTCCTTCTAGATGATAGTAGGACATGGGTGTAGAAGGTGCTGTCTTAGGAGCCTCGGTGAATTTCTGCATTGTATCTTACAGATGGTACAGACTGTTACTACTGAGCATTGATAGTGATGGGAATAAGTATTTGTAGATATGGTGCCATTCAAGCATACTGCTTTGTCCTGGACGGTGTCAGGCTTTTCGAGCATTGTTGACGCTGCACCCATCCAGGCAAATGGGAAATATTCTGTCACACTCCTAACTTGTGCTTGTAGATGGTGGACAGGCTTTGGGAGTCAGGAGGTGAGTTACTCGCCAAAGAATTCCTAGCATCTGACCTGCTCTTGGAACCACTTTTTATATGATTAGTCCAGTTCAGTTTCTGGTCAATGGTGACCCCAAGATACTGATAGTGGGGGTTTCAGTGATGGTAACACCATTAAATGCCAAGGGGTGATGGTTCGATTGACTTTTATTGGAGATGGTTATTGCCTGACATTTGTCTGTCTGCCTACTCTTGTTGTTTTGCCGCACTGCAGACAGTACAGCAGGATGGTGTAGAATAAAGGCGTCATGATTGGTGTCAGGGTATGAGAGATTGACTGACATAATACAGTGATTATAGTGGTGTGGTCACATTCCAGATGGACGTTGAGCACCGATAAGCACTGTGTTAATAAGGTGTAGAGCTGGATGAACACAACAGGCCAAACAGCATCAGAGGAGCAGGAAAGCTGACGTCTCAGGTCTAGACCCTTCTTCAGAAAATGTAAGACTCTTTTCTGAAGAAGGGTCTAGACCCGAAACATCAGCTTTCCTGCTCCTCTGATGCTGCTTGGCCTGCTGTGTTCATCCAGCTCTACACCTTGTTATCTCAGATTCTCCAGCATCGGCAGTTCTTACTATCTCTGATATAATCACTCTTTAGTTGTTCAATTGTACCTTCCTGTATGGGTAATCTCTTATCCTTGCAAAATCAGTTGCACACTCTGTCTATCAGTTTTGGCAACTTAAAACGAATTGTGGTCAACTTCCTGTACAGCTCAGTAAGCACCTTAATTGCAACAGCAGATGACAAATTGGGTGATGTTGCTAAAGTCACTTCTTCCAGCCTAGAAGGAAGCATGTGCATAAAAGTTAATGATCAGGGTTAAAACCTTCACAGCCTCTGACAATGTCATCTTGACAAACCCTGAGGTTTGGGTTGAAATGGACCTGCAGCCCAGGTTCCCCACTCCTCCTCTAATGCCATTACCAAAATGGATGCAATAGAAGTGTGCATGTGCAGAGAGAACCTCAATTTGGGCCCGAGAACATAGACATTACACAGAAGATTTGGCAGCCACATGGTCCTTCAGAGCCAGTACAAAAGGACATTGGGAGCTGGAGCGGCGCTAAAGATCAACAGAGAACCCAAGAACAGAATGTGCTGCCCCTTTCTCATGTACAATAATTGATAAGCGGGAAAGAAAAACAAAAGTTGCTGGAAAAGCTCAGCAGGTCTGGCAGCATCTGTGAAGAAAAGTCAGAGTTAATGTTTCTGGCCCAGTGACCCTTCCTCAGAACCCAGCTAATTGATAAAAGGGGCCCATTTATAAATTATTCAATTATAAATTAAAGCAGTATTGCGTTTAAATTGATGTGGTCATCACCAGGATTCCAGTTAAGCACAACTTACTCACAGAACCACAACACCAACTTATCCATTGAAAATCTAGCAAATTATTTCTTTCTAAGCTTTAGATATTATAAAAGTCAATCAGTCCTTTCCCCTCAATATAATATGCATTTTTCAGTATATTTTTAACCTTTGTCCTAAAGCTTGTTGTCGTGGTTGGTGCAGTTCAATGTTACCTTGATTAACCTTATAACCCCCATCAAAAAAAGAAAGAAAACTGCTTGATTGCAATGAATAGTCTCTGTTGAAAAGTGCCACTCAGTAAGGGTAGAGGGTTAATGTGTTAATGTGCTTTACAGACTTTAGTCAAATGTTCACAGCATATAAAAATCTCCGTAAAATGGAGCTTGCTGATGTGCAACCAACATCATGGGAGCTCCTGAAATTTGAGACAGCTCTTTAACTAATTCTCTGATGGAGGTTCAAAACTGCCGTTGGATATATTGAAGGAGGGAAAATGTTAGCTGCAATATTTTCATAAGTACAAACAAAAACATGGAAGGTAGAAGGAGGCTATTTATTTATCCACTTGAAAAGGATGAAGGGACGTTAATTAAAATAAACAATACATCGACCATATACAAAAGGTCAGATCATAGAATTATTACAGTACAGAGGGAGGTCATTTGGCCCTTCATGTCTGTGCAAGCTGTCTGCATGTGTAACGCACCCAGCCTCTCTCTCCTGCTTTTTTCCCAGTAGCCTTGGATATTTTATTTATTCAGAGCATTATTTTATTCTTTTTGGAAAGCCACGGTTTAATATACCTCCACCACATTGTCAAGCAGTGCGTTCCAGATCCCAACGGCTCGCTAAGTAAAAACAGTTTTCCTCATGTCCACATTGCTTCTATTGCCAATTGTTTTAAGATAATATCCATTGTTCCTTGATCCTTCTGGAACACTTCCACTTACCCTACTCTGTCCAGGCCCCTCATCAATTTGAACACTGTCTGTAGTTATGCAAGAGATGTATGCATGTATCTATAAATCTTGTTTGAGATATGACTGTTTCACAGGGCAAAATAGTGTGCAGCATTTTGTGATATGCACAAGCTCTGATCTACTAGAGGACATTGGGCTAACATGTGTAAAGAATCTAATTGCCCAGGGAAACCCAAAGTGCAACACAATTCTCCACAGCAGCATGTGAAGAGTAAACCAAGGAATATTTCCAAAGCTTCACCCATTCTCACAAGTGTGTCAGTGAAACGCAAAAAGCATCTGGATTCAGACACCTTACAGATGCCTGTCAGGCAGTACATGGTCAATTCTAAACACCAGATTGCTGTCAGAAAAACTGAGGTCTTACCTTCCTCCAAGTAATATACCCCAAAAGGAATGGACAATATTCCCTATGCGGCAATACTGGCACTGGTGCATTTGCACATATCATCTTTTGATGCATTTTACAAGATATTTACCTGGAAAACTGGCACTGTATGGTGCAGTTCACATGATAGATTAATTATTTACAATGGGCCTGATATGCTGTGCATTGACATCATTCATCTTCAATGTCAATCCAGCTCCTCTGGATGAATGCCTGAAACTTGTTACGCTGTTAATACAACAATACCTTCTACTATTGGTCTACCAGTATGCATTGGCTATTACTATCTACGAGGTAAGGAAGACATCAGCTGCAAAACCAGCAACACCAAACTGCAATATCAATCTCATTCATCTTTGTCACTGCTAAGCAGAGCACATTCAGCAAGATACATCAGAGGATGAACAGTTGCAAAAGCTCAAAAAGGATCATTATCAATGCATGACCTCAATATATCCAACAGGTCCCTTAGGTAGTATGTTCATTCAGACAGACTAACATGCTCCATGAATTTAATTTTTAAAGGCAAGAAAGTGGTATTTTACAAGCTCTACATGCTGGAGCATATATGTAGGTCATTCGGGTGAAGGAAAAACAGAGATTGGTGCATAAGTCCATTAATTGGTTCAGTGTCATAAAGGACATCAATCAACTAATCAAATTGTAAGCCACAAGTCAAAACTCCAAAAGTCTCAACAATAGAGATAAGCTCTCATTCCACACAGAATTCCTTCCAACCTGTGGCCCAAGTTTGCAACTAACAATTTCCATGTCCAAAGACAGGTTTACATTCTGGTGATGGATTATTTCACCAATTCCCTTTCAAGTGATAATTCAAGGATACCACTATTGCAATGGTTGTTTACACATGGACTGCTATATTCAACATGTTCAGTGTTCTTCAACAAATTGTGTCTGACAATGACTGCAGTTCACTCGTGCACTCTTCCGAGAAATGTAGGGGAAATAATGTATCCAATGTATTATCACTTTATATCACTATCTTCAATCAAACTGTGTGTATAGTGAAGTCCATGATAGTCAGGCATAAGTGACTTGCCAAGATTTTTGAATATCTGTATTAAATCTACTTACAACTTCTCAAAGCAATGGTTTAGTCTCACTGGTAGCTCTCATGCTGATTGATTGATCAATTGATTGTTACATGTACCGAAGTACAGTGAAAATCTTTGTTTATGAGCAGTACAGGCAGATCATAGTAAGCAAGGATGTACAGATCAGAGGTTGTAAAAAGACTTAGACAGAGGCACACAGGTTACATTGCTCAGGGTGGCACTAGGCGAGATCAACGTTAGCAAGATCAGTACTATTTGAGGTTAGAGAGTCCATTCATTGGTCTAATAATGGCCAGGACGAAGCTGTTCCTGAACCTGCTGGTGCATGTGTTCAGGCTACTGTATTTTCTGCCTGATGGAAGAGGTTGTAGGAGATCATTACCAGGGTGCGATGTGTCTTTGATGAAGTTGGCAGCCTTTCCGTGACAGTGAGTATGTGAATGGAGTCCATGGATGGAAGGTTGGCTTCCATGATGGTCTGGGATGTGCACACTACCTTCTGTTGTTTATCTTCTCATAGACTGCTGGCACCTGGCCCCAATCTCTCTCTAACAGAAACCAGGACAAAACACACCTCTTAAAGTCACAGCATCGTCACATTATACTGTTGTCACAAACTGGATGTGTTCGTTCACTGTAAGGTTTGCTATCTGCGATCATGGACACAAATGTATAATTTTTTATTGATGGCATGTTGCCATACCAGGCCGTTATGCACCCAGACAGTATGCTTTCAATGGTGCACCTGCAGAAGTTGGTGAGGATCATTACGGACATTCCAAATTTCCTGAGCTGCCTGAGGAAGAAAAGGCATTATTGTGCCTTCTTGATCATCGCATCTACATGTTTGAAAGACACTGGCATTCTCACACTTAAGCACAGAAGCAAAATGTTAAAATGGGACAAGAGTATGATCAATGAGTGCACAGATAGTTTTCACACCTTGAACCAAGACATAGTATAAAAGTTCGAGATTGCCATATGACCACATGAGTTTATAACAGATATTACATTGTTGAGTCTAGCCTAGCTCATGTGATGAGCAATGGTCAAATCCTGCGAAGAAGTGAGCAACATCTCATCAATAAAAAATTATACACTTGTGTCCATGATCACAAACAGCAAGCCTTAGAGTGATTCAATTCATGACGATAGTATAATGTGATGATGCTGTGACTTTAACAGGTATGTTTTGTCCTGGTTTCTGTTAGAGAAAGATTGAGGGCAGGTGCCAGCAGTCTATGAGAAGATAAACAACTTGTGAAGTCTTCGGGCTTTTTTAAGAGTTGGAACAATAGAAGCAGCCTGAGTGGGTGTGGTCAAGCTCTCACAGATCCAGGATTTTTTTAGCTTTCAGCAGATGCTGTTGGGGTCTTGAAGAAATGGAAGCTATTTTCCCCTCTCTCGGTTACAGCCAAAAGCTGGGGTTTCTCTACCTAGACTGCTGGATTGCATGTGAGACAAAATCTGAATTTGCCTTTTGCCAAGGCTGTGTTCATAGGATTTTACTATATTGGAACAGTTTATTGGTAGTAGTGACTGTATCTATTGTTCTGTTAAGTTTTCCAATTAATTTATTCCAAGTTCTTCTTTGTTTTGTTGTATGTTAGCTGTAGCATTTAAATAAATTGTTTTGATTGACATCATGTTGTTTGACTAATCAAATTGTATCTGGAACACAGCACCTGACATTTACCTTTAAAATAAGGAAAGGTTAGCATCTAGGCTACCTTCTTAATATATTTTGAGAGGATCTGGTCTGGTCCATGAATCTGAATGTGTCATACATTCACCAAAGCATTACCTTCAATGTGCAGAGACAATATATCCATATGCATCCTTGTATATGTTTGTCAGAAAATGGCTCCCACTTGTCAAAAGGAAAACGACTGATAGTATTTCATTTTGATTTGATTTGATTTATTATTGTCACATGTACCGAGATACAGTGAAAAGTGTTGTTTTGTATGCTATCCAGGCAAATCATACCTCACTTAAGTTCATCAGGGTAATAGAATAGATGCACAGGTTCTGGAGCAGGCAGGCAGTGTACCTTTAAGACAACTACATGTGACACCCTGGTATAAGGATCCTCACTTTCAGCCATTTCCCTCTCAATGCAATGGAGTAATGTGTTCAGTCACCCTGATATAATTATGTAATATAACAGTAAGAGTCAGCAGGCACACAAATAGTCTTCCTTCAAGGTCCATTTGGATACCTTAATGGAAGAATGTAAGTTATGTTTTCTTGAATGGATAATCTGAAAGGGCTACATGTGTCTCTCTCGCATAGGCCTAATGGGATCTGACATATTCTGTTGATGCCACTGCTCCTGGATCTGAATATTAAGTCACATTTTCAGTTTCTTTTCAGAAAGCACATGGAACCAATTAAACAATGCAAATATGAGGAATTTAACACTGTAGCTTATAGCCAGGATTTTCCATTTTGGAGTCAAAGCATGACAGCGGGCATCTTAGATGGCATCTCTTCTCCATGGCCTGGGGTGAGTTTCCTCATACAGGCATTCACTCATTTTGTGTGCAAGTGAGTTCTACGGTGATGTAAACATCAAATCATGCCCGACTAGCAGGTGGAAGTTCTCATTTCACCAGCACCTCTGGGGTCACATGTCTTGCCACCATATTTAAATGCCAACATGGCACTCCTTCACCTACTGCAAGTCAGGAATTAGAAATCAAAACAGTGGTCCTCACTTCCACCATAAACCCAAATCCCCCCAACCCAGTAATACCAAGATGTCTGATAAGCACAAGAAAATGGACTTTTATTCAGGAATGTCTCCCTCAACACTCTGCTCCAGGATGTATGGATCAGAAGAGAGGTCATCTTTTTCTCTGATGGGCAAAACAAGCCATCCTCTCAGACCCAGGTAGCCTGGGTCCTAGTCTGATAGGTGTTCAGCATGAGATTCAGCATTCATTGGGCCATTCAAATACCAAGGCCCCGCCCTTGTGATCTCCCATCTCCCATCCCCCAACCCCATGATAATCCCACTGTTCCTGCTGTGTTTTACCTGACTGAAGTAACCTGCACCTTGTCGTTCCTTGAAACCAGCCCCACAAACTCTTCTACCTGTGATCTTCGAAATCCTCAACTACAAGCCCTCCACCCCCTCCAATAACTGACTGCAGCAGAACTCCTCCTGGACTGAATGGAGCACACCATCTCCCCCTCCCCATGGTCTGGGAAAGGGGCCAGGGAGACAATGTACGTGAACCAAACATATCGTCTATACTTGAAGAAGTGACAGCGCAGGTGCTTTTGAGCACAATTTAACACCATATTGCTGTGAAGACAAAGCAGTAAGTAATTTCCCTGAGGTGGATGAAGAACTCATGGGTATGGGCCTGCTTTTTGCTGCTGGGTTTCTGAAGAATCAAATTTCTCGATGGTGTAAAGTTAATTAGGAA
>NC_063350.1:16439928-16440713 GCF_021869965.1 Rhincodon typus
CATTCTTCTTTGAACTGATTAATTAAATGGATTTTATAATCTTGCAGATTTTTCAGAATGTTTTCAAACTAATAAAACAAAAACAAAAACATTCCTTTGAAAATGCCACTACAACAATCATCAGAGACATTATGTATCCAGTTCTTCAGCCACATTAGCCATAATGTATACAATTGCACATACTTTATGTAATGAAGTTAGGACAAAATTTATATCTATGTTCATGCTGATATGTATCATAAGGCTCAGTAAGAGAGTATGGAAATGTCCCTATAAAATTGGACACTTTCTGTTCTGTTGTACTGTCTCCAGTTCTAATTTCATCTTCCCAGCTAATTCTTTCACAGAACCTCAGAAACAAAAGCACCTCAAAAATCTTTGTCTTCTGTTCCACGAAAACCTATAGGCTTTTAAAATCCAAGCTTGACTTAATCTATATTTACAATACATATAATAGATCTTTGTATTTGATCTAAGATTCCAATTAAAATGATAGTTAAAAGTTAGTAACCAACCATTCCCTTTTAAGCCACATGCTGTTTTCTCTGAGGCCCACTGTCAATCGCACCTGAATTCAAAATGACCCACACATCTTCAGTTGCTTCATTAATGATCTTCCTTCCATCATAAAGTTAGAAGTGGGAATGTTTGCTAATGTTCAATACTCGTCATCCCTCCGAAACAGTCCATGCCCAAATGCATCAAGCCCTGGACAATATCCAGGCTTAAGCTGACAAGTAGCAAGTAACATTTGTGCCACAGGCAGTGACTACCTCCAACAAGAG
>NC_063350.1:16441213-16451799 GCF_021869965.1 Rhincodon typus
AGAATTTAACCATCATCCCTTAACATTCAATGGCATCACCATCACTGAATTGCCCAATGCCTGCATCCTGGGGGTTACCATTGCCCAGGTTAATTTGAAATTAGATCCATTGCAAATACATTTCTCACAAGAGCAAATGAATTTACGCTTTAAAAGGAGCCAATTTAATCTAGCCTTCTTGAGTTGCTGGAAGAAGGATGTTGTGAACTTTGAAAGGTTTCAGAAAAGATTTACAAGGATGTTGCCAGGGTTGGAGTGTTTGAGCTAGAGGGAGAGGCTGAATAGGCTGGACTATTTTCCCTGGGGCATCAGAGACTGAGGGATGACTCTTATAGGAGTTTATAAAATCATGAGGGGTCTAGATAGGGCGAATAGCCAAGGTCTTTTCCCCAGGATAGCGGACTCTAAAACTAGAGGTCATAGGTTTAAGGTGAGAGGGGAAAGATTTAAAAGGGACCTAAGCGACAAGTTTTTTCACGCAGAAAGTGGTGCTTGTATGGAATGAGCTGCCAAAGCAAGTGGTGGAGGCTGATACAATTACAACTTTTACAAGGTATCTAGATGGGAATAGGAAGGGTTTGGAGCGAAATGGGTCAAATGCTGGCAAATGGGACTAGATTAATTTAGGATATCTGGTCAGCATGGATGAGTTGGACCGAAGGGTCTGTTTCCATGCTGTACATCTTTATGAGTCTACAACTCTAAAAAAAGGAGTGAGTTTATTAATTACTAAGTGTGAGAAGATTTAGTAACACAATCCTCGTACTGTCAGGTTAGGCATATTAGGCATATAGGCATATAGTTTTAAAAAGGTGCATGGATTGGTCTCTGAGTTCTTTGTGAAGGGTGGTTAATTGAACATTGTCGTCTTTGCAGTGGAGGTCACCAATAATGTTGACACTGGTAGTTGAACAGTTTGTTTCACAATTTTTAATTCTACAGATTGGTTGAGATTCTTTAGTTCTGATTCCTTTGACAGTGATTGAATTCCAGCATGCAGGGTGAGAGAGAGTTCTTCTGTTGTTTTGTTTTCCTTTTGCCTGACTTCTAGCTAGAAGAAGTGGGGACGGCCACTAATAGCTGCAGGATTTTCAGCACCATATGTGACTCTTTAGATAATGGAGCACTCTATGCCCAATTGCAGTGATGGCAAAGATCTGAACAATTCCATGCTTGGGGTGACAAGTGGCAAGTAACATTCGCACTACACTGAGGGACTGGCTGAATAAAGATGGGGAGCGAGCACATCCCTCCCCACCTGGGAGCTTAACAATTTGGGGTATCCTGTCTGGAACCTTTCTCTAACAATACCTCCTCTTGCATTAATACAGTAAACTTTTTTTTAACTGGCACCTTATGACCTGGCGTTCTCGATAAACCGGCAAAAATTATATACCTAAATACCGTGATGTTTATTGTATTATTCTGTCCAATTATTCTGGTTCTTGAACATTATTTACCTCAACGTAAATATACTTGTTGTTCTCATGAATGGCCACATGAAATAACAAACAGTTGATTCAAGTTTGAGTCAATTTCTCCTCAATACCGCAATGTCGGAGAGTCAGTTGAGGTGCGAGTGAGAAGGCTCTCTGTTGGTAAGGTTTATTTAAGGCAAAGGTGCATTATTACCTAAGTGATTTATTCTGTAAATAAGGTGTAACTGTGAAGGGTATACCCCCACATTAAATTTCTATTACTTAGTGTGTGTTTTACATTGATTTTGTGATCTTCTTGATCAACCAGAATATTTGATCACCCGACATATTCCTGGTCCCATAAATGCCGATTAATAAAAAAAGCTGTTTTTCAGTTTTCAGTCTGAGGCTACTTTTCAAATGAGAAAAACAATTGGTTCGGTTGTGTGTGATTAGAAATTACATTATGGTTACCCAATCCATTTTTTGTTTTGAGTGAAAGCAAACTTTCATCCTATCAGTCTGACTGGATTTAAACCACGTCCATGAGTAACTGGATGAAGATACAATCTGTTACAAACAATGTCACCGGAACACCCATACATTTGACTCAGGGCCTTTGCTGTAGAAGATTGTCCATGAGCTGGCTGGTAGGGAAACTACAAGAGAAAGTATTAAAGGATAACAAAGGACTTCTTGTTTGAATTAAGTGCTGCAGCACTGGGACACAAGACTGGCATTATTGAGAAGGTTGGAATGAGCACATTAAGAGCATTTTTTTGTTGTGTGATGTTAGGTTAATCACTCAGTACAAGTGGCAAAGAAAACACTCAGTTTCTGAAGTGTGCTATTGTGTGGAATGGATAATTGATTTGCATAATACATGAGCTGCTGATGTGTCAACAAGTGGCCTCAAGCAGATACTGGTGCACATTAGCAACTTCAAATTTCTGGGCGATGTAGTGTGAAGAGGGATGACGACCATTTGATGGTAAATTACCTCAGATACCAGCAATCCAAATATTAAGCATCTCATGTCCATGACCCCTACTGCACCTTGTGACCCTCAACCCCTTGCCCCAATCACCACACACCAGGCCTTGTTATCACATGGGCAGTGACCACAACCAATTCATTATCAGCCATTAATAGCCCCTATTAGTGCCTTTTGAGTCTTCCAGGTTGATCTTTACCCATTCTTTTGTCTGCTCAACTGCTTTTCTCTCTCTGGGCTCCATGTCCACATCATTTACTCCTCTATCCTCCCCCCACTTCATCTTCAGCTGATATATCAACATTTTCCTAGCTGCAACCAGTTTTGAAGAAAGGTCACTGCACCTGAAATGTTAATTCTGCTTTCTCTCCACAGATGCTGAGTTTTTCCAGCAATTTTTGTTTTTGTTACACCTGAAGTAAATGCTGCTTCCTTGCGTCCCATAATGCAGACAATAATGAATACCGTATGCTCAGAGTAAACTAAGCATATCTGTTAACATATAGTTAACTCATTAAACAATATTAAGTCACTGACCTGAAAAGAGACCTCCCAGTTTTTCCATTAAAAGACATTTTGGTGATATACACAAACAGTCAGAGTTAATGATAGTTCTTCCTACCATCTTACATTTTAGAGTGTGCATAGACAGTGACAGCAGTTCTTTAATTTTATATTATTCCCTGGTGTTTGTGTAAAACCCTAAAAACATTTGACTGAAAATGCAATTATTTCTTTGCTAAGGGATGATTATCAACAATCAACAAACGTTAGGCACTTTAATTAAATATAAACAGTCTTGAAATAGGTCTGCAGACTGTGAGCAAGGAATGTTTGCACTGGAAAATGGGGCACTCCCATTCTTTTCTTCAATGCTTAACCAAACTACTGCAGAAACTGAGAAGACAGGTATGTATCTGTTGGTGGCCTCACGTTCTAGATTTCAGGGTGATGTAGCTTTAAATCTATGATTACCCACAGGGTAAATTTTCCTTTGAATTGAGTTTACAGAGAGGTGTTGAGCCTTTGATTGCTAGGGGCCGCTAGCAGCAGAATTGTTATGTCAATTTCAGTCACAACTGGAAGAACTTGTTTTCACCAACTCTCTTCCCTGCCTTAGTGAAGCTGGCAGTTTTGTCCTGAGAGACTGAGAATGGAGTCCTTCCTTGCACCCTGCAAACACCACCACCAACAACAGCAACAACTTACATTTACGTAGTGCCTTTAACTTAATAAAGCATTCGGAGGCACTTATTTGGAGCATTATGTTGACAAGTCGCACCAGGAAGTGTTAGGTCAGTTGACAAAAAGCTTGGCCAAAGAGGTAGGTCATAAAGTATGCCAAAGGAGAAAGTGAGGTGGACAGGTATAGGGAAGGTGGCCCAGAGATTATAGCGTGGTAGCTGAAGGTGCAGCCATTAGTTACCTCAGTGAAGTGATTAAAATTGAGGATATGCAGGAGGCCAGACTTTGAGAATCACAGATATCATGGAATGTTGTACAGCTGGAGGAGGTTACAATGATATTATGTGGGGAAACCATGAGAGGATTTGAAAACAAGGATGAAAGTTTTAAATCAATGATTTGCTTAATAACTGCATGGAAGAACAGGCAGCAGAGTTTTGGATGACCTCAAATTTATTGGAGTGACACATGTGGGAGCATAGCCAGTAATAAGAACAGGAATATACCATTCTGCCCATCAAGCCTGCCCTGCCATTTAATACGATCATGGATGATCGAACACTCCAATGCCTTTTACCCACATTATCCCAATAACCCTTTACACCATTGTAGATCAAAACTATGTCAAGCTCTATTTTCAATACACACTGACTGAGCTTCCTCTGTGAAAGAGAATTCAAAAGATTTCCCACATTCTGTGTATAAAGAGTTGTTCCCATCTCATTCCTAAATGATGGTCCTCTTATTTTTAGATTGTGCCTCCTCACCAGGAGAAACTTCCTACTTTCACCTACCCTTTAAGCATTTTGAAGTTCAATGAGATCACTATCATTCTTCAAAACCCTAGAGAATGAACACCCCAGTTTGCCCACTCTCTCTGTAGGACAGTCCACCATCCTGGGAATAAGCAGATGAACTTTTGTTGCAGTTCCTTTATGGCAATAGAATCTTTCCTGAGGTAAGAAGACAAAAACTGCACATAGTACACCAGGTGTAGTCTAATCACCAAAGTCCCTTTGCCCATCTATACTTTCAAACTCTCACCATTTAAGTAATATTCTATATGTCTCTTTTTCCTACTAAAATGGGTAGGCTCACAATTTTCCACATTATTATTCTATCTGCCATAATCTTACCCAGTGACTAGGAGTGCAGGTTTGTAGTTTCTTGAAAGTGAAGTCGCAGATAGACAGGATGGTGAAGGGGGCATTTGGCATACTTGTCTTCATTGGTCAGTGCATTGAGTATAGGTATTGGGAGGTCAACTGGCAGCTTTACAGGACATTGGTGAGGCCACTTTTAGACTACTGCATTCAATTCTGGTCTCTCTACTCCGGAAAAGATGTTGTTAAACTTGAAAAGGTTCAGAAATGATTCACAAGGATGTTGTGGGCATTGGAGGTTTTGAGCTGTAGGGAGAGACTGAATAGGCTGGGGCTATTTTCCCCTGCAGCATCGGAGTCTGAGGAGTGACCTTATAGAGGTTTATAAAATCATGAGGGGCATGGATAGGGTGAATAGCCAAGGTCTTTTCCCCAGGATAGGGAAGCACAAAATTAGAGGGTATAGGTTTAAGGTGAGAGGGGAAAGATTTAAAAGGAACCTGAGGGGTAACTTTTTCACGCAGAGGATGGTGCTTGTATGGAATGAGCTGCCAGAGAAGGTGGTGGAGGTGGATAAAATTATGATATTTAAAAGGCACCTGGATGGATACATGAATAAGAAGAGTTTAGAGGGATATGGGCCAAATGCTGGCAAATGGGACTAGAACAGTTTAAGATATCTAGTCAGTATGGACGAGTTGGACTGAAGGGTCTGTTTCCGTGCTGTGTAACTCTGACTATGACTTAGACTGCCTAAATTATCCTGAAAACATTTTATATCTTCCTGACAACACAATTCCTGCCAAGCTTTGTATCATTTGCAAATTTGGAACAATTACATTTGGTCCTCATGTTTAAATCATTGATATGCATTATGAAAAGCTGGGGCCCAAGTATTGATCCTTGTGGTACCCGACTAGTTACAGTCTGCCAACACAAGAATTACCTATTTAATCCTACTGTCTATCCATTAGTCAATTGGCAACCATTTCCAGTACCATGTGCTTTAATTTGGCTAATCAGCCTCCTGTGGGGAGCCTTATCAAAAACCTTCTGAAAATCTAAATATACTATTTTTTGAACTACACTCAAAAATTTAAATACAAAGTGGAAATACAAAAGTAGGACATACAAAACAACAACTAGTATAGACAGCTCCTTAAATTACATGAAACATCACAAGAAGTTTCACGGGTTTATATTTAACACTGAGTCACATAAGAAGATGTTGAGTCAGAGCCTTTGCTAGAGGAGCATCTTAAAGGAGAAAAACAAGATACAGAGGTGCAGAAATTTCAAAATTAAATCAAGGCGTATCTACCAATGATGGAGAATTATAATTGGAAATGTTAAGAGGCAAGAATTAGATGAGCCCAGATGCTTTGTCCAGCTGGAGAACGTTATAAGATAGGGAAGGGAGATGCCACAGAGGAATTTGAAAGTCATGACAAGAATTTCAAATCAAGGAGTTGCTGATGTAGGTCAGCAAACTCAATGATGATAGTGAACCGGATTTATAGAATCATAGAGTTTACAGCATGGAAACAGGCCCTTCAGTCTAACTCGTCCATGCCGACCAGACATCCCAGTCTGACCCAGTCTCATTTTTCAGTATTTGGCCCATATCCCTCTGGACCCTTCCTATTCATGTACCCATGCAGATGTTTTTTAAATGTTGTAATTGTACCCACATTCACCACTTCCTCTGGCAGTTAGGACATGGGCAGCAGAGTTTTGGATGGCTTCAATTTTAAGAAGGGTAGAATGTGGAAGACCAGCCAGGAACATGCTGGAATGGTCAAATCCAGAGTGAACAAATGTATGGATTAGTATTTCAGCAACAGATGAGCTGAGGCAGGAGCAAAGTGAGTCAATGTGACAGAGATAGAAATAGGTAGCATTGGCAATGGCGCAAATGTGTGGTTGGAAATGTATCTCATGGTAAAATATAACACTAAGCTATCAAACAATTCTAGATTTACCCAACTAACCCAGCATTGCAGCCTCAAAGATTATTTCTATACTTTCTAGCACAATGCAATGCTTTTACCTGCGTTTCATCCAGTGAAAGAAGTGCTGCTTAGTCCTGACTATTCATAATAGAGATAACGATTACACAAGGTCCCACCCTGGCTTTCCTCTATGCTTGGCCCTTATAGATTATATCTGATGTCTTTATTGTCTCTTTTACTTCATGCTAAGATTGTGATGCAGTTTCAAAGAGGCTAAAACTTGCTCAGGCCACCTGGAATGTAGCTTCCTCAGCTGCGCAGACACAACATGGTTGCAGACACCGGATACAGGGGTAGCATCAAAGGATATTATGCAATGCAGTAATCTTCTGCTGTTGTTGCTTTTATAATGATTGTACCAAAAAGAGTGAAAAACAATAAGAGCAGGAAAATGCCAGGCTAGAACAATGCTTTATGGCTGGAAAGGTTTGATCTGATAATAGATGTTTCCTTTGAACATTTTAAAACAACCTTTTATGTTCCCTCCTTTCTCAAGCCCCCATAATCATCATAATTTCTCTGTTGGGAAAAGTATAATGTAAAGTCCTAAAATTACATTGTGTCCATTTGTAGGATACTGAATGCAACAGGATATATTCAGAATTTGCATGTTGGATCTACTCTTTTGTCTCCACCTTCTTCTGCCCATGACTCAGCTCTTGCTTCAAAAGTCATCCTGACTTGCTCCAGGTCTCCAATTAGCAACACTCCATTCTAAAAATAAGTAACAATATTTATATTTCTTTCTACTTTGTCCTCTCTGCGCCAACCTTCCTGAATTGCTCTAAGAGAATTTTGCCTACTTCCTTAACTGACCAATTCTCTCTAGGTAATAGTACCTTAATATCTGGCATCACACATTCCTCCAGTTTAGTTTGTTTTACATATATTAATATGAGGATTCACACACACTGCTTATTGTCATGTGATCAAACTGTTGTAAGTATTAGAGGCTTTCTTTCTGAAGATCTCCTCGAGGTGATAAAAATAGAAAGCTATTAGTGCCTTTCACAAGTTCAGGCCACTTTCACAAAATCCCTTTTAACTTCAGCTTTGTGCAATAACCTTTTCATGTTTTTTCCCCTAGTTTTCCGTAAAACCAAGATTCCATGCTTTCCTGCTTCAGCCTTTATCCTCTGACAGTTGCTGAGTCTTTTGAGAGCAAGTTCTTGTCACCCATAACTCTGCCAGATAACAGACACAATGGAAGGCATCTGATAATGCAAACAGAACTTGTTTTCTGAACTGTTTCAGGAGGGGCCAGGCTCAAATACAATGCAATAAGAGTATTTTCCAGGTGTATGATTTTCCTGAAAAATATTCATTCAATCCACTAGTGCCATTGGATATTTTGTGGCAAGTTACAAAGTAAATTTCAGGTAGCCAGTGATCATTGGATTGGTTTGTCAGTAATTATGGAGAAATTATGGCATCAATAAATCAGAGTTTCTGTGTGAGGAATTCAATAACTCCCATGCCATCAATTGCAATTTGCATCAGAAATCTACATTTTCTTCTGTCACATAAACTCATTTCCCTCCAATCAGAATAGTGATGTTGAATTGACTAAACCCTGAAAACAGATGCAGGGATTTGCAGTGGACAATTAACCCATAGCCATTGATTGAAATGAAGTTGGCATGTCAACTTTGCACTTCGAACGCATTAGAATGGTGATGCACATAGTCAGAGTTAACCTCACTGTCCATTGTCTGCATGGATCAGCAGGAGACCCAAAGCCTTAATGTCTATCATTATAGAAAGCACTCTTAAAGGCAAGGTTAACAAGGTGTAGAGCTGGATGAACGTAGCAAGCCAAGCAGCATCCTCTCCACCTATCTTCTCCTCTATCCATCTTCTATCCGCCTCCCCCTCTCTCCCTATTTATTTCAGAATCCCCTTCCCCTCCCCCATTTCTGAAGAAGGGTCTAGGCCCGAAACATCAGCCTTCCTGCTCCTCTAATGCTGCTTGGCCTGCTGTGTTCATCCAGCTCTACACCTTGTTATCTCAGATTCTCCAGCATCTGCAGTTCCTACTATCTCTTAAAGGAAAGGTTATTGTGACCATAATCCCTGCAGCAAGTCCTGCAGGAAATTAATCTGTCATGGGAAAATGTGAGGAAAGTCACAACATGGGAGAGAGTGGGCACCGTAGTTGTCAAATGTTGCAGAAGAGGTGAGCGCAGGACATGGAGAGAACAGAGATGTCCTACATCCTCAGGGAAAACAGGGCTTTCAGACACATGGTCAAGCCTAGGAGGTTAATGCTAGGGGTCAAATCTTGAAGAACTACATGCAATGTTTCAAGAATTCAATGGCATTACACAAGATATCAAGTTCAATGCATCACTATTATCAGCCAATTTTTAATGCACCGAAGTCTCAGCATTCACCTACCGTCAATCTCTATTAAATTCATGCTAATGTTCACAGCTCATCCTATCTTCACAAATGTGGCACTGCTGCAAGCCTCACATCCGCATCTCACAACTCATATGTACCAGACAGAATTTAGTTAAAGTGAGGAGGGGTCCTGATGACAGTCTGGAAAGCCAGAGGCAAGTCCACTGGCTATTTGTAGGACCACCAAATAGGTCTATCCAACAACGACTGCATTGTTATTGAGCCTCCTGAACCTTTAAAGGTCCTTAACAGCTCATAACCAAGCAGAGGGCCAGCGACTCCCCCACTTCCATACACCTCCATTTTACCCTTTGTTCCTTTTGATACCCACAATATATAAATTGTACAACAATGTATAACTGGTTTTTGCAGAAACAATGAAAAATCACAAAAAAAATTCAGTACACTTTCACAGGCTGTGAAAAGAAATAATTTTATTAATATAGAAATGCGCAGAGTAAATCAAATTTAAAGGAGATGATTATAGCCTTAAATAGCATTGTTAGGTCCTAAATTTTCAGCTCTGCAAGTTCAAGAGAGAGTAGAGTGTTGACTTCCAATTGACATCTTTTGTGCCAAATCAGTATCGCACAATAATTGACGTAATAACCTTCCTGGTCTCCATGCTGCCAGTGGCCATATAGGTGATAAAACCTTCACATAATAAAATCCAGCAGAAGTAAACATCATTTTGGTCCCAGACCAATCTTCTAGGGACACTGCCTAACTCAATTTCACACTCAGGGATTTTGACCTTGTCATAGTTCAAAATTGACTCATTCCATAATTTCTCTCAATTTCCTTAAACTACCTATTGAACTTATTGGGATTGAATAATTCACAGTAATGTGTTACCTGCATTGTGGTACATTTAACACTTTTGGCCTCAAAGTTATGCTCTATAATGATGGTATACTACTAAATTAAAAGCCTTCATTCTTCATGGAGATGGTAACAAACACATTTTGAATAGCTTCAGAGATAGTAGGAACTGCAGATGCTGGAGAATCTGAGATAACAAGGTGTAGAGCTGGATGAACACAGCAGGCCAAGCAGCATCAGAGGAGCAGGAAAGCTGATGTTTCGGGCCTAGACCCTTCCTCAGAAATGGAGTCGTAGGGAGAAACAGTTTTGAAGGATCTCAATGTTCTGAATGTAGACATTGTCGCGGTTGGGGACAAATTGGGAAGGCCTAAATGTGGACTGTTGTCCATTGTTGATGATCCAGTTCCGTAGGCATGTACTAAGAAAGGTAATGTAGTACCTGGTTTGCTTCAGGACATGGTTGAGCAGTTTCAGGGCTGAAGAGATTACGAGAGAGTTGCAGTGGGAGAGAGATCCACTGAGGTCTTTCCGAAGGGAGGAGGATAACTTCTTCAAGGTAGGCATCCTTAGAAGAGGCTTCGCAGTGGAGTTAAAATTGTTTCAGAGATAGTAGGAACTGCAGATGCTGGAGAATCTGAGATAACAA
>NC_063350.1:16451809-16516213 GCF_021869965.1 Rhincodon typus
AGAATCTGAGATAACAAGGTGTAGAGCTGGATGAACACAGCAGGCCATATATCTATATCTTATAGATATAGATAGTCTGTAAACAATATCATCAAAAAATACCTTCAAATTACATTGTGTTATTGGATGTTCTTGAATGAAATCTGAAGAAGGGTCTAGGCCCCAAATGTCAGCTTTCCTGCTCCTCTGATGCTGCTTGGTCTGCTGTGTTCATCCAGCTCTACACCTTGTTATCTCATTTTGAATAGCTAAGTGTCTTTTTAGAAATAGCAGACAAAGGAATTTCATTCAAGAACATCCAATAACACAGTGTAATTTGAAGGTATTTTTTGATGATATTGTCTACAGACTATATATATCTATACATTTACTTTACATTGAAAATTGATGCATATTGGATTCTATTAATCAAGAGAAAAATTCAGACCAACAAAGGTTTAGATCACATATAGACAGGATGTTCAGTAAGGCATTTGGCATGTTTGCCTTCATTGCTCAGTCCTTTGAGTAAAGGAGTTGGGACGTTATGTTGAGGTTGGACAGGACATTGATGAGGCCTGTTCTGGAATACTGTGTCCAGTTCTGGTCACCCAGTTATAGGAAGGATATTATCAAGCTGGAGAGGGTTCAGAAGAGATTTACCAGATGTTGCCGGGTATGGAAGATTTGAGTTATAAGGAAAGGCTGGATAGCCTGGGACTTTTTTCACTAGAGCTTAGGAGGTTGAGAGGTGACCTGATAAAAGTTTATAAAATAATGAGAGGTATAGCTAGAATTGATGGTAGTTGTCTTTTCTGTAAGATGAGGAATTTCAAAACTAGTGGCACATTTTTAAGGTAAGAAAAGAAAGATTTTAAAAAGACATGAGGTGCAAATCTATTACACAGAGGGTGGTTTGTGTGTGGAATGAACTTCCTGATGAAGTGGTAGTTGCGGGTACAATTACAAAGTTTAAAAGACATTTGGATGGATATATTGAATAGAAAAGGTTTGGAGGGATATGAAGGCAAATGTGCCAAACACTTTTTTGAACATCCCGTCTATATGTGACCTCAACCTTTCTTGGTCTGAATTTTTCTCTTGATTAACTAAGAATCCAATATGCATCAATTTTAGTTTGGGATTATGTTCGGACTGATTGGACTGGGGGGATCTGTTTCACTGCTGTATGACACTATGATGCTTTAACTCTATCAGTTAATGAATCTTCAAAGGCCTTATTGCATTGTTTGCTTTTTCCTAACGTCTTCTATTGCCCAGCACAATAGTGGATATTTTTAATCAACCTGTTCAAAGATAGTATGACTGAGCAATGAAGGCAAACATGCCAAATGCTTTACTGAACATCCTGTCTATATATGATCTGAACCTTTCTTTGTCAGAATTTTTCCCTTGATTAATAGAATCCAATATGCACCAATTTTCTATGTAAAGTAAACTTATAGATATAGATAGTCTGTAAACAATATCATCAAAAAATACCTTCAAGTTACACTGTGTTATTGGATGTTCTTGAATGAAATTCCTTTGTCTGCACCATTGGAGCAGTTAGGACATACTTTCTTACTCAAGATGTGGACACTACCAAAACACCTCCCAGCACAGCAGTAAAACTAACAAAGTAAATGCATTTCCATTAATTGATAACCAGCCAACTGTAATGGCAAACTAATTATATTTTCCTACTAATAATTAACTAGGTTTGATGAGCTACAAATCTTCTCAAAAACTTTAAATTAACTAGGTTTAATTCAATGTTCAGAATTGATTGATAGATTGAACTGGACTCTAGAAGTAACTGGAGATGCGAGTCAAATTGGGATTCCTGAAGTTGGAGTCGACCATTCAGCCCTCTAATCTTACTCTGCATTCAATATGATCATGGCTGATCATCCAACTCAGTACCCTGTACCTGCTTTCTCCCCATACCCTTTGATCCTTTTAGCTCAAACTCAGAAATCACACAGCACCAGGTTATAGTCCAACAGGTTTATTCAAAAACACAAGATTTCGGGGTCTCACTCCTTCTTCAGGTGTCAGTCAGAGTGGTAGTATCAGATAGAAAATTTATAAGTAAAAAATTAAAGGATCACACCATTGATGAGGATGTATGATGCTGTTAAATCTTTAATCAGTTAGCAGATTAATATGTTTATGTAAATCCCCGAATTCCTTTCAAGTCATTGTCCTGAGAGAACTAAAAGTCTTATCAGTGTAAAGAAGAGGTGACATTTTAGGTCAGATATGCATGTTAGGTGTGAGGCTATGAGGACGGCCTCAACTGGAATCTTTGGCTCATGTCGCACTACAGGTTACCCCACCACACTATACACTCTCACACACACACACACTCATACACATACATACATACACACACACACTCTCACACACACACACACACACACACAGACACACACAGATCCTCTCTCATACGCTCACTGTCTCTCAAGCATACATAGAACATAGAACATAGAACAGTACAGCACAGTACAGGCCCTTTGGCCCACGATGTTGTGCCGAAATTTTACCCTAAACCTAAGGTCTTTCTAACCTCCACCGCTACCTTATACTATCGTCCGTATGCCTATTTAATAGCCACTTAAATGCCCCTAATGAGGCCGACTCCACTACCCTCTCCAGCAATGCATTCCACACCCCTTTCACTCTCTGAGTAAAGAATCTACCTCTGACGTCTCCCCGATATCTACCTCCTTTCACCTTAAAACTATGTCCCCTCATAAAAGCTACCTCTACCCTAGGAAAAAGTCTCTGGCTGTCTACTCTATCTATACCTCTGATCATTTTGTACACCTCTATCAAGTCAAATACCCACACTCTCTCTCTCTCTCTCTCTCTCTCTCTCCCACACACACACACACACAAACTCACACAGATCCTCTCTCATTCACTAACTGTCTCTCAAGCATACACACACACTCTCTCTCTCTCCCTCACACACGCACTCTCTGTCTCCCTCGCACGTACACACGCACGAACACATACAAGCACGCATGCGCGCACACACTCTCTATCCCACACATGCACACAGTCTCTCTCTCACACACACACGCACACACTCTTCTCTCTCTCACACACACACACACGCGCACACACACACACACTCACACACACACACTCTGTCTTACCCCACCACACACACACTCACTCTCTCTCTCTCACACATACACAAACACACATGTGAATCTATGGGGTGAATTTATATTTGCGGATACATTCTATTTTGTTCAAAAAGCACACAATTTATAGACAGTCAGTCAATGTGGTGTTTTATAAATTCCTACTTTAGAAATAAAACCAGTCTGACTCCAAATCAAAACACAGACAGATTCTAAACAAGGCCTCACACCTAACATGCATTGCTTGACCTAAAATGTCACTTCTTCTTTACACTGACAAAATCTTTGGTTCTCTCAGGACAGTGACTTGAAAGGAATTTACACATTAATCAATTAAAAATTTCTAACTGATTAAAGATTTAACAGCATCTTAGGTTTGTTTAATACGTCCTCATCAATGGTGTGATCCTTTGATCTTTTACTTATAAATTCTGTGTCTGATACTACCTCTCTCACTAACACCTGAAGAAGGAGTGAGGCTCCAAAAGCTTGTGTTTTCAAATAAACTTGTTGGACTATAACCTGATGATGTGTGATTTCTGACCTTGTCCATCCCAGTCCAACACCAGCACCTCCACATTTAGATCAAAGAACTATAGCCACTCCTTCTGAAAAACATCATTCAATGTTTTGGCTTTCTGCAGCAGAGAATTCCACAGACTCACTATTCTCTAGCTGAAGAAATTTCTGCTCATCTCAGTCCTAAATGGCCTACCCAGTATCCTTTAGACTGCTGACAGTGTTCCATCCAAAGCCTGTGTGCAGCAGAGACTCCCAGAACCAGAAGTCAATGCCATAATTGGCATGCCAATGCCAAACATCAGACTGGCGATGCGAAATGGTCCAACTACTTGGAGCATTTTGCAGTGCCGAGGCCGATTCCATACTTTAGAACAAATAAGAGACGTAAGTATGGGGAATATCAAAGTAGTGGTGACAATAATATGATTACACTTTCAAACGATAATAGAAAAGGACATAGGTAAAAAATCACAGGCTAAATGATTGGGGGCAAGTCTGATTTTGAGGGTCTCAAGATAAACAATGGGAAAATAAAATGGGCAGCTACATAGAAAAACAATGTTGTAACATTTAAAGTGCAGTTGACAAAAGCAAAAATTATCTTCTGCCAAAGGAAAGAGCAAACTAACTATTAGCCAGACAGCAGAGATGAATAATGATGTGAGGAGACAATTGAGGGTTGGGACAGAGACATTATATGATGTACATTGACAGCAGAAGTGTACATTTAGGGAGAAGTTAAACACAATTTGAAAGCAAATAGGAAATCTGAATTAACTAATCAAAGAGCATGCAACATAATACTTTAATAAAATATTTTAAAGGCAAATACATATAATCGGAATAAAGGCTAATTATTCAGAGTGACAGAAGAAGTGATATTCTACAATGATCAGTGCTGCCTCAGACCATTGATGTTCACAAATTACAGTAATGATTTGGATTTTAGGATGAGAAGCACAATTTCTAAATTTGCCAATGGCTTCAAATTTGGAGAATTGTGCGACAGCCAACATTGAAGCGAACTGCAACAGATTACAGGAGGACACTGAAGCCTGCAGAATGGGTATGTTCAAAACAGATAGAAGGAAGGGAGCACATTTTGTTAGGAAGATTCAGGAGGCCACTTGTTATATGTTAAAAAAGAGGATTGGCGGCTTGGTCCCCTTTCTCTCGGAGAAATGACCGAGGGATGATCGAGGAGAGATCTTTAATATTATGGAAGCTTTTGGTAGAGTAAACAGAGACAGAGAGAGAGAGAGAGAGAGAGAGAAATGAGCTGAATTTGGACATATTTTGGCAATGTGTCAATTTTGAGGAGTTTCATGAAAGGTTTCCTTCACGAACTGTAGTGACTTTTCTCACACAATTCTCTGCTGCACACCTCCTTTAGATACGCAGCCCATCCCCACTGCACTGCTCCTCTCATTGGTACTGGAATCTTACGACACTTACACAATTGGTGCCCACCAGATACTGGAGCCTTACTTAAGTTAAGCCATACTTAAGCCCCAAATGCCCACCATTTCAAATGCTGAAAGCCAGAAACTGGCCTTCACAGCGTATGCCTGTTCCATGCCATGTCTGAAAGGGGGGATGTTGGCACACCTTTCTGATAGGGACCTGGCGATTCTGTGGATGGGGTCATGGAGAGAAATGCCGTCTTCTTCCCCCAGGACTACAAGAGGAGACCATGGCATCAGATGCTGCCACTCTGGTCTGAGGGTGCTACCTGGGTAACTGAATGACTCTCACAAAACCCATTCCCTCCAAACTACTAAGCCTTCCTGTTTTCTAAACTAAACCACCTTTCCTAATCCTAACACTAACAGCTGTGGCAGACACTTTCATCCCATTCAATCCCTTCCTTTAACGCATTGCAGGAGAAAGCAGCCCACTGTAGGGCAGAGAGGACAAATGCAGTGGCCAGCAATCATCTGTTCAACCTGCATGAGAAGAACCTCCCTGAGCTCACAGGACAGGAAAGCGCCACTCCTGGGAATACAAGAACTCCATTTCCCAGCAACCAGGTAAGGTTCATTGTAATATGCTGTGTAGCTTGCCCCATTATTATCAGTGCAAATGCATTCTTACCATGTCAAAACTTCAAGCCGTAATTCACACCTCATTCTATCTTTTGTCTTCTATAGGCATACATGCAGTCTCTACCTGCAAGAGCCCAGCTTCTCCAGACATCAGCTCCTCCTCTAGCTCTGAGGGAGAAGCCACGGATCCCTCAGATAATGCACCAGCAAGGCTTTCTCCTGCAACAGCTCAGATAACTGCCCCCTTGGGGTAGCTCTAATCTAATCTTGATTATATCCAGGATCATATTCCAGGTGAACACACCAGTGGCATGCCTCTGCAGCTGGGCGAGGAAGAAACGCCCAGGTTGCAAACACACCGAGGACTGCCAGACACCAGGCACTTGCTCAACCCTCGGGAGAAGAGAACCCCAATAATTTCAGCCAGTAATAATGTTGTTAAAATGCATAAACAGACACAGGATCAGATTTCTGATGAAGGGTCTAGGCCCAAAACGTCATCCTTTCTGCTCCTATGATGCAGCTTGGCCTGCTGTGTTCATCCAGCTCTGCACCTTGTTGTCAGAGGATCAGCAGCCAGGCTTGTTGGAGAGACTCACTAAACAGCATTGAAGGCTGGAGGAATCCACCAATGTTATCAGTGCCATGCTGGCTCTGGTATGCATTTGGCTGTCTCCAAGGATAGGCTGCTGGTTGGCATGGAGATGACCAGGTCCAGGAGAACACTCAGTGGCTGCCAGAAATGCTCACAAACCTGCACTTCATCACTGTTACCATTGGTGGAAGGGGATGACACCTCGGGCTCTCTCCAGGTGCCACGAGGCACCCATCCAGAGGTGCACAGCCCCTCCCCCTCCCTCCCATTTGCCTGGATGAGTGCAGCTCCAACAACACTGAAGAGTCTTGACACCATCCAGGACAAAGTAGTCTGCTTGATTGGCACAACATCCGCAAGTATCCATTCCCTCCATCACCGATACTCAGTCGCAGCAGTTGTGTACTATATACAAGATGCACTGCAAAAATTCACCAAAGATCCCAGACAGCACCTTCCAAACCTACAACCACTTCCATCTGGAAGGACAAGGGCAGCAGATATGTGGGAACGCCACCACCCTCAAGTTCCCCTCCAAGCCACTCACCATCCTGACTTGGACATATATGTAAGTTATTTCCAAGTTATATATTGCGATTATATATAAAGAATCAAAGTCAAACTTCTGAGGCCCTGGAGGTGTTAAGCAAACAACTTCAGGAGTGCAGGTTTAAAATCAGAATTTGAGATAGGAGTTTCCTCTGTTGTGTGACTCCATCCATGACTTTACATTTAAGACAGATTGGTGGAGAGGAAGGCATGCTCAAGTTGTGCCTTTGTTGGTGTGGGGTTTTGGAACTACTTTTGTGACAAGATACTCTCGCAATAGATTGTTTGGAGTTTCACGCTGAAAGTATTACATGGTACACCTTCCAGATGAGAAGACTATCTCCTCTGGTCAAATGCTCAATTTTGCTTTAAGTAGCCTATACTCTCTGTAGAATATTCCGCATTGAATAGAATTTTTGTAGTATAATGTTTCTTCAGCATTTTCGTCGACTGTATCAACCATCATTTGGACTAAACGTTCTAGAGTTAGATCCTCTTCATAGCAAGAAGCTCAATGGCTGATTTATCAAAGAGACCAACAGCTATTCTGTCATAAATTAGCGCTTGTTGTAAGTTTTCGTAATTACATGACTCAGAAAGTACATACAGGTCGTTAATGAAATAAAATATAGGCTGTCCTGTGCATTGGTATCTGCTAGTGTTCTATTTATACTTGAAGTAATCAAAAGTTATTGCAGGGAGGTTGTCAAATGAAGTTTGTTTATCATCATTCTGTTCTGTTGGTAACACATCATTTGATGTTCATCTCATGTAGTAGAGAAGGTTACTAACCCGTCCCGCACTTGATTTGATGTTCAATCCTGGAGCTGCTTGAAATTGTGTTTTCCATACTTGCCAATTTGCTGATCTATCAAATGGCTTGATAGCTTGACTTTTTTTTCTGTCAGAAAGCTTGGTGCAAGTGATTTTTGTTGAATTGGCCCACTGTTGATCGACACTTGATGTTGTTGATTATTTTATTGACGTGGTTGATCATTCTTAGGATTTTGATCCCCTAACTCTACGCCCACTTTGTTGCCTTGTTGTATTCTTGTTTTTGAATCTTTGTTGTAAAGATTGTTGTTGATGTGCTAGAATGAAAGCTGTTAAATTTTCTGTTGGCCTAAATGCTGCTTCAATACATGGCTTGGTTTTCCTTTGCCAATGTGGCGTCTTCATAGAGGTGGATGAAGACATTGCTTTTCCAAGATGCCTGAAGGATTTCTAAAAGATCTGTGGGTAAAACTTTCTCAAAATGGCATCAAACAATGATTTTTTGATTGTATCAAAGATGGTTGCTGAGATGTCGTTTGCATTGATTTTCTTCAGCATCTGAGGTATTTTTACTCTGTATTAAACACCATTCAATCAAACTTGTGCTCTTTTCCTTTATTTCTAAGTGGTTAAAAACTACTTAGTTGTTGTGGTTGGTTCGCTTGCTGAGCTGGTTCATTAGTTTACAAATGTTTCATTACCCTGCTGGGTAACATCATCAGTGCAGCCTCCAATGAAGCGTTGTTGTGTTTTCCCGCTGGTTATTTAAACGCTGGGGTCCATTGGAGTTGATGACCTCATTTCCGGTTTTTCTTTGCAGTGGTGTGTATATAGAGTCTAATTCTAAGTGTTTATTGATGGCCTTCTTGGTGGAGAACCAGGCCTTTAGAAATTCCCGTGCTTGTCTCTGTTTGGCTTGTCCTAGGATCCTGACGTTGTCCCAATCGAACTGATGATTCCCCTTGTCTGTGTGCATGGAGATAAGTGAGTATTGGTCGTGTCTTTTTCTTGCTGGTTGGTGTTCATGCATTCTCATAGCCAGTTTCCTTCCTGTCTGTCCAATGTAATGTTTGTCGCAGTCCTTGCATGGAATCTTGTATATTATTTTGGTTCTGTCCATAGTGGGTAAGGGGTCTTTGGTTCGTGTTAGCAGTTAGCGTAGGGTTGATGTGGGTTTGTGTGTTACTCTGCCCAGTGGTCGTAGGAGTCCTGTGGTCAGTTCAGATACGTTGTTGATGTACGGTAATGTGACAAGTGTGTCGGGGCATACTGTATCTTCCTGTTGTTGTTTGAATGACAGGCATCATCGGACCCAAGCGTTCGGGTATCCATTGTCTCTAAATACTTGGTGGAGATATTCTTCTTCATTTTGACATAATTCTGGGTTGCTGCAGTGTGCTGTGGCTCATTTGAACGGTGTTTTTACGCAACTCCATTTGTGGGTGTTGGACTGGTTATGGTTGAAATTTAGGACTTGATCTGTGTGTGTGGCCTTTTTGTATACTTTGGTCAGAAATTCCCCATTGGCTCTGCGTTCTACCATCATGTCCAGGAATAGGAGCTGTTTGTTCTTTTCTTCTTCTCTGGTGAATTTGATGCTGGTGAAAATGTTGTTTATAAGTTGGTGTGTTTCTTCTAGTCCAATCCATTTGATGATGACAAAAGTTCTTGAATAAAATATGTTTCTTGTTGAAATATTAAAGATGTAACTAACATCATTCTTGGTGCGCTGAAGCTTTATATTTCAATAAATTATTTTTATGCCTGATATTTTTCAATTGATTCATCTTCAGCCTAATGTTGAAAACTTATTTATGTACCTGCTTTTAATTTTGTCGTTGAGTAAACAGTTTAGAAAATGAGAAATCGCAGTTAATAATCTTAATTTTGTTTCCCAGTTTAGTTTCTTGGGTCAAAATACAACATTTTAGTCCATCTAAGGGATTGCATTTGCTTTGAGTGACCAATAACCAATCTTTTTTCATTGGTGCTTGATCCAGATTTACTCCCTTGGCTGTTAGAGCCTTTTACTGATTTTGTTCTAAATCTTATTTCCCTTTTAACTGGCTATAAAACAATCCTAATCAGATTTGTAGTTGTTTACGTTTGATTCTCAACAGGGTTTCTCTATTTTTAAAAAAACTATTTCTTCACAGAAGCTGTTCAGCTTTACGGCTTTTCTGGCTCTTAGCGGGCTTTAAAGCTTTACTAATTATTTCTTTGAAAAATATATATTTTGAGTTCTTCACTTCCCCAAATAATTTCAGGTCTGTTTCTTAATCTTCGGTGCTCCACAATTTTCTAGGCAATGGATCTTATCATAGCCACCCTTCCATTATTTGGTTTTATGGCCGCATCCATGTGTTTGGGTTCAAGATGGACTGGTCGAGGAGAAGGAACGGTGAAGAACAATCTCCAGGCTTAGGGGTACTTTTCAACACTATGTACTATGTGTTAAAACTAAATACTAAAGTACATGTTATTCTGAGATATACCAGGTTCAAACCTCACTTTTATTCTCTCTTCCCTTAACTCTGCTCACACTTGGGGAGGCAATGGCCTAGTGGACTGGACTGTTAATCCAGAGACCCAGATAATATTCTGGGGACCTGAGTTCAAATCCCGCCACAGCAGATGGTGGAATTTAAATTCAATAAAATATCTGGAATTAAGAGTCTAATGATGACTGTGTATCCATTGTCAATTGTTGGAAAAACCAATCTGGTTCACTAATGTCCTTGAGGGAAGGAAACTGCCAACCTTACCTGGTCTTGCCTACATGTGACTCCAGACCCACAGCAGAGTGCGGTTGATTCTTAACTGTCCTCTGGGTGATTAGGGCTGGGCAATAAATGCTGCCTAGCCAGTGACGCCCTCAACTTGGGAATGTATAAAAAAAAAACGCTGCTATTTATATGCAGTGAGGAGCTGCTTCATCCCTTACACAACATACCTAGTTGTGCTGCATTTCAATTCTAGCATGGTTAACACTGCAGCCTCACAATGCCAGGGACCCAGGTTCAATTGCAGCCTTAGGTGACTGTTTGCATGGAATTTGCACGTTCTCTCCATGTTTGTGTGGGTTTCTTCCAGGTGCTCTGGTTTCCTCCCTGTTATGGACTAGACCAAACCCCCTCAAAATAGATTAAAAAGAAAGCCTAGACCCCCCCAGATGTTTCTTATATTTAAAGGCAAGTGTCAGGCATTGTGTTCCGGATGCAATTTTATTGGTCAAACTACCAGGCTTGAATCAAAACACATTTTATTCTTATACTATAGTCAGAAAACAAATGAAAGAAAGATGAATTGGAATAATTTAACTCTATTGGAAAACTTAACAGAATAATAGATCATTTAAGTACTAAACAACAACTGTTCCAATATAGTAACATCCCATAAACACATCCTTGGCAAAGGAAAATTCAGTAAAATAGATTGTCTCGCATGCAATTCTCCAGACCTGTGGCAGCTTCCAAACCCAACAGATACTGAAAGTTAAACTGAAATCCTGGTTCTATGGGAGCTTGACCCCGCCCCTCATGCTGTTTTGATACTTCCAACTTTTTAAAAACAACCCCAAGGCCTAACAAGTTGTTTGCTTTATTGGCTTGGAACAGACCGCTCACACCTCAGTCTCATCCTGTCTTCATAAACAAAAGAAAAGGACAAAATGCACCTCTTAAAGCCATAGTATCATTACATTCCCACAGTCCAAAGATGTGCAGGTTAGGTGGACTGGCCATGCTAAATTGTGCCATAGTGCCCAGGGATGTGCAGGCTAGGTGGATCAGCCATGGTTAATGTGAGTTTATGGGATAGGTTGGGAGAGTGGTTCTGGGCAAGATGCTTTTCAGAAAGTCGGTGCAGACTCTACAGGCAGAATGGCCTCTATCTGCACTGTAAGGATTTTATAATTCTTTCTTTGTCTATCGATATGTTGGCCTAGGTGGCGGTGAGCATTATCATTGAAATAGGAGGAACAGATTAAATGACATATTACAGAAGGGCACTTTAGATGAAAGATGGCAAAATTCACAATCCATGTTATACTAAGAGAGAACTGCGCGCCTGAAGATGTTATATTTTGGTTGAGATGTTAAACTGATATCCTGTCTTAAGGCCCAGGTACGTAAAAGCTCCCAAGGCATTATTGCCAGAAAACGACTCCTGGCCAATATGGTACACTTTATATCTTGGATCTATGCAGAGATGTATGTGATTTTATTTACAGTCCTTTATATTATCTGTTCAAAGCTTCTGATCAGGCCCCTAGTTCTTTCTCTGCAGTTAGTCCTTTTCCCTCGAACTGCATATGGTATCATGAATCGATGTGTACCTCCACAATGCTCATATGGTTTTGAAGGTACCTGACCATTATAGGACAAGTATTGTTGAAACAACTCAGGTCTCTGCGATCATACCCTCAGATTTGGGCAAGCTATGTCTGCAACCCTGACTCTAAGGGTATAGTTCACAGTAAATGTTTTGGATTTAGCATGTAAAATGCAATTTGGACTGCCAAAGTTATGACTTTTTCCAAGATTAAATCATCACCCTCCATGAGAGAACATCCCTAATTCATGGAATTGAAGTATTTTCAATCAATCCGTCATATATTAGTTCATTGGCTAATGTACCACATTTACTTGCCATTTGTTTGATGGATTCCATTTCCGTTGTGTCTTTGGAGGAACTGTATGTTTATTGATCATTGCATTGTTCTTTGGCCAAAGTATTTTGCAAGAATACATTTCAGTATCAAACATTGATGTGTCTTCCGCAAGGTGCCTTGATATTGACTGTTCTTCTACTCCAAGTCAATGTAGGAGGATCACCTTCTTGGGGATCACTACTAAAGCTAGTATTTATTCTTTAATCAGTATCTCTCAGCCTGATTATCTGATCATTTATTTCATTGCTATTTTTCAGTTCCTGCTGTGCACATGGTTGCATATCAACAGAACATACACTTTAAAAACTAATTGAGTGTGAAGTGCTTTGGGAAATCTTGAGAATGTGCTGGATGCAATATAAATTCAAACATTTCTCTTTCAGTGATTTTCATGACACAATTTTATCATTTATTGAAAAATTTATTTATATTTTCCGACAATTAGAACAGAGATTACATTTCAGAAGTACCTAATAGGCTCTAAAGGACAATTGGATATCATATTGTGATTCATCTGTGTAAACGGAAACAAAAACAGAAGTGGCTGGAAAAGCTCAGCAGATCTGGCAGCATCTGTGATGAAAAAAATCAGAGTTAACATTTTGGGTCCGGTGATCCTTCCTCAGAACTGACAGTAGCTGAGAACACGTCATCTTTTTTATGCAGAAGATAGGGTGGTGGGAGTGGGTAAGAAGTAAACGCTAGGTGGGGATAGAGCCCAAGGAGAGAGGAGAACAGTTGGACAGGCAAAGGAGTGGGTAACAATCTGGCTAGGAGAGTGAAAAGCCATTAATGGAAACTGTTAATGGCTAGCAATGGGACAACACAGTGTGGAGCTGGAGGAACACAGCAGGCCAGGCAACATTTGAAGAGGAGGAAAATGTATGTTTCGGGTCGGGGCCCTTCTTCAGATGCTGCCCAGCCTGCTGTGTTCCTCCAACTGCACGCTGTGTTGTCTCTGACTCCAGCATCTGCAGTTCTTGCTATCTCTGAGTGGCTAACAATGTATTGTGTGTAATAGCAGATGATGTGATAACAAGGCCTGGTGTGTGGGAGTAGGCTCTAGGACATGGCAGAGATCAAGCCCTGAAGTTATTGAACTCAATATTGAGTCCAGAAGGATAAAGGCTCCCCAAGCGGAAAATGAGGTGTTGTTCATCCAGCTTGCGCTGAGCTTCGCTGGAACACTGCAGCAAGCCAGAGCCTAAGATACTGGCCAGGAAACAGGGTGGTGTGTTAAAGTGGCAGGCAACTGGAAGCTCAGGGTCTTTTATGCAGGCAGAACATAGGTGTTCTGTGAAGCAGTCACTCAGTCTATGCTTTGTTTCCTCAATGTGGATGAGACCACATTGTGAGCAGCGAATGCAGTAGACTAGATTCTGGGAAGTGCAGGTGAAGTGTTGCTTCACCTGGAAGGTATGTTTGGGCCCTTGGAGAGTGGGGATGGAGGAGGTGAATGGGCAGATGTTACACCTTTGGTATTTGCAGGGGAAGGTGCCGTGGAGCTGCGGGGGGGTGTTGTGAGCAAAGGAAGAGTGGACCAGGGGTGTAAATGGTGTCCTTCTTGTTTCCAAACTATTTTTATGAAGAATTAAGGTTGGTTTCAGTAAAGTAATGCCAATGTCAACTGTTGCATTTTTCTCAGATTTGTACCATCTTGTATTGTCAATATGATAACATTCATTTGAAAATTAATGTCTACAAAAGCAAACAAACTTATATTCACATACAGACTTACTTTAACCTATGGAATGCACAACTGAACACTTTATGGTATTGTTAAATGAAGCTCTCTTAAGTTCCTTTGGATGGTAGCCAAACAGACTGAGTCTGAATAGCGTACCTGTACATACTTCTTCATACATTAGACGTGGGTTCAATGTAATAGAGGCCAAGCTGATCTGAGCAATAGGTTAGAACAAAGTCAAATGGCTGTGACTTCAAAGGAGTCAGCAGTGGGTGAGCCAAGCTGTAGGATGAGGTGAAGTCTGGTCAGTACAGCATTTAAGCCTCAGTTGTTGCAGTTGAGCTCAATGCAAAGATCTGCTATCTGTTTCACTAGAGTAAACTTGTCTATGTAGGTTTGACTAAAATGCATCATGTTGATGGATAGGTATGTTTGTCATTCAAGCAACATACCATGAAATAATTCCCAGACCAAAAGCATTCGCTGTAGTTCAATAATGACAGAGAAAGATTATAGTTCTTCTTTGTGCCATTTGCATGAAACATTTTTGGCACAGTGAAGCTGCATGTTACTGAAGTGTGCTGGAGTGATAAGATGTAGACATGTATTTACTGTTCCCTATGCAGGAGGTTCACCGTGTCAGGCGTAGTCAACAGATATTAGGTACTAGCAACTAGTAAGTGTGAGGTGCTGCACTTTGGGGGATCAAATGTTAAGGAAAAGTATGTAGTTTCAGGTAGGACCCTGAACAGCTTAGATGTACAGAGGGATTTTAGGTTCAAGTCCATAGCTTCCTGAAAGCAGCCACATAGTAGATAGGGTGGTAAAGAAGGTGTAAGGCATTCTTGCCTTTATTGGTCAGAGAATTGAGTATAAGAGTCAGGATGTCATGTTGCAGCTTTATAAGACTTTGGTTAGGCCACACTTAGAGTACTGCATTCAATTCTAGTCACTACATTACAGGAAGGATGTGGAAGTTTTGGAGAAGATGCAGAAGAGGTTTACCAGGATCGTCCCTGGATTAGAGGGTATGAGCTATGAGGAAAGACAAGAAAAACTCAAGTTCTTTTCTCTGGAGGGATGGAGGCTGAGGGGAGACTTGACAGAAGTCTATAAAATTATGAGATGCAGAGATAGGTTTGACTGTCAGAATCTTTTTCGCACATTTGAAATGTCTAATACTAGGGGCATACATTTAAGATGAGAGAGGGAAAGTTCAAAGGAGATGTGAGGGGCAAATTTTTTATGCAGAGAGTGGTAGGAATCTGGAACATGCTGCCAGGGTTGGTGGTGGAGCAGATACAATGGGGATGTTTAAGGGACTTTTAGATAAGCACATGAATATGCAAGGATTGGAGGGATATGGACCATGGGTAGGCAGAAGCGATTAGTTAAATTTGACATCATATTTGGCACAATATCATGGGCTGAAGGGCCCGTTCCTGTGCTGTACTATTCTACTTCCGAAAAGGTGAGAGATTCAGAACACAGACTACGCAAGACAATCTGTGGCTCCTTCTGACCAATTATTTCGTCAATATGGTTAACGTGGGCAATGACACTTTAAGGGTGGCACAGTGGCTCAGTGGTTAGCACTGCTGCCTCATGGCGCCAGGGACCCAGGTTTGATTCCACCCTCAGGCGACTGTCTGTGTGGAGTTTGTACATTCTCCCCATGTCAGCTTGGGTTTTCTCTGGGTGCTCCAGTTTCCTCCCACAGTCCCAAGATGTGCAGGTTAGGTGGATTGGCCATGCTAAATTGCCCGTAGCGTTCAGGGATGTGTAGACTAGGTGGGTTATAGGGGAATGGGTCTGGGTGGGATGCTCTGAGGGTCAGTGTGGACTTGTTGGGCCGAAGAGCCTGTTCCCACACTGTAGGGATTCTATTAAATTCTATGACACTAAGAGTCATGTATACCAATGGTAGTCAGTTTACGTTTGAGATGGCAGTAACTAAAGTTGAAAGGTCTTTCATCAACATGGTAATCAATACACATACCAGACAGCAGCTGATCTTTGAGGTGAATAGCCACTGTCAGGTACATTGGAAACAGAATGGGGCATTTCACACAGCTTTGCATGATACCAGTCCAGATTTTGATGGTGTCTGTTTCAGATCTCCCCCTAAAGACGGATGTAATTATATCATCATAAAGCAGATGGAGGATTGTGACAGGGTTTCTTGGACATCGAGATCTCTGGACCACAATTCATACAGCCGAGGAGTTCACAACATTTTTCTTGGATTTGCCTGACAACAAAGACCATGTTAGATGTCGCTCTGGAAGTCTAAAACAATACCATCACTGGCAGGATTTTCTCATCCACAAAATATATGCAATTCAGGAGAATATGTGCTAGGATTTTCCCTGCTATTGACTACAGGGAAATACCTCTTCTTGAAGGTAATTATAATTGTCACATTCTTGATGTCAGGGGAAGCTCTTCTTTTCAAATCCACAGGATAAGCGCATGGGGTCTTGTTTTAAGCAAAAGCCAATATATTCTTAATAACCTTTTCAGAGCTGTTATTACACATCTCTGGAGCATTTGGGAGTATTAATTCAGAAACCCAGGTCATGTTCTGGGGACCCAGGTTTGAATATCACTATGGCAGGTGGTGGACTTTGAATTCAATGAAAAAAATTCTGGAATTAAGAGTCTCATGATGATCATGAAACTGTTGTGAATTACTGGAAAAACCCTAATGTCCTTTAGGGAAGGAAACTGCCATCCTTGCCTGGTCTGGCCTACATAGTAGTAGTGATGTGATAGTAATGTGATAGACTATTAACTGCCCTCAGGGCAATTAGAGATGGGAACTAAATGCTGGCCCAGCTAGTGATACACCCAACCCCCACCCCCATGTCACTTGGAAATTTGACTTCAACAATGACCAGAAGGTGCCAAAGTTTCAGTCCAGATGTGACCATGTGGTTTTATGTTAGTCCCTTCTGGCAGAGGACAGTGTCAGTTATAATGAGACCATGCTAAACACACGTTGTCATTATTAACGGAGTCACTGCACTATCAGAGGTGTTGCCTTTGGTTGAGACATTAAACTGAGGCCCAGTGTGGGCATCAAAGATCCTACAGCACGTTTTGAGGAAGAGCAAGACATTATCCCTGGTGTTCTGCCCAGTATTTACCCCTCAACCTACATCCAAAAAAAACATCTGCGCTGTCATCACACTGTTTTTTGTGGGAGTTTGCTATGAGCATTTTAGCTGCTACTTATCCTACCTTACAATAGTGATTACACTTCAGAAGTACTTTTACAGTGCCCCTTATTTTCATGCTGCCAGAGTTCCTGTAATCCGGAACGTCAAAGACTTTACAGTCACGGTGAATTAACACAAAAAACAAAGTAAATGATTGGTGTTAGTACAATATTGTAATACTGCGCCCAAAACATCCAGTCGTTCCTCATATAATGATGACAGACACAGTTCACATTTTGTCTAACACCCACACCATTGGATGCTATTTCATCATTTGGATTTCATGGTATAAAGCTTGAATGTACTTATGATTTTCTGCAGTGAAGGTACACAATTCACTTGAACTACTTCAAGTAAAGACATGCCACTAAGAAAACAAAAACACTGATCTTAGAACACTCACTCTCGCTTGCTTCAAGTGTTGTCTCCCTTCTAGCAACTTTTACATTTCTCCCACCTGCATTTTTTTTATTCTTTCATGGTTTGTGGGTGTTACTGGCAAGGCCAGCAATTGTTACACCTCCTAATTGCACCTGAACTAAGTGGTTTGATAGAGAATATTAGAGGGCAGTTAAGGGTCAACTGCATTGCTATGGAACTGTAGACACATATATGTCAGACCAGCTCAGGGAGGCAGATTTCCTTCTCTGAAGAGAATTAGTGAACTAGATGGACTTGTATGACATCAATGATATCTTTCAAGGTCACCATTACTGAGACTAGTTTTATATTGATTTGATTATTGATTGAATTTAAATTCCACTCGATGCCCCTATTTTAACCTATGCATTTTGGGACTAATCACATTTTTGTCATACATACTTCTAACCTTGAGTGTCAACAATATCCATGATTTTGTCAGTGTCTGATAGTATTTACATGAACATAAAAATGCTTATGACGGTTAACATCCAAACAACGAACAAGAGTAGGCCACTCGGCCCTCCAAGCTTGTTCTACCATTCAATAAAATCATAGCTGCTCTGATTTTAACCTTAATTCTACATTCCTGCATATCCCCATTAATCTTCCATCCTGTTGATCCTCTGTCTTTAAAAATATTTAAAATTTCTGCATCCACTGCCATTTGAGGAAAGGAATTGCAAAGATTGACAACCCGCTGAGAGAAAATATTATCCCTTCTGTGTTTTAAACGGGTGCTTTTTTTTTAAGCTATGACCCCTAATTCTAGATTCTCCTACAAGAAGAAACATCCTTTCCACATCCACCCAGTCAGGTCCCCTCAGGATCTTATATGTTTCAATTGAGTTACATCTTACTCTTTGAAATTTGTGCGAATACAAGCCTAGCCTGTCTAGGCTTTCCTCATAAGGCAACCCAGTATTAGTCCAGTAAACATTTTCTGAATTGCTTCCAACAAATTAACATCCTTCGGTAAGTAAGGTGACTAGTATTCTACACAGTACTCCAGATGAAGTCTCACCAATGCCCTGTAGAATTGAAGTATAATCTCCCTGCTCTTGCATTCAATTCCCCTCAGAATAAACCATAACATTCTATTAGTTTTCGCGATTACTTGCTGTACCTGCATCCAAATCTTCTGTGATTCATGCATTAGGACACCCAGGTCTCTCTGAATCTCAGAGCTCTGTAACTTCTCACCATATGCCACTTTTTTATTCTTTCTGCCAAAATGGACAATTTCGCAGTTACTAATATTGTACTCCATTTGCCAGATATTTGGGCACATACTTAACTTATCCATATCCTTGTGTCAGCTCCTCATGGCCTCTTCACAACTCCTTTCCTACCCAGGTGATAGGAAGAATTGCAGATGCTGGAGTCAGAGACAAGACAGTATGGAGCTGGATGAACACAGCAGGCCAGGCAGCAGCAGAGGAGCAGGAAAATTGACGCTTTGGGTCAGGACCCCTCATCAGAAACGGGGAGGGGGAAGGGAGCTGGGAAATAAAGAGAGAGAGGAGGGATGGGGCTGGGGAAATGTAGGTGTGATGGTGATAGGTGATTGCTGGAAGGGAATGGTGGGGATTGGTCAGTGAGGTGGGAGTAGCGGATAGGTGGGAGAGAAGATGGACAAGTTGTGTCAGGTCAAAGAGGCGGGGATGAAAGGGAGGTTTGGACGTTCGATGAGGTCGGGGTTGGGGAGATCTTAAAACTGGTGAACTCTATGTTAAGGCCATCGGGCTGTAGGCTCCCTCGGTGTTGAGGTGTTGCTCCTCCAGTTTGCGGGTGGTGTCATTGTGGCGCTGGAAGGTGTTGTTGATTATCACGTACAGAGCGCAGATGCTCCACAAAACGGTCCCCGAGTCTGCCCTTGGTCTCACTGATGTAGAGGAGGCCACATCGGGAGCAACGGATACAGTAGACCACATTGGAGGGTGTACAGGTGAATCCCTGTAAGATATGAAAAGTTTGCTTTGAGCCTTGGATGAAGGTGACGGGGAGAGGTGTAGGGGCAGGTGTAGTACTTCCTGTGGTTGCAGGGAAAGCTGCTGGCGTTACTGGGGAGTGTGGAGTGGGCAAGGGAGTCGCGGAGTGAGGGGTCCTACGAAAGGCAGATAGGGATAGGGGCCCTGCATGGGAGATGGCCTAAAAGCCCTCCACTTCTTCCTCTCCTGCAAGCCCAACCAGTCCCCCTCCACTGACACCCTCATCCGCTTAACAGAACTTGAAGTTACCCTGAATAACTTCTCCGTTAACTCCTCCCACTTCCTACAAACTAAGGGAGTGGCCATGGGAACCCGCATGGGCCCAAGCTATGCCCGCCTCTTTGTAGGGTACATGGAACAATCCCTCTTCCGCAGCTACTCTGGCCCCATCCCCCACTTCTTCCTCCGCTACATCGATGACTGCATCGGCGCCGCCTCGTGCTCCCATGAGGAGCTTGAACTTTACTAACACCTTGCACCTAAAATTCACCCAGACCATTTCCGATACCTCCCTCCACTTCCTAGACCTCTCCGTCTCCATCTCTGGTAACCGCCTCAACACCGACATCTATTTCAAACCTACCAACTCCCATAGCTACTGGACTACACCTCCCCTTACCCACCCTCCTGCAAGAATGCGATCCCTTACTCCTAATTCCTCCGCCTCCGCTGCATCTGCTCCCAAGATGGAGCGTTCCACTCCTGGACATCCCAGATGTCCCTCTATTTCAAGGACCACAACCTCCCTCCTCTGGTGATCAAAACTGCCCTCAACTGCATCTCTTGTATTTCCTGCATTTCTGCCCTTAAACCCCCTCCTGCCAACAACAATAAAGACAAAAACACCCCTTGTCCTCACATACCACCCCACCAACCTCCGCATCCAGCGTATCATTCTCTGCCTCTTCCGCCACCTAGAATCCAACCCCACAATCAAAGAGATATTTCCCTCCCCACCCCTATCTGCCTTTCGTAGGGACCGCTCTCTCTGCGACTCCCTTGTCTGCTCCAAACTCCCCACTAACCCCACCACACCCAGCACATTTCCCTGCAACCGCAGGAAGTACTACATCTGCCCCTACACCTCTCCTCCTCACCTCTATCCAAGGCCCAAAGTAAACATTTCATATCCTACAGGGGTTCACCTGTACACCCTCCAATGTGGCCTACTGTATCCGTTGCTCCCAGTGTGGACTCCTCTACATTGGTGAGATCAAGCGCAGACTCAGGGACCGTTTCGTGGAGCATCTGCGCTCTGTACGTGATAATCGACAACACCTTCCAGTGCCACAACGACACCACCCGCAAACTGGAAGAGCAACACCTCGGGAGCCTACAGGCCTTTAGCCTTAACACAGAATTCACCAGTTTTAAAATCTCCCCACCCCTGGCCTCATCCCACGTTCAAACCTCCCTCTCATCCCCCTCTCCTTCACCTGATTTAACCTGTCCATCTTCTCTCCCACCTTTCTGCCCTACCCTTCCCACCGACCAATCCCGACCATCATCCTCTACCCACATCCAACCTATCACCACCCCACCTACCTTTCCCCAGCCCCACCCATCCACCCTCCCACCTCCATGACCTGACACAACCTATCCATCCTCTCTTCCACCTATCCACCCCACCAATCCCCACCACTGCCTACCTGCACTCACCTAACACCATCCCACCTACCTTTCCCCAGCCCCCACCCCTCTTCTCTCTCTTTATATCTCAGTTCCCTTACCCCCCACCATTTCTGATGAAGGGTCCCAACCCAAAACGTCAACTTTCCTGCTCTTCTGAAGCTGCCTGGCCTGCTGTGTTCCTCCAGCTCTACACCTTGTTGTCTCAGAGTACTGGAACAGACAGGTTGTGTGTCATGGAGGTAATTTAATTCCTCAATCAACATCATGAAAAGAGATTACCTTGTTATTTCTATATTGATTACGGGAGTTTTTTTTATCCAAATTAGCTGCTCATTTCCTACAGAATAACAATATCTGCAACTTGAAGTATTTCATTGGTTTTAAAGCACTTGAGAGGCAGTCCGGAAATAATATGGAGGAATTGTCTTACTAGGAGAGGTTTATTAAATTGAGCCTGTCCTCATTGGAGTTTAGAGAATGAGAGCCGACCCTGTTAAAAGATATAAGATTCACAGAGGATTGACAGGGTACATACAGAGATGTAGTTTCCCCATTACAGGAGAGTCTAAGATCAGAAGGCATAACCTCAGTGTGTTGGGTTGCCCGTTTAAGGTAGATAATGATCAGGAATTTCTTATAGAGTCATAGAGTAATACACCATGGAAACATACCCTTCGGTCCAGCCAGTCCATGCCAAGCATAATCCCAAATGAAATTAGTCCTTGGCCTGCTCCTGGCCCATATCCCTCCATATCCCTCCCATATCCCTATTCATGTATTTATCCAAATGTCTTTTAAACATTG
The DNA here is from genome assembly GCF_021869965.1 of Rhincodon typus. Classification (NCBI taxonomy): domain Eukaryota; kingdom Metazoa; phylum Chordata; class Chondrichthyes; order Orectolobiformes; family Rhincodontidae; genus Rhincodon; species Rhincodon typus. Next base: position 16,473,859 of record NC_063350.1, read on the forward strand.
TAACTATGCCCATATCTACCACTTCCTTAGAAAGTTCATTACACACGCAAACCACCATCTGTGTAAAATATTTGCCTCTTATGTCTTTTTTAAATCTCTGTCCTCTCATCTTAAAAATATGCCCCTAGTCTTGAAATCACCACCCTATTGAAAAGACACCTACCATTAACCCTTTCTACACTTCTCATAATTTTATAAATTTCTATAATGTCACCTCTCAACCTCCTACGTTCCAGTGAAAAAAGTCCAAGCCTATCCAGCCTTTCTTTATAACTCAAACCTTCCATACTGGCAACATCCTTGTAAATCTCTCTAATCCCTCTCTAGCTTAATAATATCCTCATATAAATGGAAGTCCAGAACTGGACACAGTACTCCAGAACAGGCCTCACCAAAGTCCTTTTCAACTTCAACATGACTTCCTAACTCATATACTCAAAGGATTGACCAATGAAGACAAATGTGCTAAATGCCTTTTCAACCACCCTGTCTACCTATGACGCAAACTTCAAAGAATTATATACCTGAATCCCTAGATCCCTACCCAGGGCCCTACCATTAATTGTATAAGTCCTGCCCATTTGTTATACCAAAATGCAAAACCTCGCATTTATCCAGATTGAATTCCATATGCCATTTTTCTCTCAGAGGGTAGTGAGTCTTTATCACATGGGGCTGTTGAGCCTGCATTCTTAAGAATATTCAAGGCTGAGATAGACAGATTTTTAATTAGTAAGGGAACCAAGCGTTATGGGGAAAAGACTGGGAAGTAGATTGAGGATTACCAAATCAACCACGATCTCATCGAACGGCGGAGAAGCCTCCATGGGCCGAACGAAGTGACCTTGCTTACCCCAGTGAAAGCACACAGTCTCTTAACTGTTTCTCATCTTGGCTCTTTCTTTCAATTGTGTTTGTTCTGCTGCCATTCTTGCTCACCTCTCCTCTGGAGTCTATTTCAGTTACTTCTGTGTCCTTTCAAAATATTTTCTAATCAACCCATTGAGATGTTATTGCATATCCCTGGAGCAGATGGGACTTAACCCAGGCCTCCTGGCTCAAAGATAGGGACACTACCAAATAAAAACCGAAAGAACTGCGGATGCTGTAAATCAGGAACAAAAACAGAAGTTGTTGGGAAAGCTCAACAGGTCTGGCAGCATCTGTGAAGAAAAAATCAGAGTCAGCATTTTGGGTCCGGTGACCCTTCCTCAATTCTGTTTGTGTAGGGACACTACCAGTTAACCACAAGAACACTCCCTTACCAAAAATTATATTCATAGTGAAAGCAGTGTCTGGATGCTTACATACAGCTATTACATTACAAAAAGCAGCATGCTCCAGTAGCATGTCATGCTTCAAGTGACCCTTGTTAAGCTTAAGTATGTGGTCTTTATACTTCTGGTCGCATGCGACAATACAGTTTTTTAAGGGTACACTGACATATTCACACTTAGGCATAACACAACAACACTTGGTCTTAAGAGGGTCTCGTTGGGGTAGATCACTCATAAATATTCAGCAGAAGGATCATGACCATTTCAATCCTGCCAAAGCAGATGGTGGAATTTGATTTCAAGAAAGAAAATCTGGAATTAAGAGTCTATTGCTGACTGTGAGTCCACTGTCGACTGTTGGAAAAACCCATCTAACTCAGTAATGTCCTTTAGGGAAAGAAATCTGCCGTCCTTACCTGGTCTGACCTACATGTGACTCCAGACCCACAGCAATGTGGTTGGCTCTTTACTGCCGCCTGGGCAATTAGGGATGGGTAATAAATGCTGACGTAGCCAGCAGTGCCCTCATCCTGCAAATAAAACCCTTGTCCGCTCCACACTCCCCTCCAGCTCCACCACACCCGGCACTTTTCCCTGCAACCGCAGGAAGTGCTACACCTGCCCCCACACCTCCTCCCTCACCCCCATCCCAGGCCCCAAGAAGACTTTCCACATCAAGCAGATGTTCACCTGCACATCTGCTAATGTGATATACTGCATCCGCTGTTCCTGTTGTGGCCTCCTCTACGTCGGGGAAACCAAGCGGAGGCTCGGGGACCGCTTTGCAGAACACCTACGCTCGGTTCGCAATAAACAACTGCACCTCCCAGTCGCGAACCATTTCAACTCCCCCTCCCATTCCTCAGACGACATGTCCATCCTGGGCCTCCTGCAGTGCCACAACGATGCCACCCGAAGGTTGCAGGAACAGCAACTCATATTCCGCTTGGGAACCCTGCAGCCCAATGGTATCAATGTGGATTTCACAAGCTTCAAAATCTCCCCTCCCCCTACCGCATCCCAAAACCAGTCCAGCTCGTCCCCGCCTCCCTAACCTGTTCTTCCTCCCACCTATCTCCTCCTGCCACCTCAAGCCGCACCCCCATTTCCTACCTACTAACCTCATCCTGCCCCCTTGACCTGTCCGTCCTCCCTGGACTGACCTATCCCCTCCCTAACTCCCGACCTACACTCACCTTTACTGGCTCCATCCCCGCCTCTTTGACCTGTCCGTTTCCTCTCCACCTATCTTCTCCACTATCCATCTTCTATCCATCTCCCCCTCTCTCCCTATTTATTTCAGAACCCCCTTCCCCTCCCCCATTTCTGATGAAGGGTCTAGGCCCGAAATGTCAGCCTTACTGCTCCTATGATGCTGCTTGGCCTGCTGTGTTCATCCAGCTCTGCACCTTGTTGTCTCAAATTCAGGCAAACTGTCTTATTCAACAATGGAAGACAACCTTTCAACACCTCCAATTGTACTAGTCATCTAAAGCCTTGTGTGATTGATGATTAGAGCTCTGACTTACCAATAAAAAGGTACTTGGCTAATTTTTTTGAACTCTCGGAAAGTCTGTGTGGGTTTTATAATGGGATTCTAGAATTGTTGATGGTCTCCCTCCGGCATGAGTTCATAGTGTTATAACCCTATTAATTCTTTCTAACTTTTCCTTCTATAACTAACTTCTAACATTAATTTAAAAACAAATTATCAGGAAATTCTGGGGTTCTGTATCAGGTTCATGATTCCGTCTGTGCTCCCTCTGCTGGGAAATCAACATGGGAGCCGGCAGGAATCAGCACAGATTGGGATTGGCTGCTGATTGAGCACCCCATGCTGCAGAAAGACAACCAAAGCTAAGTTGATCCTATGACCTTGCAGCAGGTATAAAAGCAACCAAACAGAAAAGTTACAATATGGAGGCAAAAACAAGGGGCTGGAGCTGTAAAGCCAAACCCTACCTTACTTTCTATTGTTAATATTCACAAAGCTTACTACATTAACATCTTTTGTTATATAAACATGTCTTTTGTTTTAAGTTGCTTTTCTCTTCTATTACCAATTTGGAGTGGCATGGTGGGTCAGTAGTTAGCACTGCAGCCTCACAGTGCCAGGACTCAGATTTGATTCCACCCTTGGGTGACTATCTGTGTGGAGTTTGCACGTTCTCCTCGTGTCTGCGTGGGTTTCCTACGGGTGCTCCAGTTTCCTTCCACAGTCCAAATATCTGTGGATTAGGTGGACTGGCCATGCTAAATTGTCCATAGTGTCCAGGAATGTGCGGGCTAGGTGGATTAGCTACAGTAAATGCAGGGTTACAGGGGATAGGGTAGGGGTGTGGGTCTGGGTAGGATGCTTTTCAGAGGGTCGGTGTGGACTCAATGGGCTGAGTGGCCTGCTTCCACACTGTAGGAATTCTATGATTCTAATTCCTTAAGTTTGCATAAATGCTTCTGTTTTAAAAGTAGCCATCTTACTTTGTATCATTAGTACTCACAAAGCTTACTGCTGCAACATCGTGTGTTGTTTCAACATTTTTTGCCTCATTACTTTTCCCTTTCTATTTCCAATTCCTTATGTTACAATACAGGGATAACAAGCCAAACAAAATCACCCTCATCATCCCTGGTTTTGCAATGCAGTGAAGCTAAAACATTCAATAACCCTCCAACTGCCCAATTGTTCCTAACCAGACTTTAGGAAATAACAGGTCTTGGACAGCATTGTTTATAACTTAAACAAAAACTAATAATTTATTATCCATAATGTAACTTCAACAGAGCACAGAACAAAACATGACAATGTAATTAATATCTATGATCTAAAGCCCAATCTTATTTGATCTTAATCCCAAGGCACAGTTAAGAGATAAATTGAAAAAGAAACAAAGGAATTCTAATTTGCCAGTTTAATAAACAGTTTCCAGTGATTGATTCAATGCTTTCATGAAGTCCTTAGATAATGGGTTTTTCACAAGTAAGTACAACTGTATATCTTCCTTGAATTCCGAAGTCACTGGTTAATGCAACCAGTTTCAGCAGACATCTAGAATTTTTTATTTATTTCTTACAAACTGGGATTCTTTTCTCAGAACATTCACAAATTCTATAACTGAAGAGAAGCTGGAGAGAAAGCAAAACCAAGCTGCGCCAAATCCAGAAGTCTCCAAGAATTACACCACCTCCTGTCAAACCCCAGTCAGAACTGGTTCTCCCTCAACTGACCAATTCAGCATCCAAACAGCTTCCAGCCTTGAGCGTAGCAACAGCTCAGTGCCAACTCATCTACAGTGTTCTTAGATCAGTAACTAAGTTGCATTATCTTTTCAGGCCAGTTCTCAACAGAAAACATCTGTCTTTGTTCTTTTTCAAAACATACTGTTGCAGAATCATAGAGATTTACAACACAGAAACAGTCCCTTCGGTCCAACTCATTCATGCCGACCAGATATCCTAAATAAATGTAGTCCCATTTGGCAGCATATGGCCCATATCCATGTAAACCCTTTCAATTCATATATCCATCCAGTTGCCTTTTAAATGTTGTAGTTGTACCAGCCTCTACCACTTCCTGTGGCAGCTCATTCCATACACACAGCAACCTCTGAGTGAAAAAGTTGCCCCTTGTTCAAAGTTCAATTTTTAACTTAAAACCACAGTTCCAAACCAAAAAATGAGAAAAAAAAAGAAACATAGTGATAGTTCCAGCACTTAAAATTCAGATTTGACATGTTTGCAATGGATTCATTTTAGATTGCAGCCCACATTTGCCAACATGGACAAATTTTATGTGATTCCTTTCATTTGTCTGTGATCAATATTTTCACATGTGGATGTGTGCATTTTCTTGCCCTCAGAGTGAATGATTAATGTTGCAAACCCAGCAGCAAGACTTTGTATGTTTAAAATGAAGGTTATTTTGTTTTTCAACACAAGCCCAGAGATTAACAAAAATTTGATTTCTCATTCACCTAACTCACCCTCATTATCACAAACTCACAATACTAGATATAGATGAAAATAAAACAGTCACAAATATGTGATTAAACTATCTGCATTTCAACACAGACCTGCTATTTCTTAGATAGTAGGAACTGCTGATGCTGGAGAATCTGAGATAAGGTGTAGAGCTGGATGAACACAGCAGGCCAAGCAGCATCAGAGGAGCAGGAAAGCTGATGTTTCGGGTCTGGACCCTTCTTCAGAAAACCTTCTTCTGAAAACCTGCTTTGTTCATCCAGCTCTACACCTTATCTCAGATTCTCCAGCTATTTCTTAGTTGAGTTGATGCTTTGGTTGGAGTGAAGGTCATAAAAGAGAAAGATTTCTTAAAGGCTGCAAAGTTTCTTGCAATTGATCTTCTGGAGGTGAATCTTACAGGTGACCTTGTGGAACAGTTTCGAGGACAGCATCTCTTCTTTTTTTTTCCAAGATGTTTCAGTTAGCTATATTGGCTGCTCAGCTGACTGAAGCTGTGATTATTTTATTGCAGAATTCTCTGTCCAGTTGAATTCTTCTGGAAAACTGTTTGAATTCTGTTACTAACTCTTTTTAGCAGGGAAGGAAAATAGTCACCTTATGTGATCCCTCATGATGCGATGAGTCACCATCTAAATGGAGTGTTGTGGCAGTCCAATTGTTCTAAGTTGTGTCTTCTCACTACCATGTTTTCTTGTGCTTGCATTTTAAATCCAAAACAACTTTTTACAACAAACATTTTTGACAAAAGATATCTGGTGGCCCTCAGAATCCATATTATCCAGTATTTTTAAAAATGTAGCATTTAAATTGATATCTTAATGCAAGTAGTGCCAGATGTATTGCGTTTCTCCAGCACTTTCTGTTGTTATTTATGATCTAGCATTCAATTCTGGTATCCCTGCTATAGGGAATATGTTGTTAAACTTGGAAGGGTGCAGAAAAGATTTACAAGGATATTGCTGAGATTGGAGGGTTTGAGCTACAGGTCGAGGCTAAATAGGCTGGGCCTAATTCCCCTGGAGTGACAGAGGCTGAGGGGTGACATTACAGAGGTTTATAAAATCATGAGAGGCATGGATGGGGTGAATAGCCAAGGCCTTTGGCAAATGCGACTCGATTAATTTAGGCTATCAAATTGAACTTTCACTTAAAAAATACGTTTTCTTGCTTTATTAAACAAGAGACTTTAACTCACAGCAAGATAACCAACTCTAATTTATATTACTATATCATCCACATTCCAGCCATACTGGGAATAGGCAGCAAAACTCACCAATGACAATGGCTCCCCTGGAGACTTTAAACAGTCATTCTTCCTACACTATCAATAAGATGTCTACAGAAGCCAGTTGGAGTATTTGACAATTGAATGTGAACCAGTCAATGGCTGATTTGCCTGGACAACAGGATTTCAGTCCCCAGAAAATTCCCAGACATAATTTCATCAAGGTCTGAGTTATTGGCAATTAGAGAGAAATTCCGTGACCTGCCTGTGCCTTTTGCATGGTTTAAGCATTAGATTTTCTTAAAAGAATTTAACTAACAGTTGAGTTATGTGGAGCTCTTGCTTTTTCTCCCTTGACCGAACTAATAAGCTTGGAGGCTGTCGATTCTGTGTTAGACAGAGGAGTCTATTAGCAATGTCAATAATATCAACTCATATAGGATGGTGTTATCATCCCAGTTGATGGTATTTCTGGATAAGTCAAATCCCAGAATGAAATCTGGCCTAATTGAAATTTTCTTTTAAAATTTTAGTTTATATTATGGTCATTCACTGAATCACTAAAACATTGGCACACACGAGTGCAGATTTTCTTTAGCAACAGAATAAACCTATCTAAAAATAGAACATAGTTAAATAGATCTTAACACACAAAGCAGTACAAAGTTGAATCCTGTTTCCTGATGCTATTTGTTATACAGACTCAAATCCAGAGAAATTATCTCTCTAGATCATAAATAAAAACAGAAGGTACTGGAGAAACTCAGTAGGTCTGGCAGCATCTGTGAAGAGAACAGCTGAGTGTTTTGATTCCAATTTATGATATTTCTTGTATGTCTAAGTAGGAAGTTCTTGCACATTACCTTATCTTATTTAAATTTGACTAAAATAATAAATACATGAACTCAAAAGGCAAGAAACGTTTATAATAATTGAATAAAATACTTGTTTTACTAACTTCGAAGGTGCCATGAATGACATTGCTATCTGGCCTGATTTGGAGGAATTGATTGCTGATGACATTAACACCAACCTGTAGATAGTTTAAATATGTTATATCCAGCAGAATGTTTCAGTAAAGATGTTATAGTGATTGGGATAGGGCCTTAAGGGACTTTAAATGGATTTAAAGGATATACTATGGTTTAACATGTCTACACTCTGGTGGACAACATTATCAGCAATCAGTTCTTCTAAGGCTGTTTCCTCACTAAATAATGCATCCTATAACCCTCAGTTAAAGATTTTAAAGTGTCAGGTCGTAAAAGCATAGAATTTACTGTTTTCAACAAGTGTTAGACACATTGTTAAAACAAAGGCAAGTACATATTAAAAGACTCTACTCCAACTGTCTGACTGTAAGTTGCAGCATATTAGGAATTCAGTGTTTTCAGTTTAACTCCTGTCAAATTATAAGAATATCTCTACTGAGTGGTTGGCATTAGATGATGGACGGACCATAATGACTGAAAATTTATACTGTTATTGCATAAGATTTGTATTCAGCTCTTTGATACTGAAAACTTCCAGAATAAAATGACAATACTCTGCTGGTAGCTTGACAGTTTGCATGTTACTTTTGCAGAGCTGTGGTTATGGTATTAGGTTTCAGCACTGCTTGGTGCTGAAATTTAATAGTTATGAGGTGTGATTGTACAGACCCTTGTGATGCTGAAAGACTTCAGTTAAGGGAGGAACAAAATTTTTCACTCTCTGCCCTAATCATTTTTTAACATTATGCAAGCAGTTGAAATACTTCACAGCTGCACACCTGCAAATAGGATCATTTTAGTGCTGTTTTTTATTTCTCCTCAAATTTTCTATCATTTTCTTTTAAATTAATTACCTCTGCCTTATGACTTTGCAGCCACCAATGTTTTATGGAATTGACAAATTTTCCTCCTCCTGCACTATTTAACACTGATTTCTTTGATAAAGGAAGTCGAGAGTTATGTAATATAGACAAGAAAATGGAGCTGGTACAAACAGATCAGCCATGATCTTATGGAATGGTAGAACAGTCTCAAGGGGCCAAATGGCCTATTTCTGTTCCTAATTCTTGTGGTTATGTAAGATTTTAGTTATTTAACCTAATATCTCTCTCTGCCACTTGGTGTCAAATTATTTCTGATTAACACTTCTGATGGCATAAATGCAAGCTGTTGTTGAGTATGTATAGACAGTGAGTACCATTCTACTGTGCAATAGGGAGCCTCATTCATTACCTCAATGACATCCTCATCTTAATATAAAACAAAGAACTGCTGGAGATCTGAAACAAAAACAAAAATTTCTGGCATAACTCATCATGTCTGACAGCATCTGTATGAAGAAAGCAGAGTTAATTTTGAGTCTGGTGATCTTCATCAGAATGTTCTGATTGGCCACATAATTTTGGTTCCATTAATTGATAGAAAATTGACTGTTGCATAACCTCTTAATTCTTAAACAATGGGGATTGAGCTTTCAAACTGTAAATTAGAACATTAGAATTATTCAAAAGAAAAGTGAACAAGATACAGAAAGAGTATCACTCCCGAATCCAGAACAATGCAGCTTTTAAACAATGAGAGTTGTTATTCACATAATGCTAGGGGGCTATGCTTGGATGGTTCACAATTTGTTCAAATATCATATCAGCCTAAGACCCATGTAATTTTCTATTTAACAAGTTGATAAATAATGCTAATTGTTAAAATTTAAAAAGTACGAATGCATAGGAAGAAAAACAAAGAAACTACCTGTTCATCTTCTCTCCCACCTGTTCCCACCCCCTACCTGCATCCACCTATTGCCATCCCACCTACCTTCCTGCCAGCCCCACACCTCCTCCTTCTATTCATTTCCCAGCCCCCTTCCCCCTCCCCAGTTCTGAAGAAGGGTCCCGACCCAAAATGTCAACTTTCCTGCCCCTCTGAGGCTGCCTGACCTGCTGTGTTCCTCCAGCTCCACAATGCGTTAACTTTTTTCCATGCCTTTTTTAAACTTAAGACTTGACTATTCCCAGTAGGCCTCATCGCCACTCCACAGATGTAAGACACACCCACATCTCTGCTTTCTGCATTCTAACTCAAACTTATTTCCATTTCATCTCCCATCTCAGTGTCTAAGTTGGATGTCAGTCTCACAGCAACTAGACTTTATTTTAAAAAACAATTATCCCAAAGCTTAAATCTTTCAATGGTTCCGTATCTTCCCAACAATTTAATCTCCTCCAACCCTCGAGGAACAGCTTTCCCTCTGTGTGTCACCACTTCCTTTGCCCATTGGCAGTCTTGTGTTCAACTACCTAAGACCCTATGTTCTCACCACAAACCCTTCTCCTCATTTCAGACATCCTTTAAACCCTGTCTCTGGACCTACCCTGATGTTTGCTCCTTTGGCTTAGTGTCAATTATTCTCTGGCTATGCTCCTGTGAGGTCTGTGGGAAGTTTTACCATGTTAAGAGTGCTACGGAAATGCAAGTAATTGTTGTTGATGATTGTGCTTTTATAATTACTATGAATCTCAGGATCTGTTTTCAACAAGTGATGAGCTAACGGAGCCCCAGGCGTGCTAAGAGTTCGATTCAGGGAGAGGTCACAAATCATAAGCAGTGTTTTATAGAGCAATAAACTTGAAGTACAGACTCTAATCCTTAGAATGAAAATAGTGCAAGGAAGAACACGGAGCTTATTGTTTGCAAAGTTTTAAAGAGTCCATTAATTTTAAACACTCCATCATTTCCCATGCGGAGATACTAGTGTGACAGAATCCAGGACTTTCTCAGCTCCACACGTGAATATTGGCTTCTTACATGCACAGCTTACTCTGGAGAGATGTGTGCCGTGGTGCAGTGGTACCGTCCCTACGCCTGGTCCAAAAGAGCCGTGCTGTAAAGTGTCTGAGCAAGTTGATCAAAAAAATACACTATATTCTGTATTCTGTTCTATTACCTTGATGCACGTTTGTAAGATATGATTTATCTGGTTAGCACGCAACATAATACTTTTCAGTTATCTCAGTACATATCACAATAAATCAAATCAGAAATATCCATCCAAAAGCTCTGAGACTGTTCGAATCCATCGTTACCCCTGCCCGTAAACATTAATAATCCCCAGGCTTCCTTCATTACATAACTTCATGTATTACAATATGAAACAAAAACAGAAAGTGCTGAAGAAACTCAGCAGTATCTGCATACAGAAAAACAGAGTTAACGCTTCGAGGTCAGCACTTGTAATATTGTATTACAATGTGAGCAGGTACAGGAAGCAATTGCAAATAAACTTTTACTCTCCTGATTTCAATTTGCAGCTGAAATTCATGGGAGGTGTTGAAAATGTTTCACTGGCAGAGCCCAAACTTTTTTCTTTGCAAACTCCGGGGCTGAAGGAGGAGTGAGGCATGTTTAGATTCTGTGTGTGTGTGTGTGTGTGTGTGTGTATGTTTAAAGCAACGCCCTCCTGTTTGCGATTCAAGGTACAAACTTCCATTGTGATTGTGGGCGAGGGAGGAGGGTGATTGATGCATCATCAGTTGATTAGGTAGCCCTGCCTGGTTGGGTCTGTTGCTGCTGTGTGTGTGTGTGACTGAGAGAGAGTGAGTGAGTGAGTTAGTTTGCGGCTCAGTCAGTGGCGATGAGCAGCACAGGCAGCAGTCAGTGAGTTGAGCTCAGGGGGAAATATGGCGAGAGGCACAGCAGCAGTGGCGCTGCTCTGGCACATTTGCTGCACCGTCAGGCTGCTCTCAGCGCAGGAGGTTATCACCTATGGTTACGGAGTGAACGGCTTCAGCCTGCACCCGCCTTATTTTAACTTAGCGGAGGGCACGAAGATCACAGCCACGGCCACTTGCGGACAGGATGAATCGGGGAAGCCGGTGGAAGATCTGTATTGTAAATTGGTTGGTGGTCCGGTATCTGGCGACCCCAGCCAAACTATCCAGGTAGTAAAATCTGGCGCACACACACACACACTGGCTTTCAATTGGACCTTTTTACTTTTATTAGAGAGAGAGAAATAATGGTCAGACAAAGAGCGTTTGATAATATTTATGCTGGCGTTTAAATCCTGTTACCTGTGTTTACCAAAGTTCAAATGTTACTGCATTAAAGTGTTAGTCTTATCTCTTAAACAAACCCAGTCGGTCACACAGTTACACATGTCGGGTGTTTCGCGGTTGATGAGAATTACAGGCAATTGCAACCCAGGGCTTTAGCAGGTTGTTTTAAAGCAAATCTCATGGAATTCCAACACCGTAATCCGTCTCAGGGTAGGATCTTTTCCATCCCATTCAGTTTGTGAAGCCATGTTGTGCTTACATAGGGACGTGACCCGGACATTGTAAAATGTAAGATTAATTTTAATGGCTTTTTTTTTTAACTATGAACGTACATCTCTGCAGTGCCTGACCAGCAAAATTGTTTCTGGGTGGAGGGTTTATAAAATTTGGGTGAACGTGCAAGCTTCTGGAAATGGAAGGACAGATAATGATATGACTCCACCATCAATCAGAAAAGTACTGCAACACAAGGAGGCCATTCGGCCCATTGCCCCGCAAGCAGCAGATGTACGTCCCCCACGCCCACATTCCTCAGCTCCCTCGGATGAAAATCCCACGCATTCGGCTCAATTTATACCGGTTCATGATCGCTTTTATTTCCCCCAGTCTGTGTCTCTTTTTTTTGTTCAGCGGCGATCATTTCACGTCCCCTCCCCCCGAATATTATCAACCCCCTCAAGTCAATTTGCTCCCATGATTGCAACTGTCAAAATTATTTCCTTATTTAGGCTGGTATTGGATTCCTCTGAAGATGTGCTGACCAGAGATTTCCATTGCAGCGCCGAAAGGAGCAGTGACCACAGACTAAAGCAGTCTGAAAGTCAGTGTTAGCCCGCCACACTGGGGTCAACTCATCTCAGTTTCTGGCTGCAGCGGCCACGATTTAGAGATCTGTTGATGCGCTTCATCTCTATCCCATTACTCCCAGTATCAAAAAAAACCCCGACTGTCCGCATCCAGGAGGCTTTAAAGAAAACTAACGCTTTTCTCTCTCCCTGCCCCCCCCCCCCCCCATCGTTTTGCCAAGTATAGGTGAATGAAGGAAAAACAGTCCATTCACATACTTTCAAAGCTGGGATTTAACAAGCCTGATTTAAAACTAACGTAATTGTTACTGTCCCTTTTCTAAAACACAGTTACGTTTTGAACTTTGCCCGTGACTGACAACAGGAATTTACTGCTGAACGCAAGCCATGCTCTAACTCCTGCTATAGATGTTGGGAGAAGTGGGAGGGCTTTCCTTTTGTAATTAAGTGGGAAATTTGAATAACTGCTGTCAGGAGGCTTTAAGGGATAAAATTCCACTGTTCCCCTCCTTCAATGGTGCATTAAAATATGCAGCAAGTATTAACTTCACTGTTGTTTCCAGATCCCTTTTGAGAGAGTGGCTGTGTTAATGGAGGCTGGGCCATTTAAATGATCTATCTCACTCCTAGAACAATTTCTTGCCTCAGCGAGGGGAAATTCAGTGGTGAAGTGTTGCTCAATAATGCTTTTAGTGATTAAATGAATTTGAAATATGATCCTTTAAGTTCTGGTGGTACTCTTGTGGTGTGTGAGTCAGAGGGAAGAGAGATCTCTGTGAAATCTTCTAGAAAGGCATTTATTGCTACACTTACACATGTGCATCAAGTGACAGGAGCATCCAAAGCAAAAAAAAATTATGGTACAATGGATGCTGGAGATCTGGAATGAAATCAGAAAGTGCTGGAGAAACTCAGCAGGCCTGGCAGCATCTGTGGAGAGAGCTAACACGATTTACTTGTCCCCGTTATGTTTATTGCAGCATTTTTATAAAATACATTCACAGTCATAGAGCAAAGTGCACTGAAACCAAAGCTTCTCCGGTTGGAAGACAATTGATTCTTCACCCATGTCCCCATACTGTAATTCAAAAGCCATTCAATTAAAATTGCATCTACATGACGGCTGTAGTGTCAGTGTGAAAGGCTTTCCCAGGCAGAGGAAGAGAAAGAAAACATTAGATGGTGTGGTTATGACAGGAAGGAGGTTGGCAAAATTAACTGCACAGCAGGCTGGCTGGATGGGAAGGTTGTCAAGAGAGGAGGATACAGCAGTTGGGATGATACATCTAAGACTGTGATAATACTTCAGTGGCTCTTTGTAGAATACATTAGATATGGACTGTAGCTATAGACTTAAACAACTAGGAAGACTGAGGAATAATGATAGGTACGGTTAGGCTCCCATCTGTAACTTTGACATTCTGCAAAGGGCCATTGAGGCAAACTTTTACAAACAGCAACTTCACCTGCTCATTCATTCATGGCCAGTGAGCCTGCTCGGAGACAATCTTATCAATCTCCAATCTGTCCCGACCATTCACCGCTGCTCACTTGGACTGTGTCAGCAGATCACCAAACATTGCTGTCCCTATATTCCCCCCTCAAATATTTATTTACTCATAAATAGGCCTGTTGCTATTTATCACCCTGTTTTGGGGGATAGACTCAAGACTTTGACCTTGAATTCACAGAATCACTACAATGTGGAAACAGGCCATTCAGCCTATCAAGTCCTTCTGAAGAGCATCCCACACAGACTGACCCCCCTATGTATCTCTGTAACCCTGCATTTCCCATGGCTAATCCACCTAGCCTGCACATTCCTGGACACTATGGGAAATGTAACATGGCCAGTCCAGCTAACCTGCATATCTTTGGACTGTGGGAGGAAACCCATGCAGACACGGGGAGAACATAAAAACTCCACACAGACAGTTGCCCTGAAGGTGGAATTGTACCCAGGTCCCTAACACTGTGAGGCAGCAGTGCTAACTACTGAGCCACTATGCCACCCTAATTGATTACTTCCCTTTCAACTCTAAAATTGTCAAATCTATGTCTACACATTCTAGACTTTGTGGTCTTTATAAATAGAGTTACAGATAAACTACATGACTCTCACAAATGACCACCTGATGTGAGACTACTGGATTTGCAGTTCCTTGACCAGTGTAAATAGTATAATACATTGCCTTGAAAACGTTCAGATGTTTATGTGCCTCTGTTTGTGAATGAGTGGGTATTTATATTAGAAAAAAGGTTGCCCATTTTTAATTCTGAAGTATTTGAGAAAGTTGTATACTTGACCTGAATACAGCAGTTTTATTTTTGAATTGTCAGAAGCTGAAGTTGTGAAATTAAATGCTGAGCACTTTTTAAACCAAAAAAAAGGGCGGCACAGTGGCTCAGCAGTTAGCACTGCTGCCTCACAGCACCAGAGACCCTGGTTCGAATCTTGGGTGACTGCCTGTGTGGAGTTTGTATGTTGTCCCAGTGTCTGCATGGGTTTTCTCCAGGTGCTCCAATTTCCTCCCACAATCCAAAGATGTGCAGGCTAGGTGGATTGGCCATGCTAAATTGCCCACAGTGTTCAGGGATGTGTAAATTAGGTGGGTTATAGGGGGATCGGTCTGGGGGTATGCTGTCATGGTCGGTGTGGACTTGTTGGGCTGAAGGGCCTGTTTCCACACTGTAGGGATTCTATGATCTATGATATTGCTACCTTGCACAAAAGTGTTTGTCTTTCCCACAACTTTCAATTAGGATTTCACTTTCTACGACTGAAATGAGAATAATCTTAATAGTGAGTGGGCAAATATTTTGCGGATAAAAGCTAGTGTGGAAAAGAAAAATGAACTTGTCCAATTTGCAGGAAGAATAGAGAACAGATTATTACTTAAATGGAGAATGGTTGCGGAGCCCCATGGTACAGAGGGATTCGAATATCCTGGTACATGAATCATAAAAGTTAGTATGCAGGTACAGCAAGTGATAAGGAAGGCAAACAGAATGTTGTTTCTTGTAAGAGGAATGGCATGTAGATGTAGGATAGCATTTTGCTGTGGTTGCATGGAGTGTTGGTAAGACCACATCACGAATATCGTATACAGTTCTGATCTTATTTAAGAAAGGATATAATTTGATTCAGAAGCAGTGCAGAGAATGTTCATTCAACGTATTCCTGGGCTGAAACATTTATCTTCTGAGGAAATGTGTCTGCACCTATTGATGCTTGGAAGAATAGGACGTGGTATTATTGAAACACATAAGATTCTGTGGGTCCTGACAGGGTGGGTGCTGAATAGATGTTTCTTCTTGTGGGAGAGACTAGAACTAGGGACTCACCCATTTAAAAATAAGGGGTTTTCCATTTTAAGATGAAGATGAGGAGGAGTTTTTGAGGGCCATGAGTCTGTGGAATTTTCCTCCCTGGAGAGCAGTGTAGGAAGGGTCATTAAGTGATGGTGGACAGGCAAGTAAAGGCCATAATCAAATCAGCCATAATCTTACCACATGGCTGAATAGACCCATGGGCCTACTCTCAATCCCACTTTATTTGTTTGTAGTAACTTTAATTATATCAGTCTGGGGCACTTACCCATCTCATGCTCCGTGTCCTCACTACTGCCTCTGACACAGTTGTGTACACTAGAACACCACCACCTCCAAGTTCCCCTCCAAGCTACTCACCATCCTGACTTGGAAATATATCACCATTCCTTCACTGTTGCTGGGTCAAAATCCTGGAATTTCCTCCCTAATAGCATAGTGGCTCAACCCACAGCAGGAGGACTACAGCGGATCAAGAAAGCAGCTCACCACCACCTTCTTTAGGGCAAGAAATGCTGGCCAGCCACTGACGCCCACATCCCACAAATGAATAGAAAGAAAAAGCTTCCAACATCTCTCCTTCGTTTCCCAGCTCAGTGGGACTGCCTCCTACTGTTTCTTTTCCTACTTATGACATATCTAAAGTTTCACTGATCACTTCCCTTCCTACACCTAGTGTGTTACTTCTGGAGTCCACACAAGGATCTAATTGTGCCTCCCTCTTCATCTTCCATTCAAATCGTTCTAAGACATGGGCATCAACTTCAACCTAGGCGTTGACAATATTCTAATTCTATCCCTATATCGTTTCTCTTGCTGAACAGCTTAATATTTTCAGAATGCTTTATGACTTCAGACTTCCTAATGTTCAGCAGCAGGAAGTTCTGTCTTTGTTGGGTAGGTGGCCCAACAGCATGTAGATACCATAAGGGATTGGTAACATTGGATTCAGGTGAAATTATACTGTGTCATGAATGCTAATGTTCAACAAGGTTTTTGTTACAGTTTATTGAATCTGAAAATAAAGTATAAAACAGCCAATGTTGCATACAGCTGGAGCATCTTCAAGATATGGTTTTGCTTTGAAACTGGAAGCTGGGAAGCATTAACATGAATGTGCATGCATGTAATGCATTTCAGATGGGCACTGTAACTTCTAACTTGCATGAGTGGAGAAAGACATTTAAAAAGATTGTTAATTATAATCTCCATTTACTTGAACAAACTTGCCTTACAACTAGGCTTGAGCCTCAAACTAGTACCTAGATAAATCCTATAGTTTTTTTGAAGTACTGCATTGCCAAATTAATTTGGCATAATATGTACCCACATAGAACTTTTTCTTTAAGTGAGCTGAGCAGGCACTAGAGTTTGAAATATCACTGAAGGTGTTAAAATGCATATATTAACTCAGATTTTGACGTGCCTCTTGGTATAGCTGAAAGTGGTAACCTATATCACAGCATGGTGTCAACAATGTAAAATAAAATGAAAAGAAAGATTTGTTAATAATAGAGACTATTTTGCAGTTTCACTTCAGTTTCCCCAATTGACCATTCTTTGTGTAAACCTACATAGCAAGGAGTAATGTCCTAAGGGGTTGGCAGCATTAAAGTTATTTACCTGTAGGCAGGTCCATGTCAGAAAATTGAGAGTCCTTCTTTGTGCTATTCTGTCCATTCTTCACTGAGCCCGAGATGTACTCTGTTGGTGAGTGAGGTTTCTGCCACTGACACATCCTTGAAAAATTTATGCCTGAGCGTCAATAGGTTGCTCCCCTGCTGAGCTGAGCTTAATGCTATTCTTCCCAAACTTCTCAAGACAAACCTTTTCCAGACGGCATCACTGAACATCCTTTTTAGGAGTGTGAATTCTGAGCATTTCTGTTTCCTAGCTTGAGGACTGAGTTCCATTAAGAAATCCCCACTACTGTCCAGGTTGAGATCAGCACATCTCATCTAGAATCTTTGTTTTTTAAGATTCAGTATTATAGCTGGTAATGCTCTTACTTACATATTAATTGGGGAAAGTTGACTCAGACAAAGAGAAGAAGTAATTGTAATGAACAAAAAAAATGGGAAAAGCATCCCCATTTCTGCAATACTTGTGTCTGGAGAGTGAATCTCTGGCTTTCAGTACTAATGTAGAAAATTAGCTCCTGGATTTGCTACCTCCAATGCGCTCTTAATTTATTTAAAGGTGATGCACGAAGACTGAATCTTATAGCTTGTCCAAAGAGCTGGCACAGAACACAACGGGCCAACTGATCATATTCTCTGCTATAATCAATCTATGAGTCCATGTGCTTTTCGACTAACAATACAATCCCACCAGATTAAATTGTGAAATTGTATTTATATCATCTCATTTACATTACGGAACCAGAATCATAGAATTGCTAAATTGTGGGAGGAGTTCAATCTATCATGTCCCCTGCCTCTCCCTGTTGCATTTTCTTCCTTTCCAGATAACAATCTAATTCAATTTTGAATATGTCAATTAAATCTGCCTCAACCACTCTCTCAGGCAGTATATTCCAGACCTTAACCACTCGCAGCATGAAATTTTCTTTTCATTTTGCTTTTGCTGATTTTACCTTTAATCTGCCTATTTCATTTTAAATCTGTACCCTCTCACTCTTAACCCTTTCTCAGGTAGGAACAGTTTCTCCCTATCTAATCTGTTCAGATGCTTCATGGTTTTGAACATCTCCATTGCATCATCTCTCAATCTTCCTTTCACCAAGAAAATAATTCTAACAATTTGTCTTTCTAACTGAAATTCCTCTTCCTGAAACTACTTTCTTGAATCTTTTCTGCACTCTTTCCAATGCCTTTGTGACCTTCCTAGAGTGCAACACCCAGAACGCAGTGCATTTCTCCGGTTGAGGCTGAGCTAGTGTCCTGGACAAGTGTTCACCTCCTTGCTCCTGAACTTTGTCCGAATTAATTAAAAACTTAGAATAGTGTATACTTTACCAAGCTGCAGTGCCACTTTTAATGATTGATGGTTTCACTGTTTTGTCATTAAAATCTAACTGCTCCCAGTTACATCATTCAGGGAAGAGATACTGCCATTCCTAACCTGTCTAGTCATTACGTAACTCCACACTGTGTGGCTAACCCTTTACGGCCTTTTGAACAGATCTGGCAGCCACCAAAAACAATTTTTGGAAAAGAGGATGAGCCATTTCTCTTCAGAACTAGAAGGGATAGCTGGAAAGTGCAATCTTTTGTAATAAGCATTTGTAATAAGGAAGTCCTTTGATTAGTTGCCATACTTTGGCCTGGATTGTGTAGTTGGCCACTGACCTCAAGCAAACCTGCCCACAATAGTCTAACCTCTCTGTGGCATGGTGTTACCCTTATCACAGCAGATTAAACTTGGTAACAAGTCCAGGGCATCCCTTGGTATCTAGCAGCTGTGACATCATTTGTGCGGATAGGTACCCAGTTGTATTTGGGTATTCGAGTCTAGCAAACCAGAAGGTTAAAAGCAGTTAATATCTCTCACTTTGTATTTAAATTTTCAGATAACAGTATCTTTTTGGTTTTATGTGTGGTTTTATGACCACATCCAAGATTTTGGGTTTGAGACAGATTGGTCAAGAAGAAGGCAAGAACTACCTTCAGGCTTAAGGGGCTTCTTTATAACAATGTTTATCATGTAGTAAGACTGGTAATCAAAGATATACCAGGGTCTATCTTACTGTTATGTTATTAAAAGACTATTCCATAACTGTCTCATGGAGTTAATCTCCCCCCATATGCTGTTTTGTACGTGATTCTCTCTTATCTGTCGTATTATCTCAGTCTTCTCTGTTATAACTAACTTCTCCCACACTGTGCTATTTAATTCCCAGTGAGGTGTACGTCCATGATGTCATCACAATGTCGCTCCAGGGACTTAAAACCTTAACATGCAATTCAAAATAAATAATTGGATTAAAATGAAACTAAAATAAAAGTAAATTAACTTTTGGTACTTTTATCCTCATAAAGAACTTTAACATTCTGCAAGTAATAAAATGAGCTTTTCAGGGCCTGTGAAAATAAGTGAGTAATTAAGTGAGTTAAGTTAAAAGTCCAGTTACACTTTGTTCAGTGAGGTGTAACCTTTTCAAAGGTTTTTACAGTGAGGCCAGTTGATTAGCTCAGTGCACATCCTCAGGAGGAGCACAGAAGCATTATCAGCACTGTCTGGATTTCTGTGTTATCCACATATGCATACTCCACAGGTTGCTGCCTGTTTCAGTGGAATAACGGAGGAGAGTAATTATGCTTTTGCTATCATTTCTGCTGCAAAACCTGAGCCATTATGTCACAGAAGAAAATGCATAAATAGCAGGAGCACTCATGAACATTGGGCAGGTTATCCAACATCTATTCTTGTACATTTTCTCTCAATCTCTTTCCGATCCCCTTCTGATTTTAAAAAAAATCAAATTAGTACTAGATCGTTGAATAAGTGTAAGTACACCAGCTGTGAAAAAAAATTGTCAATATCATATTGGCCCATATTCCCCTAAACTCTTTCTATTCATTTAACCATCCAAATGCCTGTTAAATGTTGTAATTGTACCCACCTCCTCCACTTCCTCTGGCAGCTTGTTCCATACACACACCACTCTCTCTGCATGAAAAAAAATACCCCTCAGGTTCTTTTTAAATCCTTCGCCTCTCACCTTAAACATATGCCCTCTAGTT
This sequence comes from Rhincodon typus, assembly GCF_021869965.1. Taxonomy (NCBI): domain Eukaryota; kingdom Metazoa; phylum Chordata; class Chondrichthyes; order Orectolobiformes; family Rhincodontidae; genus Rhincodon; species Rhincodon typus. The sequence goes on from NC_063350.1 coordinate 16,494,231, forward strand.
TTGGACTCCCCCCACCCTGGGACAAAGATCTTGACTATTCACCCTATCCATACTCCTCATGATTTTATAAACCTCTATGAAGTCACCCCTCACCCTCCTGTGCTCCTGGGGAAAAAAAGCTGCAGCCTATTCAGCTCCTCCCGTTAGCTCAAACCCTCCAATCCCCTTCATATTTTGGATATCATATTTTGAAATATCAGTATTGTTAAGAAAAGAGAAAAGAAACCAGCCACCCTGCTTGTTTTTGGATCTCCTAACTTGGATTTCTCCCAAAGGCAGAAGCTACCAACTTAAAGAGAAACATCCTATAGGAATGATCTCCAAATTGATCTATAATGCAGCAGTTACATGATTTTCTTAAGGGAGTACCTGGGTAGCGACCTCTTGAAGAATAAGAAGATTAAACACAGATCTGTTCTGGTAGCTTTCTGTTACATTTGTACTTTTGACCTTAGACTATTAGTGAGTGATGCCATGGAATATTAGTTCATAAACTGTTGGCATTTACAAATTGGGGTTGATACTGGAAGTTGAAGATGCTCATTTAAGTACTAATAGTATAATATGTCATGTTTAATATGACAGTAATCATCTTATTGACAAATGAAACTGGTTTAGAAACTTGAAATGTTTGCATTTTTAAAGGACTTACAATTTTACTGAAAATGTGTTATTTTCTTTAATAGGGTCAATATTGTGATATTTGCAAGGCAGAGAGTAACAAAGCACATCCAAGCACCAATGCCATTGATGGGACAGAACGTTGGTGGCAGAGTCCCCCTCTCTCCCGTGGCCTGGAATACAACGAAGTCAATGTTACGCTTGATCTTGGACAGGTAAATTTAAAGTGCAGTGCCTTGTCCTAACGTAATGAATATCATTGCCAATTCCTTAAGACCTTTCTTCATAAGACCTGGTGAGTTCACCCAAGGGGTGAAATGTGCCAAATATTCAGCAAAGGTCCAAGGCTTGATTCTGGCCAGTGTTGACTTAGCCAATCTCAGCTGAAGTAGGATTAAAGGCAATTAGCATTTCTGGGTCAGGGAAGAGAAATTCGGTTACATTTTTAGCTTCTGGTTGCTAGCTAAGACATTTAGCTTGTGTACCTCTGTGTATGTGGATGTTGCCTGAAGGGAGCAGCAAGCTCTGATACAATATCTTCAAGATGAATAGCCGACTAAAAATTTTGAAGCTTACACATCAAGAGCAAAGATTTGATCAGAGACAAACAGAGAGAATGCTGGGAAAATCTAATAGGTCTGTCAGCATCAGTGGGGAGAGAAACAGAGTGCGGGATGACGTATTCTGAACAGTCATACCAGATTCAAAATGTTAGCTTTGTGTCCCTCTCCACAGATGCTGCCAGACTTACTGAGTTTGTACAGTTCTGTGTTTGTTTCAGATTTTTCTTTTAGCATCCTCTGATAGATTGCCTTGATTTGACCAGATGATCTGTCCAGAAAAAGGTTGACACTTTTAGGAGTAGAGAGGGAGAAGAACAGTAACAAAATAAGAAATTTGTCATGGTACTGAGAACTCAACTAATTGTTTGGATACTGTATTGAGAGCTAAACACTTCTGGAACCAGTCTGTTATCCATACTATTCACTCTTGGTATGTGATAGAGTCTTATTAGGTTTCTGTTATTAGGTTTCTGCTTGATAAATAATGTTCAAATTGGTCATTTTGTGCCACTCAGTAAATCACTGCATTTCTGAAGTTCACTGAACTTCTCTGTAATGAGATTAATGCCTGGGTATGATGATGTGTGATGTAAGTATACCAGTCTTAGAATCCTTACAGTGCAGGTAGAGGTCTGTTGACCCATCAAGTCTGCACTGACTCTCTGAAGAGCATCCCACCCAGGCCCACCTCCCCCTTTCCCTGTAACCCCACATTATAGAATCATAGTTCCATGCTTAGTACATCCAAGTGATGTTATCCCTTGCTGTTTTCAGTGGTATGAAACCATTTAAAATTAGGTAATGTTTCCATTAAATTCAGGCAAGAGGCATTTTTTTTCTTTCATGTATTAGTTTCATGGGATGTAGGGTTCATTGGCAAGGTCAGCACTTATTGCCTATTTCAAATTGCCCCTGAGATAGCCTTCTCAAACTGTTGCAGTCTACATGTTAAAGATGCTCCCACAGTGGTGACAATGAAGGAACTGTTTTGTATTTTCACATTGGGCTGGCTTGTGAGTTTACTAAGCATTTGTTAATATTTTGTGATATTTATGTTAATATTTTACGTTGCTTCCATTAAATTCCAAGATTTAAAGAGTAAAAAATTAAGAGTGATGGAGCCATTCTAGTTGTGGTTAGTTTCTGAAATTCAAACTTGTTTCATTCTTATGTATCTCTGACACTTTCATTGAGTTTTAGTGATATAACTGAGGAATGATTAATGCATTTGCTATAGAGCAGTAACAGGATCACACAGCCAGGAATGTGTTTATTCTTCAACTCATGTAAATAAAGTTAGTGTTTCTTACAATTAATGCACGTAGGTTTTGTTAAAGGGCAAGTGATGTATTAATGATCAAAAGTAACCCACAGGATCGCTGCACGTCGACATTCAAAATGCAAGGGAGGGAAGGCGAATTTACCGCTCATAATTGGCAAAATCGTGCATGAGGAATGAGTTGTGGAGGGGGCAAGGTGACCAATCAAAAATATTGTTATTGTACATGGAATTAAAAAACTTTGAAAGGAATTTCCTCCACACTGGATGACACAGTGGCTCAGTGGTTAGCATTGCTGCCTCACAGCGCCTGGGACCTGGGTTAGACTCCACCCTTAGGCAACGGTCTGTGTGGAGTTTGCATATCCTCACCATATCTACATGGCTTTCCTCACACAGCCCAAACATATGCAGATTAGATAGATAGGCCACGCTAAATTGCCCATAGTGTCCAGGGATGGTTGGGTTAGCTATGGGAAAAGCTGTGTTACAGAGATAGGGTGGGGGATGTGGGTTTGGGTGAGATGCTGTTTGGAGGGTCGTTGTGGACTCGATGGGCTGAATGGCCTGCATCCATGCTGTAGGGATTTTGTGACTCTATAAATCACAGGCAGCTTCTTCCCTATGTTAGCTGTTGGTTGGGCTACACTAGGAGGCCAGGGGAGTGAGAATCTGCCAGGTGAGGCCAAGTGTTGGGGGTTGTTGGGTGGTGTTAAGGGTCTGCTGGCTGAGACAAGAACTGGGTGGCAGTGGGAGGGGAGAAGCCAATACCTGTGGAGTGGAGGACTGGGGAAAATGGCAGTGGCTGCCAAGAGGAGCCTGTCAATTAAGAATTACTTGGCTAGCCAAGAGATGTGAAAACTTGGACTCACGTGTACTGAATTCCTTGCAAATTAATCTACTTTTTAAATGAAATGTGTATCTCTTACCTGGAAAAAAGCTTTGATTGCTAACTTAAGAGTCATAGAGCCGTACAGCATGGAAACAGACCCTTCAGTCCAATTCATCCATGCCAACCAGATATCCCAATCTGACCAGTCCCAGTCCCATTTACCAGCATTTGGCCCATATCCCTCTAAACCCTTCCCATTCATATACCCATCCAGATGCCTTTTAAATGTTGTAATTGTACCCATACACACAACACGCTGTTATGCCTGTTATCTTGTGCCAGTTTAAATCCTGTGGCGTCTAGGGAAGTTAAACATTACATGTCAGAAGTCACATGACGCCAGGTTATAGTCCAACAGGTTTCTTTGAAATCACAAGCTTTCGGAGTGATGCCCCTTCGTCGGGTGCAGTGAGAGAGAAGCACACAGACACAGAATTTATAGGCAAAGAGATCAAAAGATCATATGAATGATGTGAGTGGAGTGATGAATAACAAGTCTCTGGTGATCAAAACTGTTAGATGGTGTGAGTAAAGTGCCAATAGCTGAATAACAAGCGAAGGAATGAACTATAATCCCATTAAATGAAGCAGAGAGATAATTACAGAAAATTAAAAATAAGGTGGTGCTGGAGACAAACCAACTGACTGGAATAACACGATAGGTGTAAGAGTCGCATGCTGAGGGTCTAACCAAAGTCATAAGCAATCCAAAACTGTACAAACTAATTAAGGTAGAAAGATCATGATAATTTATGAAGGTGAGGGTGTCAAAACAGGACAGTAAGGAAGATTTTACAGATACAGAACAGTCTGGTAGGGTCACCTGTATTGCGACATGAACCCAAGATCGTGGCTGAGGTCGTCTTCGTGGGTATGGAACTTTATCTGCTTGGTGATTTTGCGTTGTTGTGTGTCTCGAAGGAGGACACTTACCCGAAGATCAGAGGCTGAAAGTCCTTGACTACTGAAGTGTACCCCAACTGGGAGGGAACATTCCTGTTTGGTTTAATTGAGGGTTAATTAATTACTAAGGATATTGATGAATTCTTATAGTTCTGCTTCTGACAGTCGAAATACCCTCTATTAACATAACAGTAGTGTTACTAATTGACTGCATCTTACTTAATGAAAGAGTTGGTGGGAATGAAAAAATATTCCCTACAAATCAAAAAGTAGCTCTTAAGACATCTCGGAGAGCCTTTGAAAATAAAACTTATTTTGACCCCTGTTGCACATCCAGTAACAAAGTTGGAATATTTGCCTCCTTTTATTTAGTTCCTAAGTTTGGCCAGTGCTTGTAGTTTTGTTTAATTTGGCCCATCTTTTTGAAGAATCTGCATAGTTTACTCATGCTGGATATCTTATTGCCTTATTATTTGGATACCAGAAACTGGCATTGTTGGAGCACTTCAAATAAGTTTCCAACCATTTTCTGGTGTAATGCAGAGGGAAAATGGAAAAATATCAAAGTCTCAGCAAAATAATAACCAACTTATTTCCCAAACCCCAATTTATAATCAGCTATACAATCCTTTTTATGCGAGAATGGAGCCCAATAACATTCAGAGGAATTCTGTAGATTTATTGAGAAACATGAGAAGAGGAATTACTTTAAAGAGTAAGCGAAGAGGCATTTTACAAGATCCATGTAGAATGAAGGTGGATCATTTTTGGACTGTAGTTTGTTATAGCCTGATGTTAGCTTAACACTTTCGCTACTGCGATCTGCACTTGTGGTATTTTATTTTCCAACAGTAATGAGAAAGATGCAGATGTTGTGTTTGCACTACAAATTGTGCCATGCATATTTCCTACATTGATCCAACAGAGTAGTCCTTCATTCACTTTAAGACCATCCTAGTTCTGAAATGCAAGTCATTCTTTCTATGTGTAACACATCCATGTCTTGTATCTGTCACCTCGATTAAATGTGATCATGGAACTGCAGGGCCATGTTAGGTTAGTTGGTTGTTTGCAAGCACTGGTGATTGTAAAGCATGCCAAACTGTACCTGAAACATTGGCTGTGATTCATCAATAACATGTGAAATTGTAGCATGTTACTGCTCAGAGGCCATTTGACCTGTAGTATCCATGCCATCTTCCTGCAAGAACAACTTGGCTAGTCCCCCATTCCATGCCCTTGGTCCATGGCTCTGCAAGGGTTTTCTGTTCAGATACCAACTTCCTTTTAAAAGCCATGATTGAACAATATCCCCAAGGTATCCAATAACTGAAGTCCCTCATTTCTGAAACTATTCTTTCAAATCTTTTTATGACCTCTCTTAAAGCCTATATATCCTCCCATTATACTGCCTAGAAATCAACAGTATACTCTAGTTGAGCCTGAGTCATTGTTTTATAAATCTTCATCATAACTTTGATGCTTTTGTGCTCTATGCCTCTCCACAGAGCCTTGTTGTCTTAACCATTTTTCTTAAACCCCCTCTTGCCACCTTCACTGGTTTGTGTGCATTCATTCTTGGGTCTTTCTGTTCTTGCACTCCCTTTAGAATTGCTCCCTTTATATTGCCTCTTCATGTTTTTCCTACCAAATTGTCACTTCACTTTTCACTGCAGTATATTCCTCTGCCACATGGCTAGTCATTCCACCACACTCTGTGTGACATCTGTCACAATTCTACTCTGAGTTCATAATATGGCCAAGTTTTGTGCCATCTTCAAATTTTAACGTTGTGCCTCGTATAACGTGGCTAGGTTATTAATGCATGTCAAGAAAATTAGTGGAACTATTCACCACTAGTTTCCTGTCATTCAGCCAACATTGAATCCATGCTGCCATTTTCCGTTTTAGCCTACAAGCTTCAACTTTGTTGACAAGCCTATTAAGTGGCATGTTAGCAAATACCTTTTGGAAGTCCATATGTACTGTAAAAACCTTGTTACCTTCATATACCATTTGTTACCTGATCAGAAAGCTCAATCAAGTCAGTTAAACACAATTTGTTTTCCACAAATCTGTGATGGACTTCTTGACTTGGTCTACAGTACTCACACTGACCTTTTAAAATTTGTACAATGAGTCATAGAGATGGACAGAACAGAAACAAACACTTCGGTTCAACTCATCCATGCTGACCAGATATCCTAAATAAATCAAGTCCCATTTGCCAGCATGTGGCCCATATCCATCTGAGCCCTTCCTATTCCCATCCAGATGCTTTTTAAATGTTGTAATTGTACTAGCCTCCACCACTTCCTCTGGCAGCTCATTCCATTCATGCACCGCCTTCTGCTTGAAAATGTTGCCCCTTAGGTTCCTTTTAAATGTTGCCCCTCTTGTTAAACCTATGCCCTCTTGTTGTAGACTTCCCCACCCTGGGGGAAAAAACCTGACTATTCACCCTATGCATGCCCCTGATGATTTTTATAAATTTCTACAAGGTCACCCCTCAGCCTCTGGCATTTATTGCCCATCCTTAATTGCCCTGGTTTTTGTCTTGGATTATTGTTTATAAGTGTTTTCCTGCCTCCAATCGAATGGACTAGCCCGAAGTTGCCGGGCTCTTGTAGTCATTTTTTGATCTGAAGAGTGTAGCATTTTCAATTTTCCAGTCTGCTGGCACAATCACCCCTGGGTCTAAGGAGATTATGACCAAAACTTCTGCAATTTATATTCTTCTTTCTCTCGGTATCCTCTGATGCATCTCATTTAGTCCTGGTGGTTTATCCAATTATCAAACCAGCCTTTCTAGCCTTAGGTAGGAAAAATGTTCTTGTTGTCTCTGCCTCTTCTTTAGTTGTGAATTCCATTTGTTAAAATGGTGACACAGAATCTTTATTAAAAAAAAAACCAAAAGAACTGTGGATGCTGTAAAATGGAAACAAAAACTGAAGTCGCTGGAAAAGCTCAGCAGCTCTGGCAGCATTTGTAAAGAGAAATAAGAGTTAACGTTTCGGGTCCAGTGACCCTTCGTCAGATGTCATGGTAGCTAGGAGAATGTCGAGTTGTAAGCAGAAGATAGAGTAGGGGAATGGGGTTAGGAGTAAATGATAGGTGGAGATAGCGCCCAAAAAGAGAGAAGAACAGTTGGACAGACAAAAGAGTAGATAATGATCTGGCTAGGAGGGTGAATAGCTGTTAATGGAGAATGTTAGTGGCTAACAATAGGTAGTGTGTAATGGCAGGCTATGTGATAACAAGGCCTGGTGTGTGCATTAGGGGTCTAGGACATGAGAGAATTCAGGCCCTAAAATTATTGAACTCTATATGGAGACCGGAGGGCTGTAGGGTCCCCAAGCAGAAAATAAGGTGGTGTTCTTCCAGCTTGTGTTGAGCTTCACTGGAGCACTGCAGCAAGCCAGAGGCAGGGAACAGGGTGGTGTGTTAAAGTGGCAGGCGACTGGGAGCTCAGGGTCTTTTTTGCAAACAGAATGTAGATGTTCTGCGAAGCTATCACCCAGTCTGTGCTTTGTTTCCCCAGTGTAGAGGAGACCACATTGTGAGCAGCGAATGCAGTGTTGCTTCACCTGGAAGGTATGTTTGGGCCCTTGGATACTGGGGAGGGAGGAGGTAAATGGGCAGGTGTTGCACATTCGGCAGCTGCAGGGGAAGGTGCCGTGGGGCTGTAGGGTTTGTTGGGGGTGAAGGAAGTGTGGACCAGGGTGGCCTGGAAGGAATGGTCCCTGTGGAAGGCGGACAAGGGAGGGGAGGGGAATATGTGTCTGGTGGTGGCATCTCCGTGGAGGTGGTGGAAATGGCAGCTGATGATCTTCTGGATGTGGATGCTGGTGGGATGGTAGTTAAGGATAAGGGGAACACTATTGTTGTTGCAGGAGGGAAGAGAGGGGATGAGAACGGAAGTGTGGGAGATGGGTTTGACCCAGTTGAAGGCCCTGTCAAAAACGGTGCTGGGGAATCCTTGATTGAGGAAGAAGGTGGACATTTTGGAAGCTCCCTTGTCGAAGTCGGCCTCATCGGAACATGTGCGACGGAGACGGAGGAACTGGGAGTATGGAATGCAGTCTTTACAGGAAACAGGTTGTGAGGATGTATAGTCCAGGTAACTATGGGAGACGGTGGGTTTATAGTGGATATTGACTCAGTCTTTTCTCTCCTCATCCAGTTCCTGTCCACGTACATCTGTGATTCCTCTGACGCTTAACACCAGTTTCAGAATTTCCAGTTTTCAGGCTCCAGCCACCACCTCTTTACCATGGACGACACAGGATATTTCTACCTGAGGCATATGCCATCAATATCATTTGTCTAAAGCCTGGCTCACCTGCTTTTAATATGTCACACAATATTCTAAGCAGATTCTTCAGCACGAGCATGCCAAAGGAACTTGTTCAATAATGTAGAAAGGGGATATTAAATGATCCGGTTTATTGTGGAATGGAACCTGGCCACTGAACTAAGTAAAGAAGGCACCTGAATAACGAGTTGAATTGAGAAGGAATGAGTGACAGGAGGGAGGGTGGTATGATCCTATTGTGCTGCCTTAACCTGAGGACAGTTCTGGAAAGTTAATCTCAAAGGCTTTGTGAATGTCAAAGCCTTCAATCTCCCTCCGCTTCCCCTCTCATCCCCCACCCCAACCAATCTGCACTCTCCCACCCACATTATCCATAGCAAGAACAAACCTTTTTACCGCTTCCTCTTTTTAAACAAAATCTTAGACATAACCTCGCTAAATTTGGAATAAATGTCTATTTCATCATTTCGTCAAAATGATTTATATGTTGCAGCAGTAGAAAATGGCCTAATAGGTGACATCCTATTTGGCTTCTAATTGAGGTGTCTCGATGTTTGGCATGTTATACAATCATGGAGGCATAAGTCAATTCTTTTGGTGGAAGAGAAGCAAAAAAAAACCTAACTACACTTTACCTTTTAATGTGTCTGGTGTCTGGCACTAAAGTACCTCGACATAATTAGTGCACACATTGCATAAATTCCTTGAATACCAAGCAAGTAATCCATTTAGAAACTTAAATTCGCAGCCCCTGGTCAATTTGAAAAGACTTCTCTTTCAAACTTTTAGGTAATTTATCTTGTTTCAGTGAAAATACTGGTGTGCTTTTGTAAATGAAATATTACTAAATTGATAATAGCATTTTCAGTGGTTAGGCATATATTCAAGTTGTTAAATCTGTGGCTTGAATTCTCTCAATCTAGTGTCCATTTATGCTAGGCATGAGCTCTTAAAGTGTTGCTTATTCTGTGAAAAATGAAAGAAAATTTACGTACCCCATTGTTGCATAACTATCCCAAGGCTTTCACTAGATGGTTCAACAGGTATAGAAGAGTCACAAGAATTGACCAAAAGGAAAAACAGTGAAGGGATAGGCTTTCAGGAGACTTTTTTTTTTAAGAAAAGGGAGAGGGATGTACAGAAGATGGGGTATAAGGGACAGTGACTTAGAGAGTGGAGCTCAGAGTTGTGGGATGTATCACTAACAGTGCAGGAATGCACAAAAGGCCTAAGGAGGGCCAAACTAGATCTTGGGGCTGGGAAAGGTTTGGTGATAATGCCGTAAACTGATTTATACACTTAAAGAATGTGCGTAATCTAATCATGCAAAGATTTTGAATTAATACGTTGGAGTTGGGGGAGGCAGTAGAGGTAGGAAAGGAAGGTGATAGTTGAGCAAAAAAAGAATTAAATACCTACAAAAACTAACATTCTGAATTCAGTGGTCTAGGAATACTTCTGTATTGCTGAAAGAGATGTGGAATTGAAGCATTTCATCCTGTTCTCATCAGGACAGAATAGCAAGAATAGCAGATTTCACAGGGAACAGCAATTTATACTACATGAAAAGAAGGTCCACTGTGATTGGTAGACATGTTGCCATGGGAATTGTAGCAAGGAACAATTAATCAACTTGCATTCTGCCCTGATCAGTGTAAGATGAAAGCTTTGCTAATGACTTTTTTTCCCAGTAATAATTTCTGCGGCAATTCATTGTGTATTGTGGAATACTTCTGTTTTCCTTCTTTGTAGCAGATTTTTTTTTTCTCCATTCTTTTGGCTTCTGTCTGCTACTTATACAGGAATTGGAAGGCATCTTGAGTGTCTGTTTTGCACTATCACCTTTAACCTTAAACTGTGTCAGAAAACAAACTTTATCTCAGTCTGTCTTTCATGTTTCTAATCTGTTTGCATGCTGTAACTTCACTGCTTTAATTTGAGAACTAGGATCGAAAGGGAAATGATTTACATGTTTGCTACTTAATTTTATTTGGGGAAGGTCCAGAGAATCATCTTGCTCCATCATTAACATGTTTGGGACCAATCTAACCTGAACATAAAGAAAACCTTACATTTGTATAACACCTTTGATAACCTCAAGATATTCCAAAGTTCTTTTTCTAGGCAATGAAATGCTTTTAAAGTGTGATCATAATCATCTTGTGGGAATTGTGAATCAAAACAGAGCTATGCAATCTTAGAAGTTCACCTATGAATATTGGTAAGAGCTTTGTTTGATGTCTCTTTTGAAAGAGAATACTGCATTCTTTCAGTATTATACTGGAACATCACACAGAATTTTGTTTGCAAGCCCCAGAGTGGGATATATCCCCACAACCTTCTGACTCTGAAATGGGTGCTACCAGGTGAAGCATAGCTGACACCTATCAGAGTTAACCTAAAGAAAGCAACAAAATCTAAATGGTGCTCAATGCAAGCACTTTCAGCCTATGTTCTTGAGTCCACGCTACTATTGTTACAGCTATTTGGTACTATAATTTGCAAAATCGCTGTGACTAACATGACTCAAATGCCTGTTTTGTGTACTTTGTCAGTTTACCATTGCTGCGATTAAAATAGCTCTTCACTCCAAGCCTAGATTAATTGTAAATTCCACTGGTACAAAATCAGAAACTATTGTTTATTCAGCTTCATACAGCAAACCACATAATTGTCATAGAAATATTGCTTGATTTGAAGAAGAATGTTATGTGGCCATTTGCTCTAGTTGCTGGTGTTTGCTCTTCGTTTGAAGTTGATTTATGTATTGAAACTTAAATTAAAGCCCTGAATTTCCTGAAATTTTATTGGACAACTTCAGCCTAACTGTATTAAGGTGACTTCTGCTTCTCTAAATTTTCTGTTGGTTATCAACATCTCATTTCCCCAGCGGATATCTGGGTTATGATGATGGGAGGCCAGTATATGTTCACAAAATGTGACAGGGCCCTAAGGCTTTTTAGCACAAGTACAAGAGCACTGGCAAGTTTGTAGAACTCATGAGAAGATAAATTCAATTGGGTGAAAATATTTGCATTTGAAGAAAGGAGACTGAAAGGAAGGATGATCTTTAAAATAATGCAAAATGCTATTAAGTTTGAAGTAAGCAATGCATTTACCTTGAATTATGAATACATGAGCAGAATGTTCCTGAAGCTCAAGTAAGATTTAGAGATAAGACTAAGATTTTATTTCCCCCCGAGAAGTTAATCATTTTTAAAAAGTAAAACCTGAATGTGCCACTTGTTTAGAATTACCTGCAGGCAGTTACTGCTTGCCTGGCAAAAGTGTGCCAGACTCTTTTTCTTTGAGTTGTTGAAGTCCTTTTGGTGGTGGTGATCCTACAGTTCTGATGTCTTTCAAACTTAAGACAGTGTATCATTGTTGAAGCTAGCCCTCCCAGAGTGTGTGCCATTTTTCCAAACCACCCCCACCACCAACCTGATTCACAAAATTTTTTAAGGAGAAGACGTTGGTCAAGAGCCAGGAACCTGCATGACTCTGATTGACCTAATTGTTCAGCATGTAGAAGAGCTCGCAAAGCAGCCAGAGAGGAACTGAATCAAATTTTTAAAGGTAAAAAAAATCAGAAGAGCGCATGGTCTGCAGCACGTTAAGACTCAGCTGTCAGAATTCTGTTCAGGAAATATTATTGATCAGACCTGCTGATTTGCAATCTTGTGCCATAGAAGAATAGATCTCACATCGTGACACAAAGCTGCCGTTGCTTGAATAGAGTGGATGAAGTGCTGATGAGTGATCATTTGGACTCTTACCTGGCCCTTCAAGCTGCTGAATGCCTGCTTCAGACAATGGCAAGCCTAGTCACAGCTTCCACCTGCCTTTGAAAATCTCCCTCCAGAATATATTCCTGCCTTTTGGTGGCACCTGAAGCTGGGTGTGGATCTGGCCCAATTAAGGGCCTTGCCATTTAAGCATGGTGTTGCTTCACTGATGGGAGCACAGGGTTGGGATCCTGAAATGATCCCGGTGTTGGGTTTCTGATGCCAGATTGAAAAAGCAGAACTTGTGATTTGATCTGTCGAAGTGACCTGAGAGAAATACTGTCAAGGTAACATTGGTGACTTTCTGCAGTGTGCCTTGTAGGTCGAGTGGATTGTGCAGAGTCTGTCTAATGTTGGCCATTCAGTCCAGTGGCAGAGTGCTAATCAAGAGAATGCCTATATATTTCATGCACTTGATGTTTCTGAATGGTTTAGCTTCTCCCACCCAGGTAATTGCTGAGCCTTCTATCAAATTGCTTGCAGCTTTAAAAGGGAATCGGACTGCTATTCATTGAGATGGGATGTGGGATTGAGGGCGTGAGAGCTAGGGGAGGGAACCTGATGATATACAGGATAAGCAAGTGACTCTACTAGGTTAGAGTGTTATATTAATGCTCATTAGTGAACTCTGCATAGAGTTGTGTTGTTAGCCAAAATTACTAATTGTAGCTCAAGATTTTCATGTGTTGTCTTGAAGTTTTTTGTAAAATTGGACCCTGCTGTTTCTAAAGGTATCTGATTTTCTCCAATCTCTGACTGTGCTAGGTATGACTCTGAGGATCAATCAATCTCTGCTACTATCGATCAGTAGCTGGGATGGATAAGATTGCCACAATGAGAGGTGGATCATGCTTGAGCTTTGTTTTCCCACACCCAAAATTCATCCACATGTTCTTCTAGCAGGGATCTTTAGATACAACTCCAGGGTTGGAATCCTGAGTAGTTTTCCAGTTGCAGTGACCTGGATCAGTTAAGGACTAGGGGCTGGATTTTACCACAAGCTTAATGACTCCCAGATCAGGCCTATTTGCATGGGGTTCCCAAGCCCTCACTTGTTATAAGTAAGGCCATTGGTGCATTTCTCTGGAGGCAGCCTTGCTTCCATGTTCACTGTCCTATTAAGGGTTGCGTCAGCTCTGGAAAACTAGCAGTCTCACTGGGGTCGTTGGGCACTGTTGAGACCAGTCACTGACCAAGAGGGTGCCTCTACATGGATGGACCTTTGGGGGCCTTCATTAAATTAAAAGCTGATGAGGATTGAAGCTGGTAGAGTTCCTCTGAGTAAAGGGGAGACTCCTTCAGAGGCTCTCCTCATGCCATGTGTCTGTCCTGCATACCCCCCACATTGCCCCTTGCAGATTGTCACAGGAGAGGCACTTCCATTGACTTGGCACTGTCTGTGCTTTGGGCAGGAGAAAGATCCACTCGCATCCAGTGGCAAAATGTTTTAGCCCAGAAAAACTGTTCCTAAATGCTTTTAGTCTGTCTCCACAGTGTGGGTAGCACATCTTGTTTGCTGCCTGACTGTGTTGGGGAGTTCCAACCTGGGGATCAGTGAAGTACTCTTCTAGTCGCACATTGTGTAATGAAAACAGAGAAATCATGTCACTGTGTTCTGTTGCTTGCAATATCTGTTTGATAGGAATTCCTTGGAGTGTGGATTAACAAATTCATTGATACTTGGTTTTACTGTTTTATTATTCTGATTGAAAATGATTAATGTGGGTGTACTGATTGTAACGAGGTCAGTCAGCTGGCCATCATAGAGTATGAGTTCCCTGATCGGGGTTGTTAACTTGGGCCAATCAGGGAGTCTGGCTGACAGATAAGAACAGGAGTCTCAGAGGTTCTTCTCACTCTGACAGCTGGCCTCGGAGGAAGCCGGACCAGTGTCAAGTACTATATACGTGTAAATAAAGGGTGACTTGGTGACTGGATACTGGCCTGTGTGGGGTTATTTCGGTGGGCATCACTTTTTGTGATGGGTCCATGTTGGTGCCCTCAATTCTATGTGTGGAGAATGCTCACGCTGTTAGTTGAGGTGCGCTGTGTAGGAGAAGTACCTCCATTCCCTTTGTGTGTGCGTGTGCAGAAACATACACACTCATTTCTCTGTTAATGCACTTTGTGCAAGCTGGATGCATAATAGCTTTTAAGGGCAAGAATCCTGCCTACTTCTCGGTGAGGTGAGAAAGTGAGATAATGGAAACTAAATGATCTTTTACTTTCAGGTTTATTTTGTTTTAGATTTGTGGTACGTGAGGGGAGTTTAACTCCTACGTTCTGGTGGAAATTGACCATGTGACCAGTTGCAATGAAACAGGCCAGTAAGCTGTTCACGAACTGGCCAACAGTCCAAATCATAGCCAAGGAACCATCCACGATAGCTGTCTCATCTCATTCCAGGAATGGGCACACGTATTTAGGACTACCACTAGTGTTGTTTGAGGGAATGCTACAGTATCAGAGGTGCTTCCTTTTGATCTATTGAACTAAGGTTGCATCTGCTTGCAGAGCTGGATGTAAGAGATCTATGTTACAATTTATAGGAAGAGAAGCGATGATCTGTTTAACCTTTTTCTCTTCGAACCACTAAAACCCATTCCTGGTCATCGAGTCATGTCGTGGGTAAACTGCTGCTTTTGTTCACTTTTACAACAGTGAGTAGTCTTCAGAATGTTGCAGAATATAAACAGTGGTGAACAGTTTATAGAAATGCAAGTTGCTTCACTTGTTATAAGCAATATTTGTCTATGCTTTATTAAGTGTAGAGCACGGCCTTCGTTGTATTTGTAGGAAGTCTTTCTGATTTTTCTCACAACTTTAGTAAGAGGACTTCTCATAAAATCACAAGAGGCCATCATAATTTGCTCCTTTTTGAATAGAAAAAGAAATTCTCTCATCAAATATGATGTGCTGAAGATAAGCGAGTGATAACTCTGGTGCTCTTTACACTTCAACAGTTTTTTTTCCTGATTTCCAGTGTCTGCGGTCCCCTTGCTTTTTATTCTTAGCATGCTGAAAAGTGGCAATGACTTGAAACCAGAAATGTTGATGTACACTTAAACTACATTCTTTTCAAAATTTATCCCTTGTGTCTCATTAAGTTAGATTAAGAACTATTGACCTCTCAGTGAAATTTCCTGTTTTGTAAAAGTGCTGGTCCGTTGTACTTTTTGTCAATCATGCCATCCTTTGGACAAATGGGAATTGAATCTGTAATACTCCGGGGAAGATGGTGTTGTAAAGAAACAAAATAGCTAAAAAACAGGAAACAATCGGTAGGCCAGGCTGTATATGCGGAGAGTATTAACACTGCAGCTGTATGACCTATTGTCAGACTTGGAAAATATTAGTGATCTCACAGGCTTTAATCAAGTATACAGCGACAGGGAAAGGGGTAGGAGGAACCTGATCAAACACCAGATCACAGAAAATGATGATGATGATGAAAATTAACGAGGTAATGGAGGCAAACAGAAATTCCCTTGGAGAGAAAAACAGAATTGTGCACTGCATGTGCATTCCTGGAAGGGAGGTGGCAATGAATTAAACAGCTCTACACTTGAAGGATGCTGTAGTGCGATGTTGAAATGTGATAACGTATTTCAGATTATTATTTCAATCACTCAGCAGTGCTATATTTCTCATTAAATGTGTCCATTTGTGATAAAGTGCACAGTTCTGGCATCAAAATGTGTAGTGAACTACTGGTGCCTGTAGATGTTGTTGGAATAAAGAGATGGCATAAGAATGACTTGCTGCTTAAGTAATGAACAGTTGATGCTTCAGAATGTTGAGCATCATCTGACAAGACCGAGTGCTGCACGTGGAAGTGTCCAGGGGTCTCCAGCCTCTGTACCTTATTCAGTCAGCAGTGACTTGCTTGACTGGGTCCCATGAGCTGAATAGGATGCAGCATTATCCATCGATATCTGTTAGCTATTTCTATTAGCACGAGCCATCAGCTGTTCCAGGTATGCAGTCCAAGAATACTTACAAGTGAGCTGTAGGCTTGGTCCAAGGATACCCGTTGATTTGGTTGAGACGCTGTCGATTCGGGAAGTCTTTAGTGTTGTTGCAATGCCTGGAGACGAGTAGTCAGGAAGGGTACGGCAAAAGCAGAATAATCGGATGGTTGAAAAGGGAGACCATTGGAAGGAAAGAAATAACTCCTGTGTGACAGCTGAAGAACAGCTACTCATGAATCATCCTGTACAGCCACAATCGATAATGTGTTCCATCTGGGGTGATGTACACTGGGTGAAGTCCATCATCTTGTGAGATAGTCCTGTACCTGCATGCAAATAAGTGTCATGCGCAAGTTGAAGTGATGTTTGGATGTGTTTCTGGAAAGAGGAGTTGAGGGATGTGGTCAGCGTATGAAATAGGTAGCGGTGACCTGTGAAAAGGGAGTGGCAAATGACCTTTGTATCCAACTGAGCTGGTTCTGTAAAGTCTGTGTGTTTCATCTAATGGCTTGTCTTCTGCATCCTTCTACCCTGAAGATGTTAATTCCTTTCTAGGGGACATTTCCACAGCTCAGGGCGATTATTTATCTGGAGCTTGAGGGTCCAGTTCAATGCTGTCATCGGGCACACGGACTTGTGGGCCAGCTACTGTCATGGACAAGATCAGCGAATGCAGCCCAAAATGGGCAGTGCACCTTGGGCCTCCCTTGCCTGATTTAAGCTCCTTTCTCGCTAAACCCATTGAGCCCATCCTTGGAGATTGTTTTCTGCAAAACCTAAAAACACTTACCTGGATTCTCAAACAAAACCAGAAAGTGTTGGAGAAACTCAGCAAGTCTGGCAGCATCTGTGAATAGAAAAAATAGTTAACTTTGAGTCTAGTAACTGGTTGTCACCTGGAAATCAGCTTCAGGTGGAGTTTTTCTTGGTTAGAATGTGGAACAGGTGGTATTTTATCAACTACCCAATATTCAGTTTCTTTGTAATGTTGACAATTGTGTCACGCTGAGCCACATTTCTAACCCTTTCTCTCCATCTTTGGATGATTCATTAGCCATGCACATCCAAACGACAACAGGGTGAATTGCACCAGAAATTGAAGTGTCAATTCTGAGTTTCATGGAGGGTTTCTTTCCTTGAGGCTTGGTGAGTTTTCTCACGCTCTCTTCCCAAACGTACCTCCATTACCAATGCACCGTGTCCCCAGTGGTTCCCCACTTGACACATTCTCCCCCTCGCCATGGGCAGAATTACTCAGCACTGCTGGGATACCATAGGTGCTGGTGCCATCTTTAAAGTCCAGCGCTGCACCTGGTCGAGTAGAAAATCAGTAAAATCTATATTCCTGGCTCAGACCGTTTGAAGTTCCCAGATTGCCAATACTAATCGTATCTTTTATTACAGGATATCTAAATTGATGTGATTGCAATATAGTACTTTTAAATCATTGTGCCATCAGGTACTTGTAAAATCTACATTATCATTTGGGCTTATCACTGTCTATTTCTAGTTAAGCTTGCTTCAGGAAATCATCAGTGCTCAGAATGTTGAATATCTTTGTGACTTGTACAAATATTGACTGCACTCGGACATTGCAGTGGTAACCTGTTGACCTGTGGTTCACGGAAGTGACCTCGAGTGTATTCTAATCACTCTGAGGCAATACTGCGCATTTTTTAAGGTCATTTCTGTATTCCCAGAGGCAACAGTTGAGCTTGTATCCCACATGCGCATTCAATGTTTGCTTCCTTATTCTTTTTGATTCTTGAATATATTCTAGATACTTAGCTTTGAGTTATTATTTTGGAGTCGTGCCTAAGAAGGTGATAATGTTTAATAATGATCCACAGTATTAAACTTAGACTAAGCAGTTTCCTGTGTCAATTTACATATGAAGGAGACAAAACACGTACCTATGTCTGTTTCTGTAGCTAGCTCTTCCGGGGACGGGTCACCTGCCTGTAACCAGTGGATAAAACTTGAGGAGCACTGGATTCAGCAGGGACATTAATCAGGTGGACACCTGAGGGGGTGTTTCTGTCGGTTAGCTAATCTAAAACATGGGTACTGTCGCAAGATAGGAGTCTGGTCATTTAGCACTGAGGTGATTGAGAAATACCTTCCCCCTGAGTTGTGAATCTTTAGAATTCTCCAGAGGGTTGCGGAGTTTCCATTATTGAGTACATACTCTGCTGGGATAGATGGATTTTTGATGTTGTAGAGAATTGAGAGATATGGGTGAAAAAAGTAGGGAGGAAGTCCAAAACCAGCCATAGTGGGACGGGGGTCCACTTGTGCTCCTATTTCTTGTGTTCTTGTGATGTCATTTTACATCAAGCATGGCTGATCGGGAAAGACTGCTTCTCGCTGCCTGCCATCATATCGGAAAGATTTGCAGGTTGATGATAATTTAACCAGTCTGGTGATACTAACATCACATACTATCAAGTCCTGTAATGAGTCTTGAAGCTGCAGCTTGTGGGTCATAGGCATGGCTGCCTACTGAGCCACAAGACCATCCCTTCCTACTTTTGCATGTTGTAACATCTTTCATTTGCTTCAAAATATTCCAAAGCATTTTGCAGCTGGTAATTTACTTTTGAATCCTAAACTGCCTTGAAGGCAGATGTGGGAACCAAATTACCCATGCCACAGTCCCATCAAACAAATAGGCTAAATTAGCAGAGAAAATTTTTAGTAGCCTTGATTATGTACTGACTTCTTGCTAGGACACTGGGAGGATGCCCAGCTCTTTCAATTATATTTGGAAAGCTACTTGAGCAAGCAAATGGGTCTTTCATTCCAGCACCACATCCAAAAGACAACAGGGTGAATTGCAGCAGAAATTGAAGTGTCAATTCTGAGTTTCATGGAGGGTTTCTTTCCTGGAGGCGTGGTGAGTTTTCTCACGCTCTCTTCCCAAACGTACCTCCATTACCAATGCACCGTGTCCCCAGTGGTGCCCCACTTGACACATTCTTTCCCCCCTCGCCATAGGTATAATTACTCAGCACTGCTGGGATACCGTAGGTGCTGGTGTCATCTTTAAAGTCCAGCCCTGCACCAGGTCGAGAATTGGCCATCTGTAGTTGCGACGGAGTGGGGGGAGAAAACCACAAGCCACTGCTTTCTCGGGGCACAGTTATACATCTATTGCCATACAATCTACCCATCCTTCGTCTCATCCCATCTTACAACTCTAAGTCCCAAATGCTCAGTGTAACCTGGCATCTTCTCATTGTTCAATGTGAGGCTGTCACATACAGGAACCGTAACTGCAAGAGTGAGCAAATAAAAAGACAGAAGTTGCACTTGTCTGTGGGAACAAACAGTGCTTTTTGCGGAGCACTAAATTTACAGTCAGTGAGTGATCACTGCACCCAGCTGGAGCCAGCTGTCAGTTACATCCTGTCTAGCTTGTTGCACCTTGCTCTCGTGTTCTGTTGTGCAGAAGATGAAGTTTCTCCTGCTCAATGGCTTCAGCTTCCAACCCCAGAAGACTGCTGCTCTTCAGAGTTTATCACGTTCCCTCTCTGCCTACTCTGGTCACTAGGATTGTGCAGAAGGAAGTCTGGAGGAAATGGCATCAAGGACAATTGACTCTGGTCCTCCTGTACCCACTGCACGTCGTGAGGGGACCTTCAGCTGTGATCCCTCTGTGCAGAGACTGTTCAGCTTCTGTTGGAGGATGCTGCTGGCCCTGGGCTTGCTGGTGCATCAGTTCCTCCTCCGTTTCTCTGTGCCTTCTCTGCACCACAGCAACAGCGACAATAAGCCCTTCAGTGGCTGGATTCACTGGTTCCAGTGAACCTGCACGGGGAATATCAGGAACAGAACAGGTCCTTTATGAATGTGAGCAGTCAGCATTTGCATCACTCAAGTTTGAGGGTCTGGCTGAAGGGTCAAAGTGCAAAAAGACAAGGCAGGCATGCTGTGCACATCACAATAGGCGCAGAGTGAGCAAGCACCCTTGAGGTGCCCACTAGTCTAATCTATGAGATGGGTGCCTGACCTTTATATGCAGCACTACAATGCAAGTTGTTAGGGTGCTGCGTTAAAGTGCAGATATGCCATGATGTTGCAGTGAGGCTGGCACATGTTGGATACCAAGGTCCATGGGCAGGTGGTGCATGGGGTCACTGCCCGTGGAGGATGCACTGAGATGTTAGTGCATGGTGTCCAAGTTGAATGTCCAGCAGGGTAAGCAGCGAGCTGGATTTGCCAGGTGCCAGCTCTGACTTGCATATTGCAAATTATCAGCATCTAGTTTCTATCCAGCAGGTAGAAGAATGGGAATCTGCATGTCAATGTGACAAGATAAGTAATGAGATATTAATAAATACACTCAGTAGCAGGAAACACCTCTCACTGTTCAACAGTTTGTTGGAGAATGGGATTTTTGGCTCTTGATGTTGAGAAGCTCCTTGCTGGCCGTCTCAATCTGTTTTCCTAACTTCTTTCCTAATGGCGAGGTCATTTAGGGGCTGAAGGTTTCACCCAGTGTTTCTACTGACGTACAGTATGCTCACAAAGTGTCACCCTGGATGATGAGCTCAAGTCTCAGAAGTGCACTCTACTACTGAGCAAATTGACATGTCAGACTTGAGTGTTTCTGCAGAGCAAAGAGATTGTGGAAGGTGGCCAACTGCATTCAGTCTGTTCGGTCTGTCTTCACCATTTCAGTCAGATGTGTGGGTGACCAGGGTCAGGTTTGACGTTGCAGTGCTAAGAACCTAGACACAAGTTCAAGAGTCACAGGGGAATCCTGGGGATCTCCAAGGTCAACAAATTCTGTCTCTGTTGATATCAGATTTCTGTATCTGAGGTGTTAACATCAAATTTTTGTCTGCTGGAAACTTGTGAAAAATGTGTTCGCTTTTTTTCCTTTTAGATACTTGGCCCTGTCTTTCGGAATTTAAGTCTGGGGCTCCTAGGAGTGTGGTAATGTTTACAGAAGCCTCCTCCATGTTTAAAAACAAATGTTAAAGATTCTCAGAGCATGCAAAAAGGAATGTCCCATCTGGACAAATTTTAAAATTTTGGGCAAAGCTGTTTAAAATGTTTGATTAATCGGTGATACAAAATGTGTGGTGTCACCACACATCCATCATTTTAAGTTAAGGCCAGAGGTGCTGTGCTGTGAACTGTTTTGAAGGCATCTGTGCATCTGGTATTAACATCTGTAACTTGGAACGGTGTGAAACATTACTTGAAATGTCTGTCAACTTGTGATGCTCCTGTTTCCTGCCCTCCCAATCCATCCATCTCGATGGTTACAC
Source organism: Rhincodon typus (assembly GCF_021869965.1). Lineage (NCBI taxonomy): Eukaryota > Metazoa > Chordata > Chondrichthyes > Orectolobiformes > Rhincodontidae > Rhincodon > Rhincodon typus. The sequence goes on from NC_063350.1 coordinate 16,515,839, forward strand.
TGCCTTCATTTACAGCGAGAAACCCCTCTAGTAAAGTGATGTTGTCTGTTTGCAGAGGATGTGCAGGTATTCTAGTCTCCAGCATGTAGTCAATCAATCAGAGTCCAAAAAATGTTTTCAAGTTTAAGTTTTCCTTTGCTGTTCTGGGAAATGTTAGTGGCAGAAATATAGAAAATTGATAAAGTGAATCAGTCATCACTTCTTTGCAGTTTATAGGTGCATATTTGCAGATGTCTTTACTGAAAACAGAATACATGCTAAAGGACAAGGCTGAATAGGGTGGAGCTGTTCTCCCTGGAGCATCGGCGGCTGAAGGGTAACTTTTTTTTTGAAGAGGTTTATAAAATCATAGAATCCCTACAGTGTGGAAACAGG
>NC_063350.1:16516713-16531683 GCF_021869965.1 Rhincodon typus
CCATTCGGCCCAACAGGTCCACACCAACCCTCCGAAGAGCATCCCACCTAGACCAGGGTGGGTGTGACTCCCTAACCCTCCCTGTAACCCTGCATTTCCCATGGTTAACACAGCTAATCTACACATCGCTGAACACTATTGGCAATTTAGCGTAGCCAAACCACCTAGCCTGCACATCTTTGGACTGTGGGAGGAAACCAGAGCACCCAGTGTAAACCCACACAGACGTACAAACTCTACACAGACAGTCGCCCAAGGGTAGAGTTGAACCTGGGTCCCTTGTGCTATAAGGCAGCAGTGCTAACCACTGAGCCACCGTGCATAGATAGGGTGAATAGTCAAGGTGTTTTTCCCAGGATAGGTGGGTTTCAAAACTGGAGGGCATAGGTTTAAGGTGAGAGGGGAAAGGTTTAAAAGTGACCCAAGTGGCAACTTGTTCACACAGAGGGTGGTGCTTGTATGGAATGAGCTGCCAGAGGAAGTGGTGGAGGCTGGTACAATTACAACATTTAAAAGGCATCTGGATGGGTATATGAATAGGAAGGGTTTAGAGGGACATGGGCCAAATGGAACTAGATTAATTTAGGTATCTGGTCAGCATGGACGAGTTGGACCGAAGGGTCTGTTTCTCTGCTGTACGTCTCTATGCCTGTATAACCTGCGTTTGTAACATATCATTCCTGTCCTTGTGAAAATAAAATTGAAAACCAAAAGAACTGCAAATGCTGTAAAGCAGAAATTGCTACAAAAGCTCAGCAGGCCTGGCAACATCTATGAAGAGAAATCAGAGTTAACATTTTGGGACCGGCGACCCTTCCTCAGAAGTGACCATAGGTGGAAAGAGGTTGACGTTTATGCAGAAGATACAGTGTGGGGAGTGCAGGGTTGTAATGAGTAAATAGCAGGTGGAGATAGAGCCCAAAGAGCAAGGAAAAACAAAAATAAATTGCTGGAAAAGCTCAGCAGGTCTGTCAGCACCTGTGAAGAGAAATCAGAGTTAACGTTTCCGGTCTGGTGACCCTTTCTCAGAACTGGTAGCTAGGAAAATGTCACTTTTTTAATGCAAAAGATTGGGCGGGGGGAGGAGATAAGGAGTAAACGATAGATGGGGATAGAGCTCAAAGAGAGAGAAGAACAGTTGGACAGATAAAGGAGTGGATAACGACCTGGCTAGGGGAATGAATATCTATTAATGGCGACTGTTAGTAACTAACAACGGGTTGTGTAACAGAGATAGTAGGAACTGCAGATGCTGGAGAATCCGAGACAACAAGGTGCAGGGCTGGATGAACACAGCAGGCCAAGCAGCATCATAGGAGCAGAGAGGCTTCCATGGGTTGTGTAACAGCCTGTCTGGGCTCTATCCCCACCTATCGTTTAGTCCTTAGCCCTTCCCCCCACCCTATCTTCTGAATAAAAACGTGACATTTTCCTAGCTACCATCAGTTCTGAGGAAGGGCCACCAGACCCAAAACATTAACTCTGATTTCTCTTCACAGATGCTGTCAGACCTGCTGAGCTTTTCCAGCAATGATAAAACTGAGACTTGAATGCTGGGTCTAGCACACTGTAATTCCCTTCCTAACTTTGTTGGCCTCCCTCTCCTCCTTTCTAAAATCCTCTTTAAGACCCAATTCTTTGTCTGCAGTTTTAGTTCCTTCACCTAACATCATCTTTGGTTCTGCAACCGTTTTTGGCGTCTTAGAGTATCAGACAAAGATTTTTTTCCCCCCAAATTCAGGCACCAGACAAACGCAAGTCGTGGTTGTTGATTAAGTTGAAACATGGGTAACCACTAACGTACTGAAAATGTTTCCAATCAAGCACTGGAGTATTTCATATTTGAATCTATTTCTGTATTATATGGTTATAAAATAAAAGAGAAAAAAATTTGCAAGTGTTGGAACTCTGAAATTAAAAACAGAAAATGCTGGAAATGCTCAATATGTCAGTCAGCATCTGTAAAAAATAAGGGCAGATTGTTGTGTTTTGGGTCAGTACCTTTAATCAGAATTTATATGCTGAAACACGAGCATCTGTCTTTGGTCTTCAGATGCCGGCTGACCTCTACATATCAAAACATTTTGTGATCATACTTTCCTTGAGCTGAATCAGTCGTATTTGAAAACGAAGAGCTGATGTGGATTGGTTTTCTGACTGGAAACATAAATTATTCCTCTTAAATACCAGAAAGTATTGTTTGGTCAGAGGCCCCTCCAAAATCCAAAGAACTATGAATAGATGACACTAAAGGAAGTGCTTTAGCTGTACTGTGTTTACCCTTTGAACTGTTCATTAAAAGGCATTTGTGTTTGCTGAGCGTCTGCAGAGTGTGGAAGCCTTCTGCTACATTCATGAAATGGAGACATTGTAATCCAATGACACTTGCTCTGAATAAGCCCAAGAATGCATCCTGAAGGTTTTTCCTTTAATGTTAAACTCTTTCTCTAGCAAATCCTTTTATTGTTGCCTTTCTCGGCTTATGGTACATAATGAACTTTGGCCCACTAGGTTGACACTCAGCTTGAATTCCCACTCATTCCTAATCATTTTAACCATAGGGTCTGTGTGGACTGGGAATGTCCAAATTACATCCTGCGAGCAATCAGGAATCTTAACAACCCTGCTCACAAAACAAGGGAACTGCGATCCCTCTTTAAGCTTCTGCTTTGTATTAACTTGTTCTTGTGAGATGATCTCTTTGATGGACAAGTCTTAATTCAAAGCACCATGAACTGCCAGTAGGTTCTGCTGGAAATAATTGTAAATGAGTGACTCTTAAAGCTCTAGATGTTGCACCTGAATTGCCCCCAGAAACTGAAAGATTGGATGTTTCACCTGAATACCAAAGGTATATTTTGTGAAATTGTCAGTGTGTACGTTATTGTAATGTGGCATTTTTCTGGTTTTCGCCCAGAAGAATTCCAACCAAATGTGAAAATGTAGACCTTTGCCAGGCTGGAAATCTGGCTGAAAAGTTTCTGAATCATTTTTGAAGCCAGAACAGTGTGGCCTTTCTGTAGCATGTGGAAGAGTGTTTTTTTTTGCCAAGTGCTTTCATTCCATGTCTTTCATTGTGTCTATTGAAGAGGAAAATGAAGTTCAACTGAATTAACTACCATGGGACCTTTGGGGAGGAAGGTCTGAAGGATTATGAATACAAAACCAGATCTTCAGTTGAAAGGCTAGAGTACACAGGCTTTGTCTGTCTGTTTATTCTCAGTGACAACTTAATGATCAAGAGACTGATCTTGCATGGGCATGTTTATGTGAGATCTGTATAGGCAGCCCAAAGAAAAATGTTCTTTCAAAGTGACAGCTGTCCTGGGATAACTCAGTCACCCCGCATCTCCCACTTGCATCTTCCTCATACTGACATGGCTGGTAATATGAGCAATAGTAGGTACCAAGCTGCAACCTGCCTTGCATGGTCACTTATTTAATGTGGCATCTCTACAATGATATAGTTACTTATGTCTCATTCCTTCCAGCTCGTATATGCCAGGCTGTAGCTTCATGTGCAGTGCCGTATCTATCCATACCAAGCTGGTAGAATGTGACCAACAGCTGATGTCTCTGAATGTTGATTTTCATGGGATGGGAAATTAGCTGGTCTGAATGTGAGTGAGTCATAATTTAAGAGGGTTGGTTTACAATGCAGACTAATGCCCACAGCGTGGATTCAGTACTTGCACTGTTTGAGATTACCATGAAGGTCTCTCACCTCAACTGAGGCATGATAACCTCAGGTTAAACCACCACCAGTTGTCTCTCTGTAATGAGAGAGCAGCCCTGTGGTATGGTAGGATTATAGCAGCTTTACTTTTTATATTTATTTAAGTTGTATTCTTGTCACCTTGATCCATTTTAAAGGATTCTGAAGCCTACACAAAGTTTGTCCTTCAAAGCAAGAACAATTGATCTTTGAAGATCTTTTATATTGTCAATATGAAAATAAAATTGTGTTGAGTTCAGTGCAATCATATAGGATCCAGTTCTTTTTGCCTGGAATTTGATCCAGATGCTGAATAAAACTTACCTTGGAATAAAACTTAATAATTATCAAGCATTCTACAATCTGAAACTGCCTCAACATAGTGTTACACAGCGTCCTGCTCTTGTGTCTACATGTCTGTCCTCGGCATGCTGCAATGCTCCAGCGAATCACAGTGCAAACTGGAGGAACAACATCTCTTCAGACTAAGCACTTTGCAAGCTTCTGAACTTAATATTGAGTTCAACACCTTTTAAATTGTAAACCCATTCCCATTCCTTCCCTTTCTTTTAGCTTTACTTGTTACATTCTCTGTCACCATGTCCTCTCTCCTCTCCTTCCACTCCAGTGGGACTGTCAGTTCCTTCCAGTCTGGCAGTTAGATACACCAGTTTTTTTTCATTCTCGCATTCCGATCACTTAATCTGAACTATCAACATCCTCTCTTCCCCCAGCAATCCACCTCCCCTCCCCCAGCTATTGCATAAATGCTGCCCCCTCCACTCTCCTTGATGAAGAGTCATCTAGACTTAACATTAGCTTGCTCTCTCTCCCCAAGGATGCTGCCTGACCCGCTGTGATCTCCAAAACTTTTATTTTCAGTGCAGATGCTAGAATCTGTAGTAATTTGCTGCTATTGGGTTAATCTCAGTCTTCAACCTCCTCATTAGCCTTTAACCAGAGAGAAACTAGATTTTAAATTCGTTTCAGGAGAGATGAGGGATAGACATTAGTATTCCGAAAATCTGATCAGAGCTGGCCAGCTCTATCGTTGCCCTTTCATTATTTTGATTGTTTTGGCAGTCTCAGGCCCCACGACAATGGAAACGAGCCAAATTTTTTTGTGAAATGTGACAAATCTGACACCTGAGTGGGAATTTTGACAGGGAAAAGGGCAGATGTGGGTTTATTGTTGGGGGGTGAGGCTTAAATCTGTTTCCAGACCCAATCCCGTCTCCAATGTGCCTAGTTCCAGTTTTTTCTAACACATGAATGTGTGCAGGAAAAGTTTAAAATATGTTAATGAGATTGTGACCCTCATTATCATTCAGATTTTCAACTTTGATTCTGGTTTGCCAGATTTTCTGAGCAGTGAGGAGTTTAGTGCCTTCATCATGATGACTGACTGGGTTGATTCAGGAGGCAAATGCCTTTACGCTTACCTCCTGCTACCACTTGCATCTGAAATCAAGTAATGCATCAACCCACCATGACCTTCCTTGTCCTATTGAATGGTGTGGAGGCAGGTAAGGTCTGGGGTCAAGCTTTTCGGCCCCAAACCCCACCTGACCCCTCCCCCCGCCCCGGCATTTTGTAGGCCAGTAAACTGAGCAGCCCTGTGATGCAGGATTCTGTGCTCTATGGTCAGCTCCCCAGGACGCACAGAGAGACAAACATTGACTGTGCCTGGAGGACTGTCAACTCGTGGAAAGATGCTCTTTGATCTGCCCGAAACTTGTTGGTTTTCCAGAACAGGGAGTTGACCCTGACCAAATGTTGCAGACTGGCACATTCTAAGGACCAGGACCAAGTGCTGAGGGAAGCACTAAAGCTCGCAGCAGCTGCCGGCAGGGCACAGTGGGGAAAGACCACCGTCTAAGGTCTTTCTGCCAAAGTAAAATTGAAGTCCATTCAGTTATTGGATGCTCCTGGTACCTCAGTTTTATATGTAAATATAATCTTGCACAAATAAGAGATGCCTCAGTAACAAAAACAGAAGTTTGCTGGAAAAGCTCAGCAGGTCTGGCAGCATCTGTGAGGAAAAAATCAGAGTTAACGTTTCAGGTGCGGTGACCCTTCCTCAGAACTGTGTTTTGGTTTTTGTTTCAGTTTTTAAGAGATGCCTCAGGTTTGTTTGGGTGGAGTCGAACTCCCATGTTTCTTTGTTTCCTTGATATGCTACTGTACAGATTCAAACTCCATTTGTAACTCTGTGTGTGTGTAAATTTTATATTTTTTTATGAATAAAGTATATATTTTAAATTGTAGATCAGTGAAATGTTCAGTCCACGTGTTGAAATGCTGACTGTCATTTTAACTTGGTGGGGCTCATGTGCTGGAGTTGAGGATCAATCTTTTCGCTGGATTCTTGCACCTACCATTAGTCTAAGTACGGTCACAAAACTAGCTCTAGCTCTGATACCAGGGGGTTTTACTATCTTGCCAAGTGGATAAGTGAAATGGTGAAGAATGCCAGTATTTTATATATGATATTACAGTGCATTTACGTTGTATGTGGGCGGTAATGACCACTACGCCTATAGGCTCCCAGGGACACACTCTGCTGTTGTTTCAGTTGGAATTGAGTGGCGTCAGTGCTGTGTAAATCTGAGAGGGCGGCTGGTTTTAGGTCCTGTGCAAAGACCTAGCATACAATATAAAAGCCCTTTTAATGTTTAAACTGCTGTTTGTTGTGTTGGACAAAAGAGACAATGCTGCTTTAATAAAACCATTGTCAGTATTTACCAAGAGTGTGGAACCTTAGATACTGATTGCCTTTTTCTTACTGATCAAGGACCAGATAGAAACAGATTAAACCCTTTCCAGGAAGCCCCTTTGTATCCCAAGTACTGCATTGATGACCTGGAGGGTAGGAGGCTTCATTTTATCTTGCTGCCCTCCGATGGGAGACTACTGATTACTCAGCTATTTTAGTTCAACCACATTTTAATGGTTACACTGTTTTCATCCTTTGGGACCAGATAGCTTCACATGTGACTGAGCTAAAACAGGAATTTCTGATATTAGTAATAGCCTGAGTTTCTTAAATATGAGTCAACATGCATATTATGTGGAGTAAAGTATTAAGTGTATGCTTGCCTTAATAATAGCCACTGAATATTTGCATAAGGAACTATGTCATTGTGACAGCAGATCATATATAACTGGGGCCTCTGTGTATTGTTTCAGAGATGTCCTGTACCATTCCTTGTACATAGTTATGGTCAATAAATCCTGTTAATGTTGTCTCACCTGAATGTAGATCTAATCTTATAACATTGAGGAACAAAAACAAGGTTGCTGGAAAAGCTCAGCAGTCTGGCAGAACTCTGTTCTGAGGAAGGGTCACCGGACCCAAAACGTTAACTCTATTTTTTTCCTTCACGGATGCTGCCAGACCTGCTGAGCTTTTCCAGCAACTTCGTTTTTGTTCCTGATTTACAGCATCCACAGTTCTTTCGGTTTTTATAACATTGAGCCCTTTCTTCTTCTATTTTCAGAAGGCAAAATATTGAATTAGTAACAGTGAGTTTTAATAATCCTAAAGAAGGGAATTATAAGTGTGTGTGTATATTGACAAAAGATCAGATTTGTGAGTTGGCTATCAAAGGCTAGTTAATCTTCAGGTTTTTTTTTTCTGCAATGTGAGCATTGCTAGCAAGATAAGCATTTGGTACCAGCATTTAATTGCAGATGGGTTGTGATGAGTTGCTTTCTTGAATGGATGCTATCCATGTGATATATATTCACCCATAGCCTCAATGGGAAGACAGTTCTGGGTTGACCCCGCAACCACAAGAAAATGTTGAGAGAGGTTTCCTGAGTCAAGATGTTGTGTGGAGTGGATGGACACTTGCATGACCTGATGTTCTCCTCATCTTCTGCTGCCCTCATCCTCCTAGGTGATGGAGCTGTAGATTTGGATGGACCTCATGATGGAGACTTGACAAATTGTATTGCATCTTGTAAATGGCACACACTGCTGTGATTGTACCTTGGTGGTGGAGGGAGCACATGTTTAAGATGTTAGTTAGGATACCAGTCAAGTGAGCTGTTTTGTCCTGGACGATTTTGAGCTGGCATGTTGTTGGAGCAGCATTCATCCAGGCAAGTAGCGAGTATTCTATCACAGCAACGCCTTGTGGAAGGTGGACAGACTTTGAGGAGTTAGGAGTTGAGTTACTGACCTCTGAATTTGTAGCCTCTGATCTGCTGCTGTAGCTACAGTATTTATGTAGCTGACTCAGTTTGATTTCTAGTCAGCGGGAACCCCAGAATGCTGATAGTTGGAGCTTCAGTGATGGTAATGGTATTGATAACCATCTTTATCCAAATCTGGTCTGCCGTTCACAACTTTGCACCAAAAGTATGTGATAGGATATAGATTCAATTCCCCTGGTCTAAAACACAATTGAGATTCTTAGATCAGTAATTGAATCAATTGGACAATGGTGAGCAGAACCAAGTTGCATTATCAATGTGGCTGAGAAGCACGTAGGAGTGGTTTAGCTGGGCACATACATATTAATTGGTGCCAATAAACGTTGGGAGACTGGGGAGAAGGAGCACCAGATGAATTGTCCTCCACTTTGGTTTCTGGTTGCAGTTGGAACTTATGCCTTTCCTATGCCAGGAAAACCTCTGCCATTCGGGAAAAAGTGATGCCCAATATTGTGGACTGGTGGCATAAATCACTATAACAACAGATTAAAGCCTTTGCAGAAAAAAACGGTAATGAATCATTCAAACTCATTGGTGCCAGGCTTTGTGGATAACTTTGCTCTGAACTGTATCTGCTGCAAGCAGAGAAAATCAGAATATAAAACCAGGTGATGTTTGTTTGCGTGTGGACCAGAAATTCCACATTTTGAGGGCCATTCTGTTCAGAAGAAGATGGGAGTCAAGGAATAGAACTGGCTTTTCCTCTTTGTGCATTTGCAGACAATATGCTGTTTTGGATCGCTATATGTTCTGACTGAGAAAAGGACATTGGGAGTTGATCTCTCTGCCCGTGTGCTGTGAGGGGGACCACTGAAGAAAATCAATCACAATTCAGACTCCTGATTGCTATCTTCTGATCTCTGCCGGAAAGTACCTTCCTAGCCCAGGGCAACAAAAGCCATTTCCTCTTTCACATTTTAAAGATCATTTCAGTGCAAACAGCACATGGAATTTGCTCCCTCCAGGTCTGATAGCTTGGTGCCATACTCCATAGTGTATGTACTCACTTAGTCATCGTGAGCTGGTTTTAATGAGCTCTCTCACCTGATAAGCATGCTACAAGTCTTTGAGAGTTTGAGTATCCTGAATGAAATGTGGGCATGGTTGGCATCTTGGCTATGATGTTTCATGACTGTAATGAAGCTTGTCAAACCTTTATAAAAGAGAGTGCTGTTAGAGGCTATACCAAAAAATTTTCAACCTTCTCACTGACCAGGTCAGATTGTACCCAAGCAAGTTTGAATTTCAGATGGTTCCCGGGCTTAGATGATGATGCTGTAGACTTTCTCCCAAGGGAGTTTTCAGAGACCAAAGAAGAAAACTATGCTGTTGCCCCAGTTTGAAGCAAGCTATGTAGGATTTGTCACTGCAGGCCAGGACAGACTAGAAGATCAGTGTTTACCTGCAATTCATGTTGAATCCAAATGAAAACCTCTGGATTCTTTGTGCCCAGTGGCTTTGAAAGATGGTGCCTCTGAAAAGACAGGGGTGAAAGGGCACACTAAATCGGAGAACAAAGCTGGTTTTGTCATTGGTCTGTCTTAAAACTTGAATCGTACTGGTGCTGAATACACTCCGAAGTTTGGAGCAGAAATGAGAATTTAATTTTGCTTGAAGTCAATTTTGCTTCTAATTCTACATGAAGCTTCACAAAATGGGAAAAAAAACCAAATCAGCTGGACCTTTTTAAACAGCTGAACAGATTGTTTTGTAAAAGAGGTACTGTATTAATAAATTGTAAACTGGCAGATTGTCAGCTATGCACTGTTCTTTTCATGCCTGAACTAAGCATTTTGTGCATTCAGCAGTGATTTCTGGCACAAGATCAGTCAGGTGGGTTTTGATGGTAGCTAGAGATCAAAGTGGGAAAGCCAAGGTCATCCATTTTGGATTGGGGAAAAGACAAATCAAATGTTTTTATATGTGGAGCTATAGTAGAGTGAGGGATTTAGGTTGCAAAATTGGAAGTGATTGATGCACTGGTACAAAAATGTAATTGAATTAAATGTTGGCATTTATCTTGACAGGATTGCATGCAGAAGTGAGGAAACTGTGCTTCAGTTGTATACAGTCTTGATCAGACCCCATCTGGGAGCTGCATTCTTTTGAGCACTGAACCTCAGGAAAACCATATTGGGCACAGCAGTCTACTAAAATGGTGCCAGGGCTTAGAGTTAAATTGTGAAGATATTGCGTAAGCCTGGTTTGTATCTCCTTGAGTTCAAGAAGTTGATGGCTGATTTAAAATGGTAAGGGGTTTCAGAGGCAAAGATAAAGAGGAGTTCTCTTCTCCAGTGTGGGAATCCAGATCAAGAGGACATCGTCTTAACATTGGGGCCAGGCTATTTAGGGACAAATTCATAAAACTCCTCTTTATCACACAAAAGGTAGTGGAAATGTACAACACGCTCCTCTGAATTGATATGGATGCTGTTCAACAAGTGTTTGAGAAGGGAATTGCTAGGCAAGGGAATTCAGGGATACAGAACATATTTGGATACAAGGAGTTGAGGTATCAATTAGCAAACCAGGGCTGAATGCCTTACTTCTATTTCTGTGTTCAAAGCATAGACAAATAGTGACAAGAGAGAAAGTGATGAGATCATGTCGGATTCTGTAGTCTAATGCATTGCTGACATGTAACTCCTAACATCCTTTTTAGCGATTCCCAATCTTGGTAACCACAAATTGAATTTTGTGATTATATGTTTGAGTGTGTGTTGTTTTCTTTTGAGTTAATTTTAGTCTCTGGGAAATTTTGCGAACTCTTCTGTATGTTGCAGTAAGTTGACAAGGAAAGGAACTGTAGTCGATCTGGCTAAGAACACTGAAGAAGCCAAGAGCTGTCATCAACTTCCTCAGTAGGGAGTTTTACTGGCTGACCTTGGCTAATAATAGTTTCCTGTTCTTGCCAGCTGGAATAACTAAGGGTGTTGAACTGAGCCAGGTAAACTACATAATGCAAAGTGAATGCAGTTTTAGAGCCATGCCATCCACACCTTTCCTTTCTCGACTGCACAAGATTGAAAGCTGTTTGTTTCAAGCAGCGCTGCCATTATTATAAGCATAGGTGGTCAGTAGTGGGAATATGATCCCAGCTGTTGGCCCGCAGATGAATGTTATGATTGCTATGTTGATATTGTAAGGTCCCGCTGTGAATTTTTGTATAGTAGGTTTTTGTTTCATATGTAGGAATTAACTACACTCTCCAGGGACGAGGCAGAAGCTGAAGAACAGGTGTTGGAGCTGTTCGACTTGGTACATGCTGCAGTTTGGTTTGTATTTAATATATTAGCATTGTATTTGATGCTGCATCACTCATGGCTTACCTTTTACAGTGTAGTTTGACCAACACAGTGATAAAACTGTCTCATCAATGCTTCCAATGTGTGTGGTTCCAGATAAATAGGCCAGACTGGTGAAAGCCCTGGATCTCAGTGTTTGCGATGCATGTTTTCCAAAATCCCGTGAGGCCCACATTAGTTTTGTCCCCAGGTGGTGTTAGATTCAAAGACTCTCAAGAATTTGAGAGTGCTGCTTTTAGCTAATGGAACCTTTTGGAGTCAACTGAAGTTCTCTTCTGCTTGAGAAGAAAGAAATTTGAATCTAAGGAAATGAGCGTTGTCACTTAATTTAAAGCTGCAATATTCTTTTATTGCTTCCTGTGAACACCTTTTTTGCTTTTGGTGAGACTTTGGAATCGCCCCCATCTTTCCAGAAGTTACCTTGCTTCTTGGAGGTTGTGGTTCTGGTTTGCTGGAGGGAAGAAAAGAAAGTATGCCTGTAATCTTTTGAACGTGCTTCGCCACAGGTTCAAGGATGCACTGCAATTATTGTCTTGCAACACTGCCTTTTACCTCGGAATCTTTTTATTTGTATTAGCACCAGATTGGTTTAAAAATGACCACTCTCCTGACCATTGAGCTTCTCGTCTTACTTCTGAGTAGACAAAACTTTTGTAGTATGAAACTTGCCTTCAATTTGAATCTAAACAGCTACTCCCACACGGGGAGCATGCTTCATGTAGGAAATGGCAAGGTCAGACTAATGGGGTTGTGTAGAGCAACCTCTGCTCTATATTTAACCTCTTTAATTGGCATTAATTGATGGGGAGATTCAGCTTGAAACATTCCCTCTTCAGTCCAGTATCCTTTCTGTGAAAACCTGTCTCATAGCTTTTCTTTTGACCTCATTTTTTGGAACTGTCCAAAGGTAGTGTTACATGAAAGGAATTGCCATCTCCCCCTTGTTTGCTGGGGGAATAATAAGAATGCAGTTGGGTTACAAAAGAGTATATTGTTTTGTGTGTGTGTGTGTCTACTTTGTTAGAAATGTAATTCATTCCACTGTGTAAATGTGTACAGTTAAAAAATTCAGTTGACAAAACTGAGTGTTTCATAACAAAATGAAGCAATAAATACTTTTGTCAGTGCCTCTCCTTGTCCACCATAAATAAACTTCTACAGATAGAAGCTTTATTTTTGTGCAAACACTGAAATATATTGAAAGGAGGAGTGGAAGGAACTACGGAAGCTACAGATAATGGCAGATTACTGTAAAGATGAGGAATAGTTGTCTTGTGCCAACTTGCCTTGACAATAGTATAATTCTCCTGAAAATACACATCTATGGCGCATTTCAAAAATCCTCAAGTGAGTCAAGAGGCCAATTAACTGCTTGCATTGACATTATAGGGCATTGCTTGGAAGTAGTGGTTGGTTGCTGTGACAGCTAACCCCTGGCACTTTGCCCTGTTTGAAGTCATTTACATTTAGTTTAACAAAGTCACAGTTGGCCTCACTTCAAGTCGTAGGTTTCTCCAGTGTTCAGATGAAGAGCGTTTTGACTTGTTTTTTTGAACAAGCCCAATGCAAAGAAACCTTTCTAACTGCTCTTCAGTTAATTACAAGGCCTCCCCTATGCACCGCCAGGGCATATTTCCTTAACTGACTTGACTGATTTGCAAAGCTGGACATTTTTTACAAAAAAACCCCATAAAGTCATTAATTTGAAATGTGAAGCTTAATCTGATCCTGTAAACGACTCAAAAGACTGTCTTCCTCTTGCTGCTAGTGAATAGGTGGACAGTTTTAATTATTATCCTCATTCACTTGGAGAGCACCAGAAGGATTGGAGTGGCTGTGTGTTCCATTGAAGGGATTTGCTGAATCCTCTATATAACTTAACGCACTTTATTACCAGAAAATCTGTTTTACTTACTTTCAGTGTTTAACAAAGATTTGGAAGAGACTGCAATTTTCCTGAATAAAGGATTGTCTCATACAATGAATGCAGTTTATGACAGCATTTAACACATCAGTTCTAAGTACAACTAAGCTCTTGGACCAGGAATCATACTTCTGCTTCATTTTGGTTTTAGGAAACAGAAAGTGTTTTGTGTTGTTGAGTTCAGGGCTGTTTAGTCTCCCTAAAGTATGCTACTGGAGTCCATGGTCTTTTGTAGATCTTTCTACCCCCTCATGTGACCCTGACATCAGTATTATGTATGCTTCTGATGTTAACTCCGTAAATCTACAAAAGTTTTTTTGATTTGGTTCTTAAAATTTTCAGGCTTAATTCCTATAACGTAGCTGTATAAAATTTTAGTTAGGCCACATTTGGAATATTGTGTAAAGTATTTATCACACTACCAGAAGGATCTGGAGGCTTTGGAGAGGGTACAGACATGGTTTACCAGGATGATGCCTGGTTTAGCGGTTATTAACAAAGGGAGAGACTGGACAAACTTTGTTTGTTTTCACTTGAATGTTGAAGGGTGAATGGCAACCTACTAGAAGTTTACAAAATTATGAGATGCATGGACGTAATGGATAGTCAGAGCCTTTTTCCCAAGGTAGAAACGTCATTTACTCGGGGACATAGCTTGAAGATAAAAGGGGGTAAGTTTAAAGGAGATGTGAGAGGCAGGTTTTTTTTACACAGAGAGTGGTAAGTGCCTGAAATGCGCAGCCAGAGGAGGTTGTAGAAGTGGATGCAATAGCGATGTTTAAGAGGCATCTTTGCAGGTATATGAATAGGCAGGGAATAAACAGGAATACAGACAGGGTTGTATTACAGAGGCAAGGGTTTTTAGTCTAGAAAAGCATCATGTGTCAGCACACTCTTGGTGGGCTGAAGGGCCTGTTCCTGTGCTGTACTGTTCTTTGTTCCTTACCAACCAAAGCATGAACAGTTTATTACCACCATAGATTCCACTCCCTCACCACTAAGTCCATTCCTCTCCCTCATACATGCCCAATGCTGACCTAGACTGCTTGTAACCTCACTATCGTAGCTTTTCAGCGCATATTCACATCAATGCTAAGACCCCATATTTCCACCTCTGCAACATCTTCCAACTCAAACTCATCCCATCTGCGGTTGGAAGCCTTCTGACTGGCTTCCAATGATCTGTTTTGTGAATGCAAGGTCATCCAGAACTCTACTGCTCGTTTCTTAGTGCACATCTAGTTCCATTCGTCCCTGTTCTCACTGACCTATAATTGTCTCAAGTCAAGCAACATGTTGACTTCACAATTTCCATCTTGTCCTCATGCCTTCACTCCTCCATACCCCTGTAATCTTCTTTGGCCCTTCAGCAGTCTGAGGCACTAGCACCCCTCTAATTAACCTTTTGAGAATCTTAGATTTTAATCACTCCACCGAGCTTTCAACTACTTTTGTCTTAAGGATATGTAACTGCCACTAGTTTTGTCCACGTCTTTCCACATTTTTCAGTGGCACCTTTTTACATAGTCTAAACATCCCAAGGTGCTTCAATGTGTTATCAAGGAAAATTTGATGATGCAGTGTACAAACAAAATTAGTTTTTCCAGCATTCTTTGTTCTCTGTGTCTCTCTCTTTCTCTCACTCACTCGCACTCTCTCTCTCACTCACTCACGCTCTCATGCGCGCCCTCGCTCTCTCATGCGCGCTCTCTCTCGCCCTCGCTCTCTCATGCGCGCTCGCTCTTGCTCTCTCATGCGCGCTCTCGCTCTCTCATGCGCGCTCTCTCTCGCTCTCGCTCTCTCAT
>NC_063350.1:16531693-16541713 GCF_021869965.1 Rhincodon typus
CATGCGCGCTCTCTCTCGCTCTCGCTCTCTCATGCGCGCTCTCTCTCTCTTTCACTTGACACACAGTGCCAGTTCAAAAGCACTGACTGGAATCCCAGAACCAAGAGCTTGAAAGGTGATTGCAATATTCTCTACAGCTGATGGACTCTCTGGAACTAATTATCCATCATTACAGGTTCAAACATTATGTCTCTAATAAATGCAAAGGGCTTTAATCTATATATTTCTTTTATCTCCCTTTGTACTGGACACTATCCCCTTTTTATTTCTCTACCTGCTTGTGTGTGGGCCAAGTGACTGCACAAAGCCTATATGCTTGATATCACATTTTTATTTTTCTCTTGAGGTGGTGGAGGAGTTTAGCAGGAAGGAAGGTCGCTCATTCTTTCACAAAAAAATACTTGTGATTGACTCCTTATTTATAGTAAAAATAGTTAAGTAAACTTTAATTGGACAGCAGTATAGCCTCATGCTAAAAAGAACTTGATCCTTTGTTACGACTAACCAAGAAGGTTGAAATGAGGAGAGCTGGTTCAACCCTTCTTAAATACAATTTATGTCTGTTTTCATTATTTTTGGTCAAGGATTTATACCCAGAACAGTTGCCTGTCCTTTTCCTTAACAGTTTCAGAGCACCATGTTGTGTACATTCACTTTTCCTGTTTTTATTTGTTATGTGTTGAGGAGTAACTGGTGTGGATTCAGTGTGGTGAAAGCAAGATGTAGGGACAGCAGTAATGGAAGACATGAACTCGTAATGTGAAACCTCTTATTGAATGAATGAACTAATTTCCTTCACACCATATAGGCAAAGAGAAGAAAGTCTCTTCTTGGTAAAGTTTATATTTAATTAGATAATCATTGTCTGCGAATATGTCTGTGAGTCGTGGAGAAAGATATGACCTTCTTTAGATGATTACACACACCCATGCTGAGATTTCCATTTAGTGTTTACCGCGTTATGTACCCTGAGGTTGAAGGGTTGGACTAGCCGTAGCTGGAGCAGGTAGGAGTTTAAAACAGATGTCACGTAGAGATGCTGCCTGCAGGTAATGGAGATCAAGAGAGAGCCATTGCTAAATTTAGCACATTCTTTACCAATGTGCTTTGTAATATTGGGAGTGGAGCATCCCCTTTTGGGATGCATAGGCCTCAGCTGGTCTTGTGTTAACCACTGCCTCTCATCATACCTGCTAATCTAAATGTTTTCTCTGCAATCCCTGCTGTTTGCAAGCTGTTCAAATACTTATTGTAGGCCTCTTTAAACATGATAGTACTAGTAGGCACAAGTTAAGGAGACTACAGCTTTGATTGCTCAAGTATTTGTGTAGTGCTCAATGCCACAGAATGCCATTTGGGATTGTTGCAAAGGAGCCTCTCTAATATACCAGCAATTCATCCGGAAACGTAGGGATCATTGTGCATGGTTTAAGTGTCTCTGGGTGGCTTTCATGCCCTCTTGTACATAATGCCCACTGCTCCACGTTTTGTTTTTCACTTGTATTGATTCTCTGATGTATTGGGTCCAGCTTTGTTTCACGCACTGAAGCTGCAAATATGTTTACATTTGCAGAGAGCCAAATCGCATTTTGCCCGGCTTCACACATTTTCTTCTGAGATCACAACAAATTGTTGATCCTGTTTTATATATTCTACCTGAATATAAACCTCCCCATAACCAATAACGTGAACCTCTTGCATGTGAGAGTTGGCCCACCTGATGTGTTCTTCAGTTATGTGTTGTTTTGGTTGTGTGCTAATGCACAGGCCTTGCTGAAATCCTAAAAGCAGCTTTAGTGCATTAGGTATTGATCTCAAAGCTTTCTTCCTCAACTCTCATTAGACTAGAAATTCTGCAACAAGTAACTCCCCTCCTGACTCCAAAAGCCTGTCCACCATTTATAAGGCACAAGTCAGGAGTGCGATGGAATACTCCCAACTTGCCTGGATGGGTGCAGCTCCAACAACACTCAAGAAGCTTGACACCATCCATGATAAAGCAGCATGCTTGACTGGGAGCCCAGCTACCACCTTCTACCTTTACTTCCTTCAACACTAATGCAAGAAGCAACAGTATGCTCCACTGACAAGATTCAACAAGGCTCTTCCAACAACACCTTCCAAACCTGTGACCTCTAGTGCCTTCAAAGGTCAAGGGCAGCAAATGCATAGGCATACCACTGCCTGCAAATTCCCCTCCACGCCACACCCCATCCTGACTTGGAATTGTGTCGCTGTTTCTTCGCTATCACTGGGTCAAAATCTTAGAACTCCCTGCCCAACAGAATTATGAGTGTACCTATGTATGAAGGCCTGTATTGGTCCAAGAAAAAGCAACTAGCCATCATTTTCTTGAGGGTACCTAGGGATGAGGAATAACTGCTGGTCTAGCCCACAATGCCCACGTTCCACGAATGAATAAAGGAGAAAGAACACTCTAGACCTTGTAAAAATGTATCTATTATTTCCAGACACCTTCACACATGCAACATAGATAAGGAATGTATTTGATGCAAACTGTTGAGAGAGAGAACTACCTAAACATTAAACTTACGAGGTTTTCTTCCTTCATATTTTTAGGATTCCTGCTTAAACCCCATGACATTTTTATCACCTTGTTGGGTAGTAGAATCATCTGAGTGACATGGGCAAGAGGAAAGTGTAGCAATCTTGTGATGTCATGAAGCTGTTCCTCATTGGTTTAAAAAAAATGACAAAAGAAGATATAAATGTAATATCATTCATCTTTGGGAGATGGTTTAGATATCTGAAATGTAACAGGATGAAACTTGTGTGTTCCATTTGTGTCAGTTTGATATTTTCTTCAGAATGTCTGACTGAAGTCACTTTTGTCCTTCCAGGAAACCTCTGTCGATGAGCTGGCTCCCAGTGTTTCTGCTGAGTTTAAATCATGCTCCTTAATCTCAGCTGCAGCTGTACAGGGAAAAAATGCACTATGGACTTGCTTTTTCATTGGAAATACTGGGCACTGTTAATTGGCATAGTCTCCCAGAGTCTAAACTCAAACAATTACAGATGCAGTTGTGTAAGCATTATTGATCTGTGTTTGTTATCGCTGGCACCCATAATGGTTATTTACTAGTAACAGAAAATAATTATTCTTGGTACTCAGCCACTTTTTTCAGTGACTCACTGAACAGAGGTAAGGAGTTATCGATAGCGTTGCAACAGTTCTGAGGACAACAGCAGAATTTAATGGTGATAATTACTGTGAACTACAGTACCTCAGTTTAGGATGGTGCATTGTGACAGACGAAGTGCAAACTCGGCTACAAAGGGTATGGAGAAATGGTATGTACTGTACCTTTCTTCTGCTTTATATGTCTAAATGTTAGACTGCAGAAATCTAAACAGTGCTGCATCTCCTATCTAATGAAAGACTTTATACTGTAATCCTGGAAGCATTCCTCACAGTGTAGGACCATGATGTTGATTAGCTCCTGAAGACCTTGCATTTATGAATGCACTGCCATTTCTTCACACAGAAATTGACTTGATATTGAAGGCAATTTTGCACTCTGAATCAGGAGACACTTTTGTGAGGATTGTGGGTTTGAGTACTGAGAGTATAATGTTGGGTGGTGGGCAGGGTGGGCGGAGACGCATGGCAGTCAGTGAGCTCTGTTGGCTGGATGGCTAGTTTGTGGTGCAGAGTGATAGGTTCAATTCTTGCACCAGCAGCAGGTCACCAGGAAGGACTCCCTTTCTCATCCTGTCCGCTAGCCTAATGCCTGCTAACCCTCAGGTTAAACCACCACCTGTTGTCTCTTTCGTGCTGTCTTTCGCGCACTCTCTCTCTCGAATGAGAGATCGGCCCTGTGGTCCTCTGGGAATATGGTGATTTAACTTAACGTTTTATTGTAGTCAGTCCTTCTTAGAACAGACACTATTTTCTGTCTAGAAGCTACAAGGCTACCTTATTTAATTCTGGTGTCAGTGTAAGTTTTAACATTACTGTTTCTGCAGATGTAATTTAAACAGTGTAAGACTAGTACTGTACAGTCGTGGCCATCGCTTTGATTTCTGCCTTGTTGAAGGTGATGAAGCCAAGGCAGCAGGTTGTTCATATGTTTACATTCTCTTATTATAGACAGCTGCTGAAAACGCGATGTGAGTAAGGAGGCTCACAACAATGAGCTTTAAAGCATGAATTGAAACAATCTCAGGTGTTTACTTTTATGAAGGAAACTGTTTTCTGCTCCTTACAGAGATAGAGTCATAGAGATGTACAGCATGGAAAACAAACCCTTTGTCCAACTCGTCCATGCCAGATATCCCAAATTAATCTAGTCCCATTCGCCAGCATTTGGCCCATATCCCTCTAAACCCTTCCTATTCATACACCTATCCAGATGCCTTTTAAATGTTGTAATTGTACCAGCCTCCACCACTTCCTCTGGCAGCTCATTCCATACAAGCACCACCCTCTGTGTGAACAAGTTGCCACTTGGGTCACTTTTAAACCTTTCCCCTCTCACCTTAAACCTATGCCCTCCAGTTTTGAAACCCACCTATCCTGGGAAAAACACCTTGACTGTTGACCCTATTCAGGCACCTCATGATTTTATAAACTTTTATGAAGTTGCCACTCAGTCTCCAATGCTCCAGGTAAAATGCCTGTCCCCTTCCTGGGAAAAGGTGTGTGTGTGTGTGTGTGTGTGTGTCATCCTAGGTGGTTGTGCAGTTGTGTTCTCTGCCCCCAATACAAAAAGAATTCTGATCAAATCCAAGTCTTCACAAGGTTCTCAGGTGACTCAGATGAAATAAAACTCTTAACCAGGTTGTTGATGACTGTGATAAGGTTGAACTATTAACAAGATTACGGAGGACACAAAAATGAAAAGAATTAAAGGGTAATCAAGTGATCAACACAAAACTCAAATCTTGTTATGAACCAGAAAGAGATTGTCTGTTAGTCTTCCTGAATAGCCCTTGTAATTGTGGAGATTTGATCTTTGGAATGCAGATATTTCTTCCTGACAACTTTGTAACTCTTTTTCCTTTCCACAATGAAGGAATACTTTGGCCGCAAACCTAAATGTAAATGGCAGTAAAATCTTACTTCCCAAGTTTAATGTTTGCAATGAGCAGTTTTAACTTCACACTGGCGCACAGCTCGTGAAATGTAGGTGTAGGTGCCACTGCACAGGAGCAAGGTGACACACTTGTGGGGGACTCCCTGTGCCTTGTTCCAGTGCCGGATTGCACCTGGATCAAGATTTGGGCAGTTTGTTCCATGTTGACTGCAGCAGCGGTGGGAAGGATGGCATGTTTGCAATCCGAGCTGCCACTTTACACAGCAGGGCCAATGTACTTGCAGACAGTAGCTCCCAATGTTACTGGAAAGCAGTCTGAAAGTAATTACAAAATTAAAAATACTTGCCAAGTATTACTTTGGCTGACTTAAGAGCACTTCCATCTTGGGGTCAGAAGGTCCAAAGCCCACTCCTGGCCTGAAGCACACAACCTAGATTGACATTGCACAACAGTAATTGATTATGCATTGCAACATAAGATGAGGACCTGTCTGTTATTTTCAGATGAACAGCACAGTTTCTGTAACAGTCTCTATTAAAAAAGCAGGGGAAAGCCTGGCATGCCTCCTTCAACTTTGCTGTCTGTGACATTTCACAATAAGCAAAATCACCAGTTATTATACTTCAAAGTAATTGAATGTGTTTGTGACATTGTGAGAAAGCTGCATAAATTCAAGCGTCAAGCTTTTCTTTAATCTCATCACGCTGGAAAAAAGGTAATATAGCCTATGATATTGAGCTTAAAGGGTCATTGTCATTTCTGGTTACATGATAGATATTCATCAAATGCATAACGATGTAATGTCACCCTGTCATGAAAATATATTTTAAAACTAAATTTAAATAGTGCCAAGAAACCAGATTGCGATGGATTAAACTCTATCCAGCTGTTACATCTAGTGCATACAGATTTCCTGAGCTGTCAACATGGGGCAATTACAGCAGGTTTTTGCAACAATTTCTCAATGGCCTTTGTGTGTGTTCAGAGATTCTGCTGATTAATAAGTTAACTAGTTAAATACTCTTTGCTGAGTCAGAGGCAAACCTGCCTTCGGTAGCCAGATATCTTTGACTGCAGCACTCAACCTACAGGCCTGACAAATCAATCTTAGATAGCAGTGACCTTTGACACTAACACTATGACTTCTCTTGCTTAATTGTAAAACAAATTTCTTCGTTTGATGCAGTAACCGGGAGAGAATGGAGAGGCATGGGCTTTGTTATGTGATTAAAATTATGAAAGTTACTAAGTCTGGCACTGTCTTGAATTGTCGGAGATATGAGGTTATCATTTGACTTGGCTAAAATGGAAGCATTTAGCTATGAATATTCTACAGCCCTGAAACAACATTGCCGTTAGCTGTCTGTATTAATATTTCAGAAGCTTTTCATGTTTTGGGATCTGATATGGCGCTTGTTGACAATGTTCTGTTTCTCTATTGGATGATAGTGTGGGCTGCAGGTAGAGCACCGAGCACTGTACAAGTACCACATGGATAATTTGGCCACATTTATCTGTGGGATGCCTGTCTTTTCCTGTTGTTTCTTAAATAGATTTTGCATGGCTGCAGCAGTTTTATCTTTCTTCAGAAGATTGGGATAGTCCAGCCCGAGGATATTCCCATGGATGTCAGCCATTGGGACAGATCCTTAGTTGACCTATCAGCAACCAGATGTCAGTAACGCAGGCGAGATAGAGAACCAATTTGCTCATCTTGATGAGTTTGCCAGATTACAGCCGAGATGGGAGTTGAGTGTTTGGACTAGCAGCTGTGTTTAAGAGCAGTGCCAGGCAGCAGATTGTTCTTATTTAATGTTTTTAATTTCCTGTTTTGCCTCTTTATTTTTCTGTTTCTCCTCCCCAGTACGTTACCTGTATTTTTTTTAATTGCCAACCCCTACTCTCTTCCAAAGGCACTGTTTCTTTTTGAGGCGCTCTGCTTTTGGGTACTTTTGGAAATTTAATGGTAGCAACTGTGACTTGAATCACTGGTTCTCCCAGCTAAACCTCTGTGGAGGTTTGACAGAAAACCCCCAGAAGAACAAAATAAATAGCTGTTTTCAGCTGATTGTGCCATCCCTGTGGTGGGTTTTTGCAGGGAGATGGTGGTCTGGCTTTACCAGTCTCTTGCCATAGGTACAGTGGAAGCTGTGGAGCATCCCCTGCCACCACTTCCATGACATTTACCTGCTGGGAGAGATTATTATAAGCCTATAACACGGAGAATAAACAATGGTTGTGTGGAAAGGGAGGAAAGTAGTGAGGCTAGGAGCAAATTACTGCAGATGCTGGAATCTCTACTGAGAACAAAAAAAATGCTGAAGATCACAGCGGGTCAGGCAGCATCCATGTGATCTCCAGCAATTTTTGCTCAAAGTGGAGGTGCTAGGCTAGGCAACAAAAGCATGGTCAAAGGGCAGGGTTTTGAAGGGATTTTGGAAAACAGACAGAGATCCAACAAGGTAGGAGCTGCACAGAAATATCCCAAACAATCCCAGAAGGCAAGAATGTAACAGTTTAAGGGAATAGCTGCCAAAGGTGAAGTAAGCATGCGTTCAGCTGCCCAGACCCTAAGCTTAGCTCTCTGTCTCCCTCTTTTTCTTCAAAACCTACTTGCTCACCTGTCTTAATGTCATTGTGTGTGGAAAAGACCAGGAGTGATCAGAGTGTGGAACCTCCTGTGAGTAAGATTGTGGACCATAGCCTTGGAAAAGTCAAGCATTGTAGTAATGAGCAAATACACTGGGATTTCAGCACATGGAGATTGGAATGGAACCAGGCAGCGTTGCTGAGACAAAAACAGAAATTGCTGGAAAAGCTCAGCCGGGCTGGCAGCATCTATGGAGAGAAAGCAGTGTTAACGTTTCAGGTTGTTCTGAGGATGGGTCACTTGTGCCAAAATGTTAACTGTGATTTCTCTCCATAGATGTTGCCAGACCTGCTGAGCTTTTCCAGCAATTTCTGTTTTTGTCTCCAATTTACAGCATCTGCGGTTCTTTTGTCTTTTTATTTAGTGTTGCTGAGATGGAAGACGGTGGTTTTGATAATGAAGTGCATGAGCCGAAACGGTAATTGTCGGCAAGTATTCAGCTGTGAGGCCATTGTCTGAACCTGGCAAAGTTCTCAAAGTGTGGAAGGCTCTGCCAAGTAGAATTCTGACAACGTTGACAGATATTTTCCAGGAGTGGCAACTAGTTAGGATTATTCCTTTTGATTGACTATCTGATTCTCCCCTTTCCAAACCCTTTGTCTAGCAGAAATAAGTTATTCACTGTTTGTTTCTGTTACAGAGTAGCTCTAAATCATCAAACAATCTCCATTCATGCCATTTCTTGATTTTTTTTGTGTAAGAAAGTATCCCGCACTTGTCTTTTGATGCTAGTTTAGATTTTAATCAGCAGGAAGTGACTATGAAAGCTTGAAATTGGTATGTAAATACACAACATGAGCTGAAGAAACATGGAAATCTGTTAACAAGTACAATTCACCTTTTCCTTGTGGCAAGTGAGATTTTACATTGTTTTGATAGAATACAAGGCTATGGGGTGTAACACGAGTAAAGCACTCAGTCCTGTGATTGAAAGTAGCATGTTTATCAAATATGACGGACAGAGCAAATGATGTTGGACCTGAAATTATAGAATAATAACTGAATCGAAGCTTTAAAGGGAAACAAATTACTCTAGCTTTATGTAGTGGCTATTTTTTAATATTGTTGAAAATTGGGTATGTTAATGGCTTTACATGTCAGATTCATTTTAACAATACAGCCTGCATTCAGACATTATACCACAATGAATATCTGCCCAGAAAGGAGGAGCCGAGCTGTCATCCAGGTGAAACATTGCCAGTTGGATTTCTTTAGCTTATGTGCAAACTATTAATGTGCCCGTTTTGAGCTTTCCTTTTAAGTTTGGTTTTGCTGAATGAGTTGAACTGATGTAGCAATCTGTTGGGTGCAGAAGCTGTGAAGAAACACGTATGCAGCAGTCAGAGGCCCAGTGAAGGGTAAGGCCCAGGGCAATATGCATTCTGGGCCTTAGCAGTTCAAAATTGCTCACTCAGACCTTCCTTTCTGCGCTGATATCAGATATTCCTTGAAGCTGGTAAAATGTTCTGCAA
Source organism: Rhincodon typus (assembly GCF_021869965.1). Classification (NCBI taxonomy): domain Eukaryota; kingdom Metazoa; phylum Chordata; class Chondrichthyes; order Orectolobiformes; family Rhincodontidae; genus Rhincodon; species Rhincodon typus. The sequence continues at coordinate 16,540,874 of NC_063350.1, forward strand.
TTTAATCCAGAAAGGAAGGGTGAAAAACTACCTTCTAGTGTTGCTGTCAATTTTGATGCTTTGCCCTGCTTTCCCCTTTAATCGTGTAGTACGATGCAATTGCCAGATGAAGCGCTGTCTTGTGGTCTCTTATTTCAGACCCCCAAACTGTGTAATTCTATTAGAAAACTTCTCAATGTTATGGTCTCCCATAGTATCTGCTACATGAATTATGTGAAACTACATTGGATGAACAAGGTAGAAATAGACCATTCAGCCCGACTGGTCTATCCCAGCATTGAAGCCTCCTCCCACATCTCCTCGTCTAAGGTCTTTAGCATAATTTTCTATTTCTTTCAAGCACATTGTGCTGACTTAATTTGTGTTTAAATGTGTTTATTGTATTCACTTCAACTGCTTGGGGTAGCTTTTTTTTCTTGAGGTGTGTTCTCGGAATTTGATTTTTTTTAAAAATTCATTCATGGGTTGTGGGTGTCGCTGGTGAGCCAGCATTTATTACCCATCCCTAATTACCCTTGAGAAGGTGTTGAGCTGCCAGCTCTAACTGCTGCAGTCTACATGCTACAGGTAGACCTGCAATGCTGTTAGGGAGGGAGAACACGGATTTTGACTCAGCAACACTGAAAAAAAAACAGCCATATATTTTCAAGTCAGGATGGTGCGTGGCTTGGAGGGTGCAGCTAGAGGTGTTCCCATGTACCTGCTCATCTTGTCCTTCTAGGTGGTAAAGGCTGAGAGTTTGGAAGATGCTGTCTAAGGAGCCTTGGTGAATTCCTGCAATGTATCTAGTAGATGGTACACACTGCTATTACCGAACATTGATGGTGGACCAAGTGAATG
>NC_063350.1:16542213-16717213 GCF_021869965.1 Rhincodon typus
GCATCAGTGATGATGTTCATGAAATTATTGCATCGTTGTTAAAACTCATCTGAGTCACTGATGGCCTAAAAGGGAAGGAAGTCTGCCATCTGAACCATGAGTGATTCCAGACCCACAGCAATGTGATTGACTTTTCACTGCCCTCTTAATAAGCCAGCAAAGCTTTTTCAGTTCTGTTCATGAAGGTCATTCACAACAACCTGCTTAAAGGCAACTAATGCTGAATTTGGCAGGGATGCTGGTGCCCTTTGAGCAAATTAAAACACACAATTGACTTTGCTCATTGGATAAAAGGGGATTGATAGAAGTGGCATCATACAGCCCTTTAGTTATTAAGGACTTTTTTTCTGCCCTCAGTCAGGATTCCAAGAAAATGGGTTCTACAAATCAGTGGGATCCAGACATGACTACACAAATTGTGAATTGGCTCCTCGCACAAGGCTTCAGGAACTTCTCTCACTTATAAACTCAATGTAGTGGTTACTCAAGACAGCTAACTGTTATTGTGCCTGTTATTCTAATGTCAGGCAGAAATAGTACACTCAAGCAAAGGTGTAAGACCATAAGATGTAGGAGCAGAAGTAAGCCATTTGGCCTACTGAGCCTGCTGTGTCATTCAATGTGGATCTGATAATCCTCAACTCCACTTTCCTGTCCCATCTTTATTTCCTTACTGATTAGCGATTTGTCTATCTCAGCCTTGCTGTTAAATACAAAAGCACACAGCGTGCATGGGAAATGGTTAGACAGTTGTCATTGCAAGGATGTTTTACTATAGTTATTGCATTTACCAACAATAAAAACTCGCATCTGAACAATAACAAACCTCTATTAATGTCTTTCAGCATATCTTGAAGTGACGTCAGCTGACTGAGGAGTTGCTCCTTCTTGGTCTTTGCATCTTCCAGCCGCTCCTTCGACGCTTTCAGTTTCGGCTTCAGTTCTAAGGCAAGATTGCAAAAAAGTAGTTGAGAGCTCACGGCAGCGAAACATTCCCATCAGATCAGAGCGCTCAACCATCACCTACCTTCTTCAGATTTCTTCTGAGCTTTCTTAGCCTCCTTCTCTAGCAGTGTGCCTGCCTTCTTCAAATCAGCAGCTTGTTGAGCCAAATCTTCATCCATCACTTGCTAAAATGCAGTTGGGAAAAATATATTCAGGTGAAATGGTTAACTCTTCACTGACTTTCATTAATGACCAGGGAGCACAGATTTTAAAGTAATTGGTCGAAGGATTAAAGGGAATATGATGAGTGGTGGGGTGGGGCTCTGGAACTCACTGCTTGAAAAGAATGGTGGACGCTGAAATCCTCATCAAAACTGTGGGAAATTGGGGCTAGGCTTTACTGCTCTTTGTCAGTCGGTATGGACAAGATGGGCTGAAGGGTCTCTCAGCTGAAAATCTTGCAGTGTTTCTCCATCTGACAGGAACAGGTAGTAGAAAAGACATCTACATTTTGGAAGCACGGGAGGATTTCTTGTGGAGTCAAACACTGGGTTGGAGGACATGTTACTTTCTCATCAATAGAAAGTGTAAGAGGAAATCAATTTGATAATTAAAAGGTTTGAATATGCAACAATCTTAGATATTTAGAGTTGGTAGTCTGTGGCTTTTTACTGACAAGTCAGAATGAAGTGTCACTTTCAGGCAGACTGCAGATAAATGAATGAGGCTTATTTTGATAAAAATTGAATTAACTAACTTCTTGTTAGATATAATGTCTGCCTTTCTTTTGTACTTTCATTGTAAATGGTTACATTTGCAATAGGACCTGGCATTGTACATTTGTAACATTGCAATCAGGCTTTCCCAGCAGTGAAGGTAGAGGGCGAGGGTGTAATTAGAGCCACATATGCTAGTGAGAGACTCTTATGGGTGCAGTGGTAGTATTCCTATTCAGTGAGGGGTCAGTTAGCTCAGTGGTTGGCTGCCTGGTTTGCAATGCAGAATGCTGCCAACATCATGGGTTCAATTCCCACACCAGCTGAGGTCACCATGAAAGCCTCTCCTTCTCAACCTCTCCCCTCACCTGAGACAAGGTGACCCTCAGGTTAAACCACCACCAGGCTGTCTCTCACTAATTAGAGAGAAGCCTATGGTCTGATAGGATGATGGCAACTCTACATTTTCCTCTGGGCTGGAAGGTCCATGTTCAAGTCCTCCTTGCCACTGAAGTGTCCCAGTATCTCTGAAAAGTGAGAAATTGGCTGACTCCCAAACTGAGGCAATCCTGGAGGGGGAAGTGTTAACAGTGGTATGGAGTTTTATTTCAAATTTTCCTGGGCTGTTTTGACAGCAGCTTTCAGGGATCTATTTAAAAATAACTAGTTCAGGTGCTGATGGCCTGCTTTAAATAGTCACAAATGTCCACCCACATATTCCTCAAGATTGCAACTGGGATCCCACGAGCTTCCTACAGTCTGATTTGCATATTTCAAGTGTCTTTGGCCCCCAACTGGTGGATGGTCCTCAGGACATCAACCAAGATGGCGGCCACTCGAGTATGAACAGCTGATGACTCAATGCAGCCACCCCACTGATAAAAAGGAGAATAGTGATTAGCACTGCTGCCTCACAGCGCCAGGAACCCAGATTCGATTCCACCCTCCGGCGACTGTGTGGCGTTTGCACATTCTCCCTGTATCTGCGTGGGTTTCCTCCCACAGTCCCAAGATGTGCAGGTTAGGTGGATTGGCCATGCTAAATTGCCCATAGCGTTCAGGGATGTGTAGATTAGGTAGGTTGTAGGGGGATGGGTCTGGGTGGGATGCTCTGAGGGTCGGTGTGGACTTGTTGGGCTGAAGGGCCTGTTTCCACACTGTAGGGATTCTATGATTCCAATCCTCCACTTCACCTGGAACCCTCCATTTTACCTTTAAAGCCTTCATTGCTGCCTCATCTGCCTCCTTTGCTGCAGCCTTGGCTGTTTCCACTGCCTCAATAATACCAGCATATGCATTGGATGCATTCACTGCTCGCTGAATAAATCCATCTTGGTTTGTATCTTCAATTGCCCTGCGAACAGCCACAAGATGAGATAGATCTGGGAAACAGTAGTTGGCTGTTAGCCGTCTAATACTTTCGCGGCAGAAGTAACTTGCATTAGTTGAGTATTTTCCAAAATCAAACTGCCATTAAATAGAAATGCAAGTGTGGAAAATATCCCGGCACTACATAACTTGAAACACACAGGCAAATGATGCAGCCTGCAGCTATATTCTCATGCGGCACAGTATCCCACCTGTTCAAACTATACCAAGGCACAAAATATCATTTGGAAATTGTCAAACAAATTTATGGAGGGATATGCCTGGCATGGTATTGATGTGACATTTTGGAAACATGAAATAGTTTTATAACAAGCTACCAGGACAGGAAGAATGGATTGCTGGAATTGGAAACGATGTGGCTTATAAAGTAGGCAGCTGATAAGCAAAGCCAATTTTAGACTGGGATAGAAGTTGACAGCCCACCTTGATAAGTAGATCCACCTACAACGCAGTCAGATATCACAAAAGCTGATATACAAGGTAATGACTTTGGAAGGATTAATGTTAAAGACTGTACTAACCACCACCCAATTTGATGATGTTGTATATTTTCTTTGGGGTGGGGGGGCAGTGAAGAAGACAAGTCGAGCTTGAGATCCTGATGGAGTCAGACCTGCCATCTCTGGTCCCTGATAAGTTAGGTCTAATGATTATGATTACCAATGTTACTTGTACCTATTACAATTGTGCAATAAACTGTTGTTAAGACAAGTGCCTCTTATTGTTAAGACTCACAAGTAGTTGATCCCCCAGCACTGTTAGCCACACAGGCTCATTAGTGGAAGCACACTAGCCCAACTATTAACTAGTTAGTGGTTGCTTCCACACCATATACAGCAAAAACATCAAAAAGAAAACAGCCTCTATACAGACCAAGCAAATGACACTGCCTTTCATTAATCTAATATAAAGCTACACAATTAGTAACATGCACTAGTCAATTTTCAACTAATTCTTAATTGGTTTACCTGGACAAATTTTTCGCAAGCTCATCCAGAAACCGCGCATGTTCCTCAGCATGCTCAATAATTGGAATTTTGCTGCTTGCTGGTGAGAATTTTTTCACCTTTTCAATGAGGGGCATTCTGGCACCATCCAACATTGCAGCCAGTCTGTCATATTCCTGGTCACCAAGAAAACAAAAATTAGATGTCGTCCCTGTTACCACAATTCTAATTTTCATTTTTGATTTTAAGGAAATCAATTGTTTCAATGTGACTCAGTCAATAGTGCTCTGACATCAGAGTTCAGAAAGATGAGTCCAACTAAGTCTTGAATAAATAGTCTAGACAAAGTACTACATAGTCACAGGGGCTGCCCTTCAGAGGAAGCATGTTTGTTGCTGATAGTTCTGCTGGATATAAAAATCTTATAGTGCTACATTTGTAACCAGGAGCATTCAGACGTCCTCCTTCAACCAACACCACCAAAAATAGGATTATCTGTTCATTTGCTGCCGATGGGATCTCACTGTGTGCAGATTGGTTAACAGGTTTATGTAACAGTAACTGCACTTCAGAAATTCTCTCAGGGCACAAACAGCACCTTAAAATGCAGCAAGAATTATGGTAAAGTGCGACATACACATCAGTTTTTTTCTGATAAGGGCAAGGTTTCTCTGATCAGTGAAAACCGAGCTCATCCACATGGTAGTATTTGAAAGTGTTAAACATTACTTTGCTATAGATAGCGAAAGGTGATCCAGCAATTCTGTGTTCCCACAGAGTGTGGATCAAAGAATCAGGGTGACTCTGTACCTTTGATATTGTCTGCAGGTGCAGGATTATAGAATTCACCTTGCCAATGTCAGACGTTCAGCTGAGTCTTTGTTAGCTCAACTGGAATGGCATTGTACAGTGTCAAACAGAACAGTGTGGATTAGGATAGTCTGTGGTTTAGAGCTTGGTTTCCAAAGACCGCTTAAGATCTCAGCTGAAGGGATAGTGCTGACTACCCGAAACGTCAGCCTTCCTGCTCCTATGATGCTGCTTGGCCTGCTGTGTTCATCCAGCTCTACACCTTGTTATCTCAGATTTTCCAGCATCTGCAGTTCCTACTATCTCTGCTGACTACCACTGCTGGTTTTAGCATCCCAGGTGGAAAAGTTAGAAGAAAACATTTAGTCAGAGTTCTAAAACTTACTAAATACAAAAAAAAACTGGAAGAACTGTAGATACTGGAAGTCAGAAACAAAAAAACAGAAATTGGAAAAACTCAGTAGATCTGGCAGTGTCTGCAGAGAGCAAGCAGAGTTAACATTTCGGGTACAGTGACCTGAAGGAGGGTCACTGGACCCAAAATGTTAACTCTGCTTTCTCTCCACAGATACTGCCAGACCTGCTGAGTTTTCCCAGCAACTTCTGTTTTTTGTTTTTGTAACCCACTGTTGGAGAAGACACATGTACGATAAACTATTGAGCATCTGCCCTGAAATTTAAGAGCAAAATGATGGCATCGTGGTCATATCACTGCACTAGTTATCCAGAAACTCGGGCTAATGCTCTGCGAAAATGGATGCTAATCCCGACATACGTTCAATGGAATATAAAGTTCTTCTCAGTAATAGAGACCATGAAACTCTCATTAAGTGCTGTAAAAAGAAAAGCAATTTCTCTTTAGGGAAGCTGTCCTTTTCTGGTCTGGCCTACATGCCACAAGCAACAGTGTCTCGGTCTTAACTGCCCTCAGCAATGGCCCAAAATGTCACTCAGATTAAGGGCTATGATGAATGGGCAAGAAATGTTGCAGTCGCCAGCTATGCCCATGACCCATTAAGTAATAAATGAAATTTTGCATAGTTAAAGCAAACTTATCGCTCGCTTTCTATCCCCTATACATAGAATGCCTAGCCGGTGACATACTCGCGTACCTCAGTGTTTTGAAAATTGTGTAAAACTGGAGGCGAATAAGGGCTGATTAGATAATTGAACAGTACAAAATGAATTGGTCGAGTCCACAATGAAACTAGAAATCAATTTAACCTGAGTAGAGCATATCATTGATCTCTGGTGCCACGGATTAACCGTAACTGAATCATCCCAATTAACTCTGGACTGGTAATTAATGTCATTGCAGTGCCACTTACCTCCTTAGCAACATCAAACATCTGGAGGAGGTCAGAAACCTGCGCTAAGGAATCACTGGCCATTTTCAGCACTTCCTTTACTTGCTTGTACCGGTCTTCCAGTTCCTCAACTTTTTGCTAAGGGTAAATGGAGAAATAAGTTGATTCCAGTTGCTAATGAAAGCAGCACTGTTGCAGAAATAGTTAACAGAATCCGACTGTATGTGGATTATATCACAACTTAAAGACTTAAGGAACTATCATTGGCACCCCTCTCCTGGAAAAGGCTTCATCTTCCTTTCAAGTGTTACTAGTTGAAATTGAAAAAAATTCTTGCCCATGCAAAACAGGTCAAAGAGACTGTATGTGCCACTCACTGGCAAAAGTAAAGGATTCAGTCATTAATTCTTCTCAAAGTGCCACTAGGCCAAAAGAGCTCAAATTCCTGCAGAAAATAATCACGCAAATATTCACCAGGAAATTCACCAAAATTCCTTAAACAGCAATGTAAAAAAACCCACAACCTCTATCATCTAGAAGGATAAAGGCAGCATATACATAAGAATACCACCCACTGCAAGCTCCTCTCCAAGCCAGTCATCATCTGACTTGGAAATATATCACTTTTCCTTCAGTGTTGTTGGAGCAAAATCCTAGAATTCCCTTATTAACGGGACAGTGGGTCTACCTACAGCAAATGGACTGCAGTGATTCAAGAAGGCAGCTCACTACCACCATCTCAAGGGAACTAGGGATGGGCAATAAATGCTGGCTTAGCCAGTGATACCCACAATCCACAATCCAAATAATAAAAAAAATACAAAACCTTACCATGTTCTCTGCCAGTAAATGCTCATTGATATTGTTCTTTTCATTGGCTTGTCCAGTTTTATTAACTGCTTCGTTAAGGGCATCCCTAAGGTCCATTAATTCCATATTATACTTCAGCAGTTTATCACTTAGGTGTTCAACAAGATCATTAATATCTTGTAACGGTTTCTCCAGCTGCTTCTCCACTCGTTCAAGTACTAAATCAGAAAGTCGCAAAGGAGGTTAGAAAACTAGCTCAATCTACCGCTTCCACAATTCAAGCAATATCTCCTCTCATAGTGAACAATGCTTCCTGTTTTGAAAATATTTATCCTTACTATCTTGAAAGCTGCCTTGTTTTGACGTATAATTCAGGTGTATGAATGTACATCGATTGGTATCATTTTGGAATTAAAAGCCCTGGACCACATAATATGGCATAATTTGTTTCACATACTTACACAGCCCTTGATAGTCTGATCAATTATGTGGCCCCCATTACTAGCTAAGGACATTTGTAAAAAATGAAATTCAGTGCTGTCACTCCCATGTCTTCTGCCCTTCCAGGAACAGAACACAAAAGGAATGCTGGCACCAAGCAGGGACAGATCAATAGAAACGGTTCCATGAAAAATATAAAACCTATAGCTTTACCTCCGAGTAATGTTCAAGATATGGACAGATACATTTCTAGACACTAATCTCATGGAAAGATATGAGGCTAGTGTGGGGAAATGGCATTGAGGTGCATGAACAGCCATGGTCTAGAATGGCACAGCAGGCTTGAAAGGCTGTGTTGATATTTTTGCCCTGTGGAAACTGAACATCTGACCACAGAAGCATGTCATCGCCTTATTGCAGCAAAACACAGGGTAACATGTTGATGTATTACTGAGTGCTACTAAAGGAAATTATTATGCAGAATTACAAACTAAAGCAAAATATTCAGTGAGAGGTACTAAAAACACCAACATGGCCAAATTTGCAGTTACTTGCCAGGAAATATAGCGTCGTAAAGAATATCATTATCAAAAGTGCTTCCTTCATCCTCCATTTCAATTGGCACTTTCCTCCTTTTACCAGCTAATCATATGTTGTTTATCCCCAATGTTATCATTTTAGGGAACTGATTATCATGCTGTATGCTTCTTACAGTAATAGATCATCAACACCCAACTTTATTGACTACAAACAGATCAGGGCTGTCTGCCAGGTGTCTGTAATAAATGATAAAGCAAAACGGTCTGAATAATTGTTGGCTCAGGAACTTTATCAATACGTTCGTGTTTCGCTCCTGAGTGTGGTATTTTGAACAAGAGTATTTACCTTAGAAACAAAAAACTTTGTTCATTCGAATTTTGAGCTCTCTACCTCGGTTGTACTCACGTTTTTTTGCCTCCTCTTTCTCGCTCTCAGCTATATCGTGCTGACTGCTGAAATTTCGGCCTCTCATTTCTTTCAATAACTTTTCCACCTCAGCAAGTTTCTGTACAAATTCATCAGGAGATGGCATGCTGGTATCCAACTGTGTCTTGTTCATCTTATCAATCAGATCTGAATAAAACCATTTCAACGGGAATTCAGTTACCTTTTCGCCCTTCTTGAAATTTGTCTGAGCAAGCAAACACGGTCCTTTACTCCTAACAGGATGAGGGTGTCACTGACCAGGCAGCATTTATTGCCCATCCCTAATTACCTAGAGGGCAGTTCAGAGTCAACCACATTGCTGTGGGTCTGGAGTCACATGTAGGCCAGGCCAGGTAAGGATGGCAGTTTCCTTCCCTAACGGATATTAAAACCCATCTGGTTCGTTTCGGACAATCGACAATAGATTCATGGTCATCATTAGATTGTTAATTCCAGATATTTTCTGTGGCTGCACAGAAATTGGAGCGGACTAGCAAGCTTCCAACTCAGAAATATCTCATGCTAGAGGTCCAATGGGATATACAAACCAGAAGAACTGCAGATGCTGTAAATCAGGAACAAAATCAGAAGTTGCTGGAAAAGCTCTTCAGGTCTGGCAGCATCGGTGAAGAAAAAACATCAGAGTTAACGTTTTAGGTCTGGTGACCCTTCCTCAGAACTGATGGTAGATGGGAAAACATCGGTTTATATGCAGAAAATACGGAGTGGGGTGGAGTAGGGAGTAAATGATAGGATAAAGGATAGATCCCAAAGGTAGAGCTGTTGGATAGACAAAGAAGTTGATGACGATCTGGCTAGGAGAGTGAATAGTTGTTAATGGGGACTGTTAGTGACTAACAATAGGTAGTGTGTAATGGCAGGCTACATGATAACAAGGCCTGGTGTGTTGGGTATGGGGCTAGGACACGGGAGAGTTTAGGCCCTAAAATTATTGAACTCAATATTGCGTCTGGAGGGCTGCAGGGTCCCCAAGTGGAAAATGAGGTGTTGTTCTTCCAGCTTGCATTGAGCTTCACTGAACATTGCAGCAAGCCTGAGATAGAGATGTTGGCCAGGGAACAGGGTGGTGTGTTAAAGTGGCAGGCAACTGGAAGCTCAGGGTCTTTTTTGCGAGCAGAATGTAGATGTTCTGCGAAGCGGTTACCCAGTCTGCGCTTCATTTCCCCAACGTAGAGGAGACCACATTGTGTGTAGCGAATGCAGTAAATTAGATTGTGGGAAGTGCAGATGAAGTGTTGCTTCACCTGGAAGGTATGTTTGGGTCCTTAGATATTGGGGAGGGAGGAGGTAAATGGGCAGGTATTACACCTTCGCCGGATACAGCGGAAAGTGCCGTGGGGCTATGGAGGTGTTGGGGGTGACGGAAGTGTGGACCAGGGTATCCCAGAAGCAATGGTCCCTGTGGAAGGCAGACAAGGGAGGGGGGGGAATATGTGTCTGGGTGGTGGCATCTCACTGGAGGTGGCGGAAATGGTGTCTGATGATCGACTGGATGTGGATGCTGGTGGGATGGTAGGTAAGGACAAGGGGACCCCTATCATTGTTGCAGAAAGGAAGAGAGGGGATGAGGACAGAAGTGCAGGAGATGGGTCGGACCTGGTTGAGGGCCCTGTCGACAATGGTGGTGGGGAATCCTCGGTTGAGGAAGAAGGTGGACATTTCAGAGGCTCCCTTCTCGAAATTGGACAGACACATATTCCCCTCCCCTCCCTTGTCCACCTTCCGCGACATCCTAGTCCACTTTTCGTCCACCGCCAACACCTCCCCACAACCCCATGGCATCTTCCCCTGTAACTGGTGAAGGTGCAACACCTGCCCATTTACCTCCTCTCTCCCCAATATTCAAGGGCTCAAACATACCTTCCAGGTGAAGCAGCATTTCACCAGCACTCCCCACAATCTAGTCTGCTGCATTCGCTGCTCACAATGACAATTGGGGAAATGAAGCGTGGACTGGGTGACCGCTTCGCAGAACATCTACGTTCTGGTTGCAAAAAAAAGACCCTGAACTACCTACTGTCTGCCACTTTAACACACCACCTTGATCCCTGGCCAACATCTGTCTCAGGCTTGCTGCAGTGTTCCAGTGAAGCTCGATGCAAGCTGGAAGAACAACACCTCATTTTCCGCTTGGGGATCTTGCAGCCCTCTGGACTCAATATCGAGTTCAATAATTTTAGGGCCTAAACTCGCCCATGTCCGAGCCCCATACCCAACACACCAGGTCTTGTTATCACGTAGCCTGCCATTACACACTACCTATTGTTAGTCAATAACAGTCCCCATTAACAACTATTCACTCTCCTAGCCAGGTTGTTATCAACTCCTTTGTCTATCCAACTGCTCTTCTCTCTCTCCTGGCTCTATCCTGTCCGTTTACTCCCTACCCTACCCCACTCCCTATTTTCTGCATACAAACCGATATTTTTCCAGCTACCATCAGTTCTGAGGAAGGGTCACCGGACCCGAAACATTAATTCTGATTTTTTTTTCTACACAGATGCTGCCAGGCCTGAAGAGCTTTTCCAGCAACTTCTGTTTTTGTCCAATGGGATATATTTCTTTCTTGACTCAGTTTGGACCTCTCGCAAACTACTACTTCACTTGAAGTCTCAAAACACGAAGGGGATTGGAATTGTGTCCCTGGTGCTCTAAAATTAACAAAAGAGCATCAGGCTGATGTTGTTTGAATTGATTGAATGATAAAGACAGAACTGAATTGGAGCGTTTTATCGGGAAATGTGAAACAGGCAGTAGAGGGAAGGAAGAACAGACTTTCTGCTAGGCAAGGGATTCAAGCATTTGGCTTGAATATGGCTGGAATACTACCAATCTTCTGTGACTATCAACTCCAATTTCCTGGATGGCTCAGCCACCATATCAATACATTTTTTGACATATCCAGAGATGAAAATTTTCAGTTTCCTCTGTTGACTGATTTGAGTAACAATCTGGGATAGACCATGCTTTGAGGGGAGAAACAACCTTGTAATCTCTTTCAGGTTAATATTCATTGTTTTTGCATCGTTCTTATTTTCTTCAGGTGTTGAAAGTTTCAGCAAATAATCGCGCCATCAGAAACACGGCAACATTCAAAATGAAACAAAGGGGTTTACCTAAAATGTTCCCTTTGAGATCTGTGATACTGTTAAGCAAGCCATTAGTATGCTGGTGGGTTCCACCAATACTCTCTCCCAGCACCACAACGTCCTTATTTATCATGGTGACCTGGATAGGAAGAAAGGGAAGAGGATGGAGAAAAGTGACATGGCTCACTGAAAAGGTGTGTGCAATACCGCAGCATGCAACAATAATACTTTCCAACAGAGATTGGCAGCAATAGTATTTTCCAACCAGACCACTTGCCTTTTCTTCGTACGCTACCAGGTCTTGTATTAAATTCATGCTGTCAGTCTCCAGCTCATCAGTATGATCTTTGGTTTGATCCTGTGACGCACGCTGCTTGCTCAGTTCATCCTGAAGAAACAGCACCACAGTAATACCAGGGGTTAATAGCCTTCAAATTAACAAAACTGCATCAACGCAATAGTCAGCATAACACAGAATTTCCAGCATGGATACAGCAAGAGTATAAAAAATCTCAAGTCTGTAATGCCCAACAATGGATGACTGGTGAGCGATGGGGTGTAATGTTAATTGCAGATAAGACAACAAATGGTACACTAGTATACAAGTACTCACTTCCTACAGCCAGCTGTCAACAGGATTAAAGGAAGTGCCATTTGATCTTAATAAAATGTAATTGGGGGCCTTCAAGTGCACAACCTACCAGGATGTCGGCAACAGTATGAAAGCTTTCTTAATCTTGGCCTTCGTTATAAGATGTAAAATTCTACAATTCACACCCCAAGATGGAAATGCAACACCACTCATGGCTAAGCGCTAACTAACCGAAAGCTGTCCGATGTTATCACTCAGAGCGTTCATGCGTGCCCACGCGATGGAACTTGCGGTCAAGTTTGAAAGCTGTCCCCTGATGTCAGGCAGCAATGCAGCTGTCCTGTTGAGGTCTTCCAAAAGGGCCACCACACAACTATCGCAAGCTGAAAAGAAGAACAGCAACCTTTTCACTCACTGAAAGTGAGCAGAAATGAATTTAGTTTTGAAGAGAAAGGCAGGTGCAAAGCTACTCACGCTCACACTTCATGGAATCCAAATGGTCACCAACAGGGATCTGATGCGTCTGTAAACAGGTATCACACTGTCTGCCTCCCAAACCATTGTTACATGTGCAGTCACCAGTCCGAGGGTTACATGATCCCCCATTACAATTGCACCCTAAAGAAAAAGACATTGAGATAACAATTCTAACAAGTTCAATTGTCGTCACCAGCTTATGGTTTCCCCAACGTTTCTCTGTTTACTATGAGCACAAAGACTAAATGCACAAAATATCTTTAACCAGTAGACATAGTGGTAAATAAAATAACAGAAATAAGCATTATATTCTCCACCAGGTGGAGAAGTAACATTATTGTTTCCTTCCTTTTTATGTATGATCTTTGTTACAAATTGTTGAAACATGTTGAGATCATATAGTCTGCTCCTCAAGAAACACCATCATTGATATGAATTATGGAATGACAGATTATTATGAACATTATTTTTCATTGCTCTCTCTCAAAACTGTCAAAGTGAACTCTTGAAAGAGAATTAAATCTTCTGTTTTGCACTTTCAGCAGACATTTAAAGCATAGCATCAGTTAACAAACCAAACAACCAAATATTCAGGGAAATGAGAAAGTCATTCAGTGTTTCTTGATAGTACATGTCTGCAAGCTAGTAAAATAACCCAACAACTTCAATCAGTATTTAAACTAATTGCAAATACTACAATGTAAAGAATAATAATTAGGGTATCTAACACGTCTTTGAGCTTTGGCATGATATAATTAGTAACAACTCTGTGACATTCTAGTGTTTCTTTACGTTTCACACAGCACAAATAACAAAAGGGGCTAGAATTTCATTTCCCACTACCCTGTTGACAATGGGGTGGAACATGTCCAATACCACCCAAGAATGGGGGGGGGGACAGAGTCATTTCTGAAGTCAGTGTATGCTGTAAGGATGCAGCAGAAATACCTGCCCTAATCCAGCTGCTGGAAGATCAAGTGGTCTGAAACAAGTTTAGGACTTCCTGGGGGGCATCTTAGGCCCCTCACCCAGCTCTCAGCTCCTGAGAATCTTGTTATGGCCTTTGGCATTCTCTAGACATACCCTTTTGCTATGGAACAACGTTTTTCCTTATGGATTCTAATTTAATCATTCACTAATAACCTGGACACAGCATTGAGATTCCAAACAGGTTTGATGGGTTATAGCACTCCATCGAATATCATGCCCATTGTACTGAGAAAGTAACACATTATTTTCTTCTAAGTTTTCAGTCTGTTCAGCAACGTGGGAGAATGATGCAGTTGTAGGTAATTTTCAAAAGGTTCCAATCACTTCTGGCTACAAACCAAATCAGCTTTGAAGAAATTAAATCGTGGCACTCGTTGAAGTGAAAAATAATCCAGACCTTGCATTCCAACTCACTACCTTAATAAGCAATGATAGATGATCCTAGGCGATATCTAACCAAATAAATGCCTGGTCTGTATCCTGCACAAAGCTCAACTCATCCTGTAGACAACACTGCCTCAAAATATCAAGCAGAAACGCTTCAAAAGTCACAGCAATTTTCTAAGCAATGTTTTTTATATGTACAAATCAGAAGTGTTAAACTATTGTCCTTTAAAACTACTTGATGAGTTGGAGATAGAATAGTTGGCAAAAATCATAGTGTATGTTGTAACAGACGTGTGACCCATGCTCGGCAAAGACTAAGAAAAACTATTTTCAGATTTGTGTTATTCTGGAGCTGGTTGAAGGCATTTAAAAACAGAGATTCTCATCTTCCAGGACATGACTGACCCTCTTGTTCAAACTGAAGCACCACAATTTCCTACAGATATGAAATATATTTAGCTCAATTAGCATTTGTACCCTCACTTGGGTAATTGCTCCTCCCTTTGTGCGCAAGTTGTCACAAGAGGTCGCCCAACATTTCACTCCGGATTTCCGTGTGTACTTAATAGAGAACTTAGAATTGGCGTTAGTGGAGAAAATCTGCCTGAATTCTTTTACTTAAAATAAGGAAATTAAATGGTAGTCCAGGATTAGGAAACTGCTGAGAATGAGGAAAGGTGGAGTGGATATCCTAGACGATCCTTGGCTTCACAAGATTCTAAGTTGTAAGGGAAAGCAAAAATCAGAGGAAGGTGGTGAATACTTCTGATCTGGCAGAGAATGAGCGCAGACCAGCAGGTACCCCGGGTTTAAAGCTATACATATTTGCAGCACTGAGGAGAATCCAAATTGTCATGTGAATAGGTGAAGGCTTGCATTTCCCCAATCCCACAATTTACTGTGTCACTTACTTCTGCATCCATGTGAAGAGTAGTTCCAGTACCCTGGTGCACAATGCTGACACCGGAGTCCAGTCACACCAGGCATACAGGGGCACTGGCCAGTCTGAATGTCACAGATTTTGTTCTGAGAAGCAACATCACAGGAACATCTCCGGCAGCCAGCACAGCTGTCATATCCATAATATCCAGCCTACACAGAAAAATGAGAGAAACAGGGATTCCCCCCATCAGTTCCTTGGTCTATCAACAGAACTGTTCAGATATAAGTAAACGCACACGACAGCTCCATGTCACACACGGAGAAACAAAACTGCCAATCTTTCAACAAGGAACAGTTTAGCATGGAAGGACGACACTTTGAATTTCTGGTCTTGACCAAATTTCCTGGAGGACCAACAATAGTCCCTTAATGCAATAAAAATGTCCTGAGGTGCACACCTCATAGGACCATTCTAAAACAAAATATCACACCAAAACACTGAAGGAGATATTAGGACAGATGACCAAATGTTTGGTCAAAGAGATAGGTTTTAAAGAGTGTCTTTAAGGAGGAAAGTGAGGTTGAGATGGTGGAGAAGGCTGGGAAGGAATCGCACACTCCATAGCCTAAGCTGTTGAAAGTCTGGCTGCCACTTGTAGGGTGATTAAAACTGGAGGTGCTCAGGAGGCTAGAATTCAATCAACTCAATTGTCTCAAAGGGTTGTGAGGATAGAGGAGATGAGAGAGATCAGGAAGGGGTGAAGCAGAGGCCATGCAAATTCCAATATCAAGATGTTGCTCAGCCAGGAGTTATGTAATTCTCTGAGTTCACTCTCTAATGTGGCTCCCAAAGTGATCCATCAGTGAGGCATTTCTTGTGTCAGTTCTGGATATGTTGCAGACTAATTTAAGAAAGATTGACTGCTGTGATTATTCATTATTATTTTAATCACGTGACTTCCAGGATGATGAACTCAGGGAACGGAGATGTAAAAAAGTCAATGTTGATACCAGTCATGGACTCTTCGTTCTCTGGAGATTAATTTGTATCATAGGGACAGTACAAACAATCTTTTACTAACTTCAATTTTCCTTTTACTACCTACCCATGCTGCCTTGATTTTTAATTTGCTGTGTGAGGCCTACATGTTACACCATACAGCCTCTACTAAACTACTGTGTGGCTTTGCACGCATATATCTCAAAGGGAACAATCACCTGTTCGACCTGTTTGCTGTGTTTTGTGAATTGCTGTGCAGCCATACAGCTTAGAAGGACCATTTAGCAAGGTTTAAGAAGGAACACTGAACTCCACCCTGCATCCAAGCACACTGTACTTAAACTTTAAAGAACATTTTGAAAGAACAGCACTTTATTTTTAATGTTTCAGTACTGAAGAAATCACTGCTGTCATGATGCAATTCAATAGGGTCAGTCAAATACTGATGATAATAGTGATAAGTATGATATTTTATCAGAGCTAATGAATACTACACGTACCTCACATTGGTCACAGTGTGGTCCTGTCACACCAGGTTTGCACTGACACTCACCAGTCCTATCATCACATGATTCTGTGCCACATGGTGAACAATTACATGCTGTAAAATCATAAAATATAATAAATGGAAGAGTTACTAACTTTATTAACATTGCAAGAGTTAATCTTCAGTTATAACAAATCCAAGATTTAAGGTACTTTTTATTCCAAAATAAAATCATATAAACTACCCCATGCAAAACGGATCCTCGATCGATAACAGATTCAAACATGCTCTGTGCTCACATGCTTATCTCTGTGTCGGAAAGTTTTGGGTTCAAGTCAGTCCAGGAGTTAGGTACGTAAGCCTAGCTGACACATTTATCCCTGTCTGCCCTCTCAGAAAGATACAGAAGTTTTGACAGCACTAATGTCCTGGTCAACATGCATCTGTCAGTCAATCAATACCACCATAAATAGCTTAGGTAGTCATTTGCTGCAGACAGATTGGTTCCCATAACTGCCTACAAAACATTCATAGATCATTCATTGAGTATATGAAAGGCACGATATAAACTGAAATTCTTTTTCTCTCTTTCTTCTGGTCAATGCAAGGTAAAAATGTAGAACATTATATTAGTCATGCAAGTTAAAACCAACAGCTTGTATTTATATCAAACCTTTAAAGTAGGAAATGTGCCAAACTTCATAAGAACTTGTGACTAGAAGTTTCACTTCGAAAACAATGGAAATCTGGTACTCACTCTCTAAAAAGGCTGCGGGCACTGGATCAATTTAAAATTGTCCAAAACCCACATTGATAGGTTTTGTTGGGTGAGGATGTCAAGGGATATAGAGTAAAAATAGCTAAATGTGTTGGGGTACAAAGTGGGCATGATCTAACTGAATAATAGCACAGGTCTGAATGGCTTGAGTGGCTAACTTCTGCTCCCATATCCCAAAGAGAGGCCGTGTACTAAAGGCCAACGTTTCAGATGGAAAATACAACATTTATTTAAAACTGGTCCAGTCCTTCAACAGATGATATATTGAAAGAAAGACTGCAGTCATGAAGGGAAATGGAGTAAGAAGCAAGAGTTTATCCAACTTTCTCACAGTCCTTGAAACGGATACCATTTGTCATTCTGCAGTTTGATACAGACACATGGCAGGACCCCAGGAAGCATTAACACAACCTCCGCATTAACTGTGCTGATATTTTTGGAGAACTGGTGTAGATTTTAAGTATATTTTTTTGGATCCACATTGAATGGACAAAGGAAAAAGTACAAAAACAGAAGTTGCTGGAAAAGCTGTGAAGTAAAATCAGAGTTAACGTTTTGGGTCGAATGACCCTTCCTCAGAACTCACCAGACCTGATACGTTAATTCTGACCTTTTCTTCACAGATGCTGCCAGACCTACTGAGCTTTTCCAGCAAGTTCTGTTTTTGTTCCCGATTTACAGCATCTGTAGTTCTTTCGGTCTTTATAAAGTAAAAAGTACCGAAGATTGAAAATATTTAAAAGTTGAACATAAAAATAAAGATGTTTCCACTCAACAGGAATCTTCCAAAATTACTTCTACAGACTTGTCTTGTATTATATCACTATATTACGGTGTGAAACATGATCACATTTTCAAAATGACTCTGCTTAGACGATAGATCATTTTCTTAATTGGGTCAGGTCTGAAAAGCTGGAACTAGGCAAGTCAGAAAAGCTAGGCCAAGTAGCACATAGTGTTGTCAAGAGGCAGGTCCATGGCTAGCAGCTCAAGAAGTGAGCTACATGCAGCATGTGCTAGTTTGTGCATCCTTGGCTTGGGTCAGGAGCTTCTAGGAATACAGGATTAAAGCCCTGTTTAAGGTTTTACTGTTTTCACTGGCAACATGCTCTAAGTCCAATGTACTGAACAGATGTAAAAATCCAAGTAGTTCTGGCACAGTCTTCATTTCGGCATGTGTAACACAGACTGACATACAAATACAGAGACACACAGAATTGTGTTGCATCTGGTCATGATTTTTCAAAGCTTTCAGTAACACTTGGCATCATGAGCCAAAATGTCAGTTTATTTAATTTATTTACGATGTTCAGGTTTGCAGCCTTTTGGCTGCACTCGCTCAAGGTGAATGTTTCATTAGATATAGGTTAGAGCAGCATTTCTGCCCAGAACCCTTAACCCAATTAATTTCTCCAGCCAGTAGCTCACACTGAAGCATGGTTGCCCACCTCAATCTCTTCCACGCAGGCTGAGGTTACCTCGAGAATGGACATTTTGGCTCTGTAGAAAATGATTGGTCTGATGCAAATCAAAAACAATTAATCTTTCATAACTGGACACGATTTGCAATTCAATGAACTTAACATAGTTTCCTTTCCTATAATAACAATGGAAAGTGCTGGAGAAACTGAGCAAGTCTGGCAGCATCTGTGGAGAGAGAAACAGTTAACAATGACAGCCCAGTATAACACTGCTGCTTGGGTTCTGAGAAATCATATAGAACTCAAAACGTAACTCTGGTGTTTCTCTCTGGCAGCATTTGTGCAGACCTGCTAATTTTCTCCAGTAATTTCTATTTCTATTTCAGATTTCCAGCAGAATTATCCACAGAATTTTACTTTTATTTTCCTTTCCTGTGGAATTTTTTTTTAAAAAGAAATCATTATCTGATCAGATTTCATATGCAAGTAAATTGGTAAATATAACATACGAGCACAGTCCTTGGCTACCACTGCATCGCCATAGAAACCTGGTGCGCAGAGTTCACAATGAGGCCCAGCAGTGTTATGCATGCAGCCCAGGCAAATACCAGTCAGCGAATCACAATTACTGAAAAGCATATTAGAATCTGTATTGCCGTTACAGTTGCATGGTTGACATTCACTGCCCAATACCATTGGATTTCCAAAGTAACCTGGGGCACACCTACAAAGGAAAGGAGAAAGCCATTAATAGGGCTAGTCAGCAAGAAATAAAACAATACAAACATACTGCCCAAGTTTTACTGATACAAGATTAAAATACTCGAGAATTTGGATACTGGAATGATAGAAATTTACAGCATGGAAACAGGCCGTTTGGTTCACTGTGTCCATGCTGATCATCAAGCACCTATCTAGTCTAGACCCACTGTCCAGCACTTAGCCAATAGCTTTCCACGTTATAGCACTTCAAGTGAGCATCTAAATACCACTTAAATGTTGTGATGGTTCCTACCTCCACTATTCTTTCAGGCACGGAGTTTCAGATACCCACCCACACCGAGTGGAAAAAAAAATTCTTCCTTAAATGCCTTCTAAACCTCCTGGCCTTTACCTTAAATCTATGTCCCCTTACCCTTTTACTAAGTGGACAGGTTTCTTCCTACCTACCATAAGATCATAACAGAGGAGCAGAATTAGGCCATTCAGCCCATGGAGTCTGCTCCCCCATTCAATTATGGCTGACATGTTTCTCAACCGAATTCTCCTGCCTACTCCCTGTAATCTTTGATCCCTTTATTAATCAAGAACCTATCTTTGTCTTAAATGTGCTCGATGACTTGGCCTCCACAGCCACAAGCTCCACGTATTCACCACCCCCTGGTTAAAAAAAGGTCCTCCTCACTTCAATTATAGAGTCATAGTGTCAGAGCACCCTTCGGTCCAACCAGTCCATGCTGAACATGTTCCCAAACAAAACCAGTCCCACTTGTATGCATTTGGCCCATATCCCTCTAAACCTTTCCCATTCACATATCTGTCCAAATATCTTTTAAATTGTAACTGTACCTGCACCCAACACTTCCACTGGCAGGTGTTTTCACACGTGCACCACCCTCTGTGTGAAAATGTTGCCCCTTGGGGCCCTTTTAAATCTTTCTCCTCTCACCTTAAAATAATGCCCTCTAGTTTTGAGCTCCCCTACTCTAGGTAAACGGCCTTGGTTATTCACCTTATCTATGCGCCTCATGATTTTATATACCTCTATAAGGTCACTCCTTAACATCCTGTGCTGAAAAAACTCCCAGAATATCCAGCCTCGCCTTATAACTCAAACCCTCAGTTCCAGTAACATCCTTGTAAATCTTTTCTGCACCCTCTCCAATTTAATAATATCCTTCCTAAAACAGGGCAACCAGAACTGTACACAGTACTCCAAAAGTGGTCTCACCAATATTATGTACAATCGCAACATGACATCCCAATTCCAATTCTCAAATATCTGAGCAATGAAGTCAAGCGTGCCAAATGCCTTTGTAACCATCTTGTCTATCTGTGATACAACTTTCAATGAGCTATGTACCTGAACTCCTTGTTCTCTCTGTTTGACAACACTACCCAGGGCCCAACCGTTAACTCTAAGTCCTGCCCTTGTTCGTCTTACCAAAACGCAACACCTCACATTTATCTAGATTAAACTCCATCCGCCACTCCTCAGTCCATTGTCCCAACTGATCAAGATCTCTTTGTAATCTTAGATAACCTTCTTCACTGTCCACTATACCACCAACTTTGTGTCATCTGCAAACTTACTAACCATGCTTCCTAAATTCTCACCCAAATCATTTATATAAATGACAAACATCAATGGACTCAATGCCAATCCCTGCAGAACACTGCTGGTCACATGCCTCCAGTCTACAAGGTCATCCCTTCACTCTGAGGCTGTGCTCGTGGGACCTAGTCTCTCCTACTGACCCTTCTACCTTTTCTATACCACTTAATTTTGTGGAAGTCAGTTAGGTCCCCTCGCCCCCTCTTGGTCTTCTCTGCTCCAAGGATAACAAGCCCAGCTTGTCTCTTCTCTCTTCTCTCTCCATAGTTGAAATGCTCTAGCCCAGATGACATTCTGATGAATTTCCTCTGCAGTGCAATCACATCCTTCTTACAGTGTGACGGCCAGAACAGCACCCAGTATGCCATCTGTTGATTCTGCTGTGGGATGCAATACATGCACCTTTTATACATCCGAGGCTGACTTGAGCACTACTATCCACAGTTCTCCGGGAGAAAGAACTCTTACGGTTTCACCACTGTTCAAGTGAAGGAATTTATCTTTATTTCAGCCCTAAAAGACTGGCCTCTTATCCTGAGATTATGCCACCCATTTCTAAACTCTGCAGTGAAGCTGTGAAGTTCTAGGAACTTTATTGTTCAGCAAAATCGTTTCAGTTTCTGGAGTTTAGAAAAATAAGCCCATTCCAACTGATCCCTCTTCACAGTTCAGCCTTTCACCTCAGGTATTAATCTAGTGAACCTTCGCTGCACTGGACATGTGCTGTTTGTCAGGTAAATGAACAACGTTGCACACAACACTCCAGTTGTGGCCTCACAAAAGCCCGGAAAAAAAAAAAAAAAAAAAAAAAAAAAAAAAAAAAAAAAAAAAAAAATCGCAGCCAAAAATGACACTGAATATCTACTTTTATTACTCATTACCCTCTTGCTTAACCTCCCAACACATAGTTCTGCTGTTCCACAGTTTACAATTATTGACTAAGTTGATACCCTGTACTTTGCTCTGAGTTAATCTCAAAAGGAAAACAGCCTGCAAATTTTCTCCTACTAAGTAGGAAGATCCAACTACTACAAACATAAATGATAAACATCAGATTTAAATAAATTGTTTTTAAATTATTGGTCAAATGATCAAATAGACTCCATAAAGCCTCCACCTCTATTATTGATAAATAATGCAGCTTAATAATACACTGTGCGCTGCCCTCAATCACACATAAATACTGACCTTTCACATTTTAAACCAGCATAGCCTGGCTTACAGAGGCACTGTGTACGATCTCCATGATTGATACAATCCTTCGCAAAGCTAAAACAGATGTTCGAGAAAAGAACAGAAAAGAAACATTATTTAAATAAATCCTTAATAGAACTCCAAGAAAAATGTTGTGTTTTCTGTTTAAGCACCCTTCCCTCCACATCCCAGCTGACACCTGATGAAATGGAAATACATACTTGTTAGAAGAAACAGTGAGGGGACAGGGACACTGAACACAAAGCGATGCTGCTCCAACTGTCGCATTTTCAACTAAGCCAGTCTTACAGCGCTCACAGTTCTCTCCTTCAGTGTTATGCTGGCAGTTCTAGGAAGAAAAAAGTTTTGTATTTAGAAACATTGCCAGTTAACGTGCTCTCAAAATGTCCTTTGGAAAACAAAAGACAAAAGAAATCAGGTTCTCTGAATGCATACAGGTGCACAGGAGCTTCACCTATGGTAGTACAGCAGAGTCGAAAAGCACCCTTTAAGATCTAACGAGCAATGATTGATGATCACAATCATGATCCACAGAGACAAGATCTGCTCTGCAAAGGATAACCAGAACCTGTGATCTCCCTACACTAAGTGATTCTGTTGAATGGACACAGAAGAATAAGTCACAAGCTTAGCATCCTATCTCCCAATTTATGCCTCGTCGCCTTCATTCAATGCTTAATGGAACATCGATAACACCACACTGTGGAGCTTAGAAATCTTAAGACAATAAAAGCATGCAGATGGCTCAATCATCAAAAGCAAACAATTCTGTCTAACATTGAAATTTCAATGCATTTGATCCATTATTATAGCGTTCTATTATTTATAATCTATTTTTGTCGCAAGTATTGACCTAATGGGTACATTATTACTGCACAACACACTAACGTAAATAAATTTGGCAGTTTTAAAATGTTGTCTTGCTACATCATTAATTTGATCTCAAATCATAAATCTTTCTGTTTTGGGGCACATCTTGTGATATGAATATGTCTCTTTTTGTAATAATTTTTTCTTCGCTTTACAACTTTCCAAAGTCAATGTTGAGTTCAACAATTTTAGATTATAAACATTTTCCCTATTATCAGGTGAATGTAATAGTTTTGTTGTTGCCATTTACACCTCCTCTAGACCTATCTTTTGTTTCTTCATTTGTCCCATTACCACCAGTTTTTGCCTTGTGTCATCATTTCTTTCACCATTCCATCACTTCTCATCTTCACTTATCAAGCATATTCTTTTATGTTTCTTCTACATCTCGCTATCTAAAGAATTGATATACCGTCATCATTTCCCATTTCAGATGAGAAATCAAAGCGAAACATCAGCAGAACCTCCCTGTGGACTCTGAGACCCTGACATCGAGACCAAGCAGAGTTCCCGAACCAGCATTCATCATGAACCAGGTGGTTGGAGCTGTTTCCCCAGATGTGGCCTTTTAGTTGGCCATCTCTGGGAAAATCGCTTCATCTTCCTTCCATCTGCCTCATATTTGGCTACCTTCACACTTGCTGTGCAATTAAAGACAGCCTCCCAAGTCTGATAGGCTGACAGGAAGCCATCCAGCATTTGTAAGATTGACAGTCCCACCACCAGGGGTCAGTGCTGCTGGAGTACGTGGGGAGCTTTGAGGGTATCTCCATTCACATGGGGGATATGACAGGCCAGAATAGTTAGGGCTGTTAGACAAGAGGAAAAACCCTCTGCAGTAATGGGATTTCCATGGTTGCAACCTTTCATTAGCATGGCTTGTTCCCCACTGAATGGAGTGTACAGCACCAGTGGAGCCCCTGAAAACTGCCACAGAAAGACCACCTATATTCTGATGGTGATTTCCACATGACTGACAGCCTTATAAATTGCCCATATTTGTGGCTTTAAACATGCCAACTCTCTGCCCGTCTCTGTGGCAAGTGTATCCAATTCATTTTCAGGCACCATTAGCACTGTAATGAGGACCAGTCCAATGTGACCCCTAACCCTCTATCTTCCCACCTTCCCAGCCCCAAACTGCACCCCCCTGCTCACAATTCATCCCATCAATTCTGTTCCACTTTCTACAAATGGTTTCTGATCTGCTAAGTATTTTGTCTTTTTGGTTATTTTCTTTTACAAGGCCCGCGCATGGATTAGTATTATTATTTTGTCGATTTGCAAAATGAACAGGATAGTTATTTACAACACTTACAACACAAATTCCTGATCCATCGAGGCACTGGTCTGAGTGGCCATTGCAGTTACAAGGCACACATTTACCCAGGAAAAGACCCTTTGTATCTCGATAATAGCCTGGAGAACAGTCCTATTGGATTATTTTTAAAAATAAAGGGGAAAAAGTATGTTTTGAAAACATTAGTGGTAATTCTGGGTAAAATACAAACGATAACCACACAGCTGAACCGCAATGATAAATCACCTACTTTATATATTCAAGTCTCAATGCCAGTCTCACCCCTACACACCCATTAAATCATTCACTCTCTTAAGCCCTCATGAGAAACACATTATAACGAATGGGATGAAATGTTCCTCAGCCACATTTCCTGGTTGATGAATAGTCAATGTGGGTGCAGGCATCAGGGTCAACATGGAGTCGAGGCTGGTAAATGAAGTGGAGGTAAAGACCAGCTTATGTTCTGACTGAATAATGTAGTAGGGTCAAAGGGTAGGATGGTCTACTCTTATTTACACAGTGCAACTTGAATTCAGTTCAAAGTTCAATGGAGGCGAGCTCGATTGGCCAAAATCCATCAGGCATGGTAAATGGAAATATTGCCCCAGTTTGGTGGCCTAGCACAGAAAGCTTGACTTTGCATTTGACATTTGCTCTCCCTGAATTACACAATGCTGACACATTGGGTTTAATTTTTCAATTTGTTCACTTGGTGGGGAGTCTCATGTAGATGAGATTAAATGGACCTGCCAGGACAATGTGTCCAGTAATACTGAGTAGATATCATTTTAAGATGAAAGGCAGGTGGTTTAGAGGGGAGGGTTGGCACGGTAGCTCAGTGGTTAGCACTGGTACCTCAGTTCAATTCCAGCCTTGTGTAACTGTCTGTGTGGCGTTTGCACATTCTCCCCATGTCTGCGTGGGTTTCCAACCACAGTCCAAAGATGTGCAGGTTAGGTGGATTGGCCATGCTACATTGCTCCATACTGTCCAGGGATGTGAAGCTAGGGTGGATTAGCATTGGGAAATGATAGGATAGGGTGGGGGCTGGCTCTGGGTGGGATGCTCTTTGGAGGGTTGGTGCAAACGCAATGGGTGAATGTCCCTTTTCTCCACAGTAGGGATTTGAAGGGATCTGAGGAAAAGCTTTTGCAATCAGAGGATGAATGGGGGTTTGAAATGCACTGTCTGGGAAGGTCGTTGAGCCAGGACACCTCACAATCTTTAAAAAGGTGCTTTGATGAGTACTGGAAATGCCATAACATTCAAGGCTTTGATCAAAGTGCTGCAGATTAGATTTTGTTGGTGCAGACTCGATGGGCAGAAGGGCCTCTTCTGTACTGTATGACTCTATGATAATCAATGACACATTTGCAAGAAAACATTTTGCAATGCATAGGATATATCTCTCTCTTTTAATCTTGTTCTATTATTGACTACCAACAGCTCATGATCCTCAAGATGAAGTATTGGATTTAAACAAAAATCAATTCCAGATTTGAAAAGTTCCACTACACTGTCTAAGTCGACAACTGATAAATGCAACTTTTAAACAAAGAAATGATTGATGCATGTTAATGATCAATGCAGCCAAGTCGCAAAGAATCAACACTTTATTAAATTGACCAAGATATGAATGTGGCCTACCTGACAGGAATCCCCCATATAATTAGCTGGACAGTGACAGATTTCCACATTGCTGGCCACACTCCCTTCTCCAGCGTCAGAAGCTTGCTCAAGTATCACATTCCTCAGTGCAACAAGCTTGGCCAATTGGGAGTGAAGGGCTCGAATCTGAAGACCATCCAGGTTCGCCAACACCATCATCATTTCTTCTCTGGACACAGGATTGTGTGTTTGCGCATGCCTGAAATTACTCTGCACAAAACAAGGAGAACGTACATGTTAGCAGCTGTGCCTGTACCAGAATGACCATAAACAGAATCCAGTCACTGAAGTGAAAGGTGCTGCTGTTTTAATGTCATTGCTTTTTTCAGTATCTAATCAATCCTTGATTAATGAGTAAATTCTTACTTCTATAAAATACTAGGGTGGGGGAGTTCAAAACTAGGGGCATATTTTTAAGGTGAGAGGAGAAATATTTAAAAAGGACATGAGGGGCACTTTCATACACAGAGAGTGGTCGAGTGGTTCGTGTGTGGAGTGAGCCACCAAAGAAAGTGGTGGATGCAGGTACAGTTAAAACTTTTAAAAGACATTTGGATAAGTTCATGAGTAAGAAATGTTTGGAAGAATATGGGTCAAGCGAAGGCAGGTGGAACTAGTTTGGTTTGGGAACATGGTCGGTGTGGGCTGATTGGACCGAAGGGTCTGTTTCTGTGCTTTATGACTATATGATAAACAAAATCATCAAAACGCTCATTGAAGCCACACAAATTCACACTGCTAGGATCAAGATTCCTGTGTGAAACAGAACAAGGTTTCCTTTTTCCAGTAATCTGTATTTTGGTGTCAAGGAACACAATTTCATCTCTGGATTTAGGCTTCACTGTATAAAGCAAACCAATTATAATATATAGTGTGGTCTTTTTAACTCCCAAAAGTTAAAGAGACATAAATTGCTCAAATCTTGAACAAATATAATGACTGGCATACTTGTACACAACAGTATTTTATAATGAACAATTGTATTAAAGTTAGAAAATAATAACTGTGTTATAAATATAAAAAGCAAATAACAAAATGCTTTATCTCCAACCTCCACCAGTTGAAGCCAACTTTCGTGCAGTTCTCCAGGTGCTGGGTAATCCTTTGCCACATACATAATGGTCATTTGGTTGCCCTAGGAGTAATGATCAAATATTGAAACACTCCAGACAGAACAAAATTACTTGCGTATGTCACAATTCTTTATAAGAGACACTTAAAAATCATCAGATCTGACAGCCTACCAAGTCCAGTACTACTTGTGAGCAGACCCGGACTGTGTCATTTGTTCAGATTTTACAAAAACTTACCTTCAAAATCACATCAGGGCGGGATTCAACTGGTAAAGAGATGATGTCACCGCGTTGCACTTCAGACCGAAGCTGATACATCAAGTACCCTCCGTATGACGAAATCTTGGAAGGGGAAAGTTTGTGTTATATTTTTAGCTGGCAAATTAAAAACTGAACACTGAAAAACAGGTTTGCAAACACAATGTCAAAGACATTGAATTGATGTAAGAAAATGGGCACCGAACAATGCAAAACAACATGCAGCGCATTCCCTCTCATTCTGCCCTCGGAGAGTATTCCTGGCCAAATGGTTAGGGCACTGTTGATAAATGGTCTAGAATGCATCTCAGAAACTAGCACTGGATCCATTTCTAATGCAGAGTCTCACAAGCATTTCAGATCCCTTTCCATTCAATTGGACTGACTACAGTGATTGCACTCAGCTTGTTACAGCCAGTTTTCCCCCAGCCAATAAGCTGTTATCCTTCAGCAGGCAACTGGAGACTGCCAAAAAGAACTAACAATTTAGCTGAGAATCTTGAAGAGCACTGCACTCCCCTAGGCTCCGTACTGAAAGGAAGGTCACTGTTAACCAACGCTTTGCCTGATCTCCTCCACCTCTGTCTATCGCCTTGACACTCCATCACCAAAAGATCTCCAGAATCGAAGTGCCAGTGTCTTCTTCAGGACCACAGCATGAATCCACTAGGCAGGACGGGCACGGCAAGCAAGGCAGACATGTCCTGATGGCATTAAAGGACCAATCTTGAATGATTCTCTTGCACATCAGATTTAAGGGACCAGTCATTGCTTTCATGGAACCAATTTCAGATCAATGACATGGTATGACTTTAACAGAAGTTAACACCAGTGACAACTTTTTGACAGACTGCTATCCATTTCTTGGCAGCAAAAGATTTTCAGAAATTTACAAGGGCTTTAACACACAGTTAGCAAAAGCACCAGTTTCTCTTCTGGACTCCTTCTCTGGCCCCATGCCCACCCCTTAACTGATGAGAATCCAGCATTGCCTTTGTAAAAAATAAACTTACCACTGAATGGACAAAAGTACCCAATTAAGTAGTTTCAACATTGCCCGAGAACATGTTTCTTTTCATAGCCCAGTAGCAAATCCAATTACAAACACAGCCCACTGGGGGCAGTGTTATGATAACAAAAGGGAAAATGAAGGGGCTGGGGCAACAAGGGAAGTGCCTAAATGGAAACAGTGTTGGTCGGGAGATAATGAACTCTACCCCTGTCGTGCCACTTCTCTCTAAAAGCTTTGAGGGTGCTGGCAGACAGTGCATCATGGACAAAGGATACGCGGGCATAGGTATAACCTCGGAAGAGAGGTAGGCAGTTGGGAATCATGGCCCACTGCCTTGACCTGTTCATGTCTGCATTAGCCAGTCCAGGAGTAGGTTCTGAGGAGTTCCTCCAATCCAACAGGGGCAGTATAAAAATCGCAATAATCACAAGGTGGGCACGCAAGTGAGGGAGATAAATCAAAATGGTGTTGAATGGAATGTACTCTAGACTATACAAAGCTCACCTCTCTGAGAGCCAAGCTTTTAAGAATAAAATTCTCCAAGGTTCCTTTGCCAGCATCTTTCCAACAAGTGACTATTACTATCTAGAAGAATGAGGGCCTGGGAACACTGCCACCAGCAAACTCCCCTCCAAGCCACTTATCATTCTGACTCAGAGTTGCTAGGTCAAAATCCTTGAACTCTCTGCCTAATGGCATCATGGGTCTGCCTGCTGCATATGGATTGCAGCAGTTCAGGGAGGCAGCTCACCACCTCCTTCTGCAGGACAACTAGGGATAGGCAATAAATGCTAATGTAGCCAGCAATGCCCACATCCCCAATGACATAACTTCTTTAATAGTACAGGCAGCTTGGCCTTCTCCTCCATCTAACTTTTACATATTTTCTAATTTAGCTGTTTTGACATGTTATTACACAATGCTGGAGGAGGTGGGGCTTGAATCTGGGCCTCCTGGCCCTAAGGTAGGGACCTCTGCACCAGAAGATTTTGAGAGTGAATTTCTTCTTCTAATTTAACCTATTTTTCTAATTAACGTGTTCAGAGATGTTATTACATACCTCTGGACCAGGTGGGAACTTGAATCCAGGCCCCCTAGTCCAGGGTAGAGACACTACCACTGTGCCACAAGAGGCACTATGATCCACTATGCATGGATACAATAAGCAATTTCGGTTTTTGTTTCTGATTTCCAGCATCCACAGTGCTTTGGTTTTTATTTGTTTAATGTTCTGGGGATGGTTTGAATCCCGGTGAAATTTACCTGCAATTGATTACGTGAAAATGACTTAAATGCAATTAATTATATTGCAAGTCTGAGTAATGTCATAAAAAAACCCTTCTGGTTCACTAATGCCCTTTAGGGAAGGAAATGTACTATCCTGAATCCACATCCACAGCAAATACAATTGATTTTTAACCGACCTCTGAAATTACTCAATGAATCACTCCATTGGGGGAAGATTTAATATGGGAAAACAATGCTGCCAGTGGCACAACCATCTCACAAAAGAATACAGATGGCGAACGGTATCTGTGATCTGTAAAAGAGGGCAGTAAGCTTATGGAAGTGAATCTGTCTTATTGTACCTGGTCTCCAAGGTAAGGAGGTGGTGCCTGCCAGTATAGCTCCTGGGAGATATCGGCCACATCAGCTGCAACCTCTCTGTCCTCAGGATTGGGAGTTACCAGCAGCTCTTGACGATCACTACTCATCAACTTCCAGCCAATCGTATGTTCCAACTGGAATTGAAAATGACGCAGGATGATCAAACCGAAAACTTTTAAAATCGATTGTTCAGGAACATGCATGCATTCTGCAGTCGGAATGTTTCCTTTCAGTGGAATCCCTACAGTGTGGAAACAGGCCCTTTGGCCCAACAAGTCCACGCTGACCCTCAGAGCACCTCACCCTGACTCATTCCCCTATAACCCACCTAATCTACACATCCCTGAACACTATGGGCAATTTAGCACGGCCAATCCACCTAGCCTGCACATCTTTGGACTGTGGGAGGAAACCAGAGCACCTGGAGAAAACCCATGAAGACACGGGGAGAATGTGCAAACTCCACACAGACAGTTGCCCGAGAGTGGAATTGAACCCAGGTCCCTGATGCTGTGAGGCAGCAGTGCTAACCACTGAGCCACCGTGCCACCCCAAAGATATGCAGGTTAGGTGGATTGGGCCATGCTAAATTTCCTATTGTGTCAAAAAGGATGTGTAGGCTTGGTGGAATTGCCATGGGAAATGCAGCATTACAGGGATAGGATAACCGGGTACATCTGGGTGGGATGCTCTTCAAAGCATTAGTGTGGACTCAATGGGCTGAATAGTCTGCTTTTACGATTCTAAGATATTACTGTCAAGACAAACTGACTGATCAACTATTCTACTGTCACAAATCCATACAGAGATTAGATTCTAAGTTGGTGTGTGAATCTTCATTTCCATCTCGTCTAGACTCTCCTGCAATGACTGATAAATTTCACAACACTACAGCAAATTACATTCTTCTGTGATAGAGATAGCAACCAAAAGCAGCTTCAAGCAACAGCTCACTCAGTGAGAGAAGCAGCCAGGAGCCTGACAATACAGGTTTAAGGCAAAAGGCTCAGAAACTGCAGGAGCAAACCTGTTTTTTGAAAGAAAAGAGAGATCAGAGCAAATTCTGATTTCAAATGCAATGTACAAAAGGCTGGTGGAAGGAAATTAATTCGTAGTCTTTGAACGAAAAGAATTGAGAGGGCAATGGGGAGAAAGGGCAGGAGAGTGCGATTAATACATTGATTGTCAAAAGAGCTGGCATAGGCAAGATGTGCTGAAGGACCTCATTCTGTGGTGTAACATTTTATAAATTCCAAATAAAATCAGGTCACTCAGAGTCTGAAAGTATGGGACAAAGTGGGAAGAGCAGATGGTATATAGCCCTGTGTGGAAACTGGCCATTCGGCCCAACAAACCCACACCAACCATCCAAGGGGAATCCCAACCAGACCCATCCTCCTTCCCCCTTCCCTATCCCTGTAACCCTGCATTGTCCGTCGCTAATGCACCTAACCTACACATCCCTGGACACTATGGGCAATTTAGTATTGACAATCCACCTAGCTTGCACCTGTTTGCACCGTGGGAGGAAATCGGAGCACCCGGAGGAAAGCCACGCAGACACGGGGGGAATGTGCAAACTCCACACAGACAGTCACCTAAGGGTGGTATCGAACCCACGTCGCTGGAGCTGTGAGGCAACAGTGCTAACCACTGAGCCACTTGCTGCCCTAAAAACTGAGTATTTGTTGGTCATCATAGATATGCTGGGCCGAATGGTTTCTACGTTGTGTGACCCTATGGCCAACATAGCAATCCACACAAGACGGGTTTCTCAGGCTGTGCTCTTTCATGGGTGTTAAATCAGAAAATCTGTCCGTATCATCTCATAACCAAGGAGTATGATTTATACTTTATTTGCTTCATTTTCCAGTTTCCTTCAACAGAGCTCGCCTGAGAGTCCGACCACACCTATAAAAGCAGGAACTCGGTTGAATGATACTGTCAACAATGGGGCTTCCTGAGGAAAACGTGACATTGTGGGATCAACGCACGACTCACCGCAGTTCTTCTCTTATTGGAGATCTGGCACCGATCGGTAGCTCCGAAGCAGAAGCAGCTGGTACAACCCTTGGGATTGGCTGGATCCAAGTAGAATGTTCCCAGGCGGCAGGTGTCACACTGTGGACCTTCCACATTTTCCTGAACAGAGGAAAGAGTGCACATCTTGTCATGACTTTTCATTAGAGTGACCTGTAACATTAACAAGGTCAGGGCAGTCCCCTGGACACACAGGAGGATCAGAGAGGAATTGCCCAGGTTTACTCCCAACAATGGGCCTGCGCTTCAAATTGGGTTTCTCACCTTTCTGAGATGATTACAGGTAGAATTTTTCCAATGCCCATTTAAGCATAGTGGGGGAGCTATTAGGTGCCAACTAACACATTATCCCACCCCAGGGAAAACCTATCCAATTGCCCACCAGTTTATTAAGAGCTGACAGACAGGTGTGGGCAAGCCTCTCAGCAAATCACAAGCCCCGACACTGGTGACCCGGCTCATCACAAGCTGCCGGCCAATTAGAAGCAGAGCTTCAGAGAAGTGCTTGTTATCCACTTCGTGGGGGTCATGAGGAGAATGTAACGGGCCCACAGTTGGGGGGTGGGGAGGGGGTTGAAGGTAATGCCAGGGAATGGTTTTCAGAGGCCAACCTGTTGATTCCCATTCTCCCCCATTGAACGACCCTCAAATTGGGGCATTTGAAGATACACCCTCTCCCAACCTGACAAGCAGGTTGCCATTTTTCCCAGTCAGGAAACTCCCTTTCGAAGAAGATAGGTGATGGGGCCAGGTGACATGTTAGGCCATTAATTAACTACTTAGGGACCTGAACCGAAGGGGGATCAAAAAGGTCACCCTTTGACTTTTTTGCTGACAGCATAACTGGTTGGGTGACAAGGTGGGGGTGAGTATTTCCCCTGGGCCAACTCAGCAAGTTATTTCCCCCTCTCTCACCTCTCCATCTCCCACCAACACCAGCGATGGGAAAACTGCACCCTATGGCGCTTTGAGTGTGGCCGAGAGTGTACATTTTCTGAGAAAACATTGTTATTTTGTGGCGCACCCTCTACACACCAGGACCAGTGGATCTTTTTCTTGTCTGATGTTGTTGCAGGATTCCGTATTCATAATGAAGTTAACACTCTACCATTCATTTTATGTGCCTGATCAAAACTGTAACAACCACACAAATTAGACAATGTAATGAATTTAAAACCAAATTCAAGGCCAAACATCACAGCGGCATCCTTAGTTATAGTTATATGTATCCCCTCCCTGCATGACCATACTATATTTTGGATAAATACTGAGCAGCAATTGCACATTAGTGGCTCACCGCTGCATATTGAAGTTAAATTAGTCAATGGATGTACCTCCACTGATGGTTTGGATTCCTCAAAGTGCTATGTCTTCCTCCAGTGAGACCTAACCATTAGTTCTATCTGAATATACAATAGTGAATACCCAATAATTCCTGTACACAGATTGTGAGAGGGGTAGTCAGGACACAGAGGCCAGCAAACCAGAGTGGGGGATAACAGTTTTCCATCCAGATGGATGTGCAATGATCCTGGTGTCTAAATTTTACATTTCTCTTACCCACTGAGATTCTGCTCTTGGAATGCTCACGTTGTGGAAATATTTCCATGCACCTTTAGTTTTGCAGTTTTCAGAAGATTTATAGAAAACCCTAATTCTGGAATTGGCTCCAGCCACGATAAATCCTGTATATAATCGGTACCTACACAATATATGTGAAAAGCCTAACAGGCAGATATTCTTTTAGTTTTGATGCCGTTCCATTCAATCTCAGAAAATATACTGTTCGTTCATTAACATTTTTGGTATCTGTTAGGGCTGCGCACGACAGAGTGGCACAATATGAGACCTAATAGTGTCTAAGAGGCAAGTTTAAAGTAAACACACCGCAACTAGAATTCTTAAATAGTCACTTTGCATTTCAATTTATCTGTCGTAAAGTCATTTACTTACTTTGAGTAGCTGCGTTTTGATAGCACTGACCTTGCAATGACATTGCCCAGTGACAGAGTCACAGATGCTGGCTTGGGTTCCAGCCTCATTACAATTACATGGCATGCAGTCAGGGTAGTGGTAGTATCCAGGAGCACAGCGATCACACCGACGTCCAGTTATATTAGGCTTGCACCTAAGCAAAAAATCAGTTAGGAATTAACAAGGACCCATAAGATTTGGCTCATCTCAATGTTCTCAGCCACAACTCAGAAGTTACAGCTGCAAAAAATAAAGTAAATCCCGAATTGAATTGAATTAGCTTTATTGTGGCATGTACTCAAATGAGTACAGTGAAAAGTTTACAAGTTGCCGCTTACAGTACCATCTTAGGTACAAGGCACCTCGGTACTGATTCTTCAGTACAGGTTGTTAGGGGGAAAAAAGAAATAAAGAGTCCACCATTACAGGTCATAGTAATAAATTAGAAACTGGAGAAATAAAATGTTCAGAACGATAGTCCTTCCGATCCAGTCCACATTGGCACCTAGTTTCCAGTCCATGCCTCCAAATCTTGCACAGAGCTCTATTCAAAGGGAGCCAGAGTTGGAGATTTGGTGCCATAGTATTGGCACCCTAGTTGGGGGTGGGATGCTGAGGGACGCTGGTCAATTGAAATGAATTGAAGAAAAATTGGGTGGGCTTTGTTAAGGTACGCAATCCTCATGCCCACTTGGCAATGCTTTGTGCCCAAGTAACAACTATAAATCTCCCCCCAACAGTGGGAGCCTGACTGAAATTGTGTGTTTCAACACTCACAGAGCTTAGGTGCATTTTCAGTACTTTTTGCATTTTCTCCTGTGTAGCTCATTTACAAAACGCTCACCACTTCACTGATTATCGCTACTCCATCAAGGACGATCTGAAGCAGTAAATGGAGTTCTGCAACTCTCTTGTTTTGACTTCACAAATTCCATGAACTGATGCTATCTCCCCAAAACCAGTGATAGAAAACCACACCAGAACATAAAAGTTCCCGAGCAAAACAGATACTGAATGCTTCACGTAGCTTGACACTAACAGTCAAGAACTACTTTCTCATAATCCTTTAATATTTATGTGAGGGAGGTGCCTACATCAAAGCGTTTGGCACGTGGGCTTCACACAGGTACTGGAAGCTTTAGGTGGGGTTTTCTAGTATAAACCTGTTTGATTCAGCAAGACCAATTGCTCGCTAAGACGTAGATAGTTAGTGACGAGAATTGGGTGGGTGAACAATGAGGCTGCTGGTGGCGAGGCCAGAAGCCCATTTTGTGCATTTCCTGCCATTTTCAGCCCCACGGACATCCAGTTGAAACCAGTAAAAAAAAAGACCCCTTAAAACTGAAATGGGTAACTTGTAAAGTCACAAATTATTAATATCACATTAATATTATCTTTGCCCATCATCTCTCCATTCCTAGGATTACAGGAGAGCAGAGTTTATATTTTCCCCTGTTATTTCCCTTTCAATTTGAGACTGAATTAAAAAGTAGGCACTGAGATAGCTTCTCTATCTACTCCAAATCATGTGAAGGTTATAGTAAAGCTTGCCCGAGATGCTCCTCCTTCTCGCATAGCTTGCTGCCAGAATTCACTATACCATGACTGTCCTGGCATTTGATAACATCTGATCAACAGAGTAGATTAATCAGGACTTAGACAAAACCACGGTGATAATGAACTCAGAGATAGTAGGAACTGTAGATGCTGGAGTCAGAGATAACACAGTGCGGAGCTGGAGGAACACAGCAGGCCAGGCAGTATCAGAGGAACAGGAAAGTTGGTGATTCGGGTTGGGACCCTACTTCAGAAAAGGCTCCCAACCTGAAACGTCAACATTCCTGTTCCGTTGATGCTGCCTGGCCTGCTGTGTTCCTCCAGCTCCACACTGTGTTACCTCATGGTGATAATGAAGTTGTCCTGGAATTTGGCATTAAACTGTTACATTCCTTCCGTTGTGAGGCAAGGTGGGATAGTGTCTCAAACATATCAGCAGGGATCCCTGTGGAGCATTCATAACCAGTCACCTTACCTGCACTGTCCACTCTCACTGTTGCATCCAGGCCTGGTCCTATCTCGAATTCCCGAGTGTGAGCAGTTGCATTCTTCACAGCCAACCAGTGGGTGGCAACCAAACGTCTGTGGCTCACAGACAATGCACTCGGGTTGAATGGTCCGTGGGGGGCAGATGCAGTGACCTGTGGCCTCTTCACACAAACGCTTGCCACAATTACACGCTGGAGAAGTAACAGGAAAAAGAATTGGGAGCCTTGAAGCTTTCAGAATTTCACATGCTTGCACCAAATCTCACATTCCATTTTTAAGAGTTCATTTTTTGCCTCTATCCCATTTTTAACCCACATGTCCTGATTGCTGACCTGTAGAGGAGGATGCTTATCTGTAGTCAAGCCACTAGAAACCGAAGAGGAAATCTATATCATGGACCAATCCTAATGGTAGGCTGAATGGCCTCATTCTATCTCGGACAAAGAATAATACAGCAGAGGAACAGGCCCTTTGGCCCTCCAAGCCTGCACTGACATATTTTTCCCTTCCATATAAAATGCTCTTACTTACAGAATCCATATTCCTCTATTCCCTTCCTCTTCACGTATTTGTCCAGGTGCTTCTTGAATGCTGCCATTGTGTCTGCTTCGAACACCTCCTCTGGCAGTACGTTCCAGGCACT
Source organism: Rhincodon typus (assembly GCF_021869965.1). Lineage (NCBI taxonomy): Eukaryota > Metazoa > Chordata > Chondrichthyes > Orectolobiformes > Rhincodontidae > Rhincodon > Rhincodon typus. The sequence goes on from NC_063350.1 coordinate 16,578,714, forward strand.
CACCACTCTTTGTGTGAAAAACTTGTCTTGCACATCTCTTTCAAACATCTCCCCTCGCACCTTGAACCTGTGTCCCCCTCTAATTGACCCCTCCATCCTGGGAAAAAGCCTCATACATTCCACTCTATCCATTCCACTCTCAATCTTATAAACTTCTGTCAGGTCACCCCTCAACCTCTTGCGTTCCAGTGAAAGCAAACCCAGTCTAGCCAACATTTCTTCATAGCTAAAATTCCGCTATACCAGGCAACATCCTGGTAAAATTCTTCTGTACCCTCTGCAAAGCATCCACATCCTTCTGGTAGTGTGGTGACCACAACTATATGCAATGTTCCAAGTGGGGCCTAACTAAAGTACTATATAGCTGCAGCATAACTTATCTATCCTAATACTCAATGCCCTATCCAATGACGGCAAGCATGCCATGAGCTTTTTTACTACCTTATCTACCTGCGCTGCCACCTTCAGCGATCTGTGGACTTGCACACCCAGATCCCTTGGCATATCAATACTCCTAAGGGTTCCCTCATTCACTGTATAATTTTCACCTGTACTTGTCCTTCCAAAATGCATCGCCTCACATTTGTCTGGATTAAATTTTTCTGCACATGCCTCCAACTGATCTACATCCTGCTGTATCCTCTGACAATCCTCCTCATTATCCACAACTCCATCAATCTTTGTATCGCCTGCAAACTTATTAATTAGACCAGCCATGTTTTCTTCCAAATCATTTATGTAGATCACGAACAGCAGAAGTCCTAGCCCTGATCCTTGTAGAACACCACTAGTCACAGACCTCCATTCCGAAAAACATCCTTCCGCTTATACCCTCTGTCTCCTATGACTAAGCCAGTTCTGTATCCATCTTGCCAGCTCACCTTGATACCATGTGACCTCACCTTTTATACCAGTCTGCCGTGAGGGACCTTGTCAAAGGCTTTACTGAAGTCCACGTAGACAACATCAACTGCTTTTCCGTCAATCATCTTCGTCACTTCCTCAAAAAAACTTGATCAAGTTAGTGACACATGACCTCCCTGACGCAAAACCATGCTGTTTATCGCTAATAAGTCTATTTGCTTTTAAATGTGTATAGATCTTGTCCCTGAGAATCTTTTCCAATACTTTCTGTACCACTGACGTGAGGCTCACAGGCCTGTAATTTCCAGGATTATCCCGGTTACCCTTCTTAAACAATGGAACAAGATCAGCTATTCTCCAGTTCTCTGGGACCTCAACTGTGGCCAAATAGGATACAAGGATATCTGTCAATGCTCCGGCAATTTGTTCTCTTGCCTTCCTCAATATTCTAGGATAGATCCCATCAGGAGCTAGGGACTTATCTACCTTAATGCTTTTTAAGACACACAACACCTCTTCCTTTTTAATAGTAACTTGGCTTAGAAATTCAACACTCCCTTTCCTGAGATCATCCTCCACCAATTTCTTCTCTTTGGTGGATGCAGATGCAAAGACCTCACCTACCTCTTCTGGGTCCACACATACATTCCCGCCTTTGTCCTTGAGTGGGACAACCCTTTCCCTGGCTACCCTCTTGCTTTTTATGTACGTATAAAAAGCCTTGACAGCTCTTGACAGAGCTTTTCAATTCGTCCTACTTTGCGACTTCTTCCACATTATCCTACACACTTGTTTGCTTCTTGTATATGTCCAGTTTTCTTAATAGATTGAATTTACTTCCATCATTCTACCAGAGTGTGCCTTCCCCTTACCAGTTAAGCTCAAGGAGTTAAACATTTCATGCAAGGTGACACATGGAAATCCAGTAGAGCTATCTGTTTTCTCTGGGGATTTCATGCTGAAATTATATCAGAAGATCACGAAAAGGCCACAGATCTTCCTTACTGCAGTTGCTGCAGATCACAAATGCAATTTTAGCAAGTCTTGCTGCATTTGTACAGGGTCTTGGTGAAACCACACATTATGTACCATATCCAGCAGGGCTTATGTAACACTGGACACTGACAACCGGTAGCATTACAGGATGGGCATTTTGGGTCATGGGTTGCGACACAGCAATGGTGGTTGTGGAGCAAAGATTCAGATTTGGCACTCCTGGAATTGACTGCAAGGCCCCTCTAAAAGTATATAATCTCTTTTGCCTCTGTGCGTAACCTAATCTAATATGTCCTGAGGCATGATCGCAAACACCTACAGAGTTTCCGAAATGGCAAGTATCTTAGTGGTTTTTAATCCCTGCATCCCTAGTGCTTGAAGCCACACCCCACTCAGAAATCGACCCCAATGCCATTCCCAAATTTCTCTCTGGGGTCACACAAAATGTAAAGCTTTAAACTGGGGTCACAGTAGGAAAAAATTTTAGTGAGGCCCTGATGTACAAACTTTGCCTCCTTACCCAAGGATGGGTAGATTAGTCGTGAAGGGAGAGAAATGAACCATTCACCTGATAGATTCCTAGGAAATTGCCCTATGATAGGAGGTTGAGTAAACTGGATCAATATTCCCTGGAATGCAGAAAGGTTAAGGAAATCTAATTGAAAAATATAAAATTCTTAACAGGCTTGATGGCGTAAAAGATGGGAGAATGGTTCTCCCTAGCAGAGGAATCTACAATAGGTATCACCGTCTTAAAATAAATGGCTGGCCATTTGGGACTAAAATGGGGAGATATCTCCTCACTCAAAAAGAGTTGAGAATCTTTGGAATTGTTTCATATAAAAACAGAATACATTACAGAAAATCAGGAGGTCAGGCAGCCCATGGAGAGAGATATAGAGTCAATGTTTTGAGTTTAATAAAATCATCTTCAGAACAAGAGTAGACATATTGGATTGGAAATGTTAACTCTGCTTCTCTCCACAGATGCTGCCAAACCTGCTAAGTTTCTCCTGTACTTTTATGTTTTTATTTCAGATTGCTAACACCTGCAGTACTTTGCTTTTATTTGGAATTCTCTACCCCAAAAGAATCATTAATGCTCAGTCATCGAGTTGCTTGTTGTGTACTCAGGGAATTAAAGTGTACGGGGAAGGTGAACAGGAGCTAGAAAGTCAGCCATGATTGGATTGAACGGCAGAGTAGGATTGAAAATTTGAACAGCCTACCCCTGCTTCTACTTGTTATGTGCTTATAACCTTAGTCATTACAAGCATAAGGTGCTGGCTGTGTATTCCAAGAGGAGAACATACCAGCAGCGAAGGATAAGTGATTTGCTGCCTAATTGTATGAAGTCAGGCTAACTGATATGAGGAATACTATATCTCACAGTTCCTTCACACAGCCTGAGAAATAAGCATTAAAGTGCCCCATTTAGTGGAAAAGAGCTTCTTCAAAACATTTTTTTGGCTGTATATTCCTCATAGGATAATATACCTTTAGATTTAATAAGTTAAAGGTATACTGAAGTTGTCAAAGTATTCAAATCGTACAATCATTTCACAGTTCTTGGTCTGAACATCTTACACTCTGGTTTAACTTAATGTCTTTCTTTTAAAAGCTGGTCCTTACGTCTGCAGTTAGGGAATCCATAATAGCCAGTAGCACAACGGGAACAGTCACGGCCAATCACATTGGGTCGGCAATTGCACTGCCCTCCAAAGGGGTCACAGGATGAGCTGGTAGCACCCACTTCATGGCACATGCAAGGCAGAGCACCGTTATTGTAGAATGCGGCTAGGGACACTGCAGAGTCTTTGCAGAATTTTGAAGCTGTCCTGGGGCTGCAAGAGATTTGGACATTTTTCAATCAAGGCGAAAATAAACCTTCATCCATTCTGTGCCGAAGCTTCCCAGTTTGAACAACATAAAGTAAGTCAAACATCAGCTTTCCCCTCTGCATCAAAGACCAAATTCAAAGTTCATCCTGGCCGTATAAGCTGCACAGGTTCATATATTCACAAACTGAGGCAAGAAATTTATGCACTTTGGATAAAATATGGATGGTATTGCTACAGCAAAAAAAAAACCTTGAACACAAAACCTCAAAATCCCAAGAGGGTTTCATACAAGAAAGCAATCAGAGTGGCACAGAATTCAAGAGAGAGGCGGACTGAGAACTGGAAGATCGATTGGAGAATGGTTGACAGACTGAAAGGTGAAGTAGCAAGTTGAAGAGGTACAAAGGGTGAAATCCAGAAGATTGGGATCAAGATGATTATAGACCCTATGGGAAACTAAGGAACACTGTCTGGGGTAATACTATAATGGTTATGGTACAGGATTGATAATCTGCATGCTTGGAATAATAACCCTGAGGTGTGAGTTCAAATGCTGTGATAGGAGATGTGGAATTTAGGTTTGGTTGATTAAATAATTGTGAAATAAAGAGCTAGAATCAGTCATGGTGATTGCACAATTCCTGGATCGTTGAAATTGGTCCAGTGATTTCTATTATGGAGGGGAATCTGCTACCCTTATTGGGTCTGGCTTGTATGCGACTCCTGACCAATTGCAACGCGATTCATTCTTAACCAGCCTTCGAAATCATCTAGTTCTATTCAAAACAAGAGTTTACCATCACCTTCTCTGTGGGCGATAAACGTTGGCCAGAATAATATTTTCCAAAAAAAGATGCTGGGAAATAACAGGAGCCTCAAAGGAGGCGGCTGACTGATAGGCCATGGGTAGTAGCATTCATTTGAAGGAAGCTGTAGAGGTGGCATGTGGTGAAATCTACAGGGAGTTGTTAGGTAACAATAATTGTCCTTTCCGAGTGTGCTCCCTCAGGATGTAAGAATGCAGTGGAAATCAGTGAAGGCAAGTGAGCTGGAGGAGTGTGACTTACTGTGGACAAGACATGGGTGACAGACCAAGATGGAGTTTGGAAGGTCAGCAGGAAAACATTAAGCTTGCATCTCAGGACAAACCTACAAATAAGGGTGTCAGCAGTGGGGAAGAGGAGGTAGGGAAAAATATCAGGCAATACCGCAGAGACGGAAGCTGTCGTAGGGATGGACAGTACACTGGTCTGGAAATGCAACTGACATACAAAAACCTGAACTGGCACAATATTTGTTTTGGCCTCAGTGGGCAACCTGGAGAGAAATGTAATGGGGAACAAGGGTATGGAAATTCTGGCAGGAGCTAACATGCATTTATAGACGTCTTTGTAACATTTTTAAGTGCCTCATACAGGAGCAGGTTGGAAGTGTCATGACTGGTCTTGCATTGGCACTTACTTCTTACTCAGTAAGGTTCCAAAATCAGCACAAGCAAGAGCCAGCAAGTGCAGAGATTTGTTACAATATAGGCAAAGGCCAACTGACCCATTCAATTAGTGTTGCTGTCTTTGGAGCAATCCTACTCCCCTGTTCTATCCCTGTAGCCATGCAATTTTATTTACTTTTGTCAAATACAGGCTGTGGCATCATGATAATATGACTGAATGAGTAATGCAGAGCCACAATGGGTTTGGAGACATGGGTTTGAATCCCACCATGGAAGATGATGAAATTTGAATTCAATAAAAACCTGGAATTAAAAGTTCATCTAATGGTGACCATGTAACCATTGTCAACTGTTGTAAAAACTCATCTGATTCTTTAATGCGCTTTAAAGGAAGAAATTGCACCATCCTTATCTGGTCTAGCTTACATGTGACTTCAGACTCTCAACTCTGAAATAGTCTAGCAAGCTGCTCAGTTATATCAAACTGTGACAAAGCCTAAAGGAAAGAATAAAACTATATGGACCACCCGGGATTGACTCAGAAAATTATAACGGTCAACTGGAAGACCCTACAAAGTCCTCTTACTAACATGGAGGGGCCTGTGACAAAATTAGGAGAACTTTCCCACAGATAGTCAAGCATGACTCATCTCCCAAATGTGATCTGGCCCATTACTGTATTCACCAAGATTACGTGTAAAGGTCTTGGGTCAATTCTCTAAAGCTGAAGTAAGGCTGCTACCATGAAGCCAAAGTGAAGGGGGATTCAACACCAAAACAGAGAAAATAGGAGCAGGACTAGGCTATTTGGCCCTTTAAGCTTGGTCCACCATTCATTATGATCATCCAACTCAATAGTTTGGTTCTTACTTTAATCCCATCTCCTTTGATCCTTTAGCCTCAACTTTTTTTTAAACTCATTGGATGAGTGTGTTGCTGCCTAGGCACCCTAATTGATCAGAGGGCAGTTAAGAGTCAACTATATTGCTGTGGTCCAGGAGTCACATGTAGACCAGACCAGGTAAGGATGGCAGATTTCCTTTCCTGAAGGCCTTTAGTGAAACAGATGGGCTTTTCCAATTGACAATGGATTCATGGTCATCATTCGACTCTTCTTTCCAGATTTTATTGAATTTAAATTCCACCATCTGCCGTGGTGGGATTTGCACCCAGGTCCCTGGAACAATAGCTGGGTCTCTGGATTAACAGTCCAGCAATAATACCAGCAAGCCGTCACCTCCCCAAGTACTATATCCAACTCCTCTTTGCAAATAGCTTTTGCAGATGGATTACTCAGTTACATCAAAACAAACTATTGAAAGGTAATATAAAAGATCTGAAGGAGACTCATATTTGCACATGAAAACATGCCAAGGACCTATTGCGCCACTTCCCCATGACATGTAGCCACGCTTGAAGCTCAAACTTACTTGATATAGAAACTGTTTCCTCCACAGGTGCTTATGAAATCATAAGATTTGTCTAAAGGTTCTTCGACGAGGTAGTTTGAATTGTAACTGGCTTCTGGTATGATCAAAATGTAGGCCTAAAGGAGAGAGATTTACAGATTTACCAATGGTTCAATTGTGTGCTCGGCAGAGCTAAGATGTTCAAACAATAAAAATGATTAATTGTCAGGCAGCTGAAATTAGAGTTGTACAGCATGGACTTGTTCACGCCAATCAGATATCCTAAATAAATAGAGTGCCATTTGCTAGCATTTGGCCCAAATCGCTCTAAACCCTTCCTATTCATATAACCATCCAGATGCCTTTTAAATGATGTAATTGTACCAGCCTCCACCACTTCTCCTGGCAGCTCATTCCATACACGCACCACCCTCTACATGAAAAAATTGCTCCTTAGGTCCGTTTTAAATTTTTCCCCTCTCACCTTAAACCTATGCCCTCTAGTTTTAGACTCTGCTACCCTGGGGAAACGACCTTGTCTATTCACCCCATGTAATTGCACAACTGTTTGACAGACTCTCACCATTACTCTGGTGAAATTACTCAAGAAGACGACAGAACTTAGGAGTGCTGGGTACTGATCAAATACAGGTTTCCTGCTGGGTTTTATCAAGACTCCACTCAACCTTGACAAACCCAAGATGTGAGGAATAGTTACAAGTTACTCTTTATCCTGGATATTCCCACTTGTACCACACAATCGGGACCTGACGAAGTTCAGGAGGCCAGGACATTGTCGGGTGAGGCATAGTGATCTATAGGTGGGATGTAACTGGATCCTACTCAGGGAACTGAGCATCAGATCAGAACACAGGCAGAAAATATTTGTTTGGAGGTGAGGGTCTGGGGCAGGTTTATTGTGAGGTAAAGAGACACAAACAAGCTTCTAATGGGTAGATAGTCAATCTCTGGTTGACAAACAGGCACCAGTTGTGCCGGCAGATTAAGATCAACATTTGACAAAATCCCACGGTGAAATGGACATAGTCTAACCTCGCAGGTCCTGCAGACCTGACTCGATCAGCAAAGGAAAGAACTAGCTGGCACAGTAGCAGAGTAACTCTCAGGATTATGTCCTGCGGACATTCAGGCCTCATTTGATTTGTACATTGAGTTCTAGTCATTCTCACACTTCCTTCACAGGAACTTAAGAACTTGAGCAGAAATCAACCAATGGGATGTGAGATTACTGTAGATTCAGCTCTCTTCCACAGAACATCCTGACTAAACTCTGCCCCATTGGAGATTAGCATCTAAAGCCTTACAGCTGTGAGACTTGAACTCTCAATCTCTTGGCTATTGGAATATGTTCTTTATAAAGGTTCAGTTTTAGCGCTTTGAAATATTTCCTGTGTATTCTGAAAAACGATATTTTTATGAGAACCGGCTGTTCTTACATTCCTGGGCGGAATGCCCATGGTTTTGCTTTTTTTAAAATTGTGCTCTAATGTCATCGCTTACCAACCACAGAGTCTTGCCATCAGGCACGCGAATGATAATGGACACATCGTTGTCAGTTATATCCAGGATAATCTTATTTTCAGAAAGGACTGAACTACGGCAACCATAACCATGGGGACAGAATGAAGTGTTGACATGACCTTGAAGGAAAGAAACGAAACTCAAGTTGATGCTGGGTCAATAAAGTACATGGAAGGAACATAGACTTTGGATCAGAGTTAATTAAACTTACAACATGTGGACGAGCTGCAAAGCTGGTTTTATTTTATTAAAAAAATTACTCCCAAGATGTAGGCAATAAATATTGCCTTTGCAGCATTGCCTATCTTTAACTGCCCATTTTGAGGGCACTTCAGAGACACTGCAACAACAGAGTCGGTTAGATGAGTCAGGCATAACATATGAACGAGAGACAAGAAGAGGCCACTCCATCCTCCAAGCCTGCTCTGCTATTGACTGATTTTGACCTCAAATCTACATCCTTGCAAATCACCGATAATCCTTCATTCCCTTGGTAATCAAGAATCTATCTCCCGCTGACATAGAAATATTTGAAGCGCCTGCATCTACCGAGCTTTGGGGCAGGGAATTCCATAGACTCCCAACCTATAGAGACAGCAATGGGTCGTGAACTCCCTTCACTGGGCGGGGGTTTCATTTATAGTTACTTTTCTGCTGCCAACCCACAGCATAAATAGCGTTGTGGTGGCATGAATCGAACTCTCAGCTTCTCAGAAGCTTGTCCTAAGAATGGCTCAGTGGTTAGCACTGCTGCCTCACAGCGCCAGGTTCAATTCCAGCCTTGGGTAAATGTCTGTGAGAGTTTGCACAGGCTTGCGGGTACAGGGTAGGGGGGCTGGGTCTGGGTGGGATAGTCTTTGGAGGTCGGTTCACACTCGACGGGCCAAACGGTCTCTTTCTGCACTGTTGGGATCCTATGATTCTAAAGAGCTACTGTGCAATACGGTGGAAGGAATTATGCAATTGTATAGTAAGGAGACAAAATGCTTGAAAAAAACGTCGTAGATTGTTACTGCCCAGAACTGAACTGGATACAAATAGGCTAATACCCATTGGTTAGGATTAAGGCAAAGTCGCCATAGTCTTACGAGGCCATGGGACTGTTCTCTTATGACAGACAGGGGGACGATTGATGATGGCTTAACCTGAAAGTCACCACACCTCAAGTAAGGGGATCAATTGAGAAGGAGGACCCTTCATGGTAACCTCAGCTAGCCCAGGAGTTGTACTCACGCTGCTGGCATCAGTCTGTGGTTAGGAGTACGCTGCCACCAATCAGTTACTGTGCTGCGTTTTGTGCTTCCTGAATTAGCGGTATAAACTATATCCTATTTCACCCTCATGGTCCAAGACATTCTCAAGAAGTATCTGACTGGTTCTAATTCCAAAACCCTTTAGGTGCAGACTGAGCAGTCCAACGAAAGGTCAGCTTCATTGCATGTCAGCAGGAAATAAGCACAGAACCCAATTCTCCAAATCACCGTTTCCTTCAACAGTTTCAGCTGATAATTTCAAGTCTCACATGCCTTTGTTTTGGAAAGGTTTTCCAGTCTTGAAGATGGCTGAATTTAGCAGCTCTGTTTAGTTCACATCAGCAGTGCTGCCAACTGTGCGAAACCTAAACAAAAGGAACAGCCACAGATCCAGGGCTACCTTCAAAAGTACATCATGGTTTTATTTTGGCCTCTAAAGAAGTCAGTCTGGACTCAAAACATTAGGTCTGTTTTTCTCTCTGCAGATGTTACCAGATCTGCTGAGTTTCTCCAGCACTCACTGTGCTTGTTTCAGATTTCCAGAAACTTCAGTGTTTATTCATGATTTTATTTGGATTGGTTCTTATCCATCATTATTGCAAACTCGGTTCTGAAGTTAAGATGTTACTAAATTTAAAAGGGACTTCCATGTGGTGTGTCAGGAACTACAATGTGGTGAAAATGAATACAGCGCTTAAACAGTCATTATCCATTATGATATGTGCAGGAACAACAATATTACATATAACCGCCAATTTCTCATCAGCTTCACGTAGACATTACATAATCTGATAAAATGGAATCAGCAAAGATTGATCAAAAGAAACCACAGCCTTGCTTGAGTAAACACAGCCTACTTAAATCAAACATACATACTAGACCTTGCAGTCACTGCAGGTGACTCTAGTACTTCACTTGGATTACCTTGCCAAATCCGGCCTCCATTAATCAGCACCTCAGTGGGGTAGGAAGGGTGCTCTGGTTGATAGAAGTGAATCACAAAGGCGTATCGCCCCAGAGTTGGAATACGGCTGCTGAAGGTGGCAACAGTCTGCAAAAGCACAAGGACACGCATTTCTGGAGCTGTTTCCTTTAAATGTGGCTTTCATAGTATAAGAGTGTTGCATTCCCAAAGTCTTTCGATGCGAGCTAGTTTGCAACAAAAAGCTCTCTCTCACTTTTCAATTAAATCTGAATTTAGTCTTTTGCTGCTTCCCTGAATCTCCTCTCCACATACTCTCTAAAAACAATGATTTGATCAGGATTTCATTCTGTTCTCTAGTGTCTCTCCCAAATAGTTTGTTCCTTACTAGGAGGTAGACGTGGAAGGGAGCATTTTAACACCTCCAGGCAAGACTAGAGAGGGGTGTTTAAATTGTTAAAAATTCATTCACGTGATGCGGACGTCACTGGCCAGGCTGGCATTTATTGCCATTCCTAATTGCCCAGAGGTCAGTTATGTTTCATGTGTGTGGAGTCGCATGGAGGCCAGGCCAGGTAAAGATGGCAGTTTCCTTCCCTAAAGGACATTGGTGAACCAGATGGGTTTTCCTGATAATCAACAATGGTTTCATGGTCATTATTAGAGCATTATTTATTTAATTCAATTTCCACTATCTAGGATTTGCACCTAGGTCCCTGGGACATTACCAGAGTCTCCTGATTGATAGTTTAGTGACAATACCACTTGGCCATCACCTCCCATTTCCATTTGCAGCTCAACCGGATGCAAGTGCTTTAGTGAGGTGGATCAGTCATTGAAATATGTTAATAAGGCCATATGGCTCAGATTTTAAGCAAACATTTTGATTTTAATAATCGCAAGCCTGGACTCGCAAGGCTGGAAGCACTCGGCAGCTGTAGGGAAGCTCAGAGAGCCGGATTCAGTAGTTATGTGATTTTTGTAGAAGTGCTGGAGTCACTTATTCTCCACTCAAGAACCCCAGATAATTTACCACCATTGGCCTCTTCCTAAAAGTGCTTTCCCTTTTCCATTGATCTCCCAGCTGTTCCGCGTTCTCTTTCCTCCCTATTTCACTCCACCCCACTCCAACCCGTTCTGAGGAAGGGTCTCCGGACCCGAAACGTTAACTCTGATCTTTTCTTGAAAGATGCTGCCAGACCTGCTGAGCTTTTCCAGCAACTTCTGTTTTTGTTCAAGATGATCTTGGACTTGATTTCCAATTTGTGCAGAGTCAACTGATTTCTGCCAGGAAAATAGGAGGAGGAGCGACACAAATAATTCAGTTTCAGAAAGAATTCCCCAGGAATCCATCTCATGGCACGTCTCTAGAGGCTTCAGATGGACAGTCAAGTGCGTGGACACGAAGGGAGAATGAGATTAGACTGAGAAGCCTCATGCATTTGGATCATAACAGAGTAACATATTTGGCAATAGGCCACTTGGGTATAATCACCACCTTCAAATGACAGGAGATAGGAAAATTGGTGAGCAAAAACAAACTGACAGAGTACCGGCTGTGTGCAAATTCTGGTGTTCACTGACGTATCAATAGCACCTTGAATTTGCAGGAAATTGATCGGATATAATGATGCAGCCCAGACATATAAATGGAAGCTGTTCCCTGTACTTTTTACAGATCAAAGGCATGTTTTCACAATTGTCGCTTTATGTTCTTGCTAAAATCTCCCTAAATTTCTAAGCACAAGAAAATAAAACCCATTATTACAAGAAAGCAACAGTCTGGAGCCAATGACTATAGATGGAGGATAATATGTAAAATCTTATACAAAGTCAATAAATGGCTCTAAGCTTTACCATCGTGATTCTATCAAATTAAACTGTACAGCTAGATTTTTCACTACTCTATGCCAAGTTAACAATTACCAAATTGACCTAACCTTCAAAGTGTCGTGTAGTCGGGCTTCAAAAGTCTAACTTTTAAATGCCTAACTCTGAATTTATTTTCATCTCTCTACATCAATCTTGCTGCTCTGGTAGTTCCAAACGTGTGGTGCGATTTACCTGAGGGGACCGAAGTAAGATCAAGTCAGCTGTCTCCACAATGGTACGTGGTTGAATGGGAGGCTGTTGTGGTCGGTCAAGGGTTCTGACTGGATAGAGGTGCAGCAATGTCGAGGGAGAGGAAATTTTGCCTTCTGTCAGGATGATCGACTGAGAAGGCTTCTGGAACCTGGAGGTGGTGCAGGAGCCACTGCAAGGCAGACAGTAAAACAAAAGTATTAAACATTAACGCAAGCTAAACTTTCCAAGTTTGTTGACAGTATGGACCTCAGAAATGCGGTAAAAAAATGAGCAAGCTAGTCAGAGAAGATACAGACAATGGCGAAATGGTAAAGGCATAACAGATCAAATGTTAATATAGAGAAGCAGGAAGTGATCCATTGCAGTTGGAAGAAAGAGGAGAGGCAATATGAACTAAATGTTACAATTCTAAATGGGGAGCAGAGTAGAGAGATTTGGGGGTGCATGTATACCAACCATTGAAAATATCAGAACTAGTTCAGAAGGTATTCAAAAAGCATTCGAAGTCCTTGGTTTTATTAGTAGAAGCTCATGGAGTAAAAGGGACAGTGGCTACATGGATACAAAGTTGACGTGAGTGACAGGAAACATATCAGTGGTGAGCAACTGTTTATTCAACTGGAAGACAGGATATAGAGAGGGACCCCAACAGTTGGTACCGGAACAATGCTTTTCTTGCTCTGTATTAATAACATAGATTTGGGTGTGCAGCGCACAACTTCCAAAACTTGCAGATTTTACAAAACTTGGAAGCATTGTGCACCATGAGAAGGATAGTATAGAACTTCACAAGGGCATAGACAAGTTGGTGAAATGGGCAATTCTAAAGGACATGGAGGAACAAAGAGACCAGAGGATCTTTGTGCATAAAATCAGTGAGGGAGGCAGAACCAGTTGAGAAAAGGTTTAAAAAAAAGGATCCTACGTTTTATAAATAGCAGCAAAGTGGAAATGGTGGCACAGTTATTTTAAATGGCATCTAGATGAGTACATGAACAGGAAGGGTTTAGAGGGATAGGGGGCAAATGGGACTAGATTAATTTAGGATAGCTGGTTGGCATGGACGAGTTGGACCAAAGGCTCTGTTTCTGTACTGTACAACTCCATGAACGTTTGTAAAAGAATAGTTTGGCATCAAGAGGCGTAGCGGGCTGAATTGCCTACTCCTGTCCCTATTTCTATGGTCTATTTCTGGGCATCACACTTTAGGAAGGGCGTGAAAATTTGATAGAGAGCACAGTAAAGTTTCATGGGGATGGTTCCAGGATTGGCACAGTTCAGTCACAGAGAGATTGGAGAAGCAGAGGTTGTTCTCCTTGGAGAAGAGGAGGCTGTCAGGAGATTTGATAGAGCTGCTCAAAATAGTGTGCTGTTTTGAAAAAAATGGGAAGAAACTGTTTCCAGAGGCACAAGCATCAATAATCACACAAAACAAATTATTCATGGTTGGCAAAAGATCTAAAGGTGACATGAGGATATAACTTTTTTTTTCTTTTTGCACAATGAGTTATGACAATCTGAAATCCATTATGGAAAGGCTTGTGGAAGCAGATTCAACAGTAACTTTAACCAATTTTTTTTAATACATGAAGGGTAAATATTTACAGGGCTGTAAATAAAATATAGGAGAGTACGGGAATAATGGACTGAATGGCCACCTTCTGTGTTTTCTGATTCTAAAATCTTAGCCATTTCCTGACTGCCAGGAGTCTACACAGATCATATGTGATGATTTCTTGAAAAATAACGAGAATAGGGAAAATATTTAGAAAGTTATGTTTAGTTATTGTCTAGATCTTGGATGTTTGTATTCTGTTTGTGCTTTGTGTTCATTTTTGAACTATTGTGTGTCTCAGGCTGTGGTCAAGATCACCTACAGCTCTGGTTACTTGGGTAGAAGTTCATCCAAATAAAGTCAAAATATGCAGATTGAAAGAATTATTAAACAAACCTGCTTTCATCAGCGCTTACTACTGGACACTTCAATAGCATATCTGTCAACAGGAGTGGTAATTATCAACAGTCACTTCCATATGACTATAAATAAACATGAATCAGCATCGATACAGGATGTATTGAGAGAGTACATGTGTTAATGGAAAATAATTTTATTATAGAGTTATAAAGTCCCAGCTTGCAAACAACCCTTCATCCTGATCCAATGTTCTCAGATTACTATTACAATAAATTATAGTAATTTAGGGCTTCTTGTAAGACCTGCCAAAAGAGGCAGCTGTATTCAAGGATCATTCGGCAATGAGACATCTGGTGGTTTTGGAAAATAACAACCTATTTAAGGTACTTGTATTGTGTTTAGCAGAGCAGGTGAAAGTCAGAGTTAAACGTTTGTAATGTCGTAACGGCCAGGCACTCAATACCAACTGATCTTTTTCTGTGGTGTAAATTTTATGGCATGAACTTGTATGAAGATTTTCCTTAGCGCCTCCAGTCACTTCAACACAAGACTTGGCAAAATCTCAAAGAAACTATGGGCTGGATCTTCACACAGGAGTTACTCTCATTTCCCAGTTGCAAACCCAGCCCTGACAGAGGCTATGTGCAGGTCGAGATTTTTATCAAGGCACAAGCCGAATTGGTGAGAGATCAGAAGAAGTGGCTAATTAGGATTGCGGAAGCAGTAACAAAGGCAGGGATTCAGCCATTGTTGCAACTGCTGCCTATCTCTAATTTTAGAAATTAAAAGAATTAGCATCTCCAAACTGAACAGGGCAGATGGAAAACTTGAACCCAAACCCAGAGTGGATTAAGGAAATTGTAAAATTATTAAACTTTAGTTATTTTCCAAAAGACTTTTGTCAAAACTTTCACTCTTCTTTGGAAAACCACCAACAACCTTTTCAATGTTATATTCCTTCTTCCAGACAGGCAAGAGCTGTTCAGCTTTGAACAACTTCCAAAGGGCAGTGGTACCTCTTAAAATCAGAGAAGTTTAGGTGATGAGTTTGTAACAAACTCCTTAGTTACATAAATGCGCCTGATTAACAGCGGCAGTAACTTGACTTTCTAGCCCTCTCAAAAGCCATCAGGGTCAAGAGCTAAAGCAACAGACTGGCACAGAAGCTATTAATGCCATTTTTTTGGTTCACCACTTCTATGTCAATTTGATTTGGCACACGAAAATCCCAGTTCCATGTCTCTAATGGGTGGCCCGCAGACAGCCCAAAGTTATGGGGAGTCCAAAACTAGAGGGTATAGGGTTTAAGGTGAGAGAGGAAAGATTTAAAAAGGGACCTAAGGGGCAACTTTTTCACGCAGAGGGTGGTGTGTGTAAGGAATGAGCTGCCAGAGGAAGTGGTGGAGGCTGGTGCAATTACAACAGTCAGAAGGCATCTGGATGGGTATATGAATAGAAAGGGTTTAGAGGGATAAGGGCAAAATGCTAGCAAATGGCACCAGAATGGAACAGTTGGACTAAAGGGTCTGTTTCTGTGCTGTGGATCTCTATGACTGTGTTCTGCCTGTGCTATGTCTGCAAGAAGGAAGAATCTTAAATCTGAGTAGTGTTAAGGATTTATTGAAATATACAAAACAATTAAATGTTAAATGTTGATCTTCAAATTATGGCCAACTCTCACTTCAGCAAGCATGTAGGTCAAATGGATAAATTTCCACTTAATCTGTAACTAATGGAGTGGTGCAGGGATTGGTGCTGGGTTCAGTTATTTACGATATATATTCATAACTGGGATGAGGAAAATGAATGTAGTATAGCCAAGTTTGTGAATGATACAAACAAAAAGTGGGAAGGCAAGTGGTGAAGATAACAGAGTTTGAAAAGGGACATCGACAGGTTAAAGTGAGTTGGCAAAAATTTGGCAAATGGAATATAATGTGAGGTTACGCACTCTGACAGAAAGAATATCAAAGCTGAATTTTTTTTTAAACTGGAGAAAGACTGCTAAAAGCTAGACCACAGAGGAATTTGGGAATCCTCGTGCATAAATCACAAAAAGGTAATATCCAGGTTCAGCAGGTAGTAGGGACAGCAAATGGAATGTTGGCCTTTATTTCAAGGGGAATTGAATATGAAAATAGAGATGTCTTGCTAAAACTATACAGGGCACTGGTCAAACTACAGTTGAAACACCATGGAGCATTTTGTACTCCTTATCTCAGGAAAGGTATACTGGTGTTGGAGGCAATCCAGAGGAGGTTCACGATCGAGGTACTATCTTATGAGGATAGGTCAAATAGGTTGATCATGTACCATTGGAGTTCAGGAAAACGAGAGGCAATCTAAATAAAAATACAAGATTCTCAGGGGATTTGATGGGGTAGATGCAGATGGACTCTTCCACAAAAGGAAACAACCTAAGACCAGTGAACATAATCTCAGAAAAAGGAGTCACCCATTTCAGACAGGGATGAGGTAGAATTTCTTCTCTGAGGGTAGTGAATCTGTAGAATTCTTTAGTGCAGAAGGAATAGAGGCTGGGCCCTTAAGCATATTTGAGGCTGAGAAGGACAGATTTTCAATCAGGAAGGGAATCAAGGGTTATGAGGAAAAGCAGTGAAAGTAGAGTTGAGGATTATCAGATCAACCATGATCTCTCTGAATGGCACAGCAGATGTGACGGATCAAATGGCTTATGTTTTGTGGCCTTAATCGTGACTGCTGTTGTCTTCTTCCAAATGTGACATCATTCTCTTTCAGGAAATGTTTCAAATTGCAAGAACCACATTGAGCTCATGCAAAATTACTGATGATAAAAGAATAATTTTAACACTGTCAATTGTTTGAGTTAAAAATCTAATATCACGTTCTCTCTTCCTGCAAGATGTAGCTGCTAAGAGGTTGGCTCGCCAGGAGGAAGCACTTAGAAAGGTTTAAAAAAAACATACCACGCAGTACAATCACCTGTCTGGTGCAAATGTTCCATGAGTACTGATGCAATGTACTCCTGGCAGTATGTATTCCATGGTGAACTGTTCATGGGGTATGAGATATACTTTGTTCTGCAAACAAATAACAGAAATCAGTAACAGCTTGATCCTGTCGTTATTAAATCACGTTTGAAATCAGAGTGCTTATTCTTTCACTAAATTTGCCATCAGTCGTTGCTAAGAATCACTAATTTCTAATGCGTGCAATGACAGTAAAATCTGTGATCACATATCAGCACACAGTGATACCAGTGTCCAGTGAAGATAGGTCATAACTCTTCTTTCAAAAAGAGAGTTCCTACGTCTTCAAGTGTACAGGAAATACTGTTCATCTGTTATATGATTTTAAATAAAATTTTCAGAAGATAAACACAGAGTACTATAACAGAGAGCTATTAACACAAAAGTAATGTGTTAAAGCTCAGTACTATGGAATGTTTTTAACGAACAACTGTATGATTAGATGTTCCGAGTGGGGTACACTGCTAAGAGGGAGAAAAAGCCAGGAAATAACGGGCCTGCAGGAGTTGTATTTAACACTAAGTGCAATGAATTCTGAGGCTTCTTTGACTGGCACTGCCTGATCTGTGGGATCTAATGACCAAAAGATGGTACTGGGAGAATGGTCGGGCAGGAGTTTCTGCTTTTTTTAAACCACAAGTTTAATTCAGCAGGAGATTGACTTAAAGTCAGTCAAGCTAGTGCAAAGGGTTGAGGAATTTTAAGCACAAATTATATCCAACAAATCAAGTTTTTGTGACCTTCTGTGCTGGTTTAAAATAAAATTTGCACCAGAAGCCCACGCTTCCTCAGTTGATTCTATCATGGTGTGGAGGTGCCAGTGTTGGACTGGGGCAGACAAGGTCAGAAATCACACGTCACAGATTACAATCCAACAGGTTTTTTGAAAACACAAGCTTTCGGAGCCTCAGTCTAACACGTGAAGGAGGAGCGAGGCTCCGAAAGCTAGTGTTTTTA
Organism: Rhincodon typus; assembly: GCF_021869965.1. Classification (NCBI taxonomy): domain Eukaryota; kingdom Metazoa; phylum Chordata; class Chondrichthyes; order Orectolobiformes; family Rhincodontidae; genus Rhincodon; species Rhincodon typus. Next base: position 16,596,959 of record NC_063350.1, read on the forward strand.
AATAAACCTGTCGGACTGTAATCTGGTGTCATGTGATTTCTGACCTGATTCTAACACTGTAGTGAGTTCCTGCTAAATTGAGCCCCCTTGCTTCTAAACTTAAACAAGTTCTTCACTAAATTTTAAAGGAGCTTTTAAAGTTTTGGTTTAATTTGCTAGGAAAATAGTTACTGCACACTAATGTCACTGGTAAATGGTTCTGGGTTGCGTTTTAAAATTATGTACAATTAGATAAAATCAGGACAGAAAGTGCTGGAGAAACTTAGTCGATCTGATGACTTTCTTACCGCAGATGCTAACATTTCATGTCCAATGACTCTTCTTCAGTTCCAAAGAATCATCTTTGGACTTGAACCATTAACTCGGTTTCTCTCTCCACAGATGCTTTCAGACCTGCTGAGTTTCTCCTGCACCATTGTTTTCCAAATTTCAGATTTCCAGCATCCACAGTGCATTTTTTTTAAAATTTAAAATCAGCTGTTGGACTAGAAACTGCAGCAATGATGGCCCAGCAAATTGGTCACAAATGCCCATTTTCAGTCTTTGCTACTGTAGAAGCTCAGAGGCAGTGGCTGGCTAATCCCTTTCACGTAGTAGTGGGAAGAAGAGGAGAAGAGTGCATTTATCTTTACATATCTCACATTTCCCAGTGATGGGGTTAAGCAATGTGCTTGAAGAAGCTCGATTGCCTGTCCCACAGAATGATGCATGTATACTCTGACAAGAATGAACAGTATTAACTGTCTACGAGTAGAGACCCAAAATAAATTTGACATATAATCTTAACAAACTTGAAGGAATTCATATGAAAAAGAAAAGAGAAAATATCTTATTTTCTGGCATGTATAGCAACATGCAATGTTTTTTTTAAATGCAACAATTAATACAAATACAGGAATAGAGTAGTAACAATATTGAATGTGTAATTAGTGATTTAAATACAATACTAGCCTTTGATTTATACCCTAGCATAGCATCTGCCATTAGGTTTCGGCAACTCCTGTCACAGAAAAAGCAGTAACTGCTCCACAATATTGTTACCTTTCTCTCCTAAAAATCTAGCAATTGTGTTAAGGATTTGGTTCCACAGGCATTGAACGCCAACTGGTATGTCACAGAAGTGACTTCTGGCCTTGTGCAAATCTGAACAGTTTACAATAACCTATTCAAGTGTCCAGGTCATAGAATCATAGAATCCCTACAGTGCGGAAGCAGCCATTCAGCCCAGAGTCCACACTGATGCTAAAAAGAGCATCCCAACCACCACCCTATCCCTGTAATCCCACATTTCCCATGGCCAATCCACCTAAACCTAAACATCTTTGGACTGTGGGAGGAAACCAGAGCACCCAGAGGAAAGCCACAGAGACACGGGGAGAATGTGTAAACTTCACACAGACAGCTGTCCGAGGGTGGAATTGAACCCAGGTCCCCTGGTGAAGTAGGGCAGCAGTGCTAACCACTGAGCCACCGTGCTGGTCCTCAAAGTTGAACCAGATCCTGACCTTCTTGGCTAGTAGGAATCAACGGCTTCGTTGTTGGCAGGGACAGAGTTTGCAAGGGAATACAGTGAAACATTCTCCTTATTGTAAAACTCCCTCATGTTAGGATTTTCAGGTCACTGTAACCGTCCAAATGTGCACAAAATTACTAAATATCAATTGCAATTAACTCCTTTCCAAATCATGGAGGTAGCCTCTAGTGCTAACTTTTAACATATTTGTTCTCCGATTGCGTTCTGTGAAAACTAACTGGACAGGCATAAGCAGAGAGAAAATTATTAGGTTTGATCTTATTACACAATCTCCTACCAGAAGGATGTTGGCTGAGTCAGCAATGATCTGCAGTTCAACGTTGGTTGGTAATTCATACACAGCGACACGGTTCAAAGAGTCGATTGCAACCCCATGACACAGAAAACTGGAATTAAAAATAAGCTTTAAATTACAGGTGGTGGACAGCAAACCAAAAATTCATTCAAGCAGTATTTGTTCCACAAGCTTGGAGTATAACCCAAAGTCTTTACTGCTTATAATGTAGTGCTCCATTAGCTCAGTTCATCATCACTCATAATGGAATGTTAAAATCTCACAGAAACACTTCCAATTCTTTGCCTATTTAATTTGCCATGCAGTAGGGGAGAGGTAGGGAAGGCCATGGCATGACATAACCTGAAATATCCAGGTTCAGGCTACGGTGAGAAGCTCTTGTAAGGGATTGAGACTATAGACAATGAGGAAATAACAAACATAGACGCAGCTCCCAGTTCTCAGTGATTCTGTGCTTGAGAACTCCAAATCTTTTCTTACTCATGGAATGTGAGTGTCACTGGTTCAGCCAGCATTTATTTCCTAGCCCCAACAGTCTACCAACATGTTGCATCAACTCCGTGCAGTTTGAAAATCCTTGATGGTTGTCCAAAGACACATATCGTTCACTGATTTATTATCAACACACTTTTCGCAGCTTCTTGGGATCTTTCAAGCAAAATTGCAGTTTTCACCAGGAATATTATACAATATGTGCCAAACATGAGAAATTATGGTGGTGTTGCATTGCACCAAATTAGAACATTTGTATTTAAGAGCATTTTTCTCCCATGACATGAGTCTATCTCCCCAAATGATACGCCACCACCTGGCTAAAAGTATGTCACATATCTAGGCTTCTGCAGTGCAGCGTCAGGAAGATTCAAAGAGTTAAATGGGATCCCACTTCCTCTGTGGAACAGTATTTGGGTTCTGCTTTATACCTCCCATTGAAGACACGTTCCATTAAAACAAACGACATTTCTGGGGTTCACATTATATCTCAAAGCAACACCTAGTTTCATGTGAAGTATCTTTAATACGGACCTCAAGATTTAAGTCCTTACAAACTATTACACTGGCAGTTAATCTCCTTGATGTCTTTCTCAGTTCACATTAGCGTTAAAGTTTTCTTTCTTGCTGCTCTGAGAGACATTGACAGAACTGATGAAAGATCTCTACCCAAAATGTTAATCGACGTTTCTTTTTCTTATTCAATTCCCTGGCCAAACTATCTGGATTACTACACATAGCTCATGTTGCTATGGTGCAAGAAATCCTCAAAAAGGTGCCAGGGAGAGCTACAAGACTAATCCTTAATAATGAACTAAAAGGAGCAATTAGAAAAAAAACAGGGCTTTTCAGTCTCACCAGAGATCTGACCAAAGTATATGAACCAGTTACTTAAACAAGAAAATAAACATTTATTCAGTGCACCAGTGTTCTTGGGTAAGAGGGCCTAGGTTGAAGGTGTGAAGGACAAGGTTAGGGTAGACAAACCAAGAGCTGTTCTTAGAAAGCAATTCAAATATATCACCACATAAATTGATTGAGACTAGAATGTCTTCGAGAAACAGTTGTGTAATGAAAGAACATTAGGGTTGATATTCCTGGAGAGTTAGCTAATTTTGCTGAAGTAACTTCCTCATTCCATTGAAGCACTTTTTTCAGCATTTTTGTATGCTTAATTTCAGATTCCAGTCTCGAAGGATTTTCTTTTTCTATCTCATGTGTAGATGGCTTGGTGCAGTGCCTCATCAATCAGTAAAAATCCTCACATGGCTTTAATAAACTACCAGTGGCACAGCAGATATTCTAAAATTAATCGCAATTTCCAAATGCGGTGCAGGACTGGGCAATTTCTAATGAAAACATTGGTTTGGCCAGTGGAAACAATGACTGCTCTTCTTCTGTTGATAGACTGACGCACTATTTATGGTTCTGTCTACAGGGACCAATTTCTCCCCATCCCAGAGCGTCGCACTACTAAAAACAGTCTTAGCAGCAGAATTCTTCGTAGCTTCATAAGGGCAACTGAATAGACACAGGAAACCCTTAAAAGGCTACGGGGGTAAAAGGGTAGGTGGGATTCAACCTTTTTCAGGGATCCAGCAGAGATATGATGGACTGATAAGCTTCCTTTAGTCAGTGTTAAACTCTGCAACTGTAGAAGATTTAATTTTATAGTAGGGCCAAGAAAAGAAATTGCTAGCAAAACTCAGCAGATCTGGCAGCATCTGTGGAGAGAAAGCAGAATTAATATTTTGGCTCCAGTGACCTTTCATAACCCTTCTGCTTTCTCTCCACAGATGCTGCCAGATCTGCTGAGTTTTGCCAGCAATTTCTTTTCTTGGCCCTACTATAAAATTAAATCTCCAGCAATTTCTAGTTTTGGTTCTGATTTCCAGCATCCACAGTTCTTTGCTTACTTTTTTGACTTGGAAGATGTGTTTGGAGTCCTGAATGGTATGAAGGGAGGAGGGAAAAGAGCAGAGAAGGTGTTGTATCTCATATGTTTGCATGGAAAGCTGGCAAACAGAAGACAGCGGCTGTTGAGGAGAACGAGGGGTGAACCAGAGCAGCACAGAGGGAACAATCCGTTTGGAATACTGAAAGCATTGAGCACGGAAAGACATTTAGTGCTGGCTTCATGCTGGAGCTGGTGAAAATGGGAGAGGATGATCAATCGAATATGGAGGCTGGTGAGGTGTGAAGTCAGGATAACGGCAACCGTATCATGGTTCTGGAAGAGAGAAGCGGCGAGAGCATAAGTGTATGAAATAGACTGGACACAGTGGATGACTCAGTCTACCCTGGGAATCCTCAGTATTTTTTTTTAAATTCACTCGTGGAATGAGGGTGTTGCTCGCTAGGCCAGCATTTAGTGCCCATCCTAATTACCCTGCGAGCAGTCAAAAATCAACAACATTGCTGTGGTTCTGGAGTCACATGAATGCCAGGCCAGGTAAGGATGGCACATTTCCCTCCCTAAAGGACATTAGTGAACCAGATGGGTTTCTCCTGACAATCGTTTCATGGTCATCATTAGACACTTAATTCCAGGCTTTTTAAAACTGTAATTCAAATTCTATCATCTGCCATGGTGGGATTTGAACCCTGGTCCCCAGAACATGAGGTGAATTAATAGTCCAGTGAAAATATCACACGGCCATCGCCTCCCAGTGAGAAAAAGGAAGACAAAATAGAAACTCTACAATGAAAGGTTATGTTGTCAGAACAAATGTGACTGAGACAGAGAAACCAGGAGAATACAATGGAATCTTCACAGGAAGCGGATATCATCATCATCATCGAATCCCTAGTGTGGAAACAGGCCATTCAGCCCAACGGGTCCACACTGACCCTCCGAAGGGCATCCTACCCAAACCCATACCCCCACCCTATTTTTTCCATGGCTGACACACCTTAACTACACATTCCTAGGCCCTACGGGTCAATTTAGCTTGGCCAATCCACCTAACTTTGGACCATGGGAGGAAACCGGAGCACCTGGAGGAAACCCACACAGACATGGGGAGAATGTACAAACTCCACACAGACAATTGCTGGAGGGTGCAATTGAACCTGCTGCTGTGAGGCAACAGTGCTCATCACTGAACCACCATGCTGCCCTGAGGTGTGAGCAAATACAGGGTAGATGTGGGCATTTGTGGATGTGGTGATAATCTATCTTCAGAAATGCAGACAAGGAATTGAACAAAAGGTCAGAGATGGACCAGGTAAAAATCACAGAGGGCTGCAAACAATGATATTTTCTCGTTCCAAGTGATAGCAGGACGTGGCACAAATAAGAGGCATCAATGTACTGGAGAAATGAAATGGGGGCTGGTGAATAGGACTATAGACAGGAACGCTCCAAAACTGCTACAAAAAAAAAAGATATTTTGGGATAATAACAATCAATTTTTACACGAACGAAATGAGCAGAGTTGAAGGTGAAAACAATCACAGCCAGGCTGAGGTTGGGGACTGGTTTAGCTTCCTACCAAGGAAGAAGCAGTGAGCTGTTAGGCCGGCTTGGTGGAAGATGGTGATGCTGAGAGATTGGACTCTTCCATGGGGGAACGAGGAAAAGGTTAGGGCCAGGAAACTGAAGTGCGGTAGGGCATCTGAAGAGTCTTTTTCTCTCCTTGCTTCTCCCTTTACCTGCAAAAGCAGGCTGTAGCTCCTGTTGTGCTGGAGAACCTGCCAGTGGCTCTCCAGTTTTGGAAGTTTTCCCAACCTTCTTAATTAAATGAGGAGCATCAAGGCCAAATCCAAAAGCTAAATGATGCCTCACATTTCATCATTTGCCCCAACTAATATCCACAATACAGATTGTGATTGCAAAGTTGTGCTTATCCATTATTTTCAAAGCACAATAATTGATGTGGATTACTTCTGCATGACTGTTACTTATGCTTTCCCACGCATGTGAACACATCTCTGCACATCTGGCTAACTGCCAACTGTTATCTGTAATTTTCAGTATGGACACAAGTATGTTAATGTTGACTTTAGAAATGAGTGGTTCAAATTCCTTTTACGTTCCATCCAAACTCATGACAGATTTGTTCAGCCCGAGAACTGAAAATCAAAACTCTGCAGATTACCAGGTCGCTCTTTGTAAATCTGTGTCACAGCTTCTTACCCTTTAGCTTCCAGCCTCCCAATTAGGATTGCTCGGAAAGGATTACCCTAACTCATGGCTTTAAGACACAAGAGTTGGATTTTTCCCACGCTTTGTAGACAATGGAAGAAAATTTGATCCAAAAGTCTGAAAAGAATATCTAATGTCTGCTGCATTAAATGGAGGATTAATGCATTGGGATCAGTACTACCAGTGAAATTAGCCATATAGTTAATTGTGAAAGTAATGTTACTCATGTCATCCAGTTTGATGATAGGGTTTTCTATTAAAAGACACAAGGATGATTTAATCCCAACTGCTTAGTTGAAACAAGCTAGCTGGCCAAGAAAAGTACCCAGCTCACCCACCCACCCTACAACCACTGGAAATTGATTTGTTATGACTCCCTATAGAGCAGGTAGTGAGGATGTGGCCAAAGTGTGACGCATTTTAAAGTATGTGCACATTAGACCCCAAACATGAAAGACGATTTTCGGTTTAAATGCCTGAGTGAGAAATGACAGTGTGTTTTCTGCCAAGTGAATCTAACAATTTGATTTGATTTGATTTAATATTGTCACATATATCCAAGTACAGTGAAAAGTTTTGTTTTGCATGCAAGTCCAGGCAGATCATAATGTACAACAAGGATGGCAGCCAGAAGGGAGGCAGAAAAGTTCAGTTTAAAAATCCTAATTTCCTTACATGGGATGGCCTGGCTGTCATTCATTGAGACTGAGCACCACTTTCCATCAGCTTCAGCTGGAATGAGGCTCACGTGTTAAAATGGGATCTTTTGTTTAGCTGCACCGCATGAGTATTGAGGTGACACCAAAACTTGCTCAATCAAAACTGCCCATCAGTCAAAGTCCCAGCCTAAACATCTGCATAGGAATGCAGATTAGTCTGCAATTATAAACCGCAGACAGCAACAGCATCAGAACATGATGCAGACCTCTCAAGGAGAAAGTTCAGCATTTGGGAAATATTTTCAGAGGGTAGTTAGTAGCCAGCATCAAACATCTGATCTATCTATCAACCAATTCAAAACACAGACTTAACAGTGTGCAAATAATGAAGTTATAAACTTTTATAAAACATTTAGTCTAGACATTCTAGTGGAGCAGTGGTAGTGCCCCTACCTCTGAGCCAGGAAGTCTGGATTCAAGGTTCACCTGCTTCAGGTGGTGCATAATAACATTTCTGAACGGTCTGATTTGGGAAATATTGAATCTAACAGGGATTCAGTGCTGACCACTTTTGATGTGCAGACAGTTTAAATAGCAAGGGATGAAATGATCCTATTTTTGTTTATAACTCAGCACGGATATTCCTCTGACCTGAGGAATTAGGTCTTTCGGCGCAAGTCCAACAACTTGTCCTGATGTGGGACCATCCTGCCTCTCTCAAGTTCCAAGAAGTTTTGGTTTCTTTTTCTCTTTGTGAATCCCAGAATTGAAGATTTGTTGTGGCACGGAAGGAAGCCATTTGGCCCATTGTGTTTGCACTGGCTCTCCAAGGAGTATTATAACATACTGCCACTCGCCTGCCTTTTTCTCATCTCTTTGAACATTAGATCTTTTCAAATAAACCTCCAATGTCCTCTTGAATGACTCAGTTGACCCTGCCGCTACCACATTTCCAGGCGGTGGACTCTAGACCCGAACCACTCGTGTGAAAATGTCTTTTTCTCACATCGCATTTACTATGTTTGCAAATTACTTTAAATCTATGCCCTTTTGCCATCATACTTTTACCCCTTCAAAACTATCCTTATAATCAAAGTTTCTCATCCCCGGAACCATTTTATAAATTCCCTGTGCTCTCTCTCCAATGTGTTCACATCCTTTCGATGGTTGGTGCCCAGACTGGACACAATATTCCAAATGAGCAGTAACTAGTCTCTTGTATTCGTTTAGCATAAACTCCTTGTTCTTGTACTCCATGCCCCTATCAATAAAGCCAACGATACAGTGGACTTTAATGACTGCCCTGTCCATCTGTCCTGCTATCTGCATTGATCTGCTCATATATGCACCAAGGTCACTCTGTTTCTGCCTTCAACCCAATTACTGTACCCCTATTTTACATCGCCTCTCCAATTTCTGCATCACATTTGAAGAATGCATCAACCTTACAGTTCTTCGCATCGAATTCATCTGCCACCTAAATGCCCGCTCCATCAACTTTTCAACTTGTTTATGTTGCTTTGGTTTGTGTTGTTTTCATCTTCAGAGTGTACAATGCTTCTTGCATCACCTGCAAACTTTGAAATTACTCCCTGCACACCAAGGTTCAGATCAACCCTATAAAATTCCCTCCAGCCCGAAAATATCCAATGACCACAACACTATTTCCTATCACCCAGCCTGTTTTGTATCCACGAAAATCAGCCTCCACCTAATTGACAAGAGAGCTGTGGATTGGATGCTGAGGGTGAAGTAATCATAGAATCACCTACAGTGTGCAGGAGACCATTAGGCCCATCAAGTCCACACTAACCCTCCAAAGAACAGCCTCCCCAGACCCATCCTATCCTCATAACCCTGCATTTCCAATGGCTAATCCACCCAATCTGCACATCTTTGGACTGTGGGAGGAAACTGGAGCACCCAGAGGAAACTCACACAGACACAGGGAGAATGTGCAAACTCCACACAGACAGTCACCCGAGGATGGAAGTGAACCTGGGTCCCTGGAGCTGTGAGGCAGCAGTGCTACCCACTGAGCCACCGTGTCACTCTAAGGTATAAGTTAACTATTTCTAGCATTGAGCTTCTTAAAGTCGGTTGCAATGGTGTGTGACAATTTTCTCATTTCTCTTTCCCGCATTCTTTGGCATTTGTTTCACAGCATAGCCATTTGTTTTCGATATCGTAAAAGTCAATATTTACTCAAAGCCAATTACACTCACGTTTCTGACTAAAATTTAGATGAAACCACACCTTGAAAATCACAAGGTGTAAGCATGTTCTTAAGATATTTTCTGTAGTTTCCATAAGTTACATTCTGTGTGATTTTCCTGAGAAGGCTTTTCAAGTATTAAGGGTCCTCAGCTCCAACAACTTATAGCTACCAATGTCCCTCTGGGATCCTTCTTCTGCTTCCCTTCTCTCTGACCCCAGTTCATCTTCCATTTGCACCTCTCCACAGTATATTCACTATAACCTCTGACCTTTCACTCTCCCAGGCTGAATGATCTGTGCTTAGCAAAGGACCCAGTGGTATTCCTTTAAACTCCCACTTCAATTAACTTTGGGCTCAGCAAGACATCAAAATCTTCTTCCATTGCCTTAGAAGTCCTCTCCAACCCCCATGTACACCAACCCCACCCCAACTCAATGGGCTCTTTCGTCCATCTACAATACTCTCCCACCGGCTTCCTATCCACTGCTCCCTGGCATATATGTTGTTTCAGCCAGTTTCTGTCCCACTGAAAACATTTCTTCCTTTCTTGACCATCTTCTGCCCCATCCCACCCCTAATGTCCAGTAGCTTTCCACCTTTATTTCTTCTGCAGTTTTATGTTTATCAATTTCCGGTTCCCTGACCACCACCTCACTATGAACGTCTAACCCCTCTACACCTCTTCTTCCATGAGGATGGTCTAAGGGCTATCTGTATCTTCCTTTGTTGGGGGCCAGAACAGTTCCCGTCAACCACCACCCTCCTGAGCTAGCTCTCATTGAATAATTTCTTCTTTAACTTGTCTCACTTCCTTGACAGGAAGTGTAGCTGTGGGTATCCACAGGAGCACTGGGTATGCCCATTAGGGTACATTTCAATTTCAATTGTAATTTCCACCCTCCTCTCACCTTTACATAGCTAATTTCTGACACTTCCTTTAACCTTTATTTCCCTGTTCTCATTTCTGGTGGATGATTCCGTACTAACATTCTTTCCAATTGCACTGACTCCCACAGCTACTTTGACTATACTTCTGCATATCCTGCTCCCTATAAGGACTCCACTTGATCCTCTAATTTCTCAATCTCTATTCTGATGTAGCTATCTTCCACAATTCAGACAGGTCTTCCTTTTTCCTCAACTAACGAAACCCCGCCCAATGGGGTTGGCAGGGATAACAATTTTCTGAACTTCTGTCCTACCCATTCATTTCTTCACAGAATGCTTAACCTTTGTCCTCACTTTCCACCTCACCTGCTTCCTTATTCTCAAATCCTTTCTGCCCCACAACATCTTGCATTTAACCTTCCCCCAACCTCTAACCCATTCCTCACCTATCCTTGTGCTCCACGGCCTTCCTCAATTTATCACCAGCTTAAAATCCACCTTTCAACCTCTTTTCAGTTCGAGGAAGACAGCAGGAATGTGAAATGTTAGCTGCATATTTTTCCACAGGTTTGAAGTTTTCCATCAATTTCTGTTTTTATTTCAAATCTCCAGCATCCGTGGTATTTTGCAATTATGGAACAAATGGAACTGTTTTTGTCAGGTCTCAAATATTCCGACCACTTTACCTGTATTTGCAATAATTCAGCCTGATGGTGTCTGGCTGCTCTTGGCCTCCTAGAGCATTCACATGGACACTGATGCTTTGGCCTGGATCTGTCTCAGTTGCGTATTCAATCAGCACCACATAGGTTCCTGAATGTGGAACTCTCATCACCATCTGGACATTAACCTTACAAAATAAAGACAGTAGATGATGATGTCTGTTGCAGATCTAAAGGGTTTTACTTTCAGATTAATTGCAGGAAATTGAATAAGGATGCATTTAAAAGGAGAAGTCGGGAAATAGGAAAAAACACCGTACTCCACAGGCAGAAAGGTTCATAATCAAGAAAGACACAGTGTGAAGGTGATAGGCAAAAGAATGAGAGGAACAAAATGAACAATTGATTTTTGAAAACCTAAGTGTATTCAAGGGTGACATGAACAGCTTCTAGGTTCTGGAAACAATGGTACTGGTATAAAAAGCCAGCTGATAAAACCACAGCTAAATGACATGATGGCATGGGAAAGTATCACAGTGACATAATCCTTTAGCACAGAGACTGCAAAGTGTTAGTCAGAGGCACACAATGGGGGAGAGGAGTCTCCCACCACTGTTCTGCCAATGAAAGAGTCACTTGTTAAATTTGTCCATCCGTGCAAGTGATACAAATGCTAAGTAGGCCAACACAGGGGAAAACAGGTAGAAGGGATGAGCTTTAAAATATCACGATGGTTAATATTATTGAAATTATTCTGTGTCATATTAGCAGATGAATGATATCCTGTTTGTCTACAGTTTCTCTCTGCTCGAGTTATGAGAAGTTGTTAACTGGTTTAGTTAAACTTGATTTCATCGCTCTGAAACTGCGCAGAGAAACATTTCAGACATACGCATGTGGGTTTTCACTTGCATCCCATGCTATTCCTTTCAGTGTTCTACAAACCTGCTCAGCATTGAGAAGAACCATTGATGGATGCCTTGGAGTGGGCTGCACCACATGACACTGGCTATGGAGATAGTTGTCAAGGGCACACATGCCTTCGGTAGCCATGATTGAGGGGAAGCCATCCAGGGGTAGGTGCCTGTACATCAAACAACTGGGGAAAAATAGACAAATCCCATCAGGTAAAATCCACAATTAAGCCATTCTTCAAAAGCAAAGTAAATATCACATTTGACACTTCAATTTCCCTAAAGAGTATTTTCCATTTTGTGCCAATACACAAAGTAACAGGATTAAATGTTTGAGTACACAGTAGAGCAAATATTCCTTTTTCAATGTAAATCCTTTGGCAGAAGAAATCTCAAACTTAAGTTGTATCTGAATGTACAGGGTGAAGCTTTGCAATGGCTCGTGAAGAAGATTGAAGTGGCTATGATAGCACAGTGTATATCTTACTGGATTAATAATCCCAAAGTCTAGACCACGAATCCAGAGGCATGAGCTCAAATCCCACTGCAGCAGCTTGAGAATTAAACTTCAATTAATTAAATTTGAAACAAAAAGCTCAAAAAGTAACGATGGCCATAGGATTACCAGATTGTTGTAAAAACCCAACAGGTTCACTAATCACAGTAAGAAACAGAAATATGCCATCCTTACTCAGTCTGCCATTTATGTAACTCCAGGCCCACAGCAATAAGATGCAGTTGATTCTCAACTGCTCTCTGAAATTGCCTAACAAGCCATCATTTGCAAGAAGGCAGTTCACTATCTCCCGAAAAGCAATTAAGGTTGAGCAATAAATGTTGGCCTTTGCGTGGGTGCCCACATCCCATCAATAAGGAAGGCAAAAATATTGGCAATGTCAGAAATGCAACTTCAAGGGATTGGATCTTCCTAATGTGAGGCAGTTGCGAGTATTAACTTGGGAGGATCCTGCAATCTATGCACTTTTTGCCTGTATAAGCCTGAAGTAATGGCCGTGGACTGTATTAATGCTGGAAATGCATCGTTCACTTCCTGCTGCTTAGAAAATCTAAGCCAAAACAATTGTTTCAAAATGCCATGAAGTAAACATAACTTTTCTCAAAGTGTAAGGGCAGTGAAGGGGAGTGCTTTGTGCTCAACGTAGAAGTAAGACACTATACCTGGACGTTTTTGGAGAATGTGACTTTTATTCACTATTGAGATCATCATGTTGTTCATCCTATGCCTCCAGAATGGTTCTGCTGCTAAACACAGGCAGCTGGTTTGACAACCGTGAAGGTGCTGCAGAACCATTCTGGAGGGTTCAATTCCAGGAAATCTGAATTCTATTTCCGGGAGACAAGTACCCAGAGTTCCAACCCTTACTGATCGCAAAGTACCTGATCCACAACATTGTGTCAATCTTGCAAGGAGGGAAATCTAATTCGCAGCATATCTTTTCCAATAAATGTCAACAAACTTGAGTTAAAAGGATCATTCCCTTCAAGAAAAAGTATATATCTCAGTCTTTCCTATCTGTTTAAGCATTAAACTAATGATATCCAGTCCATACAGCCAATGCATTGGATGTTGAATGCTTGGTTGCAGAAGTTGCAAGATCATTTTAGAGGTGAAATGGGCATGATTCAGTAATTGCCTACAAAGCCTGCCACTTGAGAGATTTGGTCAGCTGAATCAGCAGCACAATTTTACTTTCTAAGTACATAATTGCTCTGAAAATTATTCTCACCTGGACAGTAACCACAGCAGCTAAACCTTTTGTTACTCCTCTCCTCTCTATACCTACCTATATACCTCTATACCTACATCACGGAATTCAGAGGTATCTCTGCAGAATCCTATACTACATCTCTTATGCACTGCCAGAAAGACCCAAGTTCATCAATTTTACAGCTTACCCAGCCCAAACTTGTGACAATTCCACTCCAAGCCCAGCCCAGGAGAGTGGCAGTCTTATTTTGCCAACCTACTATGACTAGCTTTTCTACCTTACTTTCAAAAAATGAAAGGATGTAGGCAAAACCAATACATGTTACTATGAACTCCAGAAAAAATGATACACTTTAGCCTAGCAATAATAACGGACAATAATTCATAGAGAGATGGTAACAGTTTGAAATAAACGGGTTAGTGCCAGTGTTAAAAAGCAGGTTAAAGAACATCATACAAAAGACAAAGATACATCTACTAATTTCAGAAAGTAATTTCTAAACTTTAAATGAAGAAGTAAAGGTGTATTATGAAATCCATTGTAAATATATTTAATTCCCAATATTTTTATACCAATTATTGTTCGACACTCAGGATTGAAGCTAGATAATTGGATCTTGCTGTGCACAAAACAGGGACAGAGGAACCAGGTCACAGAAAGTGCCAAAAAGTTTCACATCAGCAGGAGAGTAATTACAAGTCGTTCAACAAAAAACCCATCAGTTTTCGTGACGTACTAACTTTTGAGTGGTGTCCTGAGGAGTTATTGTATAGGTGCAGGGTTCAGTCACTTTGAGCTGGAGGATTGGTGCTTCATAGTAAGCACTTGGTAGAAGGACCAGGTAATCCTGCAAAATAAAGCAAGTGTGAGCCCCTGCACAACAGTAACATTGCATTTTGTGTTTGGTTTTTCTTCAATAATAATATTGCATGTCTTCTAAACAATTACGTATTAATTTTCAAAACACTTCTCTTTCCATCTGAAGCAATTTTCACAAGTGCATCTGTGACATTTTTTTTGCAACGTCCCTATAGAAGAAAATGAACGCTATTTCCAAAGGTTAACAAATCCCAATATAGATTGGCAACTTTTTGTTTCTTTCCATCTTGGGCCCTTTCCAAGGCTCTGTACGAATTTATGGCAAATTTTAACAAGCCTATGTCTGCTGGGCAGATCAAGCGAGTTCCTGAGTAACATTCCCAAACATTCCAACAAAGTTTAATGTAAAAGTCTGGAGACATACCGAAGACTTATCAGCCGTTTTCTCCACCATGTCACACACTGGGATTTGGGACACTTCTTACATGAGGCATGGAAAGCAGTGACTCTCAAATTCCTGGATTCCCCTGGTCAACTGGCCCCGGTGATATGTTCTCCTGACTTAGAAACTTTGACTTCTTGGAACATTCATACAAAACAGAAGCAGACGTAGGCTATTCAGCCCCTTGAGTCTGCTTGGCCATTCAATAAGATCATGGCTGATCTGTTAATGTTTCAAATTCCACATTGGGAGATACAGGGTTACAAGGTAGGGGGCTGGGCCTGGGTGGGATGCTATTTGGAGGGTTGATGTAGGCTCAATGGGCCAAATGGACTGCTTCCATACTGTAGGGATTCTGTGATCCATCTTATTGAGGTCGTTTAGGATCGATTTTATTTCAGTCAGTGTCATCCCCTCACTCAGCTAAACTTCAGTGAAAAACAGCCCAGTCTGTCCATCTTCTATGTTAATTTAAAATTAATTCAGTAAGGATGATTGAAAGTAATTTCTTTTCCTCCTTCAGAAAATATTGCCAAATAAACTTTTTCATGAAGAGAGTAGTCTTTCGTGTCATGCATGTTCACGTAGCTAATAGAAAAAAGATTACAATTGTTAAATTGTTAATTGGTTAACCCGGATTTTCTTTAATTGCTTCTGTCTCCAGATTGTCATCCCAGACAGAAAAAGAAGACAATCTGCGATTTTAAGGGGGCCACTTTGTCACAGGATTCAGTTGAATGTCTTTTTTGTGACTTTCGGAGCCGAATCTGCAACAAAGGCCCCACTTAACAATGCCATGTTTTCGTCTTAAAGCATGGGAGAAAAACTTTGATTTTATTCATTAATACAAGCCAGCACTTAATTGCCAACAGTCCTAAGACGATTCTAAACAGGGTTAAAGAGAAGCAGAACAGTTCTGACTGCAATAGGGTTAATGCCAGTGTAAATTATGCAATAGTAAAACAGTTATTCTGCCCAATACAGGACCACAAATGCAGCATCAAAAACCCCCAAAAAATGACATTTAACTGTTAAAGAGCTAAAGACAGTTAAATGGCACTTCAACGAGAGCAAGTGATGCCAGGTTTAAAATTCAGGCTTTTAGCCAAACAGAGGCTCAAGTCAAATTTTGCACTCTACTGGCAAGGAAAATTTTCTTAAATTTTGATGTTCTTAATTTGTTTTTGTTGAGAGATTGTGTGTGCCAGTATTTTATGATTTGTACCTGAAATCTCTAACCGCTGGATTTTGAACATAAGTCCATCCCAAAGCTATTTATGAACTAATTAGTAAATTCTGAATGTGTAACAGAGTTGTAACTAAAGCAGCAAGTAATTACAAACAGGAGATAATCAAGTTTTGGAAAGGAATATTTTCTGCAACTAACCTCAAAGCAAACAATTAATTGAAACTGGATGCTGTAACAGCTCAGATCTAAATGTAACAGTCAATTTGGCATAAGACAAAATGGCGCCATCCAAGATTGAAGGAGAATGTGTGGTGGCTACAATGTGTTAATATGAACACTTTCAACTTGAAATCTTGGCTTTGGAACCCTGCCCGAACTGGCACAGAGCCTTTATTGTCCCATAAGTGAAGCAAGCTGGCAAGCTTTGACCATTTGAGAAAGTTAGTGTTTAACTGTCATCCCTTGGCAGATCAACAGAGAGTCTTCATTTGATGTTGCTATGGATTTGTCTGAAAGCCAAACCATTATAGGCTCCTAACCAAGGATATGGCCAGTGTAGGAACCCATAAGTAAACCAGTAAGATTGGAAGTGGAATCATTAAAGTATCTTTTTAATCAAAACATCTGATCGTGGTGTTAAAGATTTTCACAGGTACAAGTTCAGCCATGTGGTACACATTTCCTAAATCCCAAATTGTTTCCGGAGTCTTGACTGTAACATCACCATACTGTTACACCACTCAGGAAAGAGCATTCATCCTCAAGCCCCATGCCTCCTGGAGTCACTACTAAAGATTTAATGAAAGCACACAAAGTCCCTAGTTTACTGATCCGTTGGAATCAATTTAAAAGAAAACACTTACCAGGCTCCTGTTCTTAACAAGAACTACTATTTATGACAAATAAGTCATTTCTAATCACAAGTAAACAGCAATCAACTATCATCATACATCTCCACTAGTAAAACTCTAACCCCTGTTTAAAACCCCCACACATACATACATACAGCCAAGGACAAACAGAAGAAATCATTGGCTTTATGGGGGAGAAATAGTAGGAAACACAGTTTAATGGTACTAGTCCACAGCTTTTGTTGAAATGTTCCTCTTGCTTGTCAGGGCTTTCTGGTCTTTGGTCTGCTTTCTCTGGATTATTTCACTTCTTTGAAGGAGGCACAGGGTGATTGGAACACTAACTACAAAGTCTCTTATTTACTGGTTAAAGATAGCTGTTTACAACAACTGGTTGGAGAAAATGACAGGCCTCCTTCTGGCATTTTTACTACAGAGTAAGAGACACATAATCTGCCCTACCAGCAGTTCAAAGACTACTCCCGGTATTGTTCACACCCACAACCTGTTCAGCAGCGCAGGAAGTGATCGTAGAGCTGGTGCCAGGCTGACGACCTCTGGCTTCATCGAATGGTCGCAATTGCACAAACCCATTAGTTACTTGTTACTGGCCAAATTTCACTTTGCACATATCCCCCGTTTGCCATGCATCTACAAACATCTTCCCCTGCTGCTTGAACAAAGTAGCAGTATCAACACTGCATAAAATGAGTTTCAGTAACTTAGTGCCTTTTTTTTAAAAAACATGCAACAATTTCTTCCACATCCTCAGTTTCAAAACAGTCCTTTTTCCATTTTAGTCCAAAGTACAGAAAATAAAGTGATAATGTCTTTATGAAACTGCAAAGGGCTTATTTCGTAACATCTGGTCAAACACAAAGTCAGAGCCCCGGTGCACATTTGAAGATCCCAACTGCAGACTCACCAGCACAAAGCAAAGGATGCACCAAGCAGCAGTTTGCTCAAGGTTAGCCGTTTGATTTGTAATCTAACCAGCCATGCAGTCCCTTTAAGGGACTGTAAGGAGCTCCAGCAGAAGGGTAAGGTTTTTTTTTAATATTTATGTCAGGTGTAGACAGGAGTTCATTATTGTAGCCCACTGCCAGCTCACAATGGCCTTTTGCTATTCACCTACCCCTGCACTCACCACATGCTCCACTGAAAAGCCAAATAATGTAACCTGAATCAAAGAGAGAATCCTGGAGAAACTCAGCAGGTCTGGCAACTCCAGTGAGAAGAAAGCAGAGTTAATGTTTCAAATCCAGTAATTCTCTTCACAGCATTCTCGGTGCTTGTTTCAGATTGCCAGTATTGATCAAGTAACTTAAATTGGATATTCATACGCCAATATGTTGTCTCAGGAGCCATCTCCAGGTAAAACGTAAAGTGTCTTGACATGTGACCTCTGGCCCAAGCAGAGGGTGATTTTATGTGCAAAAATGCCTTTATATAATTTGTTTTAAACTTTGTTTCTCTTTGTCACTACCTCCTCTCCCCAATAAATTTGTAATACTAGTTTAACACATAATGAAGGTTCTGACACCGCAGCAATGACAATTGTTTTACACCTGAAATGTTAGAACTGATGGTCCTGTTGTAAAGTTTCAATGTTTTTCTTTGTTATCTCTCAAGGTTTGACTATCACTAATTTGCCTAGTAAAGGATTCCTTAAATGATCATCATGAACTCAGAATCCATGGACAAAATACAAACCTACAAGACATAGGAGAAGGATTGGCCATTCAGTCCCTCCAGCCTTTCTGCCTTTTAATGAGAACAGGGCTGCTCTGTGCTCTAATTCCATATATCCCGATCTTTGACCCATAATCCTGAATACTTTTGTTGAACAAAATTTATCTATCTCAGGTTTAAAATTAACAACTGATCCTGCACCGGCTGCCATTTGTGGAAGAGTTCCAAGCCTCTATCACTGTTTGTGCGTAGAAGTGCTTCCTAACGTTGCTCCTGCATGTTCTGACCCTAATTCTCAGACTATGTCCCCTAGCTCTATTTCCCAACCAGTGGAAATAGTTTGTCTTTATCTACCCTGTTTTTTTTTTCCCTGCTAATATCTTGAAGACTTCAATCAGATTTCCCCTTAAACTTCTAAATTCTGGAGAAATCTGGCCTAATTTATATAATCGCTCCTCATAAAATTGTTCTGTGAAGCCTAGGTATCATTCTCGTAAACCTACACAGTACTCCCTCCAACCCCAATATATCTTTCCTAAAGTGTGGTGCCCCAATCTTCTCACTGTATTCCAAGTGGTAGGAACATAGCAGCAAGTGTAGGTCCCTCAGTTCCTTGGGCTTGCACTACGTCAAGATCATCCACCTCAATGCTATTGTCTCTTGTTATCCCCATATCAGAATATTTTCCTTTGATTTTCCAGAATTACACAACTGCCGAAAATATTTACTGAATTAATATGGATTGAATAGTGTGCACTGTAGAGTAGCAAAATTACTTGTTAACATCAAGAAGTACATGATGAAAATCTAACCACGTGCACCAGTCACTACCCGTTATTTTCCCAAAGTCATTCAGCAGCGTATCCCACAGTGTCTGTTCCTATATGTGAAGCTCAGCGCAAATGATTCTTACCAAGAGGATTCCCTCTACTTCGATGACCACAGACCATGCCCCAGGATTAAGCACAAATGGTTCCACAAATGTATTCTGTGGCACGGTAACAAAAGTTGGCTCCGTGCTGGGGGCAAAAATGATCTGCTTTGTCTGTTCAGAACCTGGACACCAAGACACAAAATGTAACGTTATTTTCCATTATATACAGAAATATCATTCACTACAAGTGGGACAAGGCTGGAGTAATAATTTTATATAACAAAAGGCTGGTATAACCATGGGGAGCTTTTACAACAGTTGAACTGCACAGCTGCTGAGTTTAGCAAGGACATGGTTGTTGGAAGCTCCTGTGTTCTTTCATGTTTGGTGTGATGCATTACGTTACAGTACTGTTAGCTATTTGTTTTGGTTCCTACATCATACAGCTACAGATAAGGGAAACCATTTTGGCCATCACACCATATCATCTACAAGCCTCTCAGATTATTACCCTCATTATGCTATCTCAAAGTCCTCTGTATCTGTTGCTCATTCATCCTGTGAAGAGGACTTCCTGATGTCAATGCTACATTTTTCTTTTACTAGTTTGAACCCATACGTCCATCTCCTGTTGTCATAACTTAAAGTAATGTTTCAAATTTACCTTGCTTGTAATGCTGACATAAGTCTCAAACACTTCTTTGCAAGATAATGGAGTGTTTAAATACTAGGATCAATAATTAAAAGCTCTTCTTTGCACTGCACCTAAAGTTGAATATTTTGCATTTACCCTAATATCCAGAATTGGATATAATATCGAGGCGTTTTAGTAAAATATTT
Source organism: Rhincodon typus (assembly GCF_021869965.1). NCBI lineage: Eukaryota > Metazoa > Chordata > Chondrichthyes > Orectolobiformes > Rhincodontidae > Rhincodon > Rhincodon typus. The sequence continues at coordinate 16,617,205 of NC_063350.1, forward strand.
ATGGTAAAATCAGGACATCTTCCTATGTACATTATTATACAGCATCAAACAGTAATAACACATTTCTGTAATGACCTTAAATGTAGAAGGTACGTTTCAAGGTACTTCATAGAAATGTAACAAAATGAAACAAATGTTAAATTTAAACAAGTGATATTAGGAGGGGTGACCAAAACTTTGATAAAGTGGACCAGAGTCCATAAGCAGAAAGCTGGAGGTTGGAATCAAACATATCAATCAGAACGTATCAGAGACTTGATGAAAAACTTAAACTTGAGAATGCGCATTCAAATTTGAGATATTGGGAGCCAATGACAGTCAGTGAGCACAGGGCTGATGGGTAAGGGGCGCCTACTGGGGCACAGACAGCAGATTATAGACCACACAACCTAAAGGATGGGATACCAGCCAGGACATAGTTTGACATTTTATTTTGTTCATTACATTATTATATGGGAAGTGCAAATCAGTTTCAAACCTGCATTTCCACCATAATCTAAAACACTAGAATTCAAGATAACACAGATAAACTATCCAACCCTAGGCTCCAATCCAAAACTACATTGAGCTAACTCATTTTGCAGCAATAATGTCCTTAGCTAGTCTGACTTGACAGGTGTAAATCAGAGTGTGATGCTCGTAATTGCAAGCCCAACTGCAAATGTACAGGATTGGAGTTTCCTTTGTGGGTCTGACCCAAACATTCTGTACTGAAGTAACTTTGTACATAAGATGGCACCACAAGTGGCAATTTTATATATAAGCTTTTCACTGTACTCACGTGAGTGCATGTAATAATAATACTAATTCCATTCAATTCATCTGGCACCAAGATGATCCCACCGTGAAGTCACTTTGTGTTGAGATTTCCAGTCAATTGGTAGCAATGCCTTTTGTACACAGGGATCGACAGCAGATTACAAACAACCACAATCCCGACATGTAGGTCTGTGCATGGTTTGCACACACAAACTGCCTTTTGGGGTAAATACCCAGGAATATCCAGGCTATGTTGGACCAAATCAGGTGAATCACTAAAGACGCTATAAAGCTTCAAACAAGAGTTCCCACTTTCAGAAAATTCTTTACCGCTAGTTCTCAGGGCAGTTTTTAAGATTTTAATCTTTTAAAAGAGACCAGACGAAGCATCAGCAGCTCCCATTCCAAGGCTGTGTTCCCATTAGGAAATCTCATGCACAGCTCGAACTCAACAAAATGAGCCCTATTGTACTGTTTCTCAACAATGTTAATTCATTAGGAAGGTTCACAAATTCCTACTCAAGAGCTTTAGCATTTGATACTAAATTGTTAATTATTATTGTTATATGTAATAACATAAAGTCAGAGGTACAAATCCGTGCAGATTTTTATTAACAGCAAAGGAAATGCTCACAATTGTGACACACTGACTATTGCAACCTGTGTTAATTGAGTGCTGGCCCTTCAGCAGCACCATCCTCCCAATCCCACCGTGAAATCAGAGGTTAATTAGCACAAATGGGATTTTGGTTTTAATGTTGCACTTTTGCAAATTGGTCATGAAGCTATGGACAGGTCGATTTGGTATCCGTATCTTCCAAATTGCCAGTTGAGTGGGAGGTGGAGGATAAATAGGAGAATAAAAGAAGGTTCCAATATCAGCTTTTTAGACCCTAAATATGGTGCAAAAGGAATGTCTGGTACAACATCTACAAATGGAGGGGAGGGAAGAGGATTACAGAGAATCTGGCAGCAGTCTGTGTGTTTGGAGACAGGAGATTCCAACAGGTTTGTCTGTTGTGACAGAATTCAGTATTGCCTAATAAATTAGCTACATAGTTCACAGCACAGTTGAGCTTTTATTTGCTGATTACTTTGAGCAACAGGATTGGTTTCACTGCACTGCACTCACTTTAACCACCACCTTGTAGAGGCTTATACACATGGGGTTTAAACCTTACCTGGTCTTTGTCCCTGATAAGCTGTAACTTTGCCAAACACAGTGGCAGATCCTGCATTAATATACCTCAAGATGAAACGAAACAAATAAAGCTCCGAATCCATCACATGCATCATTATTTTGACTCTATTCTGTAAAAATGAAAAGGAATTTGACAATGGCACATAGGTGTGACTAGGACTACAATTAGCAAAGGAGATTTAATATGATAGATGCAAAATCTCCCTTTAGTTGTGGGAAACAAATCCAGCTGCAAAGCATGTTAGCCTCATTCACACCTACAAGCAATGCCAACTGTATACTGGAGCAAATCATGAGACTTGCAGAAAGGGGTGAATCATAAGCAAGGATATGTAATGTAAAGATAGGTCTAAAAGCCACTTACAGTTCCCACATTCAAGACTTATTTCGCTGACCATGACCATTCCTTTCACATCAGTAGATCCGCGGTTCACATAGCGGAAGACAATGCGAAACAGGTCAGGAGAAGTCACATTGACAGTCACAACTACCTTAGGCTGGTGAGGAAGAGAAGCGGATGGGAAGCATGATACTTAAATCCACCACCTCAGCAAGCAAAAATTCTACAAGCCAGCAGCCCAAAGTACACAAAGCATGCCGTTAATAAAACAAGTTTAAAAAAAAAATTAAATTCCAATTCTGCATCAATATCACATTGTGAAGTAGCCTCTAGGGCAGATTAATTTAGCACATCTTAAGCAAAAATAACAAACGTAAATGGACACACATCAACACATTTGATACATGTTCAAAGAACTTATAGCATAAATGTTCTTCCTCAAAAATCTCGTTCAGAATAAATCTTGAATAACATTAATATTTAAATATTACAGCATAGAAATATCTTATCATTCAAGTGATGTTTCACAAATACAATAAAATAGACAAAGGAATAATATTATAGGCCAAACTCTTGTCCCCATTGTTTTTCCTATTTATAGTAGTAAAGGATTATGACAAGACACAACAGCTCAGAGATTTAAGACTGAAGGTCTGGACAGCAACTCAGAACTAATAGCTAAGTTAACACAAAATGTTTTTGTCTCTCACTTGTACCAAGAATTTTTCTAATGACTTGCATTTTTTTTCATTTCCTTTTTGCTCATTTAGACAAGGTGTGTCAGTGCTGAGTGATGAAATTGACCTTCTACCTTCCAAAAATAAAACAGCATCAACATCAAGTATTCCTTTGCCCACTGGGTGATTCAGAGATTCCAAAATCGATTTTAAAGTGACTCATGGGATAATCATGTTTTCAACCACTCCCCAGTGTTTTAACGTAAATTGCTCTATGTCAAATCTCTGTTATAGTGGGTGGTAGAGAGTTTCAAAAGATATGAATGAAAACATGCACAGTTTCTTACCCCATCGAAAACCGCTTTTGAAATGGTAAACATTCTCAATGAACAAAAGAGACATGAAACTTAGAAGATGGCAGCTAGTGAAAAACAGTAGCATCCTAATCCAAGTGCTAACTGCTCAATCAAGTCTAAATTCTTCTCATTTACCTGAATTGGAGACATCTGCGCATACCCCCGCCAGCTAAAGTTTTCAAACTCAAGTGGATTAAAGCCAAAACGAACGGCCCTCCCATCAGGGGTCGTACCATCCTCAATCTCAAACCCCAGATGATGCAGATCAGGGAAGTAATGATCAGGCCTTGCTCTGAAAACAGAATGCATCAAGACAGTCTGAACTGAAAACCTGTTACTGACATTGTCTCAGATCTAGGTTACTGAAGAATTAGAATCATAGAATCCCTACAGTGTGGAAGCAGGCCATTCAGCCTATTGAGTTGCACCTACCCTCTGAAGATCATCCTACCCTATTCCTTGTTACCGTGCATTTCCCATAGCTAATCCATCTAGCCTGCACACCTCTGGACATTTTTCCATGGCCAATCCACCTAACCTGCACATCTTTGGACTGTGGGAGGAAACCCACGTATAGATGGGGAGAATGTGCAAACTGTACACAGACAGCCGCTTGAGGGTGGAATCGAACCTGAGTCCTTGGCGCTGTGAGGCAGCAGTGCTAACCACTGAGCCACCGTGCCACCTCCAAGGTTAAAAGATTTTCCTACTTCTGGCTATTTGTTTCCACTTTTCCCTCTTTTTAAGGCCTACTTTTCCTACAGCATCAGCCTGTATTTTAAGGGGAAAATTGGAAAAACAATTTTTAAATGTTTGAAAAGCCAACAAATGGAGAAAAAAATCAAATGTGAAGATAAATACATCAAGGTGGGCTCCCAAACTCCACTTGAAGGGACAGACCAATAAACAATTTGATTTAAAAAAGGCAATGATTGCAGAATAGAACACATCCCAGAACAAGAATACCACAAAGGCTTTTGAACGTAGGGGCTAAATGATGAGGGCAGGCTGTATTTCCTGGAGTTTATAAATGTTGGTAGGTGGTGTAAATCAAGATTTTTAACACAAAGGGGATTTGTGGCTGTGAAAAATACTGACTCTCTTGTACAGTAATGGGGGTGGGTGGGGGCTGCATGGTTGGAGGTGCCAGCTTTCAGATGAAAACTTAAATAAAGGGTCCATCTACCCTCTCAGGTCATGGATTTTAGGACACTATTTGAAGCAGAGGGGAAGTATCCTCATTTCTGGATGATCAGTCCCTCAATCAATATCCCAAATAAAATAAAAATCATCTAGCAAAAATTACACTACTGTTTATGGGAGCTTGCGGTGTACAATTGGTGCTGTCCTTCCTACAACAGTGTCCATATTTTAAAAAGTATCTGATTAGCTCTAAAGCACTGGAAGGTGATTAGTCATTATGAAAAATCAAATACAAGAGCAAATCTTTGTTTCTTGCAATCCAAATTTTCTGTGACCTCATCTTACCCTTTCCTGTGTGATTGATCAGATCAAGGGGTTCAAGACATTAGATATTGCACAGCACTTATTCCATGTTGATTATTAATAGTAATTTGCAGAATAGCTTTAAGAACATGAATTAATGCATCGTAGGGCTCAAATAGAACATCATCACTTCCAGTGAAAGAGGGGAGTGAACATAAACACAAATAGTAAAAGAAAATACCTCATTAATAAATTGTGGCAGTATGTTACCAAGATTGAGATGTAGTTAAATTGTCTTTGTGGCATTATTCATTTGACAAGATGTGAAGACAACTGGCTCACAGATTGAGTGATGATTATAAGCAACACCAGCGTGCAGAGTATCTGGTAGAAGCTCCAGTTAAAACATGCATCCAATAATTTACCATTAAAACATAAATTGTAATTCAACATCAAAAGGAGATGGTTAGACAGCCATTGGAACATAGCAGCTACGGTTCTGGTTCTTACTGGTTGCATGTACGTCCTTCGATGTTCTGTCTGCATTGACAACTTCCTGAACGGTCAGCACATGCACTACCCACGGAGCCTCCTATATCACACTGACAGCCTACAGGCACAAAAACAATTAAGATGCTTACGTTTGCAAAGCTTGAAATTGATACTCAGAAACAAAACAGAATGCTTGTTGACAAGCATGTCTGACAATCACAATTTCAAGTCTATCTTTTATAATGGTACCTGTTACAAAGTTTTAGCTCCCATCTCTTCTACTTTCCCAGGTTTAATGAAGTTATAGAATACTGAATGTGACTGTCACAAGATGTGTTAGTCAGAATAGATCACGTTTTGGTGTTCAAAAGTTGGCAACACATACAAAGAGGGTCGTAAGCAAATTTACCACAAAAAACCGGGGCTCTAGAATTTTGGATTATTCAGTTAAAGTAAATTATCGATTGGAGACACTCAAGATATGTTGTAGGCAACTTCTTCCCCCCCCCCCCCACTAGATATGATCGAGTGATGTCTGCTGAGGAGCAGAATGGAGAAGGGAAATAACGGCTGGCACGTTGAGATGAAATTTAAGGAGTTACTTATCACAGAACTGAAGGATGTTGAGAAATTTCACCCACCTACTTCAAAACCATAGCAACTGAAAGTCTACTCAAGTACACTATTGTGAATCCTCAGAACCTGTGTGAAAAACCTGGGGGAATCTGCCCTCTTAATGTGGCTTTGGTTTTCTCGAAGTCATCATAAAGTACTCAAACCTGCAATAGGCAGAAGAAACTGCAGACATGTTGATAATGCAGGAGAGCCAATAGCCAGACTTCTTGATTTGCTTTTCTTCCCCACAGTAAGATGGGCATCCATTTTGAAGGGTGTCCAAAATAAATACCCCTTTTTCAAAATACTGGAGCTAAGCAGGCTTTTTCTGGATGTCTTTGTGACAAGTGAAACAGGAATTGGCAAAGGCTACTTTGTGACTACTATTTTATTTGGCATCTTCTGGCAGCAGTTTCAAAGACATTGGTCATTCCCATCGCAGAGCTCACAGAACTTCAGTGACAAAGTAGTTCCTTCTCCCACTTCTTTCTCTCTCTCAAAACTTTTGGGTGCAAGCGGGAAATGTAATATGGCCTGCATCCACATATTTGGATAAAGTTGAGTAAAGTGTACATCTGCCTAGCCTATCAAGCAAGAGGTGGTGAATGGACCTCATAATGTGACGTAATTTGACACTGATGGACATGCAGTTTCTCAATGAACTAGAAATATAGAACGTGGGGGAAATCAGAAGGGCTTGCCCAGTTACTATTTGGGAGATTTCCTTAAATTCATGAGGGTAGCTGAATTGTGAAGAGATAGTGCTTGACCACGATGCCTATCCTACCGAGCTGACTGAAGATGCATAGTGCAGCAGCTTAGCACTGTCAGTTGCTCCATGCTGTCTTTTCCATCAACACAAGCTGTCTTTTTTAATCCTTTTATCTGTCAGGTAATAACTCACTTCGAAATCCAAACAAACCAATCTTCGCAGCTGCCAAAGTTTATTTAGAGCTTTATTACTGGAGCTTCAGAAGGTCAACAGAAACCACAGGCAAGAGACCCCAGTCTGTCATAACCAAATAAAAAGTGAAAAAAAAAGGTCATGCACCTCAGACTCTGGCTTGCAATTCTTGGTGCTCGTTCAGCGCTGTATAAATGTAAAGCTGTCACAAGCTGGGCAACAGGTAACTTACCTTGACAGCCAAAATAATTCCCACGGTTGAGGTTATAGTACCCTGCTTTACAAGTTGTACAATGGTGAGTGCAGACATTCGGCTTACAGAAACATTGGCCATCACTCTAGAAAGCAAAGAAGCAGCAGCATTACAGAGACCGTCTGAAACAAAAAAAAAAGCCTCCCAGATTTTGGTGAACAATCATACATAATACACTTCCACACGTTAATGTCAAGTCCACAGATGATGCAAAAATAGACTTCTTTTCAAAGTATACACTATGAAGGGAATGGGAAGAAGGTGTAAGGTACTTGTGAACGAGACCCTCACATAAAACCTTCATGCCGAATTTGTAAAGGCCCAACATTTAGGCTTGTGGTTGAAATATTTATCTGCTATGTCTTTGATTTTATGACTGCCTTCTGCAACCTCATAACCTTGGCTTTGACTGGATTTATCAACCTCTCTTTGTATTTAATTATACAGCCTAGTATCACCATGAAGATGGATAAGACAACTTTATCTAGTTTTTGCTTGTTGGTTTTAAATCTGGTCGTAAAACTCCAATTCGTGGGAGTTTGCTGGAATTGGATAATTTTTTGCTGTGGATGCCAGAAAATGGACCAACCTGGTTGCACTGGGATTCAGCCCTATATGTGCCCCAAAAGGAAGATGCGGTAACAGGAAAGGCACAAGGTGAATCTTCTTCCTATTTTCACTGCCCTGCATGGATCATGGGGGCCTATCTGAAGCGTTCCTTGGAATTTCAGACCAGTTTTTCCATCTACGGACACTATGGAATTCTCAGCATCTGGCCCGAGTGCTTCTGAGGGTTGCAAAGGCACCAAGACTTAAGGAAATGACGATTAATGCCTTTATCAGGAAGCTCACAGATAGAGGATTTTTTTTTGGGAAGGTCCGGAGGTTCTTATCACCGTTACTGGAACAGTACCATACTTCTGAATTCTTTGCGGGAAGATGGGAGCATTGTGGTAACAGATCATAGGATATAGGAGCAGAATCAGCCATTCAGCCCACTGGGTCTGCTCTGCTATTCGATCACGGTTCATATGTTTCTCAATCCCATTCTGCTGCCTTCTCCCCATAACACTTGATTGGACAAATGCTCAAGGGGGCACACGTTCAGATCTCACCACCTCACTCAGAGAAACTTATTTTAAATTAATTAACAAATCTGGAATTAAATGCTGTTCCTTTTAACAATAATCATGAAAATACTGGATTGTTGTGGTGGGGGGAGAAAAGAGCCTTCCATGGAAGAATTCTGCTGTTGTTATCTGATTTGGTCTATGTGTGACTGCAGACTCTAAGCAATGTGCTTCACCATTAATTGGCTTCTCAAGTGACTTAGCAAGGCATTCAGTTGACTACAAGAAGCACCAAGTGTGTACTTAGACCACAGGCCTGCAGTGATTGACAAGACTGCCCACAGCACCTTCTCAAATACAACCAGCAATTGGCAATGAATGTCGGCTTTGCCAGTGACATTTATATAGTCAAGAATAACTGCTTAAAGACCACAGGAATGAAAGCATTCCAAATCTTTGGGGTCACACCGAAGGACTCATTAGAGTTTAAGTCTGAAAATGGCTTGAATTGAGCCTAGGGAGGTAGACGATTCTGCAAATTTGCCAGTTTTGAGAAGAGATGATGGCATTATGGTATTATCACTGGACTAGTAATCCAGAACCCAGTTAATGTTCTTAAGACATGGGTTCAAATCCCACCATGGCAGGTTGTGAAATTTGGAGTCAATAAAACAACCTTAGTCTTTTGGTGACCGTGTAACCATTGGTCAATCATTATTAAAAACCAATGTGGTTGACTGTTAGCTGCCCTCCGGGCAATTAGGGTTGGACAATAAATGGTGGCCTTGTCAGTGAAATCTACATCCCATCAACAAATAGGTGGATTCATGGTGGGGAGAGAGAGAGGGGTTGGAGTCTCGCAGTCCCTGGTAACTTATTTAGCGGTTCGGTGATTTGCAAAGAAAAGTTGTTGAACTGCAAATTTCTTTGACTAACCTGCTGGCACTCTGCAACACCACTTAATGTACCTTCAATATGGCACTGACAACCTGAAAAGTGATATATTTAAAAAAGACAGTTAGTGACTGACGACTACTATTCTGCAAGAATATATTTAATCATGGCATACATTAGGTTCTGTGCATGAGAAAGTAAATTAGAACAGTAAATCAACAAAATCAACAAAAGTAATTGGAAAAGAGGCCACTTGTATTAAGCAAGACATATGAAGTAATTTCTTACTGGTACATCCCCATGGGTTTTCTATTGAAAGATTCCAATAAAGAGGCTTGCACTTATCGCATGCTGAACCTTCAACATTTTCCCGACATTGACAGGATTCCTGTTTGAACAAGATGCACAAATATCTCTGATCATTTCTACCACACTCAAGAACTATCGGTAAAATTTGTGTTTGAGTAACAGTTTTCTTTAAACTTTGCAGCATTTCCGTACCCACGCTCACTCACTGGAAGTGTGCCACTGGATTAACTGCACGTAAGGCCAATGCGGCATTGCCAGTGAGTTTCTGATTTTCCGCTATTTCAAATGCTTCAATGACTGTGGGACCCTTTTCCTTCATTCAAAATGGATTACAAATGCTACTCATGGACTAAATCTCAAGATATGTCGGGTGTTTTTGGCCGTGATGGATAATGAATTCTAAATAGTTGTCACACTTCTTTGTCCATCTTTGACATGAGACGTTAACACTTACTTATAGATGAAAACCACTGCGACAAAACAGTTGTCTTGGGAATGTCATAGTGATTTCCAGGGAAAACCTGGAAGTGCATGACAATATCATTGGACATTTTCCACAAATTACTGAAATGCTTCAGCTCTGCAAGACAAGCAACAGCTTGTTAGCAAGGGGCAAAGTTGCAATTGACAATGTCTGAGACAGACTGATCCTTCAAAACTGGGGAGGAAGCATCTATGTAATATGCCACATGAAGTCAGTTCCATTTAAGCCCTTAAAATTCAAAAAGAACCACCTAATCCCATTTGGAAGACAGTGTTAAATAATGATTACTATGAAACATTAGCTCAGAGCTTTTCTATATCAATGTTTGGGTACAACTGGTGTCCCTAAGGATATAGAAAACAGGATTGGGCCCATCTTGCTGGCTAAGGATATCTGCATGTGGGCAGTTACATTATCTCAATACAGAAAAATATTTTGGTTTACATTTAAGCTTCACAGACAAGCCAGAGCAAATGGGCTATACAGCAGTAGCAGACATTGAGGTTTCTTCATCATTGGCCTTCATCCCAATTAATGATAATGTCCTTGGCAGGTGCTAAAGTACCCCACAAAATTATTTAAATTGCAGATAATATTGCACAACAAATAATAAACCAATAATGCATATCTTACCATTTTACTGGTTTGTGGTTTCTGGAGTTAAGAACAAATTCACACACACACCCTCTTTCTCTCTCCCCTTCCCACCCATACTAACTTGTGCAAAGTATAATAAAACAATGTAAATGATGTTTGAAAAGAAAGATATACAATTTTATTATGCTTCAGGAAATGCCAGCTATAAAAGCAAGCAAACAAAACATTTGTGAGAACTACAATCCTGTTTACAAAACAGAAAATAATTCCAATGTTTAACGTGTAACAAATGTATATTACTTACAATGTCAGAGGAGAGAGATGTAGAGCCAGCTGGGTCACAGGAAGTCACTACGTATAAATAAAAAGTGAAGGACAGCATTAGACCATGAAAATGCATTAATTTACCAGCAAATTTGTCTACCTAATAACAGTATTTACACTTTGTTGACTACGAATCACTTAGTGGATGTGCCAAGTGCTTTATAAAGACAAGCTCCTTGCTTTCTTTCTATGTTGATTATATGTGAATGATGCAAGTTAGATCTGTCTGTATATAATTAAACGATAACAACGATAAGAACTTATAATTACTTTGCAAAGGAAAACAGATGGTGCTGTGAATGAAGAGTTACAACAACAATATTTGAAACACAGAACAAAAAGAATCGGCAGGGGGTGGAATTGAGAAATGTTTAGACCCTTGTGGATATCTGGAACACACTGCCTGATAGTAGATGCAGAAACCTTCACAGATCACACGAACACGTTAAAGTACACTGCTACTGAGCAAGAGCTGGAAATCTGATTAAAAACAAATTGCTGGGAAAAGCTCATGCGATCTTTGCAGTATCTTTGAAGGTAGCAATAAAAAGCTAACATTTCAAACTGTGAGCTTCAATCAAAACTATTTGTAGCTGGCAAGATATGACTGGCCAAATAGTTTCTATCTGCGCCAGTAATGTTCCAGCCTTCTAAAATCTGCTGAGCCCTTAAGTGTTTTGACAGCCATGAAGTGAGCACCTCATGGAGTTTACTGCAAAAGCAACTGGAATGGAGGAAGGCCGTCACAGAACATTTCAATGTAGAAGTGGTTTCTTCTCTATATAAAGTTTGCTTAACATTCTTCACTTTAATATCACAATAGTGTGGGCACTGGTCCTCAGCACCTGCGGCAGGGTGGATTGCCTGCCTATTATCAAACCCTTCAGAATTTCATTCTTTTGAGCACCTTGGCATTGAAGTCGAATTTGTTCCGTAAGAGCTGACAGAATCAATTCACCAAATTATTGCCCGGGAAGTGAAGACAAAATCCATTCCACATATCATGGGTTTTGGGAACCTTTAGTCCAGCTCCATCATTTAGTCAGCCATGCCAGTTCCTTTGCTTAAACCTTAATTTTATGCCCTCTCACATTTTTCAAGTAAAACCTTAATTTTCCTCATAAACACCTTAATCACTTCTTTGTATAAGTTGTCATTCCATGTAGCTTGTCTATCAAGCGGCCAAACTGCGTTCCAACTCATCCAGAAAGGATAACTCCCAAATATCTCATGGTGTGACCCCCAACCCACCAGTGGCTAGTATACTGGGCAGACACAACAGGCATGTCCCACATTGCTGAATAAAGTCACTGCTTCAGTGTCTACTACAACCCCTACAATTGTGTCAATGCAGCATAGGTTTCCACTGTATTAGGTATTTAGATACATAGCTGCAAAATTTGAGAGGGCACAAAATCAAGATTTAAGACAAAGAATTGGCATGGCCAACAAAATGATGGAGCTAAGACAGAAATTGCTGTAAAAGCTCAGCAGGTCCGGCAGCATCTATGGAGAGAAATCAGAGTTAACCCTTCAAACGAAGGGTCTTCCTCATTCTGAGGAAGGGTCACTCGACCTTAAATGTTAACTCTGATTTCTCTCCACAGGTGCTGCCAGACCCGCTGAGCTTTTACAGCAATTTCTGTTTGTGTTTCTGATTTACAGCATCAGCAGTTCTTTTGGCCTTTAAAATGATGGAGCTGGGCTGAATGTTCCCAAAACCCATGAGCATTGGAATGGATTTTGTCTTCACCTCCTTGGGGATAACTCAGTGAATGTTCTGTAATGACTGACAGAATCCATATTTGACTTCCACGCCAGAGAGTTCAGAAGACAAATCACATTAAAAACAAGTGTATAGAAGATCAAACTCCCTGACATCTCAAATGAGTAATGCATCTACTGTACCTACAGACTTTATTCCAGCAGCTGGCATTTCACTAAAGAAACCTACCACCACATTTCCATATGATGTTGGTGGGTAAGGAGGGAGAGCGTGACAGTGCGAGAGGATAAGGGACAGTAGGATTGCAGGTGCAGCAAGTAATTAAAAAGGCAAATGGAATTTTGTCTGCCATTGCTAGAAGGATGCAGGTTAAAAACAGGGAGGCTATGCTGCAGCTGTATAGGGTCCTGGTGAGGCCACACTTGGAGTACTGTGTGCAGTTTTGGTCTCCTTACTTGAGAAGAGATATACTAGCACTGGAGGGGGTGCAGAGGAGATTCACTCGGTTGATTCCAGAGTTGAGAGGGTTGGATTATGAGGAGAGACCGAGTAGACTGGGATTATACTCATTGGAATTCAGAAGAATGAGGGGAGATCTTATAGAAACATATAAGATTATGAAGGGAATAGATAAGGTGGAGGCAGGGAGGTTGTTTCCGCTAGCAGGTGAAACTAGGACTAGAGGGCATCGCCTCAAAATAAAGGGAAGCAGATGTAGGACTGAGGTCAGGAGGAACTTCTTCACCCAAAGGGTTGTGAATCTGTGGAATTCCCTGCCCAGTGAAGCAGTTGAAGCTACCTCGCTGAATGTTTTTAAGGCAAGGCTAGATAAATTTTTGAACAGTAAAGGAATTAAGGGTTATGGTGAGTGGGCGGGTAAGTGGAGCTGAGTCTCAAAAAGATCAGCCATGATCTTATTAAATGGCAGGGCAGGCTCGAGGGGCCAGATGGCCTACTCCTGCTCCTAGTTCTTATGTTCTAGTGCAAGCGCGTGCACGAAAAAAAGAGAGATAGCGAGCAAGCAAGCACGTGAACGAGAGTGCAAGCACACGCAAATGGGGAAAGAGAGCGAGAGACGGAGGGACAGAGCGAGGGACAGAGCGAGAGACGGCTGGCGAGAAAGCGTGAGAGAGAGAGAGAGAGAGCGAGTGAGCAAGCGGGAAAGAGAGAGAGTGAGAAAGCAGGAGAGACAGCGAGAAAGCGAAAGAGAGTACAAGAAAGCGAGGGAGCGAGCAAGCCAGAAAGTGAGAGAGCGAGAGCAGGAGAAACTCTGGGTTATGTTTTGCCTGCCACCTCTGTATAACAAACACAGTAGACAGGCAAACCTGTCCCCATTTACAGAGATAGTAGGAACTGCAGATGTTGGAGAATCTGAGATAACAAGGTATAGAGCTGGATGAACACAGCAGGCCAAGCAGCGTCAGAGGAGCAGGAAGGCGGACGATTCGGGCCTAGACCCTTCTTCAGAAATGGGCAATTTCCTGCTCCTCTGTTGCTGCTTGGCCTGCTGTGTTCATCCAGCTCTACACCTTGTTATCCCATTTACAGAGACATCAGCACAACTACACTGATCAATGTCAAGCCCTCAGAGCCTCACATTCCACTTGCCTCCTCATATCTTCCATTCCATCATTGCCCCTTTCTTAATTATGAATTTACTACTTCAGTGAAACCTTACTTCAATGAAACAACTGTGAAATAGAGTGTGCAGCAGAATGCAACAAAAGCCTTTACCTCGACAATCAGGAAACCCATAAGCTCCTTCGACACATGTGTCACAGTGCAGCCCTGTCACACGTGGGCGACAGCTACACCCCCCAGTTTCTTGGTCACAAGAGTTAATATATGAGCCTTCCAAGGTACAGCGGCAAGCTGCAATAAACAAACCACTGGTTAATGATAAGAATTTGTTTCATGCACGTTGTGCTATATCTTGCTGAAGATCGAGAACTCTCTCCACTTTACAATATAGACACCCAACTTTCAGTACTACAGTACATAGACTGTGATAGAGGACAGTCAGTTACCAAATACATCAGGAAGAAACTCTCTCATAGCAACAAAGGGACTATGTTTGAAATATCCACTGTCAAATAATAAGCCAACATTATAAAACAGAAATTGAAACAAAGTGTACTTATCTGAGAATGGACAACTGTATTCCTGCTGTTTAGGAATATTAACCTTGGTTACAACTGAGCTAGTGTCACTCTAGAACTGTTTTACCAAATTGGGAATGTGTTCTTAGATGTTTCTGATGAGAATCTGCCCTCTGCCATTTTGCTGTGACCTTACACCCCAGCAAGCACCATTCATTCATCCTATTCTGATCTACTGTGTGCTATAGATATGTTTACCTCATCAAGCACATTAGACTCCATCATTGGAGTCTTCAGTCAAGGCCTGATACTATTGTACCTTTAGGCTTTATTAACACTATCTCCTCTCCTTGCAACCTACTTCTTTAACTTCAACTCTTTCATCACCTCTCCCTCTCCCTCTCCCACTATCCCCCTTCTCATTTACCACTCTCCTTGTAAAGTGACAATGGTTTATAATTTGAAAGACACAATACTGATGCGAATCAGAGATTGTGCTGTGAACAGGGCAATACTGCCTCCATTACAGAAGCTGTTGGAAAATTATAACTTTGTAAAATATATTAATCTTTCTAACTAGAGGAGTTCAAACCATCTCCTCAATGGCATTAACATCACTGAAACCCTCACCATCAACACCCTGTGGGTCACCATTGGGCATAAATGTAACTGGGCCAGCCACCATCAATACTGTGGTTATAAGAGCAGGTCAGAAACTGAATGCTGCAACAGACAACTGACCTCCTGACTTCTCAAATCCTGTCCACTATCGACAAGGCTCAAGTCAGGAGTGCGAATGGAATGCTCCCCACTTGCCTGGATGAATGTGGCTCCAGAAACACTCAGGAAGCTCAACACCATCCAGGACAAGACAGCCTGCTTGGCCAGCACCCCATCCACTTCGTAAAAATGCACTCTCTCCACCACTGATGGACGCGATAGCAATTCACCAAGGCTTCTTCAATAGCACCTTCTGCCTTGAAGAACAACGATGGCAGATGTACAGAATATCACCATCTTCAGTTTGCTTTCCCAGTCTCACATCATCCTCACTGGGAACTTTATCCAGGGTGACCAACTGTCCTGAAATTCCGAGCCTGTCCTGCAATTTGATGTTCCCACCCATATCGCAGAATGATTTATCCTGTATTGTTTCTACCTGCTTGCCTCTATGGTAGCTTGGGATCTAAGCTCTGGGCGTTTCAGATCCAGAGTGGGTCATTAAACTGCAATGGCACCTCCACCTCATCCCACCAACTCTGCTCTCAACGTCTCCCTGACTGCCCCTCCGCTGAATTTTCCCTCTTTTTGTACCTCCAGAGTTGACTGCCCTGACTGTATAGAGTTCATCGATATTTTAAATCAACCTGCTTAGACAGGCTATGACACGCCTCTGCAGCAGGTGGGACTTGGACCCGGGTCTCCTGGTCAAGAGGTAGGGACACTACTACGCCACAAGAGCCTCAAAGGAAGGTCACGTGAAAGTTCTGCATACCCCCTCTCACATTTAGCAGCGTTTACCACACTCTGCTAACCAGACCTAAAATGCAATCATGAGTTTTAGATTTCTAAAATGGCGCTTTGGAAGTTCTGCTTTTGAGCTAAGAGGTTTGGTTCACATGGTGTGGACTGAACAACATTTAACAACTAAGTTTCTCACCTGTACAGCTGGGGTATCCATAGAAACCAGGTGCACACTGGTTGCACGTGGGGCCCGCGTAACTGGGATGACACTGGCACTGGCCTGTAGACCCACAGAAATTGTCCACTGACCCACGAACATCACAGGAACAAGCTGGTGAAAAGAAGGCAAGTCAGTCCAAAGCCACTTGAGCTACAGCAACACAATGGATTTTGGTCAAAGGAATTTGGGCAGAAATCTTCCAGGAATGGCAAAAGCTGTTGGACCACTGCTTCTGCTTCGACTTATACCCTGCCCCAATGGAGCCCTGCAGTTCAGGCTGAGACCACCCCTGTCAGCCTTCTCAAAAACATGGACCTTGGGTCAAATAGACATTCCCTTCCTTGTAGCACTGGATTGTTGGGAGGAAAGCCTTAGCTGTTGCATTCTGGTAAGTTCATTCACTAACACTGAATGAAAAACTCTATAAATGCTGCACTGCCAATGTGTTACTGAGTGTGGATGATATAACTGGGTAAGGGAGTTTTGTGGAAGCTGGGCAGGTGCCAGGCTTGGGGGGAGGAGAAAAAGGGGGCATGTACACAGGGTGGCAGTCGAGGTGGTGGCTTGGTAGGGCATCGGGTGGGTAGGGAGTGTACGTGGGTGAGTAAGGTGGGGAGGCAGGTAGTCAGGGTGTGTCAGAAGCGATCAGTCATCACATCGCAGGATTTAGTTAGCTCAAGTCCAGAGAGGCAAATCAGAATATGTCAATCAGCTGGGAGCCTGGGTCGGGCCAGATTGGGGACAGCGGCTCAGGAAGGAGTCAGAGGGTTGGGGTGTTTTGGTTTTGTCAGGTCGGAGAGTTGGAAGTTTGGAGAAGAGATGAGTCTGGGAATTAGGGTTATCGAGTTAACTGCTACATTGTGAATGAGGCTGTGCCCAAACTAGTATCTAAAGGGAGGTGAGAAATGCCTGATCCAGCAGGAGAGTGCAATTTCTATCAGCATTCGTGGGCCAAGAGGAGGATGTGCTTCTCCCCTCAGCTCCCCTACGTTCACCTGCTGTGACTGGCTTCCATCCCATGATTTCTCCTGCTACCGTGATCCAGTGCCCCCAGTACTGACCCCAACCTCCACCACTTAGGTCAAGCCTTGACTCTACCCCTACTCTCCCTTTCCCTTTCCCGCTCCCAGGCATGGCCTCATAACTTTAACCTTCCCATCAGATGGCCAGTGAGCCGCCTTGTCAGGGAAACAAGAGAATTACTGTTGTAAAGCTATCCCTCTGTTACATTCGGGAGCACTTTTACGCTTCCCTTGCCTCTAGATGTCCACCCTGCTACAAGTCCACCTCCAACTCCCTCACTATGAATATCAGGGGTTGGTGTTTTGGTCAATACAGTATTTAGCCAAGATCCATTGCATGAAAATTCCTAACCATGGCAGCGAGGGTAGGAATGGAATCCAGTAGCACATTGGTCACAGCGAGCTCCATCGAATTCGGGCTTGCACAGGCAACGGCCAGAGTGATCACAAACCTCAGGCAAGCTACCAGCAATGCTGCAGCTACACACTGCAGGAAAACATAGGAAAGAAAAAGACATAAAGTCAGACTTTGAAACTGCCCTCTTGGGAGCTCTCTCTGCTCTCCTCAGTTTCTAGCTAGCATTGGTATCTGGGAGTTAAGTAGAAAAGGGACTGAAGTTCATATTTCTCAGCAGATTGAAACTCAAAAACCTTTTTCAGAGGTAACTTAAAACCAAGCTGATGGAAAAGAGCTTTCTATGTAAGTACCCGTTAATAAGGTAAGAAAACAAACTTCAAAAAAAGGAGTTGTATTTATATATCATTTTACCGCTACATGTCACAGGAGAGCCTGAAAGTGCTTCACACACAATGCATTACTTTGAAATGCCATAATTGTTGTTATGTAAGCAAACACAACAGCCAAAAAAGTGGAATTCAAAAATACTGCAGTTACAGAGAAGAAAGGGAGAGATGGAACAAAGTGTAAGGGATCTGACAGTTTCCCAATCATCTGTTTGAACTCTCAATATTATTGAGCAGAGCAAAATTGACCTACTGCATTTAAAGTCAAGGATGAATTGAGCCACTGAAATGATTTTGGCCAACGTCTGGTGTTGGAAGGCATGGTAAGCCTCCAAAAGACAGTGTGAATTCCACCAGATTAAAAATTCACTTTAAAACCAGAAAGTACAGCTCCTGCTTTTAGACGTACTTAATAAGACTAAGTCTATCTGTTGAGTAAAGCTCTGTTTAGGGTTTTGACTTTGGTTGGTAATTGAATACAAGGTAAGACTGACAGATCCCCTGCTACTAAATTAGTAGAATCTTTGTCAAACATCCAGTACCGGATGAAATTTACTCCAATTAAATAATGGGGAAAATGACCCATTGTCCACTGCTGAATGCCAACTCTATCCTTCTTACTGGTTACAGTTTGAAGCTAAGGCAGTCTGTTCACAACCTTGCTCTCCCAAGATAAACTGCAAACCTCACATTTATACAATCACTAAGACCACCTATTTCTACTTCTGTACCATCAATCAGCTTCTCCGGCTGAAGCCCTCATCCTTCCCTTATTACCTTGAGACTCGGTCATTCCGATGCATTGCTGGGCGGCCTGCCAAATCCTTCTGTCTATAAACAGGAGGTCATGCAAACATCTGCAGTCCATGTCTTAATTTACAGCAAGACCTATTTCCCTATCATCCCTGATCTCCACGAGTTCCTGGTTAAGAAGCAGCTCAATTTAAGATTTACATCCGTGTTTTCACCATGTTCCTCCACCGCCTTGTCTCTGTCCCTATCTCTGTATTTCTGTTATCTCCTCCAAACCCACAACTCTCCAAGATATCTGTACTCATACAATTCCAGTCTCTTGTGCAGCCCTGATTTTAACTGGTCTATCGTTGGTGGTTGTGTTTTTAGTTATTATAGCCCCAAACTGCTTCCCTCTGCCACTCCATCTCCCCTCCCTTCTCTCAGACACTCATTAAAGCCTGCCTTTTTGACAAAGTGTTTGGTTATCTGACCTAATGTCTCCTCATTCAGCTCAGTGTCATACTCTTTTTAATAATCCTGTGAAGCACCTTGGGATGTTCCAAAATGTTAAAGGTGCTACTTAAGTATAAGTTGTTGCTGTTAAATAATTATTACACTCTGGAAATGATGAAATGTCGGGAGTGACAGAACTAGAAACTCAGGTAGTTACTAGAGCAGAATTGTAAAACTTAAAAATCACTTATTAATCAATTATATCAATTATTAATTCTATTCTGAACATATTTAGCAATTACCCTATATAATCTCCCACTGGAAGCTATGGTCAATTGAAGTCAGCAATTTTCTTGTAGATTCGTTTGCTGATAGCAGTATATATTTTTAGTTTTCCTTAACATTATCTTAATGTTTTTGGTCTACTAATGTTTGAAGAGAATTCTAAAACTTAACCAGTGGAGGTTTTAGTTCATTTATGCTCTGTATACTTCCATCTGTAACAAATTATACAGGTTGTAAATGAAAACTGACTCACGTTGACAGAGTGGATAGTTAAAGTAGCCAGGGGCACACTGGTCACAGTAGAAACCTTCAAACCCCTGACGACAAATGCACTGTCCAGTCTCTTCATTGCAGCTCCCACCGGTAACGCCTGGGCCCAAACAACGACATGCTGCAATCATACAACAATTATACCGACAGTGAGCATGGGATAATTTAACAGTCACACAGCAAAGAAGCTTAAACTCATCCACACCACCAACAACATGTTAGGTCTTCCACGCTACTGTCCTCGTTAACATTTTGCTATGGGTCAGCTGACTAGGTAGTACATTACACTGGAGTGAACTATACCCTCCCCAGCAATGTCATAATGGACTACAAGTTAATATTCTCACTGCAGTTTGCAAGTACCTTCGCGATCACATTCCTCCCTCACTCTAATTTTCTGCAGCCCTAAAACTCTTGCAATTGCTGCACACCTCCAGTTCAAGGCTCTTACCCACTTCTGCTTTCCTTTGTTCCACCATCAGTGCCTGTGTCTCAGCTGCCTTGCCTCCAGTTTTGGAATTCTCAACCTAAAACTTTCTGCCTCTTTCCCCTCCATCGTCTACTCTAATGTAAAATGTTATTCCAAAGGGCTTCTCCAAAGCAAGATATTGTGGTAAGTTTGACAACAAGACAAATTCCCGTTTAGATACAACTGCCCCCCCAAATCCCAGACACCTACTAGGTGGCATCTTAAGTGGCAGCATTGTGACAGATGGTTGACTCGCCCCTGAGCGTAGGGTTAACTTACGCTGGCAGTTTGCACCGAAGTGATGGGGCATGCACTGTTTACAGAAGCGACCTGTAAAGTTTGGCTTGCAGTTACAGTGCCCCGTGCTCGGGTCTGGCTGGCAGTCATTGTTCTGGGTTCCCGCTGCACTGCAGTCACAGTCTAAGGTAAAGAGAAGCACAGCAGCACAACTAAGTGTACAAGAGGATACTATCAGAACATCCAAAATCTCCACTTCACTCCCTCTTACAGAATCGTTACTCGGACATGCTGAGTGACAAATTTCACACTTAATGTTGTACGTACATGTGATTAATTTCTCTACAATTGTCCAGCATATGCTACAAGTAATCGTAGAGTTATAGAAACCTTACAGTGTGGAAGCAGACCCTTTGGCCCATCAAATCCACACCGACCCTCTGAACAGTATCCCACCCAGACCCACCCCCTCCCCCAAAGAGCATTCCACCCAGATCCACATCCCTCCCCTATCCATGTAACCCTGCATTTCCCATGGCTAATCCACTTAGCTCTGCACATCCCTTAGCTTGGCCAATCCACCTAACCTTTGGAAGGTGAGAGGAAACTGCAGTATCTGCAGGAAACCCATGCAGACACGGGGAGAATGTGCAAACTCCACACAGACAGTTGCCTGAGGCTGGAATCGAACCTGGGTCCTTGGCGCAGAGACGCAGCATTGCTAACCACTGAGCCACCGTGCCACCCAAATAATGTCAAATGAAATACTGCCCTTATGAAAATCTTCTCTTAAAATTAAACTGGATCCTCCACAATAGTTAACAGATATTGTTCATTGTCTTACTGAGATAAACCCAAGAGCTGCCAAAATTTGCTGAGTTTCACATTAGTTATAGTGGGGCAACAGGACATTTTGACTAACATTTTGAAGACAGACGGAACCCTTGAAGAATATAAAGAAAGCGTGGAAGAATTTAACAAGGATTTAGGAGGGCTAAAAAGGGCCATGAAATATCCTTGGCAAACAGGATAAAGAAAAATCCTAAGGTGTTTTCTTCATATATCAGGAGCAAAAAGATGACTAGGGAAAGGGTAGGTCCACTCAAGAACAAAGGAGGGAATTTATGTGTGGAGCCAGAGGAAGTTTACTGAAAGAGGCGGCACAGTGACTCAGTGGTTAGTACTGCTGCCTCTCAGCACCAGGGGCCCCGGGTTCGACTCCCCCTCGGGCAACTGTCTGTGTGAAGTTGGCACATTCTCCCCGTGTCTGCGCTGACTTCCTCCCACAGTCCAAAGATGTGCAGGTGAAATGGATTGCCCATAGTGTTCAGGGATGTGTAGATTAGGTGGATTATCGGGGAATGGGTCTAGGTGGGTTGCTCTGAGGTGGACTTGTTGGGCCGATGGGCCTGTTTCCACACTTTAGGGATTCTATGAATATTCTATAAAGTGGTTGGGGCTCTTAACAAACACTTTGCATTGATATTCACAAAGGAGAACGACATTGTGGTTGGTGAGTCTCAGGAGGGTTATGTTGATATTCCAGGGTGTGTAGACATTAGGAAAGGAGGTGGGGTTGGGTGTTTTAAAAAGATTTAAAGCAGATAAGTCCCCAGGACCTGATGGGATCTATGCCAGAAATGCTCAGGAAGGCTTGTGAGGAAGTTGCTGGGGACTCACACAAAATCCTTGTGTCCTATTTAGTCACAGGATAGGTCCCAGAGGACTGGAGAACAGGCAATGTAGTTCCTTTGTTTACGAAGGGCAAAGGGAATAATGTGGGTAATTACAGGTGAGTGAGCCTAACATCAATGGTAAGGAAATTATTGGAGAAGATTCTTTGGGATAAGACTTACTCACATTTGGAAAAATATGGACTTATTAACGATCAGCAGCATGGTTTTGTGCGGGAAAGGTCATGTTTCACAAACTTGATTTAGGTTTTTGAGGTAGTGAAAAAGATGATTGATGAAGGCAAAGGTTAGATGTTGTCTATGTGGACCTTAGCAAAGCCTTTGACAGGTCCCTCATGCAGGCTGATATAAAAGGTGAAGCCACATGGGATCTGTGGCGAGCTGGTAAGATGGATACAAGGGTGTTTTTCTAACTGGAGACCTGTGACCATTGGTGCTCTGCAGAGATCAGTCCTGGGATCCCTGTTGTTGTGATATATATATAAACATATAAATGATTTCAAGGAGAATGTAAGTGGCCTGATTAGTAAATTTGTGGATGACAAAAAGATTGGGGGACCAGCGGATAGTGAGGAGAATTTCCAGAGGTTACAGCAGAATATAGATAGGCTGGAGACCTGGGTGACAGATGGAGTTTAATCTGGACAAGTGCAAGGTGATGCATTTTGTAAGGTCTAACACACGAGGGAAGTATACAGAAAATGGCAGAACCCTTCGAAGTATGAATAGACAGAGGGATCTAGGAATACAGGTCTACAGTTCCCTGAAAGTAGGAACACAAATGGAGAAGGTGGTCAAGAAGGCATATGGCATTCTTGCCTTTAATCGGTCAGGACACAAAGTATAAAAGTTGGCAAGTTATGTTGCAGTTGTACAGACTTTAGTTAGGCTGTATCTGGAATACTGCATATAGTCCTGGTTGCCAGTCTAAGAACATGGGGGTTTTGGACAGGGTGCAGAAATGGTTTGTCAGGATGTTGCCTGGTTTGGCGGGTATTAGTTATGGGGAGAGATTGGACAAATTTGATTTGTTTTTACTTGAATGTCAGAGACTTTGGTGGGCGTATTCGAGACCTGTTGGCATTTACAAAATTATGACAGGCATGGATAGACATGACCTTTTCCGCACAAAACAATGCTGCCGATCATTAATAAGTCCACATTTTTCCAAATGTGAGTAAATCTTATCTGACAGAATCTTCTCCAATAATTTCCCTACCATTGATGTTAGGCTCACTCGCCTGTAATAGTCTTTTTCCCAGGGTAGAAATGTCAATTTGTAGGGCACATAGGTTTAAGATAAAAGGGTGTTAAGTTTAAAGGAGATGTGAAAAGGAAGATTTGTTTTTTTACACAGGGTGCCTGGGCTGCACTTCCAGAGGAGGTGGTGGAAGCAGAGACAATAGCAATGATTAAGAGACATCTTGACATAACCGAATAGACAGGCAATAGAGTGATATGGACTGCACGGAAGCAATGGGTTTTTAAGTTTAGAAAGGTGTCATGCGTTGGCATGGGCTTGGTGAATCGAAGGGCCTGTCCATGATGTAGTATTCTTTGTTAGGTCCAAGCCAGTGTTTATGCCACATATGGGTTCCTCTCAATCTGCTGCATTTAACCCGGCCTACATATGCTTGCATCCCTTTCTCTGTTGTGCTTTTATTCACCTCAGCTAGTTACTGTGGTAGGAACCTAGGGCTTCGCAAAAGTAGAGGAGTCAACAGCTCAGTATTTACGGATGTGAGCCTCTGAGGCAACAATGGTCATCATGGAACTTAGACCGAACTGT
Organism: Rhincodon typus; assembly: GCF_021869965.1. Lineage (NCBI taxonomy): Eukaryota > Metazoa > Chordata > Chondrichthyes > Orectolobiformes > Rhincodontidae > Rhincodon > Rhincodon typus. The sequence continues at coordinate 16,641,133 of NC_063350.1, forward strand.
ACCACCTGTGCCCTTCTCTCACAGGTCACCCCCTTCTCAGCGTTCTAACTGAGGAGACCATATCAACCATTCAGGCCTTGAATGGGGTCAAAGTGCAAAAGACATTCTAACAAATCAAAAACATGAATTGCTGCAAAAACTCAACAAGTCTGGCAGCAACTGTGAAGAGAAAACAGCATTAAAATGTCAAGTCCAATGACCCTTCTTCACTGCCATTCTAACCACATTGGGTATAGCAGATCCTCTGGAAATTCCTATTGGAATTACTAGTGGTGATATACTTATTTAAACAGCCTTGTTCTAGACTCATCTGAAGATAGAAACACATTCTTTACCCTATCAAACCCTTGAATTATCTTAGTGACCTCTACCAGGTCATCCCCGGATTCAATTTTCATCCTGAACAGAATAATTCTTGTTCAGCCAAAAGAAAAAAAAGTGGCTTCTTCAAATTCCCTCAACCATTCCTTTGTTAGGAAAACAAGACCATCAAGGGATCCTGCTCCTTATCACAATTCAGCTATAAAAATGCAAGTCTTTATGCAGGTATCAGTGAGAACAGGTTTAGATGGACTGCAAGGTCAGCTCAAGGTCTACAAAAGAAGAATAATTGCTTGGTTCAGGTACTGGCAATACTTTGTCAAGGTCAAGAAAGGAGAAGAATCTGATGGAAATTCAGTCCATTCTTCCATGCAAATTGGAAATTAATGGCTGGAATTATGGAATACTGGTTAAAAAAACTCCTTGGAAAATTACTACAATCCAGACCTCAACAATTTCACTAAGACTTTCTAATTACAAACAGATGGAATTGTGGAACAAGGTGCCCAAAACATCCCTAAAAGTACCACATAGCAAAAGCAGAGCAGGCTTTATAAAGCAACATTAATCATTGAACATTCCTCAATTACTTGTCCATCAACTCCTGATAAGCAAATAAATAGTTACAGTAAACAAAGGTGGCAATGTTGAATTTTAAGCTTTGGTTGAAACTCCCTGCTCGATACAAACAAACATCAGGTGACTCATTTACTTCTGCTCCTGCTCACTGGGTAGAGGAGATACCAGTGCTTGGAAGTCAAACAATCTTAATTGTTCTTAATTTGGCTTGCTCTGTTCATCCAGCTCTACACCTTGTTACCTCTCAATTGTTCTACTGTCCCCTCAGAGGTGCAGCACAGTGGCTCAGTGGTTAGCACTGCTGTCTCACAGCGCCAGGGACCTGGGTTCGATTCCAGCCTTGGGTGACTGTATGGAGTTTGAACGTTCTCCCTATGTCTGCATGGGTTTCCTCCCACAGGTTAAATGGACTAATCTAAATTGTCTGTAGTGTATAGGGATGTGCAGGCTAGGTGGATTACTTGTGGTAAATACAGGGTTATAAGAATCGGGTAGGGGACTGGGATGTCAAATGAGATACCCTTCACAGGTTGTGCAGACTCAATGGGCTGAATGGCCTCTTCCTGCACTGTAGGGATTCTATGATTTGTGATGTACCTCTTAACAATACTTTTCCCCCACTGGCACGTCTCAAGATGTCAATACACCAGTTAGTTTTCCCACTCTCTTCCCCAAAACTCTTATGCTGTGCTCACAAACAACATGACACACACCCAAAACATATTACACCCACACAGTAACGATTAGAGCAGTTCAGATGAAACTCTTTGGCTGTGCAAGAGACCTTTGAGTTTAGGGTAGAGATGAATGATAAAGAATTAACATCCTCATTGACTGTCTGAAACAAAAAGGATGACGATTTTGTCTATCTTTCCAGTCATCATCATATTAGTCATGTTGAGATGTATTTGAAGCTGCAATACCACATGGAAATCAAAAGAAAACAGCATCAACCATTTTACACTTTTAAAGTCCAGTGACTTACTTATTATTTTCCCAACGTGAATGAGAGCCCCTGTCGATTGTGTGGGATCCACTGGTAAAGCTATGGAACAAGATACACAAGATGAGTGGAACACAATAATTTGAGAATCATCAAATCAGCTATCTTCTGATCAAACAAATTCTCAGCTTTTAAATTGCAGGCCAAAAGCCAAGCTTCCGAAAAACCTTTTCCTTTAAACTTAGTAAAAAGTTCCTTTTCTTTTGAAGAAGGTCTATAGAACTAAAGTCTGCCCTCAGGGAGAGTTAGATAAAAAGAAAGATTACAGTAAGCAGTAGAGCCAAACTCTTTGTGCGTGTTCCTTTTAAAACCTGGCTATAAATTGTCATTTCCCAAGGTTCACGAATAGATCAAACTTGAATTCTTGGTGGGATAGATACATGGAGCAAGGAAAAATTTGAAATAACTAACAGCTATTTTTGCTTTCAATCAGTCTGAGTGTACAAAAAGGAAAACTTGCAGTTCTAACACCTTTCATAACATCAGAATGTCTAAAAGCACTGATTCAGCCAGTTTAAAGTGCAACTTCTGTAAAGTAGGAAGTATGGCAACAAATGTGTACATAGCAAGCTCCCACAAACAAAATATCATTTTTCAAAGTGATTTTGATTGAAGGATAGCTATTGGCCAAGAGACAACAAAAACAACGTTGCTGGAAAAGCTCAGCAAGTCTGGCAGCATCTGTGAAGAAACAATCAGAGTTAACGTTTCGGGTCCGATGACCTTTCCTGAGTTCTGAGGAATCAATGACAATTCCCCTATTTTTCATTGAAATAGTTTTCTTCATTCATTTGGAATATATCGATATATTATGGGATGTGGGCATTGATGGCTGAGCCAGCATTTGTTCTCCATCCCAAACTGTCCTTGAGAACAGGGTGTGTGGTGAGTTGCCTTTTTGAACCACCTGGTCCAGCTGGTAGAGGTTCACACACAGTGCTGTTAGGAGTGAGATTACCCCCACATTTATGCTGCGGTGCCTTGCAACTGTTCATGCCCACGTGAGTGAAGACACGTAGACAAGGCCTCAGTTTAATAGCTCTTCAAATGCAGCACTCTCTCTTCCCAGTACTGCACTAGAATGTCAACATAGATTTCTGTCCAAGAGTCAGAGGTGAGAGTGCTACCAACTGAACCATACCTAACAGTAGAAATAAGAGGTCTCCTGTCATCGATCTTTGCAAAGTGTGTCACATCAGTAACACTGTGCTGATGCAGCAACACAACACATTATGAATGCCACTCTTTCATCCTTACAACACACATATATTTGTGACCCTTCTATGTCAAAGAACAGCATCCATTAGAATTTCTTGATTAAGCTGTGTTGATTTCCACTGGTATTAAACCTGCTTAACTTACATTAAGAGCGACTCAAATTCTGCATATGTTTGTTATATTTAAGTCACATCGGATCCACAGTGAGTTGTTAAGTTAGACATAAAATTGGTTAGTTGTGGAAAGGTGTTTTTCCGACTGGAGGTCTGTGACCAGTGGTGTTCTGCAAGGATCAGTGCCGGGATCTCTGTTTTTGTAATTTATAAAAATTCTTTGGATGAAAACGTAGGTGGTCTGATTAGTAAGTTTGCAGACAACACAAAAATTGGAGGAGTTTTGGATAGTGTGGAAGATTGTCAAAGGATAGAGCAGGAAAGCCGGGCAGAAAATGGCTGATGGAGTTTAATCCGAACAAGTGTAAGGTGATGCATTTTGGGAAGTCAAATGCAAGAGAAAATGTACAGTAAATGGTAGGACCCTGAGCAGCACTGACATAACAATGGACCTGGGGGTGCATGTCATGGCTCTCGAAAAGTGGCAACACATGGACAACATGGTAAAGAAGACATTTGCTTGCATTCATTGGTCAAGGCACCGTGTATGAAAGCTTGCAAGTCATGCTGCAGGTATATAAACCTTTAGGCCACATTTGGAGTATTGTGTGCAGTTCTGGTGGCAACACTAGAGAAAGGATGTGGAGGCTTTGGAGAGGATGCAAAAGAGGTTTACCAGGATGTTGACTGGATTGGAGGGTATTAGCATAAAGAGAGGCTGGACAATCTTGGAATGTTTTTGCTAGAACGAAGGCTAAGGAGCAACCTGACAGAAGTATATAAAATTATGAGGGGCATGGGTACGGTGGAGTGTCAACCTGTTTCCCAGTGTGGAAATGTCAAATAGTAGGGGGCATAGGTTTAAGGTGAGAGGGGAAAGTTTAAAGGAGATGTGCAAAGTGAGTGTTTTTTTTTAAAAACAGTTGACTGGAACATGTTGCCAGGGGAGGTGGTAGAAGCAGCTATGATAAAGTTTAAGAGGCATTTAGATAAACACATGAACAGGAGATATGAACCTGTTTAGATTAGTTTAGAATGGCATCATAATTGGCACAGACACGATGGGCCAGGAGGGCTTGTTCCTGTGCTGTACTGTTCTATAATCTACATGCAGAGTCGCAATCAGTCAGTCAGTCTGCATGCAGAACCAAAAGTATATAAACTGAACCAGAATCACTGCTGCAGTTTTTGGGAAGGAGCAGGAGATGAAATCACTGCTCCAGAGGGTGGTATACAGCCATCAGATGTCAGTGATGGCTCATATGTAGCATTGTCAGCTGAATCAGAAGGCCATGGGTTGGAGCTGCATTCCAGTCTATGACCCTGTTGTGAAGTACTGAGGGACTGCCGTACTGTTGGAGATACTATTTTTTTTTAGGTGAGATAGTAAAGCTACAGCGCACCCCCCTCTCCCCCACAACACACATGGTCTCTGTTTTTATTCATCCAGCCAGCATTTATTGCCTGTTCCTAATTGCACTTGCAGATGTATATAAAAGATCAAATGGCACTTTGTGAAAAGCAGAGGTTTGCTAATCAACATCAATCCTTCAACCAACACTATGAAAGCCATAAATTTAAAAAAAGAAACTCAGCAGGTCTGACACCATCTGTGGGGAGAGAAACAGAGTTAACATTTTGAGTTCAACAAAACAAGAATCAGGTTGGACCCAAAACACTAACCTCTTTTCCTCTACACAGATGCTGACAGACCTGCTGTGTTTCTGCAGCATTTGGTCTTTTTATTTCAGATTTCTGGCATCTGCAATATTTTGCTCTAAGAAAACCAGATTGTCAGGTCACTCTCCTATGGCTGGTTGTGGAATCTTGCTGTGTGGGACTATGCTGTCACATGACTTGTATTTGTGAGTTTGTTTCAAAAAAAACTTAATTGGCTTGAAATCAGGCAAGACATCTTGAAGTGGTAAAAGGATCTCACGAAATACAGAAATTTCGTTTTTCATTAGTGGACACCACATACAGTAAGGTGCTCCTGAGGCCAATCTACAGCCAGAAAATAAAATGCTGAGTAGAAAATCAGAGATCTGAACGGAGTTAGGCCAAAACGAACTGTATATGACTAACTGTAGGTCAGTCGAACCTTAACAAGCTTGGGGCTTGATGACTCTTCGGTTAAACTCACCATCAGAGGGAGCAGCCCTACGATCTGCTGGGACTATAACAACATTGCCTTTCATTGTAATGGTGACTGACCCATCCATAGCAGGATTTCGAATGTTTCAACAGCGGATTCCGAAATTGCTGTTGTGAAACACCTCACCCTGAACTCAGGTACCTCACATTTATCTAACACTACCTTATCAGAAGACATTCTGCAAATTTCAATAGTTAATTCAAAGATTTGTAATACTTACGGTAACAATTGGGAAAGTTGTAGTATCCCTCAGCACAGTAGTCACAGTTGTCACCAGCGTAATTGTACTTACAGTAACAACGGCCTGTGTTATCCTCACAGGCATCTTCTGTGAACTCTGAATTGCAATTACAAGCTGGAATAACATGAAACACATGAGTTAAGTGCTGCTGCACCGCCCACATTACTCCCAAGAAATATTATATGTGAATTATTTAAAATACAAAACTCACGAAGGCAAGCATTCACAGAATCTGCTGGCATGTCAGGTGCACGATAATATCCATGCACACATCGTTCACAGTTGACCCCAGCAGTGTTGTCCTTGAAGATAAGACAAGAAATAAATTTAACATTTCAGATTTTATTGTGCGTTACTTGGATTCTAAACATAATCCACCAGGAACAAAAATAAAAGTTGCTGGAAAAGCTCAGCAGGTCTGGCAGCATCTGCGAAGGAAAAATCAGAGTTAACGTTTCAGGTCCGATGACCCTTCCTCAGAACTTCCTTAGTTCTAAGGGTAACTTGGACCCGAAACGTTAATTCTGTTTTCTTCCTCCACAGATGCTGCCAGACCTGCTGAGCTTTTCCAGCAACTTTGTTTTTGTTCCTGATTTATGGCATCCGCAGTTCTTTCGGTTATTATAATCCATCAGGATACTGGAAAAACACTCTCAAAAAGAAAAAAGTTTTTTAGGGGGATGAGGGGTTTCTTCTCTAATTTTACCATCAAGTTTGGAAATTGCTAACCAATGCTTAGAATCCTTGTTATAACTTATGCAAGTTGCCGTTTTATATATCATGAAGTATACAATGGCTCAGTGGTTAGCACTGCTGCCTCACAGCGCCAAGGTTCGATTCCACCTTCAGGCAACTGTCTGTGTGGAGTTTGCATATTCACCCTGTGTCTGTGTGTGCTTCCTCTGGGTGCTCCAGTTTCCTCCCACAGTCCAGAGAAGTGCAGGCTAGGTGAATTGGCCATACTGAATTGCCCATAGTATCTAGGGATGTACAGGCTAGGTGGATTAGTCATGGGAAATGCAGAGTTCCAGGGATAGGATGGAGGGTAGGTGGGTCTGGGTTGGGATGCTCTTTGGAGGGTCGGTGTGGACTCGATGGGCCGAGTGGCCTGCTTCCACACTGTTGGGATTCTTCGATTCTAAGTGGGCAGCAAGCCATCAGCCAGTTCTCTCTAAGTTCATTGTGAACTTTGAAACTAGTGTCAAACTTCCTGTCCAATATTCATCTTCCTATGACACTTATGTCCCATTGCCAGTCTCTCCTGAATTCCTCTACACAGAAAGATAACAGATGTACGAGAGAGCAACCTGGGGATGCCTCTCTTGCCCAGTGTCTTCTTCCCTCTTATGTGGTCACACAGAATCTTTACCAATGACTCTGTTACAATGTGTCTGGGCTTGGGAACAGTGTTTTTTGTTGATTTGAAGTCTGTTTGCCACAAACGTACACTGAATAATGTCATGATGATTTGAACAATCTGTGGTTAGATGTTAACGTGCAAACTTTCACACAGACATATTTCTGTTTTGAAAAACAGATTTGATAACATGCATAGCCACTGTAAGATGCAGGAACTTACTTGACAATTAATGCAGACACCGCCTCCTTCATAACGGCCATGGCTATTCAAGCTTCCTTTGCGTTCATCGACTTCAGGGTCATACACACATTCAAAGGCATGGCCATTGCAGTTACAGGCTGTGAAATGGATATTGCATCATGAAATGAATGAATTATTACTTTAGACTGCTCTCCATATCCTTGCACCTGATAAGATGCAAAGCACAACTATCTGATTCATAGAACATAGAACAGTACAGGCCCTTCGGCCCACAACGTTGTGCCGACCTATTATCCTACTAAGGTCAATCTACCCTGCATACCCTACATTTTACTATCCTCCATGTGCCTATCCAAGAGTCGCTTAAAAGTCTCTGAAGTATCTGACTCCACTACCACTGCCGGCAGCGCATTCCACATGCCCACCACTCTCTGTGTGAAGAACCTACCTCTGACATCTCCCCTATACCTTCCTCCAATCACCTTAAAATTATGCCCCCTCGTAATCGTCATTTCTGCCCTAGGAAAAAGTCTCTGACTATCCACTCTATCTATGCCTCTCATCATCTTGTAAACCCTTATCAAGTCACCTCTCATCCTTCTTTGCTCCAATGAAAAAAGCCCTAGTTCCCCTCAATCTTTCCTCATAAGATCTGCCCTCCAGTCCAGGCAGCATCCTGGTAAATCTCCTCTGCACCCTCTCTAAAGCTTCCACATCTTTCCTGTAATGAGGTGACCAGAACTGAACACAATATTCCAAGTGTGGTCTAACCAGAGTTTTATATAGAGCTACAACATAACCTCACGGCTCTTAAACTCAATTCCCCTGCCAATGAAAGCCAACACACCATACATCTTCTTTACAACCCTATCAACTTGGGTGGCAACTTTGAGGGATCTATGGACATGGACCCCAAAATCCCTCCGTTTCTCCACACTGCCGAGAATCCTGCCATTAACCCTGTATCCTGCATTCAAATTCGACCTTCCAAAATGAATCACTTCACACATTTTAGTTTAAATAAAAAGTTCCTCATTCAGTGTATGCAATGACAAAACTTTAATGATATCTTAAATTATTGCTAATTTTTTTTTTATTTCCACAGGATGTGGATGTAACTGGTAAGATCTGCGTTTATTGCCTCTCCTGAACAGCCCCTAGCGAGGAGATACTTTGTTGAATTGCAGCGATCCACGTGGTGTGGGTTCACCCTCAGTGCTGGGAGGAGGGAGTTCCATGATTTTGACCAAGCGGTGGTGATATTTATCCAACTCAGGATGGTGCAGGACTTGAATGAAAACTTATAGATGACAAATGTTTCCATGTACTTGTTACATGCGTACAGCACATTAAAGTCACCCACTACAAGCTACAACATAAAGTAAAAGGGGAGAATAGGTATCTAACTCAAAATTTATCTTCAGAAAAACTGCTTGATATCTACCTGAACTAAGAAAGTATATATGATTGAGAGTCTGACCATCCTCTCCAGGCTGAGATTATAATGCACGCCAAATGGCTCCTTAAGGATTGTGGCCAGTATATAAATATCCTGTAAAAGCAATTTAACCACAACGACCATGAACTAGGCTCAAACAGGGAAGCAGTAGTGAGGATAAACCATAAAGGAAAGAGGAATCTGGGTACATCCAGTGCCTCAAATGCATCAACGTTATCGGACGGACAAGGTAAGCTGAAGTCTCACTGAAGAACCAAACTATTTGTTTATGTTCAAGGTGCAAGAGCTGATAAGTAACATTGGATTCAAGACATTCACTCAGTTTCTCTCTCTACAGACACAGCCAGGCGGAGGTTCTCCAAAGCTTTCAGATTTTATACTAAAGCAAAATGGATCAGGACACCATCTAATGAAAAATCCTAAGTTTTTACATCAATGCCCATGTGCCAGAGTTATAACTCCTACAGGGATGATCTTTTTGATTCTATAAATGAGTGACTACAAGCACAGCGAAGCGAAGATGGCAGCAACACCCCAAGCAGCCCAATAACTCCCTGTGGGTCTGTGAGGAACCTCACAAGAGGCTGGCACCATTCTGGTCAGCAATAGATAGGGTGTATCAGGGATACATGTCGGTAAGCAATTACAGGAAAGGGGGAAGACTGACCAGAATGCCACGTTTTACTCCATTTAAATAGAGGAGTCAAGGAGCCAAAGAGACAAAAATAATGAACCATGTTGTTTTACCATTCAAGACCTTAACTGAGATCTCTCTATTATGAAGTAAAACAATACAATACAGGCATCACAGGCTGAAATCAGTCTGGGTACAACACACTGAGTGGCAAAATATTGTGATGTAGAACTTTGCAGTTCACAGATTATCAAGAGAAAGGCACAAAGGGAAACAAATGCTATGGAACTTAAATGGGTTTTGTTCTGCATGCCATGTGTTTGTAATTGCTAATTCAGCTGAAATAACTTAATGGAGGAGCACTGGTAACAAACCTGCTCAACTGACCCAATGAATAACTAATTCCTTCATTAGCTACTAGCTTTGCAGATTAATGATCACGTGATTTAGTTACTAGTTTACCAGCGAGTTAATGAATCTCAGCAGGAAAATAAGTGAGCAGGCAAGTTAAAAAATGAGGATGCATGTCTAAAGCAAAAAGACTGCATTCAAAGGAAAATATATTTGTTTCTTTGGAATAAAGACAAAGGTCAGACTCTATTACACAGGAACAGATAGTTTAAGATTATCCCTGAACTGAAAGCGAAGTGGTCAACAAAGGCAAAGAGCTCTGAACTATGAATGACCTCAGTAACAATTGTGCTACCTACAAACAGGATAAGGAGGTAAGACTCCACCTGGTAAGATGTGGCTCAGAGAAGCAGGCAAATTCGAAAGCCACAGACAGCTTGCAAATTAATGATCCCAGAAACATAAAAAGAATTTTTTTTAAAAAGGAAATTGAAACGCAAATAAAGTGCTTAAAATCCATGTGTGCACTGCTAGGTCATGCAGGCTGGGGCCTGAAACCTGACTCTATGATGAAATTCTGATGTTAAATCAATCACTTCCAACCCACAGAACTGTAGAACGGTTATAGCAAAGGAGACCATTCAGCTCATCGTATCTGTGCTGGCTCTTGACAAAAACAACACATCTAGTCCCAGGCTCCTCTCACTTTTATTCCAATAATGTGACAAATCTTTTCTCTTCAGACAATTAGCCAATTGCCTTTTGAAAATGAAAATCGAATCTGCCTCCACCACATGGGTTGCATGTTTTATCTTTACAGGATAAAACCAGGACACCGCCCTGCAAACATCACACCATGCATTTTTTCTCTTCCACAGAACTAGGAATAATATTCCTACCAGAAGTGGTGACAACATTTTGAAATACAGTGGAGTCAAAAATTAGTAAGCAAAATAGCTGTTATCGGATCAGTTGCCTGCTCAAGAGAAAACTGCATTCCAACACTTAATTTTATGTAAGTACTTACGTTCACATTCATTTGCACTGTCTATCGTAGCTGGTTTCCAAGGCAGTTGATTGTATCCAGGGCAACAATGGTCACATGACACTCCACATGTGTTGTGTTGGCAATCACATTGAAGTCTGAGAAAATGAGACAAATGATTGAGTTACTTACACACCAATAAACTACCGAGTTTCCCTTGTTCATTACTGTGAGGTGCTGAATATTAGTCACTGAGCAATATCATGAAATTAAAATGTTTGAAATAAGCAGAAATCTGTACTTATTTAACATTTTACCATGTGTCAGAAATGATCCAAAGTGCCTCCATATTGAGTGAATTCTGTTGTACAATGATTCTGTTATTAAATAAAAGGAAAAGCCACCATTGTCTTACCAGACTGTAGGTTGCTCTCCCACTACAGAGACACAACCGGTGGTGGTTTAACCTAAGGGTCACCACGCCTCAGGTGAGGGGAAGAGATTAAGAAGGAGATGGTAACCTCAGCTGGCACAGGAATTGAATCCATACTGTTGGCATCACCCTGTGTCACAAGCCAGATGTCCAGTCAATTGAGCTAACTGACCCCGAGAGGTAACTTGTGGTGAATTTAACCTGACTATATTATATAGGTCAATTCTCTACTTTTAATAGTGCTATACGATCTTCAGCATCCATTGTAATAGGCAAAAAAGGGTCTGATTTAACATCTCAAAGAAAGGTGTGTAACTTTAAAGGTAATATGAATTTCTTCCTCTTTCATTGCAAATGGATGTGATAAATTTAGCCACCTTTTAGCTAGCTAGTGCCTTAAACAGAATAATTTGTCATACAGTTCAGTCAAAACAAAAACAAACATTCAGGATTTTCAAAGTTCAGCAGGTGGCTGGTGAGAAATTTGTGGACATGGAGAAAGTTGCTTCACGTTAGAGTAGAACCTTGTGCTACCCTGGAGTTTATTTTTTGCACTGCGCTTTCTGTCAGGAATATGGTGGCAATCCATTCACAAATATTGCGGTTGTTCACTTTTCTCACTATGCTACTTGTCAGGAGTCATTGGTTTTCCCTTATCAAGGATTTAAACACCTGTCAATTATCTACTGATCAACCGTTCCCTATGGTGAAGTATGTAGGATTGAGAGAGATTGGGAAACAGACAGGGAATGATATAGCTCTAAACTGAAACATTTGGAAAAGGCAAATTCTAGCTAATTCAACTCTCCTGTACAATATCTGAGCCCAGCAGAATTTTCATAATGCATTGATTTGATTTGATTTCATTTCATTTATTATCATCATGTACTGAGATTCAGTGAAAAGCATTGTTTTACGTGCTATCCAGACCAATCAGACCTTACATAAGTACACCAGGGTAACAGAACAGAATGCAGAATATAGTGTTACAGCTACAGAGAAGATGCAGAGAAAGAGCAACTCTAATACAACGGAGGTCTGTTCATAAATTTGATAATAACGGCCAAGAAGCTGTTCTTAAATCGGTGGGTACGTGTTTTCAAACTTTTGTACCTTCTCCCCAATGGAAGAGAGTATAACCAGAGTCGGAGGGGTCTTTGATTATGTTGGCTGTTTTCCCAAGGCAGCAGGAAGTATAAACAGAGTCAATGGAAGGAAAGCTGAAAGAACCGTGGATGCTTAACAGAAAGAAAAACAGAAGTTGCTGGAAGATCAGCGAGTCTGGCAGCATCTGAAGAAGGGTCACTGGACCCGAAATGTTAACTCTGATCTCTTCTTCAGAGATGCTACCAGACCTGCTGAGCTTTTCCAGCAACTTCTGTTTTTGTCAGTGGAAGGAAGGCTGGTTTGCGTGATGGATTGGGCTGCATTTACAACTCTCTGTAATTTCATGCGGTCTCGAGAGAGCAATAGCCATACCAAGCTGTGATGCACCTGGATAGGATGCTTTCTATGGTGCATCTATAAAAATTGATAAACTGTGATTGTGGACATGCCGAATTTCCTTAGGCTTCTGAGGAAGTCAAGGCGTTGGTGTGTTTTCTTAACTCTAGCGTTGACGTGGATGGAGCAGGAGAGATTGTTGGTGATATTTACTCCGAGGAACTTGAAGATCTCTATCATCTCCACCTCAGCACCACTGATACAGACAGGGGCATGTCCTCCACTCTGCTTCCTGAGGTCAATGACCAGCTTCTTTGTTTTGCTGACAGATTGTTGTCTATACACAATACTGCTAATCTCTCTCTCTCTCCTGTACACTCTGCCTCATCATTGTTTGAGATCTGATCCATTATGGTGGTGTTATCAACAAATTCGTAAAAGGATTTAGGGCAGAATTTGGCCACACAGTTATGAATGGATAAGGAGTACAGTATGGGGCTGAGTACACAGCCTTGCAGGGCACTGGTGTTGAGGATTATCATGGAGGTGGTGTTTTTGCCCATCCTTACTGATTGCGGTCTGCGGGTCAAGAAGTTGAGGATCCACTTGAAGAGGGGGGTGCAGAGTACTAGATCTCAGTTGGAATTATGGTGTTGAAGACAGAGATAAAGTCAATAAATAAGATTGGGGGTCCTTGTTATCCAGATGTTCCAGGGATAAGTGTAGGGCCAGGAAGATAGTGTATGACATGGATCTATTGTGATGGTAGGTGAATTGGAGTGAATCAAGGCAATCTGGGAGGCTGGAGTTGATGTGTGCCATTACTAATCTCTCAAAGTGCTTCATAATGATGGATGTCAGAGCCGATGGGTGGTAGTTATTAAGGTGTGTTGCCTAATGTTTCTTTGGTACTTGGGTGACAGTGAATGGAACCGAATTGAATTGAATTATCGAATTGAATCAAATTGAATTAGCTGTCTTCTTGAAGCAGGTGGGAGCCGCTTATCAGAGTGAGGAGAAGTTAAAGGTGTCTGCAAATTCTCCCGCCAGCTAGTCCACGCAGGATACGAGTATACAGCCAGGGACTCCATCCGGGTCACTCGCTTTCCAAGGGCTCACCCTCAAGGAGGCTGATCGGACGTTTGCAGTGATTGTGGGTACAGGTGCACCCCAGGCTGTCAGGGCATTTGACATCATTTCACTGACGATCATCGAATGAATTGAGCTCACCGGGGAGGGATACATTGTTCCCAGTGGTGACTTCACTTTGTAACCCATTATATTGTGTCAGCCTTGCCACAGTCGCCATGTATTCATATGATTAATCATCGATCAGATAAACTTGGAAAGCTAGGCCTATCACTACATCTGGTCTACCTCCAATTAATTTGCAGACAACCCAATGAGCCAAATGTCCTAACTGGTAGGAAAACAAAGAGCAAAGAATTACAGGTGCTGGAAATCTGAAACAAAATGGGAACAGAAATTTCTGGAAAACTCAGCAGATCTGGTAGTATCTGTGAAGAGAAAGCAGAGTCAACGTTTCAGGTCCAGAGACCCTTCTTCAGAATGGACCTGAAATGTTGATTCTGCTTTCTTTCCACAGATGCTGCCAGACCTGCCGAGTTCTCCGGTAATTTCTGTTTCTGTTCCCAATCCGTAGGTGCGATCTTAACTGAACAACCTCAAGGTAAGCAAAAACTCTGAGCTGGTAAGGTGGGTGTCTTTAGCATATTAAATTCCAGCTTAAATTACTGTGCACCCTCTCTAAACCTTGATTTTTGCCAAACTGTGTTAATCTTTTTTTAATTTAAACAAGATAAGAGGAATTGTGCACTTTGTATAGCACAGACAGAGACTCCATTTCTGTGATCGCTCTCAGTTCTGATGAAACAAACCAAAACATTAACTTCGTTTCTCTCCACTAGAGATTTTTTTTTCCCAGCTTTTTTTCTCATTTCAGATTTCCAGCATACACAACGTTTTATTTTCCCAGTAGCATTTTTCAGACACTATTAAGAATGATGAGCTTTTATTCTGTGTGAATACAGAAAAAAGTTATGCTCTTTACTCCATATCTTCACTGGGTGCCTCTAAAAGTAGAGGCTATCCATGTTTAACGTTTGGAGATCTGTAAACTAGTGACCACAGTTAGATTGCAGAAACTGATCTCATTTGGAACAATTGAAAATGGAACAATGGAAAGATAATTCAATGTGTTTATCACAGCATGGAAAGAGTGAAGAAATTGTAGAGAGAATTCACTATGGTTATCATTACTGCATTAATTTTCTGTAACTAATTGTTGCGGCATGTTTTGCAAGTAATTTGTGATAAAGCTTTCACACTTTTTTTGAACAAGACTGAAATCTGAATAGGAAACTGGAGAGCTCTATACTGAAACTCAGCCACTTCTCAACATCTCAGCACACCCCAAGTCAACCTTTTTTTTAATGCTTTGAGAGTGCAATTATTAAGACACAAGGACAATTTTTATGAATTAAAAACATTCCTGGAATTGGACCTCTCTTAACTGCAGGTTAGAAAATCAGATTAGGTTAGAAGCTTAGCCCACTGAACCTGGGTTATGCCTAATTCTCCACTGATTGATTTCTGCCTATCTTCAGTCTGATAGATTCATCTAAATATAAGTCAAGCCAGGTTCTGCCCCAAGCAATCACGTCGTACCTCAGCTCACTGATGTAGTAAAACCACAAATTCTGTCCAATGAGGAGTGAGACTCTCCGGTCCCATCCTACATCTGAGTCGGCACAAAAATAGCCTGAACTCCTACATTTTTACAGTTACAAAAGAGCAAAGACAAACTAACATCGCAGATCCGGCACTACATAAGAACCGTATTATGTAGGAGATGAGATCCATTTCATTCTCTCATTTATAACTTGAGGGGAAGCTGTGTGGGCTTTAAATTTATACTTAAACATCTGCTCATAGCTAAAGACTTTCTGTTCAGCTGTTTCTGCCTAGGCAAACTGAATGATTAGGGGGTTCAATCTTTGATTTTGCAACAAGAAAAGGCATTACCACTGATGTTAGAAACATTGCACCTTAAACACTAATGTTTTGGAGTGAGGGTGGGGTGGTTGTTTAGACCAAGGAGATCAAAAGGCTCAACCTAACTAGCACCTTTAATGTACAATGCTAGCTGTACTTCACTTTAAAGCCTGAAAGCATCCTATCCAGATGCATCACAGCTTGGCACGGCAACTTCTCTGGCCAAGACCACAAGAAATTAGACAGAGTTATGAACACAGCCCAGTCCATCAAACAAACCAGCCTTCCTTCCACTGACTCTGTCTATACTCCGGTTGCCTTGGGAAAGCAGCACATCAAAGACCCCTCCTACCCTGATTATACTATTTTCTGCGCTCTTTCATCGGGCAGAAGATACAAAAGTTTGAAAACATGTACCCACAGATTTAAGAACAGCTTCGTGCCTGTTGTTATCAGACTTATGAAAGGACCTCTCATGTATTAGAGTTGATCTTTCTCTGGATCTTCCCTGTAGCTGTAACACTATATTCTACATTCTGTTCTGTTGCCCTGGTGTACTTACATAACGTATGATTTGTCTGGTTAGCACACAAAACAATACTGTTCACTGTATCTCGGTACATGTGACAAAAATAAATCAAATCAAAATCCAAGTATGGTGTGGTTCTTTACTGTTGTATCTATAACAGAAACAGCCACATTTTGAATAAATAGTCCAGTGAGCATTTACAGAAACTGTAAATGAATTTACAGCAGTATTGAACAACACTGTATATCACACACTAAAGCAGCAGCCTGTGATTTCACTTCAAATTTAAGCTCTGACTATCTCCCGTGTAAACAATGTTTCGACTTCAAAATGCCATCATACACATTAGGAGAGAAGTACTCTTCTGGCATTTTCTACGTTGCTTAATTTACAACGAGGATGAAGAAAGCAAATCTAATTTTTCTGAAGATTTATCATCCAGTTTCAATTTTTTGCCAAAAAAAGAGTAATGCACAGACTCAGGTTCAGCAACTTCATTACACAGTCCCCATCGAGGGTGTGATCCACACTGATCACATAGATTCCTCTGTCAGGAAGATATCACAAATTGTCTTCTCATACCAGAGATGACAACTTCAAATACACAACTTTAGTGTATGACTACGTTGTCCATGTCAGTTCTGACAAATTTAAAAGCTACACTGATATCAGCAATATCAGTTCTCATTGCATTCCATCAATTATTTGCATTCTTAAACCGGTTATGGCTTTACAATCCCTGCCTATTGTCAGCAAATCATGTTAGCATTAAAGTTCCCCAAAATTAACTGCTAGTACTAAAATTGGCAGTAAAAGGATTTCAGAATAACTGACATTAGAACAAATTTTAAACCATGCAAGCTTCTACTTTTGGCACTAACTGTGGTGGTTTTAAGTTTAATTAGGTATATTCAATTGTAACATTTAAATGTTTGACATGACCTACTGCAGGGTTGAGGAGCTCAATGGCCCATTTCACTTCCTGTGTAAAATGGGATAGATGGTTAAATGTTCAAACTGCAACTTGGGATTTTCTGTCTGGAGCATTTCACTGATGCAGAGGTTGTATTTTGCTAGATTGGGCAATGCTAAATCATGCAGTTGGTAGCTAGCTTTCCTGTGGCCACAATAAATGGCATCAACACATACCACCAGAAGCAACCATATATTTACACAATGAGCTGCGTAGGGAAGAGAAAGTTCCTCTTCATCAAGCGCTCCTTTATTTGGTTTCCATTACAAAGCTGTCACTAAAGCGAAGGCTGAAATCATAAATCAAGTTCCAGACTCATTAATAATGGCATTTATAACTTCAACTGAAGGGAGCCTGTGTTCTAGAGTCAATGCAGACTTTTGGCTACTGGAAGTGTGTGGGTCCGTGCCTTATTACAAATATTTAAGAATGTTTTAATTTTCATTGGATTAATAATCACAGAGGATAAACACATAGTGAGACAACAGGCAGTTTGACTGTCCAGTATATGGCTTCGGGCTGTATTGTATGCCTCTGAAGGCAGTGTCTATTCAACACCTTGACTAGGTCCCATATAAAAGTCAATGCATACTCAACTGTCGATAAAAAAGTTACACGAATTGAAAACCCCAGTGACATTAGGAAATATTGTAAGCTTTGTGATGGTGAATCAGCAACCTGTTCTCTCGCAATTATTACCACTGACATTGGCAGTTCATGGGTAGCCTTCTTAAACTTGTTGCAAAAAGTCAAACTTACCCCCAGTCACTGAGCAGGGAGATTTGTTTTATCAGTGCAGCATTGATTCCCTAGATGATCCTGGATTTAAAGTCCGATGCAATAACCACACTAAATTATCAGCCTGCCATTCAGTTGGAAGATAGGCGGGTAGCAGATCTGATTGACTTTTTTCACACTGCATCGTGGCAACTTTTGAATCACTAATTGTGACTGCATTAGATCCTCTCCAGAACAATGAAAGTGTCTTTCTTCATAATTATATTGGGTCACACTTTTCCTGTCTAACACTTTATACTGTCAAGTTTATATAACAAAACCCATTCAAGTTTAAACGGCTCTGTCATGTGTAGGGAGGCAGGTTTGGAGGAATCTGGTCAATTTCTATTGTAGGATGGATTCCACAGAATAACAAGACATGTCTTCTTTGATCATAGCCATCCACAATGGACTTACAGTCATTAAGCAGTGTGATTGGCTGATCAGGCAAGCCAAACAAAAACTAAATGTTAACAATAACAGTAAGTGATGGAGAAACTCAGCAGGTCTAGCAACGTGTGTGGAGAGAGAAACAGAGCTAACGTTTCAAGTCTGAAATGGCTCTTCTTCAGAACCAGTTCCATTTTTATTTCTGATTTCCAGTATCCGCAACATTTTTATTTGTTTTTATTTGAGTGTTAAATTCTTAACAGTAGCTACCTGCAGTCCTACTCTAGAGGCTCCCAACAAAGACAGTTTTAATAAGTTCTGAATTTCATCAATTCACTTCAATTACAGCACTGCTAAATGTTATAAAAAGGAGAGGTCAACCCCCCCTCTGATAACTAAAACCGAAAAACCCAGAGAGGCTTGCCTCGCCCTATAATCTGTTAAAGGAAGTGTGAAAAGTGATAATAACCTGCCTCTTACCCTCAAGCTGTTATAAAGGAGTGGTTAAATGAAATGAACTTGTTTCACTCACTCTATAATCAACAAGTAACCGTTTATTTATCTAACAGTGAACAAATTAATTGAACCATTAACAAATCAAACAATTCCCCCTTAACTATTAACTATTCCCGAATAAAACAAAATTCTAATAGTATGCTGTTCCAATAAATACTTTCTCGCTTATTTAAATGGAAATAATAATAAAAAAATTAAAACTAGTCTTTTGAAATTACAGCCAGGATACAACTTCCAGAATGTCCTGGGCCTTCTCTGCTGATCTTCAGCCAGAAATGTCTTTCTCCATCGAATTCTTGCATCTGGAATATTAGCTAAGAGTGCCACTGTACCTTTAGTTAGATCATAGAACATAGAACATAGAACATTACAGCGCAGTACAGGCCCTTCGGCCCTCGATGTTGCGCCGACCTGTGAAACCAATCTGAAGCCCATCTAACCTAAACTATTCCATTATCATCCATATGTTTATCCAATGACCATTTAAATGCCCTTAAAGTTGGCGAGTCTACTACTTTGCAGGCAGGGCATTCCACGCCCTTACTACTCTGAGTAAAGAATCTACCTCTGACATCTGTCCTATATCTATCACCCCTCAATTTAAAGCTATGTCCCCTCGTGCTAGCCATCACCATCCGAGGAAAAAGGCTCCCACTGTCCACCCTATCTAATCCTCTGATCATCTTGTAGTTAGATTAGCTAGATGATGGTTACTCTGACAGCTAACAGAATTCTGTGAGAGCCAGTGATTTTCCCTTCAGAGCTGATGGTTGTTAACTCTATTAGGTGGGAGTTGCTCTCTCACTGATTTTTAAATGGCCTCTTCATTTATACCCTTGATGGCATATCAATTTCTTACAAAAGGATTGGTCCTATGTTGTCAAAAACATCAGATTTAAATTTAATTGGTTTTTCATCCCCAAGTGCCTGGTTTAAACTAATTGGCTGATATTCAAACTGGTTGCCTGGATTGCTAACCATACAGCCTTTGATACAAGTATTTAGATTTCAGGAGCTTTCTGTGCACTTGCAACCTTCAAACTGCTCACAGACCTTTTTTATTGAATCTCTAAGCATAGAAAAAGCACATCATCTTCTTTTAAAGGGACCACATACTCTTTCTCCCCTATCATTTTACAAACTTCAAATTCTAACGTGCCGCATTCCAATCCGCAAAACTAACAAAGTTGGGATTGTCACCACAATGCAACATCACCCTTAATAACACCTTCAGTCCAGTGTCAGTATAACTCGAGAGTCAAATACAAGACTTCACTCCCTTTTTTAATTGAACCACAGGACATTTCTCCACTTTGTTCATGCTTGCTTCCTAGAACTGCACATTATGTGAACATTGAGATATTCTCTAATCGAATTATTCAGAGAAGTCATTACACATCTCTGGAGGAGGTGGGACTTGAACCCAGGCCTCATGGCTCAGAGGTAGGGACATTACCACTGCACCACAAGAGCCGGCAATGAGAGTGTTGACAACTTCTGCTTTATAGTTTGAGCACCTGATGTCATTTTAGTTAAATCTCATTTCACTCTAGTCACAAAACAGCTTTTGACAAACCACAACAGAAGTAGATTTATGTGCTCAGTTATAACCATTGAAATTCAAATACACTTTTGGAAACCACAGAAAGTTAGTCCCATTAAATATATATCATTTTGGCATCAAGAAAATTGTGTATTCACCCAGAAGGAGTTCTGCATAAAAACTGAGTGCCATAATTTCAGTTCAAGAACATCAACCAGGGAGTTTGAGATGAAATTCCAGCCTTTATTACAAACAAACTTTTTACATAGTTGGCCTTCAAGGTGAGTCCGAATTCTCCTGGGAAGGGATGGGTCCTTTTCCCACATTATTTATGTGGGTTGACTCCACCCAATGGTTCAGACAGCATCTGGGGATTTAGCCACAGCCCCAGCTTTCCCAGCTTCTCAAAAAGGCAGTACTGTTTGGTTTTTCCCATCCTATTTGCAAACTGGCATAAGAATGCAGTAGCCGAATTCCCCATGATAATTCCCATACTAAATTTGTACAAGAAAATTCTTCCTCATTTAACTTTACTTTTTATACAGCCCACAGAAAAAAAAAATGCAGTTAATAATTTGGAAACTTGTTACAGTTCAACAGAATTGTAATAGACATCCACTTCTTTATATGTAAAAATATCAACTAGTTACAAAGAATTTTGAATGAAGTAACTTTTCTTCTTGATTTGTTTGGTCTGACGTTTTAAGAGTTATTTTCTCTTTTGTTTAAACACTGGATATAATAACATACGTCCGACTGTATCATTGGAGCCACAAGAAAGAAGTCATTAGCTCAGGAGTGTTGATATATCAACTCCTATCTGGTTCAGTATTCCATCTTCATAAATAAGCAGCTGGCACAATGTAGTGGAGGGAAACATTAAAACATTATGGATAAATCGGATATTGACAAACTAGGAGAATGTGCCAGAATGCGGCAGATGGATAAATGTGAGGTTGTCCATTTAGGCCAGCAAATTAAAAGGGAAAATCATTATTTAAATGGGAAGCAGATTCGAAGTGTGTCAATGCAGAGGGATCTGGACGTCTTTGTGCATGAATCACAAAGTGAGTATGCAGGTGCAGCATATACTGCGAAAGGCAAATGGAGTCCTGGCATTTATTGCAAAAGGACTGGATTTAGCTGCCAAAAACTATTAAAGAAAGAGAAACTCAGGGTTTGTAACCCGATAAATATTATACTAGATTCCTTCATTCCTCAATAAAAACCGAACGAACTACAGATGCTGGCAATCAAAAGACCTTGAGCTTTCAGTTGCCTGCCACTTTTACACACACCACCTTGTTGCCTGGTCAACATCTCTGTCTTAGTAAAAAAACAAAGGAACTTATAGATGCTGTAAATCAGAAACAAAAACAGGAATTGCTGGAAAAGCTCAGTAGGTTTGGCCGCATCCGTGGACAGAAAGCTGAGTTAACCTTTCGGGTTAAGTCACTCTTCCTCAGAACTTCTCAGACAGTTCTGAAGGAGGGTCACTCGACTCAAAACAAGTTCAACAGTGTGAGAGCTTGAGGCACCTTCTCCCATGTCCTAACCACAACCCCCAAACACCAGGCCTCGTCATCACATGGTCTGCTATTACACACAACCCATTGTTTGCCACTAATTGTCCCCATTAGGAGCCATTCATTCTCCTTGGCTTGACCGTTATTCACTCTTTTGTCTGTTCTTGTCTCTCTTTGGGCTCTATCTCCAGCTATCATTTACACCTACCCTATCTTCTGCATAAAAGCCAAGTTTTTCATAGCTACCATCAGTTCTGAGAAAAGTTCACTGGACCTAAAATGTTAACTCTGATTTCTCTCCACAGATTCTGCCAGACCTACTGAGCTTTTCTAGCAATTTCTGTTTTTGTTCCTTCATTACTAAATTCTCTATTGTCATCTATTAGAAAGTGAACCTTCACCTTCAATTAATCAATGGCTCAAAACATGGATATACCTATGCATTGATCCATAAATGCTTCTGGCTGGAGGTGTTACCAACATTCCATCTTGCATTCTTCATTCCATGTGTAAAAGTTCTAATATTGGTGCCATACAAGTAGTTAGCAAATCTTTCCCCTTATATTAACTAAAATAAAATGTTCTACTTCATCAGGATCCAACTCTCTCTTTCCACAAAAGAAAGACTGAAATAAGTATCATGTTGAAATGAACAAACAATTTCCTACTATCTCTGAAACAATTTCATTCCCAATGTTCTGGCAAGATTTTCTTGCCAAGTTTGATAATCAGATTTGGAGGCAAGCTAAACATTTAAACACATGGCCATTTCAAGTTCCTGGGCAATATAAAACTGTAAGGGAGTCTCTGTGAAACACACTTACTTATCTTCTTCTGGCAAACCATGATGCATTCCAGAATTGCACTCTTGATAAGCAAGGTCAGATCAGGAATGAGTGTTTATCTATTGAATGAACTAGTCACCTCAATAGCCTTTAAACAGAAGATAATTCCCAGGATGTAAATTATAGTGAAATCTAAATGTCAACCACTGCCCCTTTAAATCAAGCTGAAATTCAGGTTTAAATGAAGATCATATGGGAGGATATGTTTCAGTTACGTTTTACTGGCCTTTGAGTTTATACTGTTGCCATGATAATTTGACAGACTTGACATCTGCGTGAAATCAAATGACGAAAAATTTCCAATTGGATCCTCCTATTCACCTACTGTAACTTCAGTGCAATATCCATGGAATCCCCACTGAAACAACTCCCAAGTTGTGTTAGTGGCTTTAATTAGGCTTTTCACGCATCTCCTGCTACAGTTACTACTGACAATTGGGTGAACCCCAATGGAAATTCAACTCTATTTGAGTTTTTTTTCATTTACAAATTGATTTAGGAAATAATCTTCCTTGCAGAATTACAAAACAGAAAATACTTTCTAGATGTTGAACTGAGCTCAACTATGCATGGGGTTCAAATAAATGGAAAGGACCTGCAGGATGCCAAATCGCCTTCATGACCCAATGCAATCTGATAGGATGGGGCTGCAAGTAGGACATCCTTTCAAAGCTTCTAAAAGCAAGTATTTCTCTACCTTCTAAAGTGAACGCTTTAGCTTATTTTTAGAAATGCTGCCACTTTGGCCCAGAACTCCTACAACTGCAGCCAGAGAGTTGTTCAGAAGAAGGTTAACACTTGCACAGTGATACAAGACAATTGAGGATGTCAGAGAGGTGTTACCTACATCTTGCCATTCTCTGACATCCATAATAAGATAATTTATATCAGTTTAAGAGATGTTGTACAGGTCAAGACCGCTACTGTTAAAAAGATTCTCTGAGTAGAGCACTAGTAATATTACCTTCAAGATGTGAAAATCTGAACAATGGTTGGGTTAGAAGACTCTAACATCAAAGCAACAGTACGTTACATGGTACTTCATGAAAGACATTACACAGGATCATCATTAGCCTGCACAGCTATATCTGGGCTATCTGCCACTTGTTATGGCAGTTAGCAAAAGCCAAACCATGAGATGGGCATGGGGGAAAAGAAAGCCCAATTAAAATACTCATGAGAAATCACAACCATTTGACAGTGCTTTCTGAGTATTGCATAACATCTGCTCGCCTTTCAACGTTAGGTTCAGTGGTTCTGCTGAGATCGAAGAGTTCGAAGACTGTTAAAGTGCATGAAACGTCAAAGGGTTTTCTTAGTGAAAAAGTCCTGCTCCCACTGAAGGCACTGAATTGGTAAAATGGAGAGTTTGCAGTGCTGCTGTTAATAAATGCTGTATTTGCAGCTTAATTTTACATCTTCTTGGTTCAATGTACTCCACTAGGTAGAAACAAAGAATTCTCAGTGATGACAAGGTAAGAATTTTTCTGAATGATCCACTATTAACAGTAACAATGATTATGGGAAATATTTATTAACAAACAGATTATGGGAGAACCACAATCTAATTTCCACTTACAGCACACACCATTTCCCCACTCTGCGCCATGTTAAAACACCAAACTAGATCTACACCAAACAGCAGAAGCAAACACAATCCCACACTCAATGGATTAAAACAAAATTCTGCATTGTGTCATATGTTGTGACTAGTGATGAGCAACTATACAGCTAACTGGAGGCAATTATCCTCATCTTAAATGATGTGGGAAGCCAGCAGGTCAGAGCAAATTACCAAATGTGGAAGCATTTGCAACCAACTTCAGCCAAGACTGACAAGTAGATGATCCATCTCAGCCTGATCCCAAGGTCCCCAACTTACAGATATTAGTCCAGCAAATTGGATTCACTCCACAAAATATCAAGAAATGGTGGGAAATAACTGACAGAGAAAAAGCTCAGGGCTCTCATCACATCAGGCTGTAGTAATCAGACATTGTCCACTTGAATACAAATGTTACCAGTTTCTCACCAGATTATAACACGTATCTGGTGATTTGGTCCAGGATAGCAACAAAATAAACATGGAGTCAACACAGAAGGTGCAAAATAATTTACTAAAAGGATACCTGAACTGAATTTTTCTTTTAAACAATCGAGAAAAATTAAACAGACTGGGGCTCTTTTCCTTAAAAGAATGAGGAAGGCTGTGAAGTCACTTTTAAAATCATAAAGGTGTTTGATGAGGTAGACAAAAAAGGGATGTTTCCATTTGTAGCCAAGATCAAAATAATGGACCATCGATACAAGGTAGTCACTACTAAATTAACTCAAATTTGGAAGAAGCTTGATTATCCACAGACTGATGAAAATGTTAACATCACTACCACAAGCACTTCCAGTGAATGGCATGGACCCATTTAAGGGGAAGCTAGAAAAACTGAGTGGAAAAGGGATAGAAAGATGTTAATGGGGTTTGATGAAAGTAGTTTGGTGGAGGCTTGTATGTGCTACTTTAATACCAGAATAAATCCTTTGGGTTGAATGGCCTAATTCGGTGTGAAAAAAATTCTTTGTCCTTCTTGTGATGAGTGAAAAATCCAAATTATTTAGACTAATCCATTGGAACTAGAGAATGCACAGACCAGTAGTGGGGAAGAGTAGAATGCAATGGATATGCTTCTATGAACTTCTGTCAAAATACAATGTCGTTAAGGAAATCTCAGCCCGTGGTACAAAAGGGAAATACATGTTACAGAAATGAATGACTGAAAAACAGACAAAAAATGGTTGTGACCTAGGAATTTCTCAAAGTCGCGGGTGATTCCCATGAGAAGCTCCTGGAGCACTTTTTGTTCTAAATCATGTATGAATAAATAGTCCAATAAATAGTTTCCACTATGCTAAAAATGTCTATGTATGAGATCAGCCTTCTTTATCTTGAGGGGACTCACTGATGTTACTGGCACCCAAAGTGCTCTGATACTTTAATGTCCAAAAGGCTTTTGATGCTCAAGATTGTTTCTATCGTGGTACTTTATACATGACTTCATACAAAAATACATGCAAAGGATGGGGGCGAACCTTGTGACAATCTCCCAGAGATGAACTGCGACTGAGGGAGATGATGAAACATAAGCAATTCTGCACGGTGCTGTGGAAGCAGCTCTGTTAAAAGAGTTTTTGTTTCTTGTAGCAACTATTCACCACACAGCATACAGTTACAATTTACTGAAATACTTCAACCTCTCATTCAACTGGGGCTCATTATTGCATGCCTTTATGAAGCTAGGCCACAGGCGTCTTTTTAAATGTTAAAGCTTGTTCCTCTACTTACTATTGACCTGACCACAGATTGTACCAGAATCTGGAACAGACTGCCACAGGGTTCTGATAGCCATCTCTTACTACATGACGAGCATTAGTTTACCCCCATGTGATGAGTGAAAAGTGTATTGGACAAGTCAGTCTTGGAATAGCTGCTTTGAAAACACAAGATAGCCAGAAAGCTGATTCAGAGCTAAATGTAAACATGATGCTGCCTGCTAACGCTCAACAGATTCGTAACAAACAGACTGTAGGATTTTATACACAGTGAACATAAGGTTTCCATCTTCAAACGGTGGACTGTAAATGTGTTTATACACGTCAGGTAATACATGGACAGCAAAGACATGGAGCCCATATGGCACGCACCCACCACCATTTGGACAAACAGTAGCGGTTAACAGCTTGTGATTCAAACTGCAACAGGGAATCGTGGTCTGGGGTCTCTGCCTCTACCTTCTGTGGGCAACTGTTTGCTGAACCACCACCTCCAAAATTGGTCCTTTAAGGCAGAAGGAATGTAACCGAGAAGAGAGACTGACAGGCCAGGAACTTCCTTGGCCCAAGATTATTGGAAGAATGCTGGCTGTTTGCTAGTTTTTAGTGAAAGCGGGACCTGGATTGTTAAAGATGCTGTAGGTGAGGTAATGCTCCTATATGGGGATGTGAGAGTGAGGAGACATGGTGGGACATGACAATTCTTTCCAAAAGCTTCAATGGTTGCTCTTTGCAGCAATAACTATGCTCCTGGTCTGTTGGATCCTTACGATGTATTAGTGTCAATGAGAGTGACTAATGCAAAACACAGCATTTTCCCCAACTCCAGATTCTCCAGCACAGGTAGCAAGAGAGATTACCAACAGGTCGACGATGGGAGTTACACTGAAATGGGTTACCACAAACCCGTACAAAGAAAGAACATCGTCAAAAACTGTAGCTTGGAGTTTACACAACACGTCCCATCCTGCACAGGTTTACTTTGGAATTCCAAAGTTTTCCTCATATGTGCAACAGGTCAGCCTGATATGATACATACGTTCACACACTCAGATTGTAACTGGATATATGTGCAAGACTTTATTATAGTTTTTTTATTTGTCATTACATCCTGTCACTGTTAGATCAAATTACTGTGGACCAGCTGGAACTTGACTTCTGCTTCCCACATTTCTATCTCTGACTATCTTATCCTAAACCTTACAACTTGCTTTCCCATTCTGAGGTGGTGATAGTTTCTGTGCTGTTAGTTTCTATGCTACTTTCCCTTTCTGAGCATTGCTGTGGTACAGGGAAAGCTATCCCCCTTCCTGTAAGCTCCCAGAGGAAGCATGCTGTGCGACCAGGAATTGCAAGAATAATAATTGAAGTTGAAAAAGGAGAGGCAATAGATTGCTGGTGAGCAGATGCCGATTAAAGAACTGTCCCTGTTCAGGGAGCACCCAAAAACTGGAACAGTTTGTATGGGATAAGAATACTGAAAATGGAAACAGTAGTTCAGTTCACTCAGTACTTTCATGTTGTTTAGGTTGAAGTTCTGCAACTATTTTATCTACCAGGTGCCAAGTTTTGTTCCTGTGAACTTGGCAAAAGGCAACAGGCTGACTCATTTTACTTTGACGGAAATAGCATTCAATAAATTTGGTATCAATTCATTCAAAGGCTTTCAATTGCAAAGAGCTGCATTTAGCTTGCGGTTCAAGAAGTCTCTCTTTACGTCTATGAAAACTGCCCAATAAATCTCAGGGTGAGGGTCTTTGTTAATGCTCTCAGGCAGCCTGTCAGTTCTTCAAAATCAAAACTAATCAGAATGTGCAAATCTCTGTTTTTTTCCGCTCATTTTCTCACTGCCTTGCCCATGGCAGAGATACTGGGGAAGAAAGTTCTCATGCTTCTCTCTAATCCCAAGTGGAATGTATCCTGAAGGAAATTGAGATGCTCCCCTCTGTTCCGTATCCTCTTGTCTGTTGGTGTGGTGCTCGCTCTGTGTGCTTCTCTTGCCTGCTGCTCGTCACTGTGTTCTTTGTCAAAGCTGTTTTGTCCCCCATATCTCCGCAGTGACTCTGCTCCTCTTCTCTCCCCTCATGGCTGTGTGGGCTGCTGGCAAATATACATGTGCGCTGGGCATATGCAGAGTAAGGGCAACAAGAGGAGAAGAACCCCCGCCACCTGACCTTCCCCTTGGTCAAAGTATGGGACAATCCTGCAAATAACAGGATTCGCGGGCCACCCTGCTTTTCTCACTGTACAGCCAGCAGTATTATTCTGCCTGTCCTGCTTCGCCATAAACAGATACCGGACTCAAACCAGCAACTTTGCAATAATGACATCCAATTTGATTTTCCTCAATTTCACTTTGCATCTGGCAAGCTTTGGCACAAAGTACATGTATAATTGAGGTCAATACTCAAGAAAGCAGGAGCTATCAACTGGATAAAAACTTGGTTGAACAACACGAGGTCGAGACAGCTAAAAACAAACAAAGACATGTTTTCAATCAGGGAGCAATAACCCAAGAGACTGGTCTGGAACTTGTGCTCTGCATACCATTTTGTTCTGGTAACCCAATTGCTCGGATCTCGCAATTTGTGTGGGAATATGTATGATAAATATAACACATTAAAAATGTTGAATTACACAACATTGAACCATGTATCAGAAAACATTAGATTGCTGACCCAAAGATAATCTTCCAACAGGAGCTGTTCTTAAAATATAAATATGAAAAAAGTAAGGGAAAACCAGTTGTTAAGAGAACATAAGCAATGTGAGCAAATTTTGGGAAAAAAGGATGATCATAGATAAAAGGAAAAAATAAAATTTTGGATGAATTTCAGAGCTTCCCACTAGGCCTAACTGGAGGAGAATTACGGATAACTAAATTGCATTTGTACAAGAAAAAAAAACCTTATTCATTACTACAGAGTAAACCAAGGTACAGTACCAAAAGGAAGCATCTGTTCCACCGTAATCAGATAAGCCAATAATTTATTCCGCAAGAGTTTAAGGAGATTATAGAACACTGTAACTGTCTTCTTTATTCTCCTCGTTGAACATGTGTTTCTGCTGTGGTTTTTATGACTTACTCAACCTCTAGCTGCATCTGGAAAGGTCAGATGTCCCACTGTAAAGCTGGGATTGCACCCGATGTAAAGAGTGGGGCAGCTGTTCCAGATGGTTTTGGTTGTGAACTAACTCAGTCATGATATACACTTTATGTCAAGGTCAGATGTTCAGCTATCAGTCAGTAAATTCACTGGAGTAGGTAAAGCAGCTTGATTTTAGAGAAGGAATTCCGATAGGGAGCACTGTAGAAGGCTTCTTTAATCAAGAGTTCAACTTAATTCATTAAAGGGAGCTTGATAATATTTATTGCAAGATTAACAGAACCATTTCCCTTTCAAGCCCAGATCTAAATACTTTTGATACATTGACATCAATCCCAGCAATTGCACGCCTTGCAGATTCTAACGCCACAATAATTGAACTGAGCGGCATACAGAGTTTATGAAGTTACTCCAGGGTTACCTTTGCCTGCAACTGTGCACAAGGTATTTGTCAGTGTTGTGGGATTTATGCCATCTTAATAGCAGGGTGACAAAGCTGTAGCTGATACTTTATTACAAGGCATGTACACCTGGGTTAGGCTGACACCGTGAATTAGAAGGCAGTAGCGACAAATCTGTAGTTAAAACAGGAATACACATTATCTTGTAATTAGCCATGAAGAAAAAATTCCTTGCTCAGGTCTCAGTACTGAATTCAGGTTTCTGAGTTTGATGCTGTCCGCTGCATTCTCATAGTATCTTGCTGGTTTAATGAGTAAAACAGATTCAGTGGTGACCACATACAAACAGACATGTTCAAAGTTAAAAAAGTTATTTTCCATCCTAAAATATGGCCAAATTATGTACATAGATCTGGTGAATCAAATCTCCTTATAAATTATCGTCAACTTTAAAGCATTTTAAGTGAAGTTAGTCATGCAAGAGTGTGTTCTTGCAAAAACAGCCACAATATATCTTTGCATGGTTTAAAGGTCTGCTTTTAAAAGGTAGTCACAGGGCTTTTCAAAGAAACCATACAGACTGTAGACAAGGGACGAACCGGAGAATGTAAATGCTAGATCAGCTAGGCCAGAAAATAACACAAATCCCTTTTTTTAAAGAAAAAGCTGCGCATTTTGTCTGGCAGAGCCTCCTTGCCCTAGGACATACTTATTTCTATATCATTTCTTTATCAAGAAACTTCCCCGTTTGTTGTGATAAGCTATATCAAACATTGCCCTGGTTGTGTCATACAATCACTTCAATTTATGGAAACTATCTTTCAATCCCATTGTTTCCACTAGTCATGGCACTTCAAAAACAAAACTTCCTTTAGTTGAGTTACTGCCAAAATTAGGATAGTCTCTTTGCACCACCCAGGCAGTTGGTAGATAGTGGTGATGTCGCTAGACTAGTGATACACAGGCCCAAGTTAATGCTCTGGGGTCATGGACTCAAACCCTACCTTGGTAGATGGTTGAATTTGAATTTGGTTAATCAAATCTGGAAATGAACGCTAGTTTCAGTGATGATAATTGCTTGTAGAAATTCAAATGTCCTATTAATTCTTCTTCCTTTAGGGAAGGACATCTCTGATCCTTACCAGGTTTGGGCTGCAAAGTGGTCAATGCTTAACTGCCTTCTGGAGTGGCCTAGAAGCCAATCACTGCAAGGGGGATTAGGATGGGAAAAAACTTGGAATTGTTAAGCTGGTAGCAGAATCACACAAGTAAATCAGTTACATATAGATCATATACAAGGTTTTATTGTCAAGGCAGAAGTCCTGTGAACATGGGAAAAGTTGGGAGTGAAGTGGGGGAGTGGGAGGGTGGATCTCTGCCTTGACCTTTTGCCCGATCTTTGCGACCAATTTTCAGTGATCAGCTTACTCATTAGATGCCAGCTGGGCTCCCAGCCCTTTAAAGAACAGCCTGCAGCCCCTGGGAATTTCCAACCAATTGGTGCACCAGAGCACAGCATCATCGGGACGAATGGACACTTCTGGGCCTGCATCTGGAAGACTGAGGTGCCTTGAAGTCTTGCTCTCCCAGGTAAACGTGGTCTGGGGACTCAGAGACCAGTCAGACAGACTGACCCTGACAAAGGGCTAGGAGTCAGCGAAGGCGGGCAGTACCTGTGTCCATCACTGGGTGGCCATTATTGCAAACAGCCCCTACTTTGGGCAACAGAATGCTGTAATTTTTGACACCCGTTAAGATAACTCTGAAGAGGCCAATATCCTGTCACCGAGTCAGCCTTTATTGACACATGCGTAATACTTGGCACAAGTCTGGCTTCCTCAGAGCCAGCTTCAGAGTGAGGAGAATTTCTGACACTCCTGTTTATAGCTGTCAGCCAGGGCTCGCTGATTGGACCAGGTTAGCAGCCCCAATCAGGGAACTCCTATTCTACGAGGTCCACCCGGCTGACCTCGTTCCAATCACTACACTTTGTACTTTCTCCATTTGACGGTTATTGGGGTATGATGCCCAGAAAATGTTGGCTGCTAATTACTCAAACCATCTCCGAATCATACGGATCATTGGGCAATCCTTGAAAAACTACACAGGGTTACACTACTGAATATCGCACACAAACAGACAGATGCTTCCAACAGGATTGAAATCTTACAAGTGTTTTGGTGTCTGAACAGCTTGCCCTTAGCATCCGAGTGCGTGCACTGCTTTGATCAGTGTTTCAATAAATGTGCTTTGAAAAACTTTGTTCAAAGATACTGATGCCTTCAGTTTAGTTAACAGGGTAAGCAAACCAAAGAGCATAAAACTATCTTATTGATATCTATGACTATGGAAAATAAGAATCTAAAAGCAGGTACAGCACAAGCAAAATACAGAATAAATCTCTAATACTTTGAGCATCAACTCCAGTCCCCAGAAAAGACACCTGTTTCCACTCAGAGTATTTTGAGGTTTATTTTAGAAGTCACATTTGTGGCATTACATCAGCTTTCCCCCAAACTTTAGTCACAAATTATGGGCAGTTCAAACAGTGGGATCTCAGATGCAAGTGAACAGATTGTACATATTAAACTTCATTTTATAAAAAAAAAAGAATCATTGCACTAATGTGCGCTAGAGTTAAATCCTGACCCTGGAGGTGCAAGGCTAGCAGTTCTGGCCAAACATACCAGGTAGGCTTCAGTCCATTAATCTTTACATACAAGCTCAATTTGTTCTTTGGAATTAAAAATAAAAAACAAAGCTTGTGCAATATTAAGACTACAGAAAGGATCTTTCCTAAGCTGAAATTCAACGTATGCAACATAGAACCATTCACATACATCACACAGGCTACCAGATGAACTCCTGGACATTGCTACGATAAACAGCCGGGCACTTGAGAATCATACGAAAACCCCTTCGAAACTTTGGCTCTCATCTCTCACAAGCTGAATCGTGGGATCCTGAAAGATACTATCCGTAATGAACCAAGCAAAATAGTTTCAACTGCCAAGTATCAACTTTACTGAACAACTACAGTTTCTCATCCTTCTCTTTGTGGGTGCCTGCCCCCTCTAACCTTTGGGGAGCACAAATTGTATGCGATAATCTTACTCAGCTAATACTTGTTTAACCTCAATCTAATTGTTGACAATTTTGATTCACCATACTAGCCAGAAAGCTTTGTCCGATTCCATAAGAATCCAAGATTGTGTGTATTTTCCAGACAGCAGACGTCTCTCCTGCATGTCGGCAATTGATGTCTCCATCACCAGCCACAAATATTTCACTGGACAACATCGTCCAAGCCTCAAGATCACTTCCATTCAGAGGATTTTTTGGCACAGAACAAGTTACTTGAAGACAATTTAGCAATTAATACACTGGCTCACTGGAGCAAATAATATTAATTGTTATCAAAAATCACAAAACACGGGAACTCTATTTCTGAAACTCAACACCTTGCCGATCAACAAGCACATAGTTGGTCTTTAATCTGTAACATGTCTCCGTTGTGGCACTCAGACAGAAAGAACATCATTCACCCACATGAAACCAATGATTAACTAATCAGTTTTAGTCAGAACCTATGGAAGTGTGCCAAAATGTTTCTACTTAGAATTTATCCTTTAAAAGGACTGTTTGTTTTTATAATAACAATAACAGACACAACCAGATATTCTGATAAATAACGTGCAATTATGCCAAGCTTCTGAAAATATCTGCATATTGTGAACGCCTTAAGCTTCACATTTAACCTTTCCTCTAGAACGGAAATTAGAATATTCATATGGAATCCCTTTCTATATTGGAAAAAGTTCATCAAAAATACATTACAATTTGCAGTTCACTTTTACCCAAGGCAGTAAAAAGATCAGGGCATGCCAATGTTCAGTGTTCTGGCACAACATATTTACTTACTGAACTCCTGGTGTAAGGCTACATTATTGCAATCAATATTCCCACTCTTTACTCCTCACTCAACAGCCCTAATACTTTTGAAACTTCCAGAAGAACAATTTAGGGATGCCAAGTGGAAAGTGGATGAAGACAAATCATCTCATAGTGATCCTGAAGAATTTTTGAGTTAAAGTGTGGCATTAACATAGACACAATGAAAAGGTCAGAAGGTCAAACAGAACAAAAGGAGTTCAAAACTAGGCGCTGTAACTTTAAGTTGAAGAGAAAGATTTAAAAAGGAACCCGAGGGACAACTTTTTCACACAGCGTGTGGTTTGTATGTGGAAAGAACTGCCACAGGAAGTGGTAGATGCAGGGACAATTACAACATTTAAAAGACATTTGGACAGGTACATGAAAAGGGAAGGTTTAGAGAGATATGGGCCAAATGCAGGCAAGTGGGACTAGTTTAGTTTGAGAAACATGGTCAGCATGGACGAATTGGATGGAAGGGTCTTCTTCTGTGCTATATGACTGTATAAAAAGAAGTATGTACAGTCTTTAGAATGACCAATTACCTGGTATTCCAAATGTCTAATTCAAGGTTAGTGTTTCAGCATATATTCGTTAGTTTTAGGAAGTAACAAAAAAGTCTCTGGTCAGATCACAGCATACATTTGATGGTCTGCTCTAGGATCAAACACTGGCACATCAAACAGCAAATGGAATTGTAAATGGAACTGAACAAAAATGTTACAAAGTTGACAGACAACTGCAACACAAGGCAACTTGTGTTGAAACCTTCCAAAGCAATTCCACCTTCAAAATGCCAGTACCAAGAAATGATCAGAAAAATACATGGAGTGAGACTTGGGAGCGGATAGGATTGTGTCCTTCTGGAAATATCTGACACAAACAACTGTAAAACTCAAAATCAGAAACAATCTACTGATCAAATTTGCAGGATCCATGGTGGGATGGTGCCTCAATACTCTAACCTCAGTGTGTGCCCAACCACACTCTGCAGCAGAATACGGTGCACCTCTCTCTCAATGGACAACTCAAACACACATACACATCGTGTTGACTCTCAACTGAATGCGGCAATGCTCATCAGAATTAGGACCCTTCACTCAACATTCCTCCCAAACATCACTCCCCTTTATGTCTGACTGACAAGCACCTACAAGCTGGTTGAAACCATCCGTGCAGTACCCCACTTACCCACACAATCACCCACTTACCTTTCACCTTGTGCTCCACATGGAGCAACCTTCTTAAGCAAGACCTACCAGCAGCCATCTTTTAGATGAACAGAAGAGGTTCACAGAATGTCACCTACAAATTTCTTGTGATAAATTACCATTGTGTTTCTTGTTGGCCCAGAAGGCAATATCACCTTCAGTTTGGCACCAATAGTTAATCCATTCCAGGGAGGTCAGTGGGAGGATGAGAAACATCACTTGGTGAAGCAAAGGGTCTGTTTTGAGGTCAGGGTTAAGACAGAGGTGAAGGAACTTTAATGAGTAGTTTCATCTTGATGAGCATATTTCTGCCAAGCCAATAGGTGAAGTGTTTGAGGCTCAGAGTTCAGTTTCTTTGGTTGGTGAAGGAATCAAGTTCTTCACTAGTTAAGATACCATTAACCTTCCACCTCATGAGCTGATATTTTACATCATGTTGGCCAACTCTGTTAAGTATTATCTGGTGCAGCTGAGCCACGTCTCTTCACTCCCAAACTCCATTATAGTGCAACAGCCTGCCACATATGCTGTGGAGTAGGCAGAAGAAGTGCACTTAGCCCTCCTACCTGCCAGCTGAGTTTCCCATTTCCCCTGGCCTCTTACAATGCCTCTCCACACAGACAGCCTCCAGAGGTCACAGCTGTTGGTAACTGTCTCCCAGTTGTGTGTACAGATGTCTACCATCTTCATGTTTGTCTTACAAACGCCCTTGTAGCAGAGGTAGGGACATCCAGTAGGTCGTGACCCAGAGGCCAGTTTACCATACAGAAGGTCTTTAGTTGGATAATGGCTGTATACCTAATGAAAATGGATGAGCAATTGCAGGGACCATTGTCTCAGTAATGAGTGGATGCTAAAGTATGGAGCATGTTTCAGGACCTGAGGATTACTGATCTCTACCCGCCAAGAGATGCTGAGAATACATCCAACACCACCAAGTTAGCAACTTTTTCCTTGCATGCCTTGATTTGATTTATTGCTGTCATGTGTACCTAAGCACATTGAAAAGTTTTGTTTTGTAAGCAGGTACAGGCAGATCATAACATTCAAGGACATATAGCTCATACGGTATTTAGACAGAGTGAGGCATAAAAGGTTACGACTGCACAGGAGGTGCACCAAAGCAAGATCAACATTAGATGTGAAGTTAGAGAATTCCATTCACCAGCCTAATAACAGCTCAGAAGAAGCTGTTCTTGAACCTGTTTGGGTGTGTGTTCAAGCTTCTGTATCTTCTGCCTGATGGAAGAGGTTAGAAGAGACTATTACCGGGATCTTTGATGATGTTAGCAGCCTTTCTGCACCAATGAGAAGTATAGATGGAGTCCACAGATGGGAGGCTGGCTTCTGTGATGGTCCAGTCTGGGCTATGCACAAATCTTTCTGTAGTTTCTCACAGTCCTGGGCAGAGCAGTTGCAGTACCAAGCCATTATGCACCCAGATAGAATGCTTTCTATGGTATATCTGTAAAAGTTGGCGAGGGTCCTTACAGACATGCCAATTTTCCTAAGCCTTCTCAGGAAGATGAGATATTGTTGTACCTTCTTGACCACTGCATCTACATGGGAGGTCTAGGACAGATTGTCGGTTATCATCACTCCTAGGAACATGACGCCCTCAACCTTCTCTACCTCAACTCCGTTGATGTAGATAGGGGCATGTCCTCCTCCTTTCTTCCTGAAGTCTCCTCCTTTCTTCCTGAAGTCAATGATCAGTTCCTTTGTTTTGCTGTCATTGAGAGAGAGGTTGCACCACAACACCAAGCCCTCTATCTCCTTTGTGTATTCTGACTCGCCATTGTTTGATATCCAGCCTACAACGTTGGTCATCAGCAAACTTGTAGATGGCATTCGTACGAAATTTGACCAAACAGTCATGAGTGTACAGGGAGTACAGTAGGGGCTGAGTACACATCCTTGCAGGGCGCCAGTGTTGAGGATTGTCATGGAGGTGGTGCTGTTGTCTATCTTCACTAATTGCAGTCTGTGGGTCAGGAAGCTGAGGATCCCGTTTCTGAGGGTGGAGCCAAGACCTAGGTCTCAGAGTTTTGAGATTAGTTTGGTAGGGACTGTAGCGTTGAAGATAGAGCAGTAGCCAGTAAATAGGAGCCTGACATAGGTATCCTTATTAATCAAAATTGGCTGTGGTTGCCATGGTGTAATGGTGAGCGCGCTGGTTTCTGAACCCTGTGATCCGAGTTCAAGTCTCGGTGGAGACTCCCTTATAGGGGCGGCACGGTGGCACAGTAGTCAGCACTGCTGCCTCACAGCGCCAGGGACCTGGGTTCAATTCCAGCCTTGGGCGACTGTCTGTGTGGAATTTGCACATTCTCCCCGTGTCTGTGTGGGTTTCCTCCGGGTTCTCCGGTTTCCTCCCACAGTCCAAAGATTTGCAGGTTAGGTGGATTGGCCATGCTAAAATTGCCCATAGTGTTCAGGGAGGTGTAGATTAGGTGGGTTATAGGGGTATGGGTCTGGGTGGGATGCTCTGAGGTTCAGTGTGGACTTGTTGGGCCGAAGGGCCTATTTCCACACTGTAGGGATTCTATCTATTCTATCTAAGATGTTCCAGGGATGAGTGTAGGGCTAGGGAAGTGGTGTCTGCAGTAGACCGATTTCACCAGTAGGCAATTTGCAGGGGATTGAGGCAGGCTGGGAGGCTAGAATTGAAGTGGGCCATGACTAACCTTTCAAAGCACTTCACGATTATGGACGTCAGAGCCACTGGACGATAGTCGTTGAGGCACGTTGCATGTGCTTTCTTTGGTACTGGGATGATGGTGGTCTTCTTAAAGCTTCAGATTGTAGCAAGGAGAGGTTAAAGATGTCAGCGACACTTCTGCCAGTTGATCTGCACTGGATCGGAGTGCACAGCCGTGGGCTCCGTCTGGACCAGTTGCTTTCCTCGGGTTTACTCTCGGAAGGCTGATCTGCTGTCTGCAGCGGTGACAAGGGAAACAAGTGCACCCAAGGCTGTCAGGGCAGGTGACAGTGGCATTCTGCTCGAACCAAGCATAGAAAGCAATAAGCGCATAAGGGAGGGATGCGTTTTTGTCCGCTACTTTGTTCTGCTTCATTTTGTATCCCATTATGGTCGTGTAGGCCTTGCCACAGGTGACAGGTGTCCATGTGGTCAGTTTGGGCCACTAACCTGATCCGGTACTGCCTCCAGAAACCTTGTCCAGGTTTCACTCCACTCAGGACACAGACTTTGTGCTGGTAAAAATAAGGCAAGCTAAATGATAGGAAAATAGAAGAGCATTAAGGACTAAAAAAAAACCCACAAGAATTGTGGATACTGTAAATCAGGAACAAAAACAAAGTTACGGGAAAAGCTCAGCAGGTCTGGCAGCATCTGTGAAGGAAAAAACAGCGTTAACGTTTAGAGTCCGGTGACCCTTCCTCAGTTGCTGTTGTTGTGAGTATTAAGGACTGCCAGTTCCCAAATTACACATTCCTTTGTGGAGTATTAATTGGTCAAAGCCTTTGTTGCTTTGAAGATTTTATGCTTGATGAGCTCACCAAATTACCAAGAATCCTCAAACAGCACCTTCCAAATCTATAACCATTACCATTTAGAAGGTGCATGGGAATACCACCATCTTCAAGTTGACATCCAAGCCACTCACCATCCTGACTTGGAAATATCTCACTATTCCTTTAGCGTCACTAGACTAAAATCTCAGAACTCCATCTCTAACTGTACAATGGATCTACTGACAGCAGAAGGGCTGCAGCACTTCAAGGCAGCAGCTCACCACCACCTTCTTGATGGCAACAAATGCTGGCCCAGCCAGAATTACCCACAGAGACATGGATCACTCCACAATTGATTAAAGTTGTAATGGTCTGGATTAGGTGCCTTGGACCCTTGTACTTACATTTATAATTCACAGGAAAGTTTATTTTGCTCATGGTCCTGGAAGAAACACCCTCAAAGAATCATAATTTCAGCTTCAGAGTCAAGGGTTTTCCTGCTCAATCAAGAATGGCATCAACATTTCATATCAACCAGTTGGAAATCAGTGGCTCAGAGAATTTGACAACTCAACCACAGATTTTTAAAAGGAAAGGGAAGTTACAATGTTATGTACACTACTCATTTAACAAGATAATTGTTGCTGACTTGGCTTCAGCTTCACATTTGAGGCATGGAGACTTGCAAAGATCAAGCCAAACTGAAAATCCCAACAGTAGCTCACAAAACCCTACTAGCCCGCATCATCACTTAAAAGTATATTTCTCAGCGCGTATGTGGTTGAGAGTTTGAAAAAGTATTGGTCTGAAGTTAGTGCAATGATTAAGTTCTTTCTAGAGGGAATGAAGTCAACCGCAAACAATTCAGACGCTGTGCTTGGCATTTGCCCCAGTTTTCTTGCCGAATGTGTTTCAGAAATTCCTAAGCAACAAGCTACGGAGTTTATTTGGAAAGCCACTGAAAAATGGGTTTTGTGTAATTGAATGGAACAAGGTCACCACTTACAGACTGAAAAAGTTCCACTGGGGTGGACAGGGGGAGCCTTTTTCCTCGGATGGTGATGGCTAGCACGAGGGGACATAGCTTTAAATTGAGGGGTGATAGATATTGGACAGATGTCAGAGGTAGGTTCTTTACTCAGAGAGTAGTAAGGGCGTGGAATGCCCTGCCTGCAAAAGTAGTAGACTCGCCAACTTTAAGGGCATTTAAATGGTCATTGGATAAACATATGGATGATAATGGAATAGTTTAGGTTAGCTGGGCTTCAGATTGGTTTCACAGGTCGGCGCAACATCGAGGGCCGAGGGGCCTGTACTGCGCTGTAATGTTCTATGTTCTACTGACATTTTGGACTGGAGACAGAACGAACGTCTAACTGCAAGAACAGAAAAATGAAGGATGAGTTTAGATGAATAAGAATGCAACTTGCTCTGAATGTGGGTTCAGCGATGCCGCCAATGAGGACATCAGCATTAATGCCTCCTCTGGGTCACTGCCCAGAGGTTTTCAAGCCTTGAACAGACGATCAGTATCGAAAACCTCAACAGCAAATGCTGCTATTGCTTTTCTTTGTTACATCTACACTCCAAAACCTAACTGTGCCACTGAAGAAAGAGTTTGGATTGTTTGCTAAAAAACAGACACGAACAACTCTTTTTCCTTCAAATCTTCCTGCGTGGTTAGATGAAATTAAGCACGGACAATGATCTACTGATCTTCTGAAGGAAAAATAAAATAAACAGTAATTAATCCCCAAAAGCAGGGCTAAAAATGCCATCATTTCACGATGGGTATTCGATTTATTCACTCAACACAGTAACTTTAAACAAAATATCTAGTGGTCACATTGCTTCTTGCAAACATCGCTTCTTGAAGCAAGGAAATAAATGAGAGATGTGGTACAGTCTGAATTGCAAGAGACAAGATCTTGGGCGCTGGGGGTGAAATGAATGATTCATGCAAGTCAGAACAACAAACTGTTAGAAGAGCTAGTGGAGAGTATAATGGGCTGAATGGTCTCCTGTGCTACATACTTCTATGACTTCATACAGGAGTTTGATCCTTGATTGAATTAATCACTGAAATGTTCTGATGTAGGAAGCCATTCAGCCCACTGTCTCTGCTCCAAGTTAATGATGGTAGAGAACTGTGATATAGTTGTTCATGTAAAAACAATATTGATCCATCATATTCCATTAATCAAAATGCCTTTCCCTCTCCAATTTCCTCATTTCTTTCCTGTAAGCTGCCTTTGATGCTTAACAAGATGCAGTCTCCCTTCTGGTTCCACTTTTACAAATTCCCAGAAATTCCAGAAGCAGGTATTTTGTTTGCTCTTAGCATTTATTTTCTCCGGTTAAATTTTAAGCAACATGCTTGTTGACAGTAGATTTGATTCTTTTTCTCTCTTTTTAAAAGCAAAAATGTCCATTTAACCCTGGTAAATCATTAATTCACAGATTGCTCATAAGGTCTGAGTGCAGGAAGTGGAGGAAGAAATAAACAATGATGGCTAATAGTCCTGAGCCAACTTACAGAGCAGTCATTGTCAACCAGTGTTCACCACTCCTGCTCATGTAAATAGGAGTAAGCCATTTAGCCTCTTAAATCGTTTCACAATTCAATAAGATATATATCTGTCATAATCGGGACTCCCAATTATCAGCCTTGGTTATGTTTCACTTAACGGGGAGACAATGGCCTAGTGGTATCATCGCTAGGCTATCATTCCAAAAACTCAGCCAATGTTCTGGGGACAGCGGATTCAAATCCTGCTGTGGTGGAATTTGAATTCAATAACAATCTGGAATTAAGAATCTACTGATGACCATGAAACCACTGTCAATTGTTAGAAAAACCCACCTTTTTCACTACTGCCCTTCAGGGAAGGAAACAGTCACCCTTACCCGGTCTGGCCTACATATGACTCCAGACCCACAGCAAAGTGGTTGACTCTCAACTGCCCTCAGAAATGGCCTAGCAGGAGACTCAGTACAAGGGCAAATAGGAATGAGCAATAAATGCTGGCCAGCCAGCGACACCACGTTCCATGACTGAATAAAGAAAATTCCATAGCCTTTTTATGTTCTAACAGGAATGTACCAAGCTCAATTTTGAACTTTTTCAATTGACCTTGACTCAATAGCATTTTGCGGAAAAGAGTTCCAGATTGTCACAAACCAGTAGTGAGAAAGTGGTTTCTCACATTATCCCAGAATGGCCTTGTTCTTATTTAGTGCTCATTTCTTCCTTGCTCTGAACTTTCACATCAGAAGGAATAGTTTCTCTCTTTAGCCAGTAATACCAGAAAGTATGTGGATCCCACACATAAGAATCAGGTATTACCTAGTTGTCTAATGTAATATAAAATAATCTCAGACTAAACTCACAAAGAACCTTGGACAAAAATTAGACATAGCATTGAAGGGCTTGTACCACACAAGGTAATGACACCCTGAACGTGATTCTTTATTTTCAGAAGTACAAGGTAGGGGAAGCATGGCCCTATGTTTAAATGAATTAATAAATTTAACACTGAAATAAAAAGAAAATAAAAACTCTTCGGATTTTAAATCTTCTTTAGTTACTAATAAAATTCTCCGAGAAAGTATTCAGAAAAATAGCCTTCCATTTGAAACCAACAATAATTAGAGAATGACTGAAACTTACTAGATTGCCAGGACATCATACAATACTCACCGGTATGGATTCGATAAGTCCTTAGCATCACAAACATCAGCGTGACCATTACACACACAACGTCCACCTATGCTGATATCCTTAATACTGTAGTAATACTGAAAGAAAAGAACATTTTCAGTTCAGAGTTTGGATATTTTACCTTCTATTAAGGATCCTGGAAAATTACATACAAACAAATGAACACGCAAACTAGGAGCAGGAACAGGCCACTGTGTGTCTTCAGCCTGTTCAGTAAAATGGTAATTGATCCAATTGTGGCGTCAACTCCACATTCCTGCCTACCTCAAATTACCTTTGATGCCCTTCTTTGTCAAGAATTTATCTATCTATCTCTGCCATAAAAATATTCAATGTGCTTGCTTCAACCTCAGTCTGGGAAATAGAATTCCAAAGATTCAGGATCTTTGAGAAAATATTCCTTTTAATCCCTGCCTTGAATGGAAGAACCCTTATTTTTAAATTATGTCCCTAGTCCTAATCTCTCACATAGGGAAGCAGCTTTACAGTATCCAACCTGTCAAGTCCTCTCAGAATCTTGTAAGTCTCAATAATGTCTCGATTAGAAGACATCCGCTGCAGCGGATATAGGCCTACACACACACAAACTACAATGGATAAAACACACTCATCTAGTTAGTTAGATAGCAATGAATGCTTTAACTAAGGAAAGCACATTAAACAGTGTGCAAGTGCCACTTGGGCAGTTGGTTTAGGGAAGAAATTCCAGAGCTTAGGTGCTAGGCAACTAAAAGATACAGGCATCAACAATAGTTAAAATCACAGATGCTCACAGTGACAGATTATAGCACAACTTGAAGAGTTTGTAGGGCTGGAAATGATTACAGAAAAAGGGAGGGTTAAAGCCATGGAAGGATTTGAAATCAAGGACAAGTTTTTTTTTTATTTGTGGCTTTACTCAACTAGAAGCCAATGTAAGTCAGCCAGCAAACAGGTGATGGGTGAAGAAGGGTCCCGACCCGAAACATCAACTTTCCTACTGCTCCGATGCTGCTTGGCCTGCTGCATTCCTCGAGCTCCACACGGTGTTGTCTCTAACTACAGCATATGCACTTCTTGCTATCTCCTGATGGGTGAGCATGATTTGACTTGACTAAGGACATGTTTGTGTAAGGCAGAGTTTTGGACAACCTTAAGTTTACAGTAGCTGGAACACTGGAAGTCAGCCAGCAGTGCATTGGAGTCATCAACTGCATGGGTAACAAAGGCCTGGATGAAGCTGCAGATGAGCTCAGGCTGGGATGGAGCTGTGGTGATTTAAGTAGACACTCAAAGGTGACATGGATGCATTGACACAAGCACATCTTAGGGTCAAATATGACAAAGTTGCAGACTGCACAGTTGAAGTATTGGGATAACTTGGAGAAACATCATTTAAATTGCTCAGAAATGTAAATATTCTGTAAGATATACCCTTAAAATAAATGTTCAAAATCTTTCATGCACATGTCAGGTACAGATTGTTGTGATTGAGTGAATCCCTACAGGAGTACAAAGGCAGTAGGAGTATTTTTGAGAGGGAAATCAGGAGGGCAAAAAGGAGACATGAGAAATAGGGTTAAGGACAGTCCAAAAATATTTTATCAATACATTAGGGGCAAAAGAGTAACTAGGGACAGAATACAGCCTCTTAAAAAAATCAACAAGGCCATCTAGGTGTGGAACATAGGAGATGGGCAAGATACTAAACGAGTAGTATTTTCACGGCAGTACTTACTGTGGAAAGGGACAGGGAAGCTGGAGAACTTGGGGAAATAAATAGTGATATCTTGACAAGTGTCCACATAATAGAACAGGTGGTGCCAGACGTCTTAAACTGCATTACAGTGAATAAATTCCCAGGGCCTGACCAGGTGTATCCCAGGACTTTGTGGGAAGCTGAGGAAGAGGTTGCTGGGCCCGTTGCACCATTGAAAGCCAC
This sequence comes from Rhincodon typus, assembly GCF_021869965.1. Taxonomy (NCBI): domain Eukaryota; kingdom Metazoa; phylum Chordata; class Chondrichthyes; order Orectolobiformes; family Rhincodontidae; genus Rhincodon; species Rhincodon typus. Next base: position 16,684,838 of record NC_063350.1, read on the forward strand.
GGTGAGGTGCTGGAAGACTGGAGGTTGGCTAATGTGGTACCACTGTTTAAGAAAGGTGGTAAGGAAAAGCCAGGGAACCATAGACCGGTAAGCCTTATGTCAGTGGTGGGTAAGTTGTTGGAGGGGATTCGGATGGGTAGGATTTGTAAGCATTTGTATAGGAAACAACTGATTAGGGATAGTCAGCATGGCTTTGTGCATGGGAAATCGTGTCTCACTAACTTGATTACATTTTGTGAAGAAGTGACAAAAATAATTGATGGAGGCACAACAGTAGAGTTGTCTATATGGACTTCAGCAAGGTATTCAACAAGGTTCTGCATGGTAAACTGGTTGGCAACGTTAGATCACAGAATCCATGGGAGCTAGCCATTTCTGCCAAAATTGGCTTGAAGTTAGGAGACAGAGGGTGGTAGTGAAGGGTTATTTTTCAGACTGAAGGTCTGTGACCAGTGGTACACCACAAGGATCAATGTTGGGTCCACTGCTTTTCATCATTTACATAAATGATTTGGAAATGAATATAGGAGTATATATGGTAAGTAAGTTTGCAGATGACATCAAAATTGATGGTGTAGTGGACGGCGAAGGTTATCTCAGTGTACAACAGGACCTTGATCAGATAGGCCAAAGAGTGGCAGATGGAGTTTAATTTAGATAAAATGTGAAGTATTGAATTTTGGTAAGACAAATCAGGGCAGGACTTGTACAGTTAATAGCAGGGCTCTGGGGAGTGTTGCCGAACAAAGAGACCTTGAAGTGCACTTTCATAGTTCTTCCAAAGTGAAGTCACAGATAGACCGGATGGTGAAGAAGGCATTTGTCACACATGCCTTCAGTGGTCAATGCATTGAATAAAGGAGTTAGAATGTCATGTTGTGGCTGTACAGGACATGGGTGAGGCCACTTTTAGAATATTGTGTTCAATTCTAGTCTTCTTACTATCGGCAAGATGTCGTTAAACTTGAATGGTTTCAGAAAAGATTTACAAAGGTGTTGCTGGGATTGGAGGGTTTGAGCTTTAGGGAAAGGTTTAAAAAGGCTGAGGCTTTTTCCCCGGGAGCGTCAGAGGCTGAGGGGCGACCTTATAGAGATTTATAAAATCATGAGGGGTATCGATAGGGTGAATAGCCAAGGTCTTTTAGCCAGGGTAGGGGAGTCCAAAACTAGAGGGTAGAGGTTTAAGGTGAGAGGAGATAGGTTTAAAAGGGATCTGTGGGACAACATTTTCACATAGAGGGTGCTGCATGTATGGAACGAACTGTCAGAGGAAATAGGGGAGGCTGATACAATTACGACATTTAAAAGGCATCTGGATGGGTACATGAACAGGAAGGGTTTAAAGGGATATGGGGCAAATGCTGGCAAACGAGACTAAATCAGTTTAGAATATCTGGTCGGCATGGACAAGTTGGACCAAAGGATCTGTTTCTGTGCTGCATGACTCTTTGACTCTTTGAGCAAGAATTAACAACTCAGTTAAGATCAACAGGGGCCCCTGTTGACGGGATTTTCAGTGAGAAAATGATAATATTTTGATCAGTTTACTTAAGTTCAACGTGGAATTTATGTAGCCCTTATAAGCTAGAACTACTATAGACTGTGAATCTCAAACAACTGCACAGTATTCACACTGGGTGATTTTACTGAGAATGAGGAGTAGAGACCGACAAGATGAACAATATCACAGGAACAAGTAGCTGAAGATAGCACCACTACACACACAAACAGAAAGTAAACTGACTGTGGCAAATGTGAAGAGTACCCTATTCTGTAAAAAGGCTTCCTCACCCTGCCCAAGATCATTAAATTTTCTTCCTTCCTGCTGGCGAAACTGATTTTCACAATTGGGGTAACCTTTAATAGACCATGATTGATCACGAGTATTTTGCCCAACAGATCATTATTCAAAAATATGGACTTTGATAATGGAATGCTGGCAGATTCTTCCCAGTATGAGCTGTCCCTTTGTCAATGAAATGAGAATAAATTTGGCATCTGAAGAAAGGTTGAGTAGATTCAGTTTATACTCACTGGACCTTAAAAGAATGAAAAATGATCTTATCAAAATAGATAAAGGTTCTGAGGGAGTTTGACAAGAATAACTGCTGAAAGGATATTTCACTTGTGGGGAATCCAAAACTCTGGGATACAGTTTCAGAATAAGGGGTTCTCTATCGAATATGGAGAAAAGGAGAAATTAGTGTTTGGAATCTTCTTAAGTCGAGACTGGGTCATTTAATATTTAAAGGCTGTGCTGGACAGAGTTTTAATCTTAAAAGAGTGTTAAGTCAGCAGAAAGTGGAATTCAGGGCAGGATTAGATCAGCCATGGTCTTATTGAATGGCACAGCAGGCTCGAGGGATTGATGGACTTACTCCTGCTCCTATTTGTTGAAAACCTTGTACCTTTCCCTAACCATGGTAACTATGATTGTAGTAACGTTGCTGTCACCCTGCAACTCAGCTTGGATATGGTATGAAAGCCAAAACCTTGATGGGCTTCATGATTCAGAGATGGAAAAGCTATTGGTATTTTCGAGGCACATGTACCAACAGTAAACAAAACAGTCAGACAAAGTCTGCACTCACCCGTCGTGTAACAGTTGGGTCCCGCAAGGCCTTGCCCATCAAATGGCCCAAGAGGGTGTTCGTTCGGAGGAACCGCAGACGGATATTAGTAGCTTTGGTGAAGTCACGGAGCACAGGAGAATAAGAAAAGTTCATGGCTCCTGGTCGTCCATTTACCAAGGAAACTACAATCTAAGATGGGAATTCAGAAGTAGGAATGGCAATATTTAACATCACCACTTATTAATCTTCCATTATTGAGGTAACTCAAATAATACACCAACAAGCATGAAAAAGAAACAATTCCGTTTAGAAACTCACCTGGACACCCAATCAGCCTCTTATGTAGAAGTATTTCAAACAAACTGCATCCATTGTAGGATTTTCAACTAGCTAATCCAATTTTCCCTTATAACAAAGGTCATTGTAACTTTAAGGTATCTTAAATGTGTTCTGCAATACAACCTAAACTAAAATCTGTGTGAAACTTTCTGACATTCACTTAAAGAATGGATTATGTGAAATATTTGAACTCCAGAGCAGGAAAACACAAATCCAACAACTTCCCGAAAACTATTTTACACTCACCTCCCCATTTTCAAGAGGCACAATACGTGAATACTCCGTGGTACAGATAGCATCATCATCCTTAATAATGCGTTCCACAGACTTCGGTCCAAATTTCTCAATGCAGTCTCTTTTGGAAGCTGAAGAACAGAGAGTTGATTACACCAAATGTAGGTAGAGGGATAATGAATTACAAATTCAAAAAGTTTAAATTTAAAGAATTATTAAAATGTTGATCATCTAATTCATAAAAGTGACCCTAAATGGGGTTTCATTGGGCAAGTCAACAGAATATACTGAAGAATTTCCAAACTGGCAAGAGTTTTTGTCATTATTAACAAATTGGAAAAAAAGTTTAGCAGGTAAAAAGCTGGTTAACAGATTACAAGCACAAGATAAAAAAACAATTTCTATTTGAAACGGAGAGCGCTTAATAGAAAAGCAGCATATAATTGAAATGGAAAGAGTTCCAGAACTTTGAGGTACAGAAAGATCTGGGAGTCTGGGTACATGCATCACAAAGTCAGCGTGCAGGTACAGTAAGTGTGAAGCAAAATGCAATGTTGCTGTTTATTGTGAGGATAATGCAATATAAAAGTAGGATTTTCTTTTGCTTCGGTTATGTGGGACAATGATAAGACCAGTTTTGATGTCTTTAAGATTAGCTGTAGATGCTTTAGAAGTAGTTCAGAGAAGGTTTACTTTACTGATAGCCGAGATGAAGGGGTTATCTTACAAGGAAAGGTTTGCACAATCTGAGAGTTTGTGCAAACCTTTGCAGTTTTAAAGAACAACAGCTGATCTTATTGAAACATAAAAGATAAAGGATACATCTGAGAGAACTTGATAGGCTGAAATCTGAAAGGATATTTCCCCTTATACAGCAGACTAGAACTAGGGGCGACAATTAAAAGTTAAGACGGAAATAGAGATAAATTATTTTTTCCAAGAGGGCTGTGAATCTATGGAATTATCTTCTGCACACAGTGTCAATGAATACTTTTAAAGGCAAACAATAGATTCTTAACTAACAAGAGTGTCCAAGGGTTTTGGGATAGGCGGAATGTAGAGTTGAGATTAGATCAGCCATGATCTTATTTGAATGATTGAGCAGGCTTGAGGGGCTGAATGGCCTATTGCTGTTCCTACTTTGTATGGCCACAAGTTTCGCTTTAGGAATGGTAGTTTTACACCTGCATCATATGAACCACCTCTCCCCGTGAGGAAAGCAAAATATTGCTGGTCATGCACTTATCATGGACTGATCGAGTCCAGCGAAGGCAAGCTACTGTCATGTTTACAAGGAATTGAAAGCTGGTGGGATGTGAACTTGCGCCTGGTATTGCCTACACTGATAAGTTCTCATCACAAGCATCACCACTTGCAGTGAAGTCCTCAGATGCTGGGTAGGTTAACAGACTTTGTTTAGGAGAGGAGTATTATGCCATGTACTGTTCTTCCATTAATAGGAACAGTCTGTTCTTATTTAATCCATCCAGACCCCTCTCAAATTTGGAAATCTATCAAATTCCCTTTCAGCCACCTCTTCTTTAAAAGGGATGAACTCCAGCTTCATAGATGCACTAATGATTGCATCTACTAATGCTGTGGTTGGTGTTATAACCAACATACGCAAAAAAAAAATAGTGCCAGTGCATGAAAAAATGTCTGAAGCTTGCACCAGCTACCAGCTGCAGGCAGTACCAACTTTTTCAGTATTGGCTGACTGGACATTAGCTTAAAGTAAGTAAACTTACATGCAAATGTGTACTTTGTTGCTTTTAGAATCTTGTTTGAAATACCAGCTTTGGATTTCAAATGTTGAGTGTCGTTAAAAAAATCTTCAGGAGCAGTGCAGGCCGACAGAACATGTCAGAGTAATCTGACTTTGTCCTAAGACATCTTTGTATAAAAAGATCTCCTCCCACCAAGAATTGATTTCATCCCCAAAAAATGATTGAAACGTTCAAGATAACATTGAAAACTGCCAATGTCTTCACCCTTGTGTCAGCCAACATCTGAAATTATGGTTTCCTCTCTGTTCCTTCTCACTCCAATGAACTGATTCCTTTCCTATCTGGCAATGCTCCCTCCCTTCGGCAGCTCTCTACTTATTCTTCTGGGCTTCCTGTCATAAGGGAGCAGGGGCAGCCTGGACTGCCATCAAGTTTTATAAGGGAATGTTGCCATTTGATTGTTGCAGTGCTGCTGGAATGAAGCAGAGCAACAGGATTGCAGAACTGATAGGATTGCAGCGTTTGCTGTGACATTCATGAGTTCTGGAGTAATTGCCCAACGAGGACAGAATCTGAGGGAGAATAAGACTGGCATGCAGAGCACCCCTCCTCCATTTCATCTGAAAACCAGGATAAATTTATATCTCACTCAGAGATAGTAAGAACTGCCAATGCTGGAGTCTGAGGTAACACAGTGTGGAACTGGAGGAGCACAGCAGGCCAGGCAGCATCAGAGGAGCAGGAAAGCTGACATTTTGGGTCAGGACCCTTCTTCAGAAAATTTTTCAGAAAATTCATTTTCTGAAGAAGGGTCCCGACCTGAAATGTCAGCTTTCCTGCTCCTCTGACTCTGCTTGGCCTGCTGTGTACCTCCAGCTCCACACTATGTTATCTACAAATTTATATCTTCTTTGCAAGAGAGTATGGTAACTTCTTCCCTTTGTTGGCTTCTCAAACAAAGAAACTCAAACCCCTGGCTGCAAGATTTCCATTATTAGTGGATACTTAAGGTGTCTCTGAATTGCAACAACAGAAATTATGTTAGGTAATAGAGACATAATATATTATTCTTGTTTGGGAACATGGATTCTAAAATTGAGGTAAATAGGTTTTTGACTTTAGATCTGTTAAAGCTTTTTTTTAATGTGTTGGAAAATTATTTCTTTTAATACGGGTCAAACCAGCATTTCCTCGAAAGCGTGTGACTTAAGCTAAATGACGAGATAAGCTACCTGAAGAGACAACTGCTGAAGTAGTTGCTAAGTTGAATTTTTACAACTTACAGCAAGAGAGGTTAGGTTCACAAGAAGGTTCCATTTGGAAGAAGAAAACATCCATACCAGAGGGGGAGTCTTAGTTTTGACAGCTTCCAGGATAACAGAGCAGGAAAGAAGTCAAGCTGTTTTAACAGTTCAAGTACTCAGGGCTGGACAAAGCCCTGTACATTTCTTATGGAGTTCTGTGAGGCCAGTGAATTAACCTGTCTGTGTGTCTGATAGATTCACTGCATCTGGTGACCGTGCAGAAAGCGACCTAAAGGAAACACTTGTGACCTCATTAGTTAAGGAAGAAATTAATGACCGAAGATTGAAGTGAGACTTCACTGTGGTTGAATGTAAAGGATATTGCTGAGATAAAGTGTTGACTCTTATTTTGCTCTTTATGTTAAGATCTTTCCAATTTTTTTGGCTGACAAAGCCACATTTCATTCTAGAATCTGACATGTCCAGTATTAACATCAGCAGGGACCATAATAATTTATAATATGTATGGTAGAGTATGGTACAGCAACAATAATTTACATTGATGTAGCATTTTTAACATAATAAAACATCTCAAGGTGCTTCACACGAGATTAAAAAGCAATATGCTAATATGACAGTGCACAGAGATCCTAGAGTACAGTTATTCTATACAATATGGTTCAGACTTCATATAGGGAATACTATTTCACACGACCTAAGACAGACCTGTGAATGGAATAAAGTGATTTGAAAACCCTAAGCCTTGAGATGACAATGGACGAAGTCTTGTGTGTGAACATTAAGATGGGAGTTTCAACTTCAAAGCTGTGCAGCGACACAATGATCAACCAGGCTGTCAAGAAATGGCAGCAGGAGAAGCTGGTCCATTTTAAAATGTGTCAGGCTGTCAGGGCATAGCCTCAAGATTAGAGGGAGCAGATTTAGGACTGAACTGAGAAGGAATTTCTTCACCCAGAGGGTTGTTAATCTATGGAATTCCTTGCCCAGTGAAGTAGTTGACGCTACTTCAGTAAACGCTTTTGAACAATAAAGGAATTAAGGGATACGGTGAGAACGCGGGTAAGTGGATCTGAGTCCACGAAAGGATCAGCCATGATCTTATTGAATGGCGGAGCAGGCTCGAAGGGCCAGACGGCCTACTCCTGCTCCTAGTTCTTATGTTCTTATGTTCCTTGCCAAAGCATGGACATCATGTGGCCTACAGTGAAAAGGGGATTGGAGGGGCAAGAGGGCTGGTAAAGAAGAGAGCAGAGTAGATATGGAGTTACTGGGAGCCAATGGTTTCCCCTGGTTGAGATGGATGTTGGGAGGCTAAATAGGGATCAATGCTTCCCTTCTGGTCCCACAAAGGAAGTGATTAAACTTATCTGGAAAGACTTCTCTAGTGCTCCAAGTTTCAGCTATCATAAACTGGCTGTCTATGACCCATATTGGAACGTTGCCAGTGTTCTATGGAAATACCACCACCTTAATGCGCAAAAATGGAATTGATTCCAGTCTAACACAGGAGGGCAGCCCAAACCTTTGAAAACCAGGTTAAAACTGCTGCCGATTGGGTAGATGGTGAGTATTTCAATTTAATGGCTAACCCACACACTGGGTGTGGAAAGTGTAAAATACACGAGTCCTCATAAAATAATGAATGTAAGCACTGTATAACAGCTCAATTAAATGGTTTTCAAATGTTAACGCTTTTGTTAAGGCAGTTGATCCAATAAACATAAAATGAATGAATTAACACATTACACACTAACCTTCATACAGCTTAGTTTCATAAAAAAATAGGTGCAGGAGTAGATTATTCAGCCCATCAAAGCCCACTCCACCATTCAACATGTCCATGGTAGATCGTCTATCTCAATGTCATACTTCCACTCTCTTCCCAAACCTTTGGTCACCTTTACCTGTAGAAATCCATTTCTTTCTTAAATATGTTCAGTGATGTGGCCTGTACAGCTTTTTACGGTAGAGAATCCCACCAGTTAACAAAGTCATAGTCAAAGTCAAACTTGATGGAGGGGCTGGGGAAGAGGATATCAAAACAGCCATTAAACCTGAAAACTGAATGGTCCTGATTAGTCCCTTCCGGATTGGTCAGATTAAATTTACCCACTTAGTGGTGTCAAGACCGGGGAACGTATTTGCTTTGGTGGTTAGTGGTAATGCAAACAGTAAAAAGAAACTCAGCCCCAGAGTCTACTTTCATGCTAACTTTACACTACAATAATTCTGTAACATAGCATAGCAACAATAGCTTCAAGCTATTAGCTTTTTGCATGGCTGCTGATTTCCACAGCACCAGAACAACAAATAAACAAACTACACTATGTTCATCTGTTTTGTTGTAACTTGAAACTGAAGACTTGCAATATTACTTCTGACCACCAGAGATTTCTTGATACCAAAGGAAGAACCACAATGATCAGGAATCCACCATCGTTTGCAGCAACATGTATAACACTAAATTTGGTGACTGTTAGTTATATGCCGTCTAAAACTATGCCTCGGATGAAGGCTTCAAACTGGGAATAAACTTTGATCACCTGCCTTCCCTGCAGTCCCCAAATTAATGTCAAAAATTCAAGCCACAATACAAACAAAAATCATTTACTTCAATAAATTCTTGCCCCTATCATTAGTCTGCCACAAATCATGAATGGCTGTCCCAAGATTATGTGAGATGAACAAATGTAACAAATACAGAATATACATTACAAAACAGAAATTGCTGCAGAAACTCAGTAGGTCTGGCAGCATCTGTGGAGAGAAAGCAGAGTTAACACTGCGAGTCCAGTGACTCTCCTTTAGAACAGCTAGTTCAATGTTACCAATCTTGCTGCATTTCTGCAGCAATTTCTGTTTTTGTTTCAGGTCTTCAGCATATAGAGTTCTTTAATTTATTTTACAGATGCAATTAGACATCTAGATACAAAAACCAAGAAGCATGAAAAGGCCAAACAGTCTCTCAAGCCTGCTTTGCCATAATGGTGATGGTGGTTGATCCTCCAGTTTTATGTTTTTGCCCAATCCCCATTATCCTTGTCCCTCAATGTCCAACCATCTGTCAACTTCATCCATGAGTATACTTAATGACTAAGCAGGCACAGCTCCGAAGCATATAGAGCTCCAAAGATTCACACCTCTCTGAATGAATTGTTTAGCTTAAAGAATCAGTTTGGTATCACCTTTGATCTAATGGAGCAATTTTACTAACAATCTGTGACAAAGGGAAAGACATTTTTCTTCTCTCTTATTTCTATTGCTATGCACCACAAGCAGTAAAACAACAGCAAATATACATAGATCATAAATGAAACAACAAATGTTAACAACACCTCCAGCTTCTTCATCAACTTAGCCTGTACAGTGAACTGAGGACAGCATTTAGTAAGCATATCTTGCTTTGATTGAGATTATTGTCACAGGAGAAATCCATACATGGGTAAATTAGCTCAAATCAGATTTGCTCCTTTCAGCAACAGGCAAGAACAGCCACTTATAACTCTGTTTCCACAGCTGCTGTAATGACCAAAGGCTTGCATGGCAGCAGATGCAACATTCACTAAGTCGTCAGCTGCCAAGACATGGATTTCATTGCAACAGTTTATTAACTATTTAAACCAGGCAGCCAGTTATCCTGGATCACAAGCGCAAAATGTGAGTTTAGCCCACAAGATAAATTTTTAATTCAAACAGTTGGCCAAAGGATGGTAGTGAAAACATTCCAAACCAGAGACCCTCTCAACAGCTGTCCATCAAACTCACTGGTGGTACATTAATAAAGGCCTGCTTGAAATTACAGCAATAAGTGCTCATGTAGTTCTCAGCTGGCATGGAATGCACTCTTTATATTTTCAGTCTTTTAGAGGAATATTTGGACTTAAAGATTTTTTAAAACGTTTTCAGTATTTAAGACAAGTAGCCATCCTTTTTGTAGGAGAGCCACAGTGTGTGCCACTAGATCCTTTTGATCATAGAAACCTGTTCATTTTTACATTTGCTTGTAGAACTTGTGACCTTATAGTTATGAGCAGGACAGATGAAGTGATTGCCACAACTTCTTCAGAGAGGACTGTCTTTAATGAACTACTCTCTCTATCGGTATCACTCTTTCTCCTGAAATCCTCTGCTTGTGTCTAAGTTCACCTTCTATGATGACAGTTTATCAGACTGGTTTTATCCTAGACCTCTTTATAAACCCTCCTGATAAGCCAACTCCAAAAGCCTCTGGCTCTGGTTTTATCATTGGCAAAAAAAATGTTGTGTTTGTAAAAGTCTTCATAGTTTAATAGTGACGTCTTCATTCCCTACATTCACATGACTGCTGACTCTGTAACGAACCTACATTAAAGGCAATTCCTTAGCATTTTCACAGTAGATAGCAGAGATTCTATTAACTAATTCTTCACCAAAAAAGCAGAGTGAGCATAGAGTTCTAATACATCTGTCTCAAAGTGAGTGGAAGGATAACAGGCTGCAGTGTTGTATAGCTCTATTAATTTAGGCCTCGCCAATTCCGAGTTGATGACTTGTGAAGTTACACATCAAGGGAACAATGGACATTATTATTGCATAAATTGGTAAGGGTTTGAAATGTTCAATGCTGAAGAATGCCTCAAAAACCACCCACAATGATGTCATATGGACTTGATGGCCAAACAGCTTTGGGTCTCAAGGAAGTCTTCTTCACACTGTGCAACAATATCTAAAAACGTAACCTGCAATAAACATGCAACAAATTACTTCTTATTCAAACCCAGAGCCTCTTCCGGTTAGACCGACAAGTGGTTCTCCTCTACTACACTAGACCCTGAACTTCCCTACTGAAAGATGGTGGCAGCAAGCCGACACGGTGAAGTGCAGACTTAGTTTACCTGCACTACAACAAGTATGAGATTCAATAAGAAATAGTGAAGAAGGCATTCTATTCAGTTACATCTTTTGTGTAACAGTAGAGTTTAGTTTACAATCAGAAGGGTCCCACTAGGATGCAACACAGGCCCCTTCAAAGAAAACAGAAGATGGGGCAAGATCACTGATTCCAGTGTGTAATGAGGATACTACACTTTTGCACTATGGGTAATATTACTGAATAACTACGCAGTTTGACATAAAATATATTATTCCCATAACAGAGAAAAGATCATAGAATCATAGAATTCCTACATTGTGGAAACAGGCCATTCAGCCCATCGAGTCCACACCAACCCTCTGAGGAGCATCCCACCCAGACCCACCCCCCAATCCTGTAACTCTGCATTTCCAATGGCTAATCCACCTAGCCTGCACATCTTTAGACCGTGGGAAGAAACCAGAGCATCCAGAGGAAAACCACGTAGACGCGAGGAGAATGTGCAAACTCCACACACAGTCAGTCAGTCACCTGGGTCCCTGGTGTTGTGAGGCAGCAGTGTTAATCACTGAGCTACCATGCTGCCCTATTGGAGGTGGAATCCATTTTAGAAAGAAATTGGCAATGTGGAACCTGAGGCAACATCTTGTGTAAACCTTTAACTTTGCATCAGGGACAGCTGAGTCACTGGCTCCCCTCACAATCATAGAATCATAGAAAGCTAAACTCAAAGAAAGACATTCAGTCTATCACAGTCTTGCTGTGACGTAATCCCATTTGCTGCTCTTTCCTTAAGCCACTTAACATTTTTCTTCTGCGCAATCATCTCGTTCTCTGCCAAATGTGAGCAGCTACTTGCGGCTATACATTCCATATTTTAATAGCTGTGCCCTTGGCATGATCTAATAGCACCAAAACTAATCAAAAAAAAGTTAAAACCAATGTCAAATATTCACAATAAAGACAAATCAATACCAGAAATACATTGCGAACCAGTGACAAAAAAGGTACAGGAAAAGTCTGTCTTATAAAATCTCAGCACTTTCTACGAAATATGAAATTTGAGTCTGAAAGAAAATCATCAGGGAAATAATCAAAAGTGCCTGTGCTCATACTGAATTAAATTTGTGGTAATTAAATAAATCTGGAATAAAGGGTTAGTAAAGGCGACCAGGAAACTACAGGGTTGAAATAAATAACCCATTTGGTTCAACAGGGAAAATCTAGCATTCTTACCAGGTTTGACTTTTGTACCATTCCACACCCACAGAGCGTGGCTCACTCTGAACTGTCCTCTGAAGCCAGCCTAACAAGCCATTCAGTTTCACAAGGATGGGCATAAATGTTGGCCTCGCTAGTGACACGTACACACTGTGAATGTGCAATCTAATGAAAGCAGTTTAAATCCTGCAGCTGATAAATCTTAAATCGCTCCGTCTGGCTGCAATTCACTTCCCCCCCCCCCCAACCCCAAGTCCAATCTTGTACAACTACTGTTGCTTCAGGCTAGCCTCATGTTTGGAGACAAACTGACCCACAACATACAGCCTATCACCATGGCAATATCAGTACGAAGGGTGAAATAAATCGCAAGTAATTGCCATCAGTCATCCTCAGATTGAAATTTCCACTCCAATACAAACTAACTCTTGACATTCAGGCATGAGCAAAGTAACACAAGAATAATATTTACAATGGATAGGGTGTGGAGAAATGCTTTGGTCACTGTGCAATTAAGTAAAAATTTATTCAAAGGAGAATGCACTTGTTAGTGGTTTCACTACACAAAGTAAGGCTTCCCCCAAGGGCAGCTGCATAGTACTTCTGAAATGTTTCACAGGAATGTATGTAGCTCAAGTGAGTGACAATATGTTTAAAATCTCACTAGCTCCAGTGATTACAAATCCAGAACCAGCCACTTCCCCTGGGTTTTGAGAGGTGGAGGCTGAGAAAAAAATAACAAACCACTCTCAGCAAATGAGTAAAACAATCAATAGTGTAATTTCCTACTGTATTCAAAGCTTTTGTTTTTGACATGGAAAGTATTTGTTGTCTCAGATCATGCATTAACAGTTGAAGATTTGGAAACATGTAAGTGATTTTGAAAAAAATTAATGTTTCTAGCCTAATTCTGTAAAATCCAAACTCTCCCTCTGCCCCAAAATATCTTTCTCAACTCTGAACATAGACACAATTACTTTCAACCCACTGATCTGAAATTAATCATTTAAATCCTGGTTCAGCCATTACTATATTATAAGCAACATACCCCAATGAGATACAAAAAGACTATTTCACATCATTTCCTAGCCTCATTCTTAAATAATAACTTTTGTATTTAGACAAAAAAGGATGTTGTATTCTTGTAACATGACAGAAATTGCTTGTGAAACTCAGCAGGTCTGGCAGCATCAGTTGCGAGGAAACAGAGTCAATGTTTCGAGCCTGGTGACTCCAGAGTTCTGATGAAGAGTCACTGGCCTCAAAACATTAGCTCTGCTATCTCCCAACAGATGTTGCCAGACATGCTGAGTTTCACCAGCAACTTGTCTTTGTTTCAGATCTCCAGTTCTTTGTTTTATTTATATTCTTGTTTTTTTTTTGTTTTCCTTAACACAAAATGGTCACCTACTGGATTAGTAAGTAGCACATGTTCAATTGATTTGAAACCCTCAAACAGGTTTATTTAACAAATAAATCAACATCTTGCACTTACAGAGCAATTCATACACAAAAGCTTCTGGTTGGACTCCTCAAAGCTGCTGCTTATTTGGGGACATCCAGGTCCTTGATTCCTGAGCACAGTTATCTCTTAAAGCAGTAGCATAGTCAGTGCCATGATAAAGAAGCAGTTCATGACTTCAATGATCAGCTGAATCTCAATTTGTGCACCCAAATATGATGTATAACAAACAAGCAAAGATTGGTCATGGCATTGTCCTAATTAGGGACAATATCTTGATAAGAAATCTTATATATGTCACTGCTATTGAGTTTGAGTTTTAAGGAGAGGCTGGGACTTTTTTTCCCCACTGGAGTGTAAGAGGCTGAGGGGTGACCATATAGAGGTTTATAAAATCATGAGGGGCAGGGATACGGTGAAATACCAAGGGTCTTTTCTCTAGAATAGGGGAGTTCAAAACTAGGGGGCATATTTTTAAGGGGAGAGGAGAAAAATTTAAAAAGGACGAGGCAACTTTTTTTTTAAAACACAGAGTGTGGTTCGTGTGTGGAATGAAGTGCTGGATATGCATACAGTAACAACATTTAAAAAACATTTGGATAAATACATGAATAGGAAAGATTTGGAGAATATGGGCCAAATGCAGGCAAGTAGGACTAGTTTAGTTTGGGAACACGGTCAGTCTTGACTAGTTGGACTGAAGGATCACTTTCCATGCTGTATCACACTACGACTCTATCTGCTACTTTCATTTGGTTCAGAATGTAAACCCAGGAAACAAGAATAGATGCATCTCATTTATACTCTTATCCATCAGTGTGAAACTCCTGCAAGACATTTATACACAAACAAACCCTCTGCTTCCTCTCTATTCCTCTCCCACTGGTATTCAGTGGGTAATGTGTGGAGGTGAATGAGGAATATAGGCTGCATTAACTTTACATTAGTCACAACATGGAGAAGGAAATTCCCAATAAAAGGATTTATTTACTCAGGAACAGGAGTCTTTACACCAGACCATTGGGAGATACATTCAGAAGGACTACCATCTGTTTCAAGCACATGCTTAGGATGCCTAACTAAAACTTGGGCCCATGAATTTAGTAGCAGGATCAACTCCTGTGCAGATTGGGCTGGGCCACCTCACTCCCAAATTCTAGCTTTATGCTTGTTTTATGCCACAGAAATATCAATTTCTACTAGTAAGTAGATTACATAAAAAACATGCAAAAAACCAACACAGACTGAAAAAGACAAAGACAAGGACAGAGTGTGTAGAATCATCAAGGTGTAGAACATTGCACCTTAAGAGTGCACTGCACTGTTCACTACAATGTGCTTACTCAATTCCTGAAAGATTTTTTGAACTGACTGACCTGTACCAGGTTTACTCAAACCATACACAGGGAGAATAACCCGTATCTGGAATTATACTTACAAGCGAAATACTGCCAAGGGGAGTAGGCTTCTCCAAAGTCTGTAGATCGCTCAAGAACCCAAAGATCTGGCCGCGGAGAATTTGCAAACTTGATGAGCACATATGCCACATGAAAGAGCTGTGAAAAGATAATTTATTTATATGTTTAGAAAGACAGGTTCTGGATAGTACCAGTTTGTCATCATCACGCAGTTATGATGTTTATATGCACTGACTTGGGTTAACATTGATAGACTGAATCTTCTCGTGAGCATGTACTGTAATTTCCTACCAGATTCTGTCAGCTGGAGTTTCTCATTCTAGCTTCCACAGGTTCGGATATACAACCCATTAAAAGCATATGCAGTCAGGTTGGAAATGTAAAACAACACGAACCTCAGAGTTCAGATACATTCTGGAAAACGCCCAAGCTGTTCCAATTGGAAGAACATTCACCTTTCCCCAACAAGATGAAAACTGGGCAATGTCTAAAACAGATAAGTGATCCATTCCATCAGACTGATGTCCCTGTTGTTGAAGGTGAAAGTTACTCCCATCATCTTTTACTTAAAAGTGGCAGCCAGACAAAAGACACTAAACACTCTGCACATTCACTGCAAATTATACATAACAATGCACAATCCCACAAGGTACAAGTAATTCTTTATGTTATTTCACTTTTCTAGTGTCTTTCACCAAAAAGACAATGACTTCTGTATGGCACAGTTCTGCAGCACCAGCTACTCATCTGCCCAAACAGACTAACACCCGTGTCTTATCATTGATTCATGTGCAGTCCCTAATCTTGATCGTAGGAGACATTTTATCTCATTTTTTTTGGAAACAGTTATCTATGTTTCTAATTTAAAAAGACAAAACTGGAAACAAACAGACTACAAGGTTAAGTATGAAAACAAGCATTTTGTGGGAGTCTTGTTTTTTTCACTTGAGTAATAGCATTGTGTCTCACTTAATATACTGCATTGTTAGAAAAGTGGTTCTTGTTACGAATGTTGCCAACATCTGCCTTAGATGGAGTATATGGGTCATTCATAGAATCCCTACAGTATGGAAACAGGCCATTCGGCCCAACCAGTCCACACTGATACTCTGAAAAGCATCCCACCCAGACTCATTCCCTACCCTATCCCTTGTAACCTTGCATTTCCCATGGCTAATTCACCTAACCTGCACATCCCTAAACACTACGGGCAATTCAGCATGGCCAGTCCACCTAGTCTGCACATCTTTGGACTGTGGGACTATTGTAATGTGAGAATGCATTGTTGTAGAACCACACAGTATGGCCATTAGCCATCCACTATATACAGACATGGCGATTGGCAAGAAATTCAAAATGAAAGTTTATCTGATTTATTTCCTTTCCTAACAAAACGGTGACCAGTTACTGGGTTGCTACACTTTATTTCAGCTGTGTTCAACTCAGACAGCACAAACTGGATTTCCAGGCCCTTTTAGCTCTGAAGATGCCATATCAGACTCGAAACATTAACTCTTTCTCTCTCCACAGATGTTGCCAGACCTGCTGAGCTTCTCCAGCATTTCCTGTGTCTCCTTTTTGATCAGTTTAGCTGAGTCCCAGGTTCAGTGAATGCTCTAATCTACTGACTATCCAAGCGCCCATATTCCTCCCTTTTAATGGATAGCTTTTAAAAAAAACGGTGCTACTCCTCCACTGTTCAACCTATTTTTTTCTTCTCCCTGCTCACTTAGGCCTGTCTTCTCTCCACAGCTTTGTAAGCTCCATTCCTGCATTTCCCTGGTTCACTCAGGCGATTCCAGCGTCTCAACACCCCCCAGGCCCAGCTAACTTCGGCTGTCTCTTTCTGCATTCTTTCTCAACACACCAGTATAGGTCTGTGTGTCAGTGTAGTAGTCAGACTGCAGAGACAAGGAGCTCTTTCTGGGAAGTGGAGTAAGCTTGGGGAGACAACCTCTATCAACTAAATCCTGGGAATAACTAACACTCATTCACATTTTGTAGTGAAATAATGACTTTCAATGTATAATGGACCTTGACAAAAATTAATCATTTCTAAAATTTTAACTTGGTCTCTGTTTACCTCCTGGCCTTAACACTGGAAAGATATTTCAATCTGGAACCATTACTCATTGCTCACTTCTAGTTTTTAAATGGAACCTTTTCTTTCTCCCGCAACATATTCTCACTCCTCTTTAGATACAACTCTTGCTCTGCTTGTTCATCATTTTCTATTTTGTAGAATGTTTGAATTGGGATTGCAATTTTCGGTTCCTTCACCGTGGTATTGAATTAAGAAGGGGATCTTCTGTTCCCTTAATCCTGCTATCAAACTGTTACTGCATGTTCATTCCTTCATTGTAGGATAATCCCCATTTATTCTTCTTTCAAACCATAACTCTGTCAAATTCCACATTCCATTTACACTCTACAATATCCGCTACTACCTCAGATTCACACCCCACTCCAAATATTCACTACAAAACCTTTCATTGCACAACAAATCCCTATGTAAAGAAATCCTTTTTAATCTGTATCCTCATTTTTTATTTAGCAACTATCTTAGACTGATCATTCACCAGTTTCTCTTCAATGCAAGGAATTAATCTTGACTTCCCTCACCCCATTTACTCCATCAAAATCTTTCATGATTTTAACTAAAGTTACATTATATCACCTGTTCATCCTGCTCCAGTGGAAATAGTGCCAGTATTGCAAGGTTTTCCTCAGATCAACATATAAACAGGGAGAACTAGGGCCATTCAGTCCAGCAAGCTAGCACTGCCATTCAATAAACTCATGGCTCATCTGATTGTAATCTCAAATTTGCATTCTTACCTACCCAGATAGCTTTTCACCTTACTGCTTATTAAGAATGAATTGTCTCGTTTTATAGTCAAGGACTCTGTTTTCACCACTTTTCAGGAAGAGAATTCTAAAGCCTTGTGACCCTCAGAAGAAATTTCACCTCAGCTCCGTTTTAAATGGCAGTCCTTGATTTTTAAAACAGTGACCACCCACCCCAGTTCTGGACTCTCCCACGAGATGAAACATCCTTCCTCCATCCACTCTATCAAGAGCTTTCTGAATCTTATATGATTCAATCAACACACTCACTCTTCTAAAATCCAGCAGATACAAGCCTAGTCAACTGAATCTTTCCTCATAAGACAATCCAGATGTCAGTAGGGTAAACATTCCTACCACCGCTTCCAAAGTATTTACAGTTATCCACTTACAATTTTCGATCCTTGATATAATCCTTGTGAATTCACACAGTGTAACATTTACTGTTTGAATGTCCCTTCTATAGTAGGGTACTTAATTCTGTGCGTGTACTCTTGCATGTCTGACCAATGAGTTCTACAAATTTCTCATGTCTTCCTTATTTTTGAGAGTCACGTCCCTACTGATGAAACCCAAAATGCTACTGGCCTTTTCTAATACACTTTATCATCACTCATACCTTCACAGAATTAGATATCAAACCCCTACGTCCTGTCATTCACGCGACATCTATCTGTAACATTCATTTGAATGGATCAGCCCATTCCCCATGCTGAATTTTAACCTAACACACTGGGAGATATAATCATTTAACAGATGCACACGCAGAAACAGGCTGACCAACTTGTTTGTATTTGTCACAGAAGATAATAAGCTCTTGACTTTCCACGTTAAGAATTTCAGAATAGCAGCATGTGTAGATAACGCTGCTCATTCCTTGCATTTCTCCTATTTTCTAACAAGCCATCCTATCCTAGATCTACATTAACAATGCTATTGCTGTGAATGACGCACAGCTTTATCCATTGCTGCGTCTTGCATCTTGCTGTGAAGGCAAAAATGACTCGAGATAAAATCTCAAACAGGCCAATGTTCCCATTGAATCAGCAACCTGATTTCCTAACAGAGCATGTAATTAAGACTTGCGTTGATATAACAGCCCTTATGACTTCAGGCCATTCCAAAATGCTTGAGACAATGGACGGAATTTAAAGCCATCCCCTGCGGCAGTTCTGGTGGCAAACGGGGCATTTAATTAGGTGAAGTTCCACCTCCACGCCAATTAAGTTTGTGGTGGGAAAAACTCATGGTCAGCCTTCCCACCTTGCTGCCAATTAGAGGCCATTAATCAATGCTCACTAAAGGACCTCATCCTGCTGTAAGTAGCATTAACCCAGAAGCAGGCAATGAGCTCACCAAACAGGAGGTTCAACAAGCAAACCTGTGCGCTGGGTTGCTGTTAGGTTCCCTGGGGGTTCTCTTGCAAAGGGACACAATGCCTGATTAAGGGAGCAAGCATCAGGAAGAAAGGAGCCTACTGACAACCTACCTTGCTGCTGCCGTCAGTACTCACTATTATTATGGTATAAATTGAACACTAAGTTCTTGTGACCACACAAAGCAGCTAAAAAAAGAAATTCAGAAGTTGCTGTCTGGGTTTTCCTACACCGCTACCTCGCTGATAGATTTTGTGTTGAACTCAACCGAAAGTGAAAATTAACAGCACTTTTTCACAATTTACCCACCAAACATGCAGAAAAAAGTTAGGTTCATGCTCTTGGGTGCAAGCGTATTTTTAGAAAGTCTCATTTATTGCCAAATAATCTCTCTTGCGCTCTGATTCCTTATCTCTTTGCTATTTCAATCTTTCTTTTCCTCTCTCCATTTCACTTTCTGTACATATAACTTTATAATGAAATAAATGTACTTGTTTAGATTCGGAGGCTGACTCTTCCCAACCCAAAGGTGGGTCAAAATGTATCGAGATGCGAGGCTCAAATCTGGATTCCCAGCATTGGCAATTTTCCCTGGCAATAAGATAATGTGGGTTGGACGGAAGCCTGCATACCTGTGTCCTGGCAGAGCTGACACCTTTGCAAAAGTGGGAAATTTAGACTTTCCACAATTATAGTGCAAGTCGGGTCAGGGAGATCAGAATAAGCCAGGATTTGGAGGCGGGAACCTCTAAAAGACAGGTACAATAAACATTGCCGACCTAACACCACTGTCATATGATGTTGCCTAAGGTCAGTGGGTGGCAATGGCACCATTTTGAAAAGAAAAATTACCCTTAAATAAAATGGTTGTCTGGTTGTTACAGCTGACTGCTGTTCATTATCTGGACAACTTAACAGCTACGGGCAAGTGGAAAGTCTTCAGATGCATTAGAGTACATTATCCAGAGTGCATCAGGTTGAATTTAAAAAAAATCTCCAGTTCTGATGGTACAAAATGTCTTTGGTGATTTCATTTTATTCTTAGGTCCAATCACATTATGAATACTTACCCGATTTACGAAACAATCTTTCAATACTGCTCAGTGTAGGATTTTAACATAGCTGCTCAGGTAAATCTGAGTTTGCTCATTTTAACAGATTTATGGGCTGTTAAGAGAGTTACTGGCTTTTCGACAGTATTATCAAGAATTGTGTACTCATTTTGACTCCTTAATATTATTGTAGGGCTTTTGAGTGCTCTTTATGGTGGATATAGGTGAGTGAGTTGGGAAGTTTGGAAGAAATGGGTGAGAGAAGGGATGAGGAGTGGTGGTTGGGGTGGGGTGGTGGTTGGGGTGGTGGTTGGGGTGGGGTGGTGGTTGGGGTGGGGCGGGGGGGGTGGGTGGGTGGGATCCTCACAGTGACCCACAGAACTGGGGGTCTAACGTGTTGCAAATAAATGAGGGCCTTGCAACTTTAACATCCAACTATGCTCCAACTATGGAAAATGTAAATTCCACCAGCTGCCACTCACAAGGAGGCAGCACCACAACGTTGAGAAGTTTCCAGTCTCCCAAATTCTACCTCAAACATGGAAATTTGGCCCAATATGTCTCACTGAGGTTCCTCGAGTATTATTGGTTCATGACTCACACTGTTGCTTGCCCTGTCACAGAGGGTACCATTCTGGAAAGATCTCAAGTAACTACAAGTTACTATTCAAAGGTCCATGAAACCTATATCAAATAGATGTACACACCACAGAGCACTGTTCCTTCGCTGCTCACTGCATTGTTTTTTGGGGCTAATGAGTGAAGGCTTTTTGGTCTTGTATTTCTTCTCAAACGTTCCAAGGAGTATAGCAACTGTTAAACCCAATTCTGCCATTTCCAAAGTAGCTCTTTCAGAAGATTTATTGCCTATTTAGAGCCTCATTTGTTTTCAAAGGAAAATGCACAGTGGGTGGTTAAACACTAGCTTGTGTCTGTAAAAATGAGCCTGGTCCCGCGCACCATAATGCCGTAAAACTCTCAGGGCAATAATCAAAAAAATTACTGTGGCATGAGGCACACCAAAGAAAATGAATTCAATTCCCTTATTGACAAATTTCTATTAATTGCTGACAGAGGAACTGAGACTCAGAAAAGGAGCATCTCTGCAATAGTCGAATACATAAGGGAATTCTTAGTCAGTGTGGTAAGCGGACTTTGATGCCTCATATCTGGACAGAAAATGAATTCTCTCTAAACTGTGAAGTAATCAGCCTCCAACAATCTGAGCATTCATCTCAAAAGGGCAAAACACACAGCTTAGTGTTCAAAATTATCCGCGTCAGCAAACGGCACTTTGTGCAAGAAATAGCCACATTTCTGAGAGGAATGATTGACGAAGCAGCATACCAAAGGATTTTAGCTGAGTCGGTATTATACTCCATGGATTTCTCAGTAAGTGTGGTATACCAGGCAGACCCTCTCCCTGACACCACCAGCACCTCCATCCCAGGAGACTAGAAAACTCAATTTTTCTTCGTGTTTTGCGTACAGATTGGCCTCACAATATGAAGGTCTAAGGGGCACAGGCAGCAAGGAAAAAAAAAATCAATGCCAGCTGATAGGTGGTGCCCACTTCCATTTTACTACCATCATATCATTCTGTCTTTCCTTCCCCCAATCCCACTATAGACCAGAAGGCCCTAGGCCTGTGACCAAGGCTACAGTGCTCCTCTTAGGTTCCCACTTCCTGGTGTATAGGCCTATTCAGGAAAATAGATTCACACTGAATGTGCAGCCAAACCAAGTCAATGACCTGGTGCACCATATTCAAAAGACAGAATTGGATTCCTTGCATTCAGCAGAGAAAATAGAGAGAAAAATAATTTATCATTAAGGTAAGAGGAGGAAAACATAAAAGCTTATTGTAGGACAAGATTCTCCAAATAATTACCTATTTAAATGAATACATTAACCAATCATTATTTCAATTTTTTTTGAAAAACCATAATCCAGACATATTTTTGTTAAAAAAGATGATGGAGTTTTGCAGAAAATTAGAAGCGGAAACTTTTAAAAATGATGTATGGCCCATTAATGCCACAGGACTACCCTTCCATAAATCTCTTCGCGGGGAATATAACAGCACAGGGGAAACTAGATAAATCTGAGGGAGAAAGGAGATGACGGTTATGCTGAAAGAATGAGTTTAATTTGTGACGGAGGAGGCTCACAAGGAATATGACCCCCTGTGGGACCCCATTGCCTGTTTCTAGTCTCTAGATTCTGGGATACAATCACAAAGGCAAGCATTTCAGCAGCAGGGCATCCAGGAATTACTTTGTACACTGTCGACTTTTTAAAAGGCAAATTCAGACTTCCCAATGCAGGGAGGGATGGCCTGTGTTAACTTCGCAAACTGGAACTGATCAGTTATGCATCTATCCGCAGCATTCTCTCCTCGACTTTGAAGTGCATTGCTGCACCTTTAAGTTGTTGAAACAACAGAACAAATTCCAAAGTTCTTGGACAAAAACTAGGAACAACAACAAAAAGTTGCAACTGTAAGTTTGGCAGGGATTTGACATAATTGCAAATAAACCACTTCTGACTGTGTGGCTGGTTGATTAATTCCGCTGATTCCTCAGGCCAACCTTTTGGCACTCACTGTGGCATGTTCGAGCAGAGGCCAGTGCCACACACTGAGTTTTCTCATGTCGGAAGGATTACCTTTTATTTTCTGTTTTGTTTTCTGGGAGCAAACATTTACCAGCGGCGAGTATGGAAATGACCCAAAATACACCCATCATTCAGCACAGGACCATGTCAGCAAGTGAAACTAAATGCTTTCTATTCCCCTCTCCTAATTGATTCCCAGCACTTGGCAGTAGCGGCACTCAAAAGGCAAAAGACAATTAACTGGGTTTTTAAAAAGCGTTGGTTTAAATTTACTGCTACACAGGCAACTCATATACAGAAAGCTGAAATATCTAGACCAACAGATTCATCCATCACAGTACCTATTCATGGCCTTATATAGACTAAACACTGGACAAATATGCACTGGCTACAACATTACAAATGTGCTGTATACACAGCCAGCAAGATGACGCACTTTTCTCCATCCCCCGCACACAGATTTTATGCTCTAATTATAACATGAGATCTGAATGATCAAATAAAAATTGAAAGGCTTCATTACCAACAGCGATTGCGCTGTATGTTGGGCGTCATTTTAACTGCAACATGACATTTCAGACAGTGTAACTAGTGCTGTGTGCCACTCCCACACTTTCCAGTTTCCCAAACAATTATGGATAAGAAGTCTAAGCAATAGGATGGCAAACGTACGATTCTGAAGCGGGAGAAGGTTTCATTGGTGATACCCACTGTCGGCTAACAATACTGTAGCCACCTGGTGCTGTAAAGGATTCCCTGGATAAAAAAAAGGGAGGCTCCGCATCACAGCCACAGCTTTGCTATCAAATGTCAGTGTTTGTCCTTTGTGATGCCTTCCCTAGATGGCAGCAACCCAACCAGTCTCCTTCACTCATGCTACCTGCTGGTACTAACCCAACAGAGTCCCCATACATGGAGCATGACAAGTCAACATGTGTAGGAATGCTTGTGGGATCCCTCGTTTAAAGACACTCGAGGAAGTTGACATCAGTAAGTGGGAGAGGGGCACAAGGAGCCGAAGCCAGCCTTTGGCTGCCAGCCTTCCAGGGTGCTTTCCACTGCCAAGACCACTCCATGACTGAGCTCCCACTGTAACTCACCTGCACCTCACCATTTCCCCAGTGGGGCGTCTGTATACAGGGCAGTAGTTAGTCTCTGATCAACTGGCATGCATCAGCACTAGGCAATTAGGTACCTAGATGGCAGAATTTTTTTCTTTATAATATGGGTGTCACTGGCTGGCCAGGATTTATTGCCCATCCCTAGTTGCCCTTGAGTAGATGGTGGTGAGCTGCCTTTTTGAACTGCTGCGTTCCACCTGCTGTAGGTTGACCCACAATGCCGTGAGGGAGGGAAATCCAGGATTTTGACTCAGTGACAGTGAAGGAACGATGACATATTTTCAAGTCAGGATGGTGAGTGGTTTGGAGGGGAACATACAGACAGTGGTTTTCCCATATATCTGCTAGCCTTGTCCTTCTAGATGGAAGTGGTCGTGGCTTTGGAAGGTGGTGTCTGAGGATCCTTGGTGAATTTCTGCAGTGCATCATGTAAATACTGCACACTGCTGCTACTGAGCATCGGCAGCAGAGGGAGTGGATGTTTGATGATGTGTTGCCAATCATAGATGTGGCTGACCTTCCCAAAAAGGGCAATTACTGGGTTTCACCTGTCTCTTCCACAGGATTCTGCCCTACGGACACTGTCCAAACCTAGAAGCCCCAAGGCCATTAGAAAGGACCAAAATTGTGTCCTATTTCTTCTCTCACTTCTGGTGTCATCTACTCTCAAAGGAGGGGGAACAGGCCATGTTACTAACATAGCTCATCATACTGACACACGCTCTGGTCTCATGAAGGGCAGCATGCACACCCAGTCCCCTCATGCTGGTGGAGGACCTTTTCCATTCAGTCCCTTTGGTTTTATTGTTATATTCTCTTCCACAGGCACCAGCCATTTCAAGGGACCCTCAAATAGGAGGGCTGAGTAGATAATAACCTAAAAATCAGGGACAGGGTCTGGTTCAGAAACCAATCCAAAATTACCGGCTTGAATGGATGCCCACCACAATCATACTAGCTAGCATGAATCACTGCTGTGAATTTCAGATTTACAACCACTTCTTGGATGAAGAACAGGATTGGTGTTGAAAGCCCTGCCAAGCGAAGGAATCAATATCTTTGGAAAAGCAGGCAATAAAAAGATATTTGAAAAATAAATGGCAATAAAGTTGCATGTCTGGAAATTTGCATGAAAAGCTAAAGGCAACAAACTCAACTGTTTCAAAACAATTTATTTTTGTTCTTTCACAGAACGTGGGTGTTACTGTGTGGGCCAGCATTTATTGCCCATCCCAAACTGCGTTCTGAGACGGCGATGAATCACTTGAGGATGAGGGAGAAAATTGCAAAGCTATAGGAAAAGTGCAGGAGATCTGACTTGTGCAAAAAGCTTGCAGAGGTGTCGTGGACTAAACAGCCTCCTGTGCTGTATTATTGAACCATTCAAGGTTAGCGTCCTAAATTTTAAACGAATTACTGAGTGAAAGAACAGTTCTACATATGAGATGCATCCCATTAGTAGAGCTGATAGAATTTCACAGCTGATTTTGTTTTGGTTTAAACCTCTACAGCTAAATGTGTTTAATAGTGTGATAAGGGGTCTAGGTCATAAGGAAAAGTGGATGAAAGCCAAATGCACTTGCTGACTATAGTTCCTTTATCTGTTCCTTTATATTGTCTTGACATAGATTCTCAGGCAGATTTAAGAAACTCTGACCCCGGCCTGGAGCTGCACTCAATGTAAACGCACAGAATCGGTGTTGTGAAGAAGAGTAATATCAGACATGAAACATCACCTCTCTTGTTTTTCTCTCTCCACAGCTGCTGACAAACCTGCTGAGTTTCTCTAGCATTTTCAGTGTTTGCTTGAGAGCAGAATTGGCACATGACAAACCCTACTTCTCCCCGATTCATATTCACAAACCTCAGTGCTGGCCATGGAGTTTCTAGCTTTCTAATGTGTTATGAAACAAATATAAAATCATTTACAAATGCCAAATGGCAGCAATAATATCTTACATTTATAACGTACCTTCAACATCGTAAAAAGTCAGCTAATGGCATAATCGATCAGAAAATTGACACAGAGTGGCATTAAGAGATATGAGTACATGTGGTCACAGAGGTGCATACCATCCTGACCTGGAACTATATTGCTGTTCCTCCATAGTCACTGGGGCAAAGTCGCATGGAACCATCCCCCACTGCGAGGTATGTCTACAACCCTCGGACTGCAGTGGCTCAAGAACACAGTTCATCACCGCTTCAAGCAATTAGGGACGGGCAAGCAATTTAGTGCCTCCCATTGCATGAATGAATTTTTTAGAAAAGAGACAGGTCATGGAGGCATCTTAAAAGGAGGAGAGAGATTTAGGGAGGAAATTCCAGAGCTTTGGGCGCAGGTAGCTGAAGACAGATGCACCAATGGTGGAGTGATAAAAAGTTAAGTGACTAGGTGGAGACACAGGAATAAGAGTCAACCCCAGGGTCTAGTCCATCATTCAGAGAGAACATAGCTGATCTGTGTCTTAACTATGTAGGCCTGCTTTCTATCCGTATCCAGTAATAACTCAGTTAACAAAAATCTCAGTTTTAAAACTAACAACCGATCGCGTGTCAATCACCGTTTGCAGAAGACAGTTCCAAACTTGTGTAGGTGAAGAAACACATCCTAAGTTCATTCCTCAACATTCTGGCTCTACATAGCCTCCTGGTCGGAGGCTCTCCAATTAGCAAAAATAGTTTGAAAGATTTTAACCAAATCAGTCCTTAACTTCCTAAATTTGTCCAGGTATCATTCTAAGAAATCTTTGCAGTATTCCCTCTAGGGTCAATATACACCACCCAAGGAGAAATAAGGCCAATAATGAACTGCCCAGAATGGCTCAAAGTACTCAAATTATTGTCAGAGGGCTTTGTATAGTTGAAGCATGACTTTTATCCTGTTTGTATTTCAAGATCTGAAAGGTACAAGGATCTTGATGGGCAAAGGGCTGGACGACATGGAGTCATACTAATAATGTTGTACCATCTTAGAGACCTTTGCATTACAACTGACAGCTGGTTGACACCAGAAATTTGTTACAGTTGGTTGCCAGTTGCTGAAATTGAATGATTTGCTCTAGCCAAGTAACTGTTTCTTTAAATTCTATTTTTATTACAAATGTTTTTGTTCAAACAAGGCTAGATTAAGGATACGATTTGGGACCACTATGGTGCAAATACATTAGTCTCTCTGATCTTAGGTTTTCTCTGACTGGATAGCTAACACAATAAAATAAACCATACACTAAAAAACAAAACAAAACACCATGAATGAGAACACTTTTATATTTTTAAAAAAAAGTCACTACCAAACTGAACAGTGACAGCAGGAAAACTGAATAGGGGCGGCACAGTGGCTTGATGGTTAGCATTGCTGCCTCACAGCACCAGGGACCGGAAAGTGATCCCGCCCTTGGGTGATTGTTTGCATGGAATTCGTACGTTCTCCCTGTGTCTGTGTGGGTTTCCTTCGGGTGCTCTGGTTTCCTCCCACGGTTGAAAGATGTGCAGGTTAGGTGGACTGGCCATTCTAAATTGCTCATAGTGTCTAGGGATGGACAGGCTAGGTGGATTAGCCATGGGAAATGCAGGGTTACAGGGATAGGGTGGGGGGGGGTCTGGGGGGGATGCTCTTCAGAGGGATAGTATGAACTTGATGGGTCGAATGGCCTGTTTCCACACTGTGGGGATTCTATGAATACAGATATTTCTGCTATAACACGTGTTTCGTTAACACGAATTGGCTGTAATGCGATTGATGAATGAATAGTGGATGCTGTTTGGATAATGCAAACTTTCTGCTGTAATTTCCCTATAACATGATTTTCTATAGCGCGAGGTCTCACAAGAATGTAACTATCGTGTTATAGGAGAACTATCTGTAGGAGATGCGAACTAAATATTTAAAGTCTTTTAAAAGTGGGGATCTGTGTCATATAAACAGATTAATTACAACACAAAGAATAGCAAAACAAATAATATTTGTAAAATAGACAATTGCAAAAAAAAAAGAGGTAAACAGAAACCTTCATTTCTTTCAAGTGTTTGGCGGGCTTGAGATAGTCATAAAGGATTTCCTGATGAGAGTCCTACATCACCGTAATAGATTATTCTTCATATTTTCTTCCTTAGATATACCTTCCAAATTCCCAACCAGTACCATCTAGAAGGATATGGGTGGCTGCTACTAACAGCACAGTAGGTTTCCCTAGGTCTGCAACTGCGTCAGATGGTGGCTCACCAACACCTTCTCAGGGACAAATAGGGATGGGAAATAAATGCAGACTTTGCGAGTGGCAGCCACATCCAGCAAATGAATAACGGAAGAAAATATTAAGCACGAACTGAAAACATGCATTAATATTTCGGAGAGACAGATGTTCCCTTTGAGAGAGCCAGCACTCCAAGGGTTAATACAATGGCAACAACTAAAGAAAAAGTCTTCTGTCAGTAAAAAAAATGCAGTGTAAGGATTAGCACACACAGAGTTCACTGCAAACTGTCACGTCGAAAGGAACAGCTCGAGGGTGATGCATTCCAATACAGTACTTTGCATAGCTTGGCAAGTTTAAATTAGTATTCAGAGCTTCTGGCACTTTATAAACCTTATAAATTGTGGTCCGCGTATGAGAAATAGTAGAAATATTTTATGCAAAACAGAGACCATGGAAAGAAAGATGCACTCCCTCACTGATTGTATTAGAATTAATAACTTTCTGTGGAAGATTTATCTGTGTGTTAATGCAACTTGGCTCCCGAGTAGTTTTACACATGTACTTGCAATTTTCTTAGGTTGACACTCAACACTCACACCAGGTTCAATCAAGCTGGTTTTCATCAAAATGTAAGGTTGTGGGATGAACATTCCACCGCTGTGTGGAATGGAGGGGAGGGGATAGATTAGCCATATGCTTCAGTATCACAGCTGCATACAAACCCATTCAAACAGCGTCACACTGAGCTTCTATATGTACGTCCCACAGATCGCTAGAATGCCAATCCCAAAACACAATATTTTACAAAACATTTGCCTCTCACCTCTCGGTCCCAACCCCCGTCCACAGCCTCAGGCACAACGATGAGATACTGAAATTTCACAGCTGAGCTTCATATGGGAAAAGCTCCTCTCTGGTGTGGTCAAATTATTAAAGTTCTAGTTACAGCCGAGTGTCAAATCATTTGAAGCTCAGCCTCTGTGTGATAACTGCCACTTTCATTTCATTCAACACTCTCTTGCATTTGCAGATTCTTGAAAACAACATGATGCCGTTCAAAAATAATAAAATGCTGCAAGTCAAATCACACACTTGGACACAAATTCACTTTAATTCTAGTTCAAAGAACCTTACTCACTTGATGTTTCATGGGATTAAGAGGCGGAAATTGCTGCAGGCAAGGAGCCTCACTAGACCTGCATGCAGGGTTTAGAATCAATGATACTGTGTTGTAGTTCTACTTGTGTCCTCGTTCAGATCTAACAAAGCCTTGCAATTTAAACATCTGCTTGCACAAAGCCACATAACTCCACCCTCTCAACCTCTTCCAACTATTACTACCAGCACTTTGAAGCTGTACAAATGACACAAATGTCTGTAGAAACCATACAGACGGCAGGTTTGATGCTGTGCTGTGTGATAGTAAAATGTGAATGTTGCATATAGCTGGCATACTAATTAAATGCAACTCTTTCAATGCAAGCAAGTCCATTTTCAAGATCCTTCCTAGGATACTGGTTGGCACAACCGAATCAACCTTCCTTTCCAAGCAAAATAGATTGATTTTTTTTTACCCATTGAAGGGATGAGGAGCGACACAAGTTGCGGATAATTCCAATTTCCAACCCCCAACTTGCCTATCCAATGGTCTCTCTCCTAGCACTTTCACCCACTCGCGCACTTCCAGCGTGAAATTTTTGACCTAATCAGGGAGTCAAAATTATTTGGGCCTCAGGCTTGCCCCTTGCACCCTGTTAAAATTCAACCTTCAACCATCTCGTTGCTTCACAATACCATAGCAATCAGCTTAGGCATGAAGTGGAGAAGAAAATCATCAAAAATTACACATGGCCACCCCAAATTCCACTGGGTTACCAAGATCATTGACGATCACCAAAATCACCTTCCAGAAGCAGTGGATTCCCACAAATATTGCATGGATCATACACTATGATTTAAAGCTAATCAATTTGTTGAAAGTCACCCAGTGAAGTTTGAGCAAAATGACCTTGATTGAACAAAGTTCAAACTCATTCTAACCTGTGATTGACATTTCGCTCCCTCCTCCCCAGCTAAGGTTGTGGAACATTTTTACTGAAATAGAAGGGGATTTTTACTTTGGAATTGAATATTTTCCCAAGATTTGCAGGATTTGAAAATTGTTCCCTTTGTCTGAAAATCTAGCACTGGATTCTTGTAAATCTCTCAGCAGATCAGGTTTTATCTGTTGTCCTGATCCCAGTCCAGCTTCCACTCACGGATCTTATCAGATGTGCAAAGTTTCTTCACGAATCTCCACCAAGCCCAGCAATGCTCAGAAGTAAGCAACATCACAGAAAACATCTGTCATACAGCTAAGAGTACCAGGCCGAGGAGAGATGATGAGTCCTCAGGATCTGGCTGAAATAGCTCCTTGAGGCCTTGGACAGGTTAGTGGATGGGGCTAAGGGAAATGGAACATGCATGAACTAATGCGCAGACATTAGAATGGACATTGTGCCAATTATAGGTCTGTTAGAAGTCCTCTCCTGATGCCTTCTACCAATGCTACACAAAAGGCCAAGGAAATTGGGTGGATTAGTGTGCTGTACACCAGAGGTAATTTAAATCCTCAGGTCTTGTCATTTTGCTGCCCAGCTGAAAGGCTGTTTGATCTCACAAATCTATAGAGCTTGGCAAGGTTGAACCATGAAATGTCTAAACTGGCAACACTCAACAATTACCATCTGTGCATTTTTTTTTCTGCACCGCATTATCCTTGCTCTGATGTTTGGTAATGTGTGTTCGATTAACTGTCTTTTTGAAATATTAATTACAGCACCCCAGTGTTTCAGTGGGCAAATAAAACCACTTCATGAGCCATGCAGACCACGAAGTCTGAGCGTGCCCGCTGGAAGCTGAGTTAGCTGATCTTAGCAGAGATGGAAACACCCTAGTGGCGGGTGCAGAAGAGCAAACAAGCCAGGGCTTGATCGTTACCCACCCCTTCACGCTGGAAAATGCATACATTTAAATTTATGTGCACCAGAAATGGAAAGAGATATCAAGGAAGAGAAAGAGGAGTCAGAGGTGGACCAGGCGAAAGCAAGAAAAAGGATGGAAACCTGAAGTAAAACTGATAATGTTTTCCAATTCCAGGTGACAGGAAGCAGCATGGATGATGTCATCAAGTTGTTTAGCAAAAATCTGCTCACTATCACTCAGCGTGGTTCCATCAGAGTCTTTAGCTTCTGACCTGAATGCAGCCTTATTTCAAACATGGACAAAGGGGCTTAAACTCCAAAGATGAGGTGACAGTGACTGCTCTTGACATCACGGTCACATCTGACCAACTGTAACATCAAGGAGGGGCTTATAATGTGTCTGAAAAAGGTTGATTAAAAATATCTAGAAAGGACAATAAAGGGCACTTGTAGTGCAGAGGTAGTGTCCTTACTCCTGAGCCAGAAGGCCCAGGTTCTCCAGATGGGTGTCATAACATCACAGGTTATTTAGAAAATATCTAGCGTCAAGGAGGTCGAGCAAAACTGGAGCCAGTGGGAATCGGGAGAATCTCTCCACTGATTGGACTCACACCTGGCACAAAGGAAGATAGTTGTAGTTGTTGGACCTGATGATCGATAATGTGTAGCACCATTTGAAATTCCT
This sequence comes from Rhincodon typus, assembly GCF_021869965.1. Taxonomy (NCBI): domain Eukaryota; kingdom Metazoa; phylum Chordata; class Chondrichthyes; order Orectolobiformes; family Rhincodontidae; genus Rhincodon; species Rhincodon typus. The sequence goes on from NC_063350.1 coordinate 16,716,788, forward strand.
CAGATATTGAAGCTGTCCCTGTCAAGATGCAGCAAGACCTGAACAATATCCAGGTTTGGACCGACAACTGACAAATAACATTTGCAGCATACAAATGCTGAGCATCTCCAGCAAGAGACAATCTAACCTTTGCCTCTTAACATTCAATGGCATCACTATTGCTCAATCATTGACTATCAACATTCTGATGGTTATCACTGACCATTAAGTGGGCCAACCAAATAAATACTGCGCTTACAAGAGCAGGTCAGACTAGGAGGCACGTAACAGGTAAGTCACCTCCTGACTCTGCACTGCCAGTCAACCGTCTGTGATACACAAGTCAGGAGTGTGATGGAATACTCACTAATTGCCTGGATGAGTGCAATTCCAACAACACTAGAATCTTGACACCATCTAGGACTTAATTGGCACCACATCCATAAA
>NC_063350.1:16717713-16766681 GCF_021869965.1 Rhincodon typus
CCAGGGTTGATTGTAACTTTGAGCAATGGTGTCAAACAGGTGATAGCAAATCATTCAAGTCATATGGTGGTAAAGAAAGAACAACAAAAAGTTCACCTAATCCATCTTTCCCCAAACGTTCACCGTTTTTCGCCTGAGGATTCACAAGCTTACTGAGTTCTGATGTTAAATGGCCATTTGTAATGTGTGCGCTCATTGTATGACTGTAAAGGATGTAAACATCCTGCCTAATCTTATCCTCATCCAGTAATCACACCAAGCATCTTCCACCAGCAGAGAAGAACAGGAGCTTTGGTGGTGCTGGGGTGTCACTATTAACAATTTGCATTGGAAACTCTATGCAATTTTACTTCCATTGTGCCCAAAGTCCCTAAGGGGGATTTTTACCTCCCAACAGCTAGCTTATTCAATACAGATGAATATGTTTACCTTCCTAGTGAAAAGAAGTTGTGCAATATGATCAAGCAAGCTGGAGAGGGTTCAAAAGAGATTTACCACGATGTTGCTGGGTATGGAAGGTTTGAGTTATAAAGAAAGGCTGGAGAGGCTGGGACTTTTTTCACCGGAGCGTAGGAGATTGAGAGGAACTTGGAAGAAGTTTATAAAATAATGAGGTATAGACAGAGTTAATGGTCGTTGTCTTTTCCCTAGGATGGGGGATTTCAAAACTAGGGGGCACATTTTTAAGGTGAGAGGAGAGAGATTTAGAAAAGACATAAGAGGCATACTTTTTACACAGAGGATGTTTCACTTGAGAATTGAACTTCCTGAGGAAGTGGTGGATGCGGATACAGTTACAATGTTTAAAAGTCATTTGGATAAGTACATGAATAGGAACAGTTTGGAGGGATATGGATCAGGAGCAGGCAGGTGGGACTAGCTTAGTCTGGAATTATATTCGGCATGGACTGGTAGGACCGAAGGGTGTGTTTCTGTGCTATATGACTCTACGACTCTATAACAAGATGCCCGGTGGGGAATGGAGGTAATCTGGAGACATGTCATAATTGTGGAGTCCTAGAGAAGTATGTATGTCTATTATAGGACATGCACAAGATGTGCCAGATACTGGGGAGAATGAAAGCTAAACTTATATTACCCCCAGGATCAGCACTAAGACCCCTTACTCTTCTTAACTGTCATGAATGTTCTAACTGAGCAAGTGAAATGGAAGAAATGCCATGGTGAACAATGTTTGTAGATGCCATTGAGCTACATGCTGGGGATGATCAGAATATGACCAAAAACCTGGAGAAATGCAGGAAAGTACTGAAAGACAAGGATATGAAGATTGTCAGCTAAAGACTAACTGTTGAGATCGAACAAGGAAAGATGGTCAGTGTGAAGGAATGAAAATCCTGGGTAAAAACTTGAAGAAAGTGAGTATTTCAAGTACCTTAGGTCAGTGGTGACAGAAGGCAGAAATGTGGGACTGGAAATTAAACATTGGATAAGCTCTAGTTGAAGTAATGGGAAGACGTGTAATGGACTCCTGTGTCAATGAAAAGTCTCAGTGAGATTGGAAGAAAGAATCTACAAGACATTTTTGAAACCAGCCTTGTTATATAGTGCAGACACTTGAACATCATTCAAGAAGAGGTGAACAATGGCTGAATATTAATAAGATGCAAATGCTGAGATGGATTTGTGGAGAAATGACAGAGGTTAAAATCAGGGAATCTACATATCAGAGCATCAGTGAAGATTTGCAGGCATCGCAAAAAGTAGCCGTGATTGAAATGGGTGGACATCTGTTGCTGAGTGAGAGAGAAAGAGAAAATGTGGTGAGGTAAATAGTGGAGGATGGGACTGCCTGGAAGAAAGATAAGAGCAAGGCTTAAGATCAGATGGAAAGATACAGTAGTAAGAGGATTTAAACACAGCTGGATGAGAAGACAAATGAGTGACTGACAAGAGGTGATGGAAATGAATGATCAACTAGCATTGTGGCCACCCCAAGCAATGCGGAAGAAGAAATAAGATCAGAATCGCATATGGACTGCCCATTATATATCCTGTTTGATATACAGCTGTCTTGATGCCAATGAAACTGAATATCAAACAGGGTGTATTAACAAGGGGCTAATATGATACCACCGGTCTTTCATTGCCTCCCATGGTAAATTTATACCTCCATGACTAAATTGTCAACCCATCAGATTTATAATGTTTTGTACTTCTTCAGTCAGTGCCTTTAACCATTCTGCCTCAAGGGAAACTTGGCTCAATAATTTTTATGATTGTAACACCCCTTTAAAAGATTTACATTAAAGCGATTCATATTATTTAAAACTATACACCTGCTGTCTCTGGGGGTTTTATGTGCTGAAAGAACATTGATCTTCAACATGCTTTCAGCTTAATTCCACACCAAGTTGGGACGAGGGCCTGTTTATCTCATAAATTATTTCCGCAGAGGAATTCAGACAAAAGTCAACATTTACCGCAAAGCAAGTGGCAGCATTTCAATTAGTCTTGTAATTCTCAAGTCGAAAAGAACCAGACAGGTTGGATGTTAATTATTATCATTGTCTGACTATAAATGTGAATCAGACAAAAACATACCCTGTGCTTGGCTTAGAATGATCCCACTCAACTTTGTGATCAAAGTACACAGAAATCAGCACATGGCTGATCCTGAAACATTAAGCAGATCTTTCAAACTTGTTAATAAAACGTTTCCCAAGCAACTAAAACATTTATTATTTGCCAATAGTTACCTGTGAGTATTGGCACCATGAAGATTCTGCAAAGAAAATTATTGGTTTCACTTGTGCACACCAAATAACTGCTGCACATTCTAAGCCTGGAGTCAGTAAATGGCTGCATTTACCCCTCCCCAAGTGGTTCAAGCTAACTCAGGAAAGAAGGAGAAATGTTAGGAGTGTGGGTAGAAAACTAAACTCGAAAAATAGCTCCACTGAAAATAAAATCATTTCTGGAGGATTGTTTCTTTAATTTGATGATCGAACTTCTGTAGTTCAAAAACCTACAAAGGATACATTTAACTTTAAAATGATTTAGAAGCTGCAGAAGACTAAGACGCTACAGCAGCAAAATGTCTCTCAGAAATCTCACCGAGAGCATACAATCATCTCTTCACATGTTGTTACGATTCCTCTGCCAAGTCCCTAATAGTTACTGAAAAGAATTTCTCAGGCTGGTGTAACATAGACATTTAAGGAAAAGATTGTGCTTGTCTTAGACAGCCAGCATTTCCTGCCATGGAGGCCAATGATTTTAAAAGATTGCCAGTTCCACATGGAGCTTTCTTTATTCCCTTTTTACTTAAACAATATCACGGCGAGGTTATCAGTTCAATTTGAAAAATGTGAAAGAGAAAGAAAATGAAAAGTTGCTTAAACAAGAGAAGGCTGTCACTTTACTAGAGATGGTGATCTTTATTCAGCTGTTTAGTTTTTAACACTCTAAATGTCAATGCAAAATAGTTTGGCTTCAACACAAAGTTACTATTCTATTTCTGCCTGAATTAGGAACTCATCTGATGAGATGTAAAGCAGAGTGAGGCATGCTCCCTGGAGAAAAGTGTCCCACTACACTCCAGAAACAGTTTGGGCTTCAGATTTGGATTTGCTTAATATTTTAATTCTGAAGTGAATTGGAAATCACCATACATCTGTACTAAATTTTAAGTGGGTATTTTTAAAGCAACTGACCCAATGGGAAACTGATGGAATTAAATTGATTGCTGGTTTAGCTATCCAGAGACATCAGTGACATCAAATGTAAAATAGTCAGTCCAATCCAGTCTGTTGATTAGCTTAAGATTCCAGCCTTTTGGTTCAGTATGCACATACTGACTGTCCGTGTGAGAGATATTCAGTGAATCCCATTCTCCCAAATTTCTTTCTTTAGCCATCCAAGCCTTCTTACTTCAGATCACCATCCAATTCACTTTTTAAAGCCACAATTGAATCAGCCTCCGCTGCGCTATCTGGTAGTCCTTTCCAGATCCTAACCACTCGCTGTGTGAAAATCATTTTCCTTGTGTCATGTTGAGTTCTTTTTCCAATCACTTTAAGTCAGACTGTTTTGGTGCTCGATCCTTCCGCCAAAGAGAGCAGCTTTTTTTTTATCTGTTCTGGTCTAGGCCCTTCATGACTTTGAACATATCTGTCAAATATCCACTCAACCTTCTCTTCTCTGAGGAGGACAGTCCTAGCTTTGCCAATATGTCCAGGTAATTGAAATACCTCATCGCAGGTACATCTTGCCTGCACCTTCTCTACTGCCTTTATATTCTTCTGAAAGTGTGGTGCCCAGAATTGGATAATGTGCTGTCATTGACGTTGAACCAGTGCCTAATAAAGGTTTCCATATCATCCTTGTATTTGTACTTCTAAGTCTTGATTGATAAACCTAGCATCCTGCAAGATTTATCATATGCTTCTCGAACTTTCTTGCCATTTTCAACCATTTGTGCACATACACCTTGGGGTTCCTATGATCCTGTTAGACTGTGTCCTTTATTTTGTATTGGCTTTCCCCATTCCAACTACAATAAATCAATGACTTCAAACTCTGTCTTAAATCTTATTTTCCACAAGTCCTCCCATTGACCAACCTGTCTATGTCTTTTTGATGTGTGTTATTATTCTCTCCACAGTTTGCAACACTTCCAAACTTTGTGTCAACTGAAATTTTGGAAAAATGCCCTGTATAACTAAATTCTTCTTTACTATATATCAAAAAAAAGCGGTGTTTCTAATATCAATGCCTGGGGATTTCTACTATATATTCTCCTCCAATCTGATAATCGATTATCCATTGTTATTCTCTTTTTCCGTCACTCAACCAACTTTGTTTCCAAGTTACTATTATTGTTGGATTTTTTTTCATGGGGTTCCATTTTGCTGACAAGCCTGTTATCTGGCACTTTATTAAATGCTCCTTCAAATTAGTTAAACAAAGCTTTCTCTTACCACATCTATGCTGACTTTGCTTAATTAATCCACATTTGTCTAAGTCACTGTTAAATTTGGCCTGGATTATCATTCCCAAAAGCTTTCTGAGCATCAAGATTAATTGGTATCTTCAAAATAATTCCATTAAAATTGGGAGGGAATCAGTGAGTTAAATATTGATTTTTATTTTATGGATGATGACAAAACTCTTTTTAATTTATCACCTGAAAGAAGAAGTGTATACTCTTTGGACTGAGTCACACAGCTCATTGTGGTTTACATAGTGGCAGCTGAATGAAAGCCAATTCTATGGAACTGACACAGAAGGCGTTCAAACAGATCAATGGAAAACCATAAGACCAGAATCATGTTCCAACACGTCTTTGGAATGTGCAAAAAGCCAAGTGGTGTGAGACCCTCTTGGGGTGCAGCCTGTCTTATGTTGCTTGTGCCTGACACCATGTGGACTGAGATGTCAGTGCAGCATGAAGCTGAGCATAAAGAGCACTTAGTGCAGACATTATAAACCTGCAGCAGAGGTTTTGTGCAGGTGGAGACATCTCTTAAAACACTTAAGTTATCTGTATAGTGTCTGGTGTTTTTAATACAATCTTAAGCACACTAAGCACTAAAAAGTGCAAAAAGCCCACAACACAAAATGAAAACCGAAAGAACTGCAGATACTGTAAATCAGGAGCAAAAACAAAGTTGCTGGAAAAGCTCAGCAGGTCTGGCAGCATCTGTAAAGGAAAAAACAGAGTTAACATTTTGGGTCTGGTCACTCTCCGGTGATGAACGGTCACTGGACCCGAAATGTTAACTCTGTTTTTTTCTTCACAGATGCTGCCAGACCTGCTGAGCTTTTCCAGCAACTTTGTTTTTGTTCACAATATAAAATGATGTGCACTTTCCTACCTCTCATATCCTCAAGTCCCAACACACTCAACGTGATTTTTTCCACTATTTCACGCTTTTCAGTGGCTGATTGCAGAGCTGATGTACTATTGAACAAAAGCCTAAATAAGCAAGTTTTTGAACAATATTACTGCAGAACTGTCCCTTTCCAGAGGAGCTATCAACTGCAATATGAGATCACTGTAAAATATACTAATCCGAATTAAACTAATTCAGAGCTCTTTGCTTATCAACTTCAGCTATAGTCCCAAGTTGTTTTGGGCTTGTTTGAGTATCATTTTGTAGCAACAAATTAACTTGGCTGGAAATTAAAGAAGGCAATTCAATATTTCACAGACAGGCCACACATTTCTCAAAGAAGAATGAGAATCCTTTGGAAAATGTTTAACAGCATAAAAAAGGGAACCCAAAACCATCCCTTAATAAGAGAAAAAGTGGGTGGATCAGGTATCAAAAGAAGTGAACGATTTCCTTGACAACGTTAAAGTTAGAGCCTTCTTGCTTATCTACAAACACGAAAGGCTTTTCACAAAAAATTATAATTGCTGTAGAAGTGAAAAGCAAATGGAGCTGACAGATTTGAAAGGCAGCCCATAAGGCCATTAGCAATACAGTGTCTGATAAAGCGCAGAACTAGCTCCAGCCCCAAGGTCAAAAGTGCAATGGATGGGAATGTTGCCAAAGAGTGGAAACCAGAAGGAGACAGAAGCACAAACACAAGGGTTTGTTCTTTTTCCAATTGGCAAGATTCCACTGAGGTACACTATCTGCTTTAGAAGCAGCTTTGAAAATTTTGTGGCCATGAGCTACCTTTTTAAATAAATAAGTCATTGTTAAGTAAATAGTGATTTAGTAACACAAACAGAGTAGGTTTATCAGTCAAACTGTCCTTTTAATGGCATTACAGCAGGTAAGTTCAGAATGATGTCATGTTTCATTCATGTTAGTGTATGAATGAGTCCAACCTTCATAACTAAATATAGTTTGTTCCTTTGAAATTTCAGTGACTCCTTATTCACAATATTCTGTTTTCTTTTATGAGTGCAGCTCTGAAATGAGGGATGTATTATCTGAAAAAAACTGCAAGCTAATATAGCTTGTTTAAGTGAGCACGTTTTGTTTATATTTGAGCCTCTCATTTTGTCTTTGTAAATCAATTATTAGTGTATGTATGGATGACTTGAAGGAGTGTAAACTATACAACATGTTCAAATGATAGCTTGCTTTAAGCAAGCAAACTGACCTTGGTATTTCAATGATTTCAAAGGAGTTTATATCAACTGATATGAAAACTTCCCCCAACACTAATCGCTTGGAGCCAAATGATAATGCTTCAGACTATATTACTAATATGCGGTTGCTGAAACATGTACAACAATTGTTTCATAGAGTATTTTAATGATGCAGATTGCCAAACATTAGATCATCAGCAAAACCTTTCAGCAAGTAAGAGGTCAGCACCATAATAAAGACAGGCTTGTGGATTAATTACAAACGATCTATCAAAATGACTAACTGAAGCAACAAGGGTACCAAAAGGCACAAGTAACAATGAAGGCAAAACACTGCAAATGTTGGAAATCTGAACAACAAACAGAAAATGCTGTAAATACTCAGCAAGTAAGGCAGCATCTTTTGAAGGAGGACCCTAACTGAGAGGCTGGAATTTCATTTGGTTGCAGAGATGGGACCAAATCAATCAGGCCAATAATTTTCCATTGCTGTCCAGCATGACAGTCTTCCACCTGGGGGTGGTGGTATTTAAGATTGGGTAAGAAACAATTGTAAAAGGCCACTTCAGCCAAATGAAGAACCTGTTAAAGCCACATTGAAGATGCCAACTGGAAATGTCCAATTAGCAAACAGTCCCAACCCAACCCAAGCATGGCTGAATGGATGGAAGTGGTCTCCTGGTAGCAGGTGATGAGGAGGCAGCACACCATTCAGCCATGAAAACTTGGCTGCTAGCTAGCTCAGTGGCTGGACACTTTGCAATGTAGAGTGATGTGAACAGTGCAGGTTCAAATCCTGCTCTGGCTGGAATCACCACAGAGGCCTGCTTTCTTAACCTTGGCCCTTGTTTGCTGCGTGGCGACCATTTATGTTAAACTCCTCACTAGTTGTGCTCTCCAATGAGAGAACAGCCTCCGAAACTATGATGCTTTTCAGCTTCCCCTGCAGCCATTGGTGACGGGCCACAGTGCTGGGGGTACCCCTCCACAAAGACAACCTGTGGCACTGATTTTTGAAGTTTCTTCTAAACAGAAGTTTGATTTTCAGAGGGCACCTCCTCCTTTAGGTGCCCTCCCCTTCCCTTACCCACACTGTCAGCAGATTCCCCTTCTGACCATGGGGCTGCCAATCTCTGGGTGAGGGACAACCCCCTATTGGCCTCTGGTAGACTCCAGAACCCACCTATTGTCCTTTGTTGGGTGTGAATCCTGGTCAGTTGGTCAAGGCTACTTAATCGGCTGTCCACTTGAAAATGGCCAAGGGAACACTGTCTGGCCTTGTGGCTTCCTGACCCCACATTTCCTCATGACTAGGGTCTATCAACAAAAATCCAGCCCAATGATTCATTTTGGTGATGTTAGACGATAGGTTTACTGATATTCCCAGTAGCTGTCTGAAAGGAATTAGAGGCAAAGACATTGGCAGCTGCAAGGACACTGATAGCAAGGATGGCAGCATCAGCCTATCTTTTTATACCATGTCACAGTCTTTGGAGAACTGAGGATTTTTATGTGTGTTGTTCCTCAGATAGCAGCAGACTGTTAGTTCCTGGGCCTACTGTCTCAGCTGGGAGGCTAACCGTTTCTAACTTGCCTATTTCTACATGACCTCTCTCTGACCTTCTGCTCTTCCTCCTCCTCTTCCTCCCAACATTAGATTCCTGAAAGCACCCCAATTGAAACAAAAACAATTCTAGAAGCCCTTTAATGCTTCAGAGTCCACAATAGGAAGTAAAAGCGCAACACATCCTTTTGGATTAAAAAAAAAGACTGGTTACCTTGTCTGAGAATGGAAGAACATCATTTAAACAGAGTTTGAAATGGCTACCTCAGCATTTGCACTGTCACATCAGCCAATCTATAATGCACACATGTAATAAATGAGAAAGAATGGACACTTCAGATATTATTAACCTGTTCATGTGTTATGGCAAATAGAGCACGGTGGGACTTGAACCTGGGCCGTCTGACACAGAAATCACACTACCACTATGCTGCAAGAACCTACAAGGGAAACACTTAAGTTACTTTTAATCAGCACATTCAGATGTATTATGAAATGTCTGGGGCAGGTAGAATTTGAACCGAGCCCTTCTAATCGAGAGGTAGGTCATTGCCACTGTACCACAAGATCCCTTCACTTGGGACTTAAAGTGTCTTTTTTTAAATTCATTCATTATGTGGATGTCACTTACCAGGCCAGCATTTATTGACCATCCCTATTTGAACCAGGGGGCAATTAAGAGTCAATCATGCGTGTTTCATTAACATGAATTGGCTGTAAAGCAATTGAAGAATAGTGGACACTGTTTGTATAATGCAAACTTTCTGCCGTACAGGTATAGCAATTTTCTATAGCGATTCCCTTATAATGTAATTTTCTATAGCGCGAGGTCACACAAAAACGCAACTATCACTTTATAGGAGAACTACTTGTAAGGATGGCAGTTTCTTTCTCTAAAGGACTTTAGTGAACCAGATGGGTCTTTTCCCTAACAATTAACACTGGTTTCATGATCATCATTGGGCTCTGAATTCCAGATTTTATTGAATTTGAATTCCACCATCTGCCATTGCGAGATATAAGTGGGGGTCATCACAAATGGCATGCATGTGAGAATCAGACCATCATATAAACCTGAGTTTATATGAACAGAAAAGGAATTCATTCAATTAGTATCCAACTGATATTTCACTACAGGAATGCAAATCATATCGATCACTAAAAGCAGTGATGCCTCCTTAATCAGCAATCCACAGTTCTTGTATTTGAAGGAAGTGGATTATTGGATGGATGGCTGTCAATATCAGAGCTATTATAGCAGCCATTGGTGCTAACCCCCATGTGGAAGTCCCTTCCAGCAAGGGAGTGGTAGGCTGGTAGATTGGATTCCTCTTTCTGCAACATGTGCAAGGGAACTGTTAGTATCTAGCTTTGGCACCAAGGCTCTTGTGCTAAATGGTATCTCCCTGAGGCAACTCCAAACTCTTCACTTTTAAAATTCATTCACAGGATGGAGGGCATCACTGACATCAATTGCACATTCCTAATTGCCCTGCTTTAGAAAGTGAGTTGCCCTCATGTCTAGTGCATGGATTGTTGTGCCATTGCAAACAGCAGTTATGAATCAACCACATGGCTACGTACAAATGGGCAGCTCAACCCTGGTTTTGTTTCTCTTGCAGTCTGGTTAGCCATGTATTGTGTTTTGGCACACAAATATCTGTGAGTCAACACAGTGTGGAGCTGGAGGAACACAGCAGGCCAAGCATCATCAGAGGAGCTGGAAAGTTGATGTTTCGGGTTGGGACCCTTCTTCAGAAATGGCTCTTGTGCAATTTCTGAAGAAGGGTCCCGACCGGAAATGTCAACTTTCCTGCTCCTCTGATGCTGCCTGGCCTACTGTGTTCAACCAGCTCCACACTGTGTTATATCTGGCTCCAGCATCTGCAATTCTTACTATCCCTGCAAATAACAATTTTATACATTACTGTGCTGTATATATGCATAATGTCAAAAAAGCAGGAGTTCTAAAACAGAAGGCATTTAATGCATTTATCCAGCAAGATCTAGCACCTTTCCTAACCTAGAATTCATCTCCAATTGTTGAATTTACCGCACTCAAATATTTTAGCACCATCTGCTGGTGAATGTAAGAACAAGCAACTCCACATGGCCTCTTGAGCTTGCTGCACAACTCGCTGAACCGGAGCTTGGCCCTAAACTCTTGCTTCTGTAGAAAATAAGTGACAGGGAAGGTAATTTAGAAATTTCTTCAGAGTCACTGCAATGACAATAATTTAGATGTGAGGAAACGCTGGCAATTCAATCCCATTATAACCCAAAACAATTCTTATTGAAGTTCCAAGGTCTAAATCGCAGTGTGTTTAACAAAGCTGGTTACAGTATCAAAACAGTAAATGCCAGAATCAATCATCGGCAGTGAGTACAGACAGGTTATTGTAAATCAAAGCATACAATTCGACCTTTGAAATCTCAGAAATTCCTTCTAAAACAGGGCTCAAATGATATGATGAGTATCTTTATTTTGCTACTTTATACCTAAGATTTCATACCTAGCTATCTTAAGAATGCAGTATTTCTTTGTAGAAAAACAGGGTTTACTTTTCCATCGAGTATTAACCTGGACATGAATTTTGGTGCTGAAAGATCAAATCGCCACTCTACAATAATGCCCCACATGTAACACTGCATGTAAATTGGGAACAATAGATGACCTGTGTTTTAAAAAGAAAGATTAAAATGCAAATCGGTTAAGGGACGTGTAATTATGAGAAAAGATGTAGAATAAAGCTAGAGATCTCTTACAGCAGCTCCTTGCTGTCAGCTTGTAAGGCCCCAAAGTGTTGAAAAGTGGACTGCACGGTGTCTCTGTGGTTAGCACTGCTGCCTCAGAGTGCCAGGGAACTAGGTTTGATTCCACCCTCGGGCGACTGGCTGTGCAGGGTTTGCATGTTCTCCCCCTGTCTGCGTGTGTTTCTGCCAGTGTTCTGGTTTCCTCCCACAGTCCAAAGATATGCAGGGTGGGTGAATTGGCTATGCTAAATTACCTATACTGTTCAGGAATGTGCAGGTCAGGTGCATTAGCCATGGGAAATATAGGGTAGGTGGATGGGTCTGGGTAGGATGCTCTTTGGAGGGTTAGTGTGGACTTGTTGGGCCGAATGGCCTGTTTCCACACTGTAGGGATTCTATAGAACATGCAAATATACTGAAAAAATCAAATAGATAAAAATAATATTAATATGAGGCAATAGGAAAACACATGTAAAGATTTGAGGCATTTCTTCTCATGAAAAATCCTTTGACTTCATCTGGGTGTTCCCCCTCCAAAGATCAGTTACCCTATTTCTCAAGCTTTTGATTTCATCCCAACTGTGATAGGAGTTACCATGTCCTCACTTTTCACTCCATTGCCGTCTGCATTCATCAAACCACCTTCTAACATCTTCAATATGATTTTACTAACTGCATTCTCCTTTTTGAAAGAGCTTTTCCCTCAATAACACCTTAGATTCTACCACTCACTCTCCAATGGCAGCCCCCTGCACAAGCAGAGTAAAAACATCTATCCATTTACCATCTCTAATACTCAGCTCCCCAATCTATTCTCATGAAAATGTGAATCACGTGCAATCATACAGTTTGGAAACAGACCTTTAGTCCAACTTGTCCATGTTGACCAGATATCCCAGTCTGACTTAATCCCATTTGCCAGCATTTAGCTCATATCGTTCTGAACCCTTTCTATTCACATACCCATCCAGATATCTACATGCACTACTCTCTGCATCAAAGTCACCCCTTATATTCCTTTTAAATCTTTCCCCTCTCACCTTAAACCTATGCCCTTTAGTGTTGGACTCACCTTTCCTGGGAAAATGACCTTGGCTATTGACATTATCCATGCCCCTCATGATTTTATAAAGGTCATCCTTCAGCCTACAACACTCCAGGGAAAAAAGCCTCAGCTTATTCAGCTCCTCCCTATAGCTCAAACCCTCCAACCCTAGCTACATTCCTGTAAATCTCCTCTGAACCCCTGCAAGTTTCATGACACCCTTCCTATAGGTGACCAGAATTATATGCAGTATTCTAAAAGCGGTCTAACCAATGTCCTGTATATTCAAAACATGACATCCTAACTCCTATACTCAATATTCAGTACTTCCAACTTAGTATTTTATATTGATCTCAATAATGATCTGTTCAATACTAGAGATAGCCAAATGTACTGTTAATGAATGCAATCCCTTGCTCTCAATTTATCATTTAAGACCTCTCTGTTGTAATCACTATATTGTTTACAAGAATTTTCCTTTGATGACAAGATAGTCTTTAGCACAAAGCAGCATTCCAAGGAAACAAGTACTGTTCCAGTCATTATTTGATCTTTAAAGCAATGAATAATATCTGAAAACACAGTCCCTATGTATTCTTTTTAGGCAGTAGTCACCTTTTATTAGATCTCACATGTCAGCAAGGAATAGAAACTTAAACTAACTGTTACAATTAACAGCTATTGATAGAACACCATTATCCACGTTGTTATCCTTCAGAATTACAGACCGCAAACTGCAGTGACAACACAGCTTTGCCTTCCTCCTTCCCACCTCCCAAAATTTAAAAAAATATTTCTTACACATTTGAGATTCAAGCTGGACATTTTGGAAATTCAAATCTGCATTGAACTGAAGTAATAATGCAACCAGTGTAGCTTCATGGCCTCGTGGAAAGTCTCTCAAATTGCTTAGTCCCAACGCAGCTGTGTATTAGATCAAAATGCTTGTGTTGATGCACAGTTGAAATCTTTTCACACTGATGAGAGAGTGGTAAAACTGAACCCAAGCAGGTTGAGATTTCTTTAACCTAAAATTTGCACTTCCTTAGAAAACTGCAATTCACTTCCTAGATTGCACCTGAATCAGTTTTCCCATTAGGATCAGGTTGTTTTAGTAGATCAGGAACCGTGTACATTAGCATGCTTCCATTCTGGAGTCTGCTGTAAAGGTTTAATGCCCTCTATTAGATAAAGGTCAACATTAAAAGATGTAATATTAAGGAAATTCTCAATGTCAGTGTTTCAGTCTGCAACATTCACTAAGAATTCGACAACTGCAACTGAGGTCTGCGAGGTCAGATTTTTTGTTCACAAATGACCAGCATAAGTAGCAAGAACAGGGTGTGCAGAATGCTGTACACACAGCCTTTTGTGCAATTTTTTTGGAAAATAACAATTTCATTTTAACAAATAATTTGAGGTATGCTAAGGTGTGATATACTGATGTTACCAGTCAAGGGTAAAAGTGGAATGAACAGCTGTTGTGATTATTTGTCACTTAGTAACCAAAAACATGAAAGCACATTATGTATTTTGCTCAAATTTTTATTTCTATACAAACATGAAACTTTTCATAACTAGTCTTCAGCTTGTTAGACAACTCTGAAAGAAAAACAAAAAACCACATTTAAAAGACATTCAGAATAAAGGTGAAGCAAATAACATTAAAAATGTTAACCCAGTAAAACTTTTAAATTATTTATCGCAAGTTAACAAGAAAGACATTTCAATGTACACTTTTAGTGTAGCAATAAACTTATCTCAATACCTTGTACTTTATTGCAATTCTTTATTGCAATTCATCATTACATGGACTTGGTACACTTGAGGAATCTTTCACATTGCCCACTCTAACAAACAAACCTTTCAAGTTTTAAGAATTCAAAGTGAAAGGCATAAGTATTTTACCACATTCACTATTAACATGAACTTACAGCACAGAATCAGAACAATTGGCCCAAATGGTCTTTGCAGTGTTATGCTGTACTCGAGCCTCATACCAGCCATCATCACGCACCCTTCTGTCACTTTACCCTTCATCTGTTTATCCAGCTTTCTGTTAAGGGTGCCTACACTATTTGCCTCAATCACCCTTTGTTTCTTTTTAAATTAATCTGTGGGATATGGGCATTGTTGGTTCGCCAGCATTTGTTGTCCATCCCTAATTGCCTTTGAGAAGGTGGTAGCGAACTGCCTTCTTGAACCACAGCAGTCCACATGTAGGTTGACCCACAATGTGCCCTTCAGAGATGGAATTCCACCATTTTGACATAGCAATTGTGAAGGAACTATATGTTTCCAGGAGATATATTTCGAAGTCAGGATGTTGAGTGGCTTGGAGTTGGAGGTGTTCCCATGTACCTGCTGCCCATGTCCTTCCGGAAGGAAATGGTTGTGGGTTTGGAAGGTGCTGTCTAAGGAGCTTCAGTGAATTTCCACAGTGCGTCATGTAGATAATACACACTGCTGCTACTGAGCGTTAGTGGTAGAGAGTGTGGATGCCAATCAAGTGGGCTGCTTTGTCCTGGATGGTGTCAAGCTTCTTGAATATTGCTGGATCTGCATGCACCCAGGCAAGTGGAGAGTATTCCATCACAGTCCTGACTTTGTGCCTTGTAGATGGTGGACAGGCTTTGGGGAGTCAGGAAGTGAGTTACTTGCCACAGTATTCCTAGCTTCTGAACTGTTCTTGTAGCCACTGTGCTTATATGGTGATACCAGTTGAGTTTCTGGTCAATGGTAACCCCAAGGATGTTGATAGTAGGGGATTCAATCATGGTAACACCACTGAATGTAATGGGGGCATTGGTTAGATTGTCTCTTATTGGCAATGGTCATTGCCTGCCATTTGCATGGCACATATGTTACTCACCTCTTGTCAGCCCAAGCCTGGATATTTTTACAAGATCTTGTTGCATTTGAACAGGGAATGCTTCAGTACCTGAGGAACTGTGCAATCAACAGCAAACATCCTCACTTCTGATCTTATGATGAAGGGAATGTCATTGATGAAGCAACTGATGATTACTGAGCCTAGACCACTCCATTGAGGAACTCCTTTGGGATTCCTAACCGCAGCTGAGATGGACTGTGAACAACCATAAACACCTTCCTATGTGATTCCAGTTTTGGAGGACTCCTTGAAGCCACACTCAGTTGAATGAAGCCTTGATGTCAAGGGCTGTCACTCTCACGTCAGCTCTGGAATTCAGCTCTTTTGTTCATGTTTGAACCCAGGCTGTAATGAGGTCATGAGTTGAGTGACTGACAGAACCCAAACTGGGTGCCAGTGAGCTGTTTTATTGCTGAGCAGGTTCTGCTTGACAGCACTGTTGATGACACCTTCCATCACATTACTGATAATCAAGAGTAGACTTTTTTTTATTCATTCACAGGATGAGGGAGTCACTGGCGAGGCAGCATTTATTGCCCATCCATACTTGCCCAGAGGGCAATTAAGAGTCAACCACATTGCTGTGGGTCTGTAGTCACATGTAGGCCAGACCAGGTAAGGAGGGCAGTTTCCTTCCTTAAAGGACATTAGTGAACCAGATGGGTTTTTCATACAATTGACAACAGATTCACGGTCAGCATTAGATTCTTAATTCCAGATATTTTATTAAATCCAAATTCCACCATCTGCCATGGTGAGATTCAAACCTGGGTCCCCAGAACATTCATCTGGGTCTCTGGATTAACAGTCCAGCTATAATACCACTAGACCGTCGCCTTCCCTTGATGGGGCAGTAACCGGTTGGGTTGGATTCGTTCTGCTTTTTGTGTATTGCACATAGCTGTGCAATTTTCCACATTGGCATGCCAGTGTTGTAACTGTACTGGAAGAGCTTGGCTAGGGGAGCAGCAGATTCTGGAGCATTTGTCTTCAGTATTATTGCTGGATGTTGTCAGAGCTCATAGCCTTTGCAGTACCCAGTGCCCCCAGCTGTTTCTTGATATCACATGGAGTGCATCGAATTTGGTGAAGACTGGTACTGTGATGCTGGGGACCATTGGAGGAGGCCGAGATGGATCGTCCACTCAGCACATTTGGCTGAAAATTGATGTGAATGCTTCAGCTTTATCTTTTGCACTGATGTATTGGGCTCTTCCATCTGGATGACGATATTTGTGGAGTCTCATCCTCTAGTGAGTTGTTTAATTGCCCACCACCATTCACAGCGGATGTAGCACAACTAGAAAGCTTAGATCTGATCCATTGGTCAATTAGCTCTGTCTATCACTTGCTGCTTATGCTATTTGGCACCCAAATTCTGTTTGGTAGGTTCAACAGGTTGGACCTCGTTTTTAGGTATGCCTAGTGCTGTTCCTGACATGCCCTCCTGCACTGTGTACTGAACCAGAACTGATCCCCTGGCTTGATGGTAATGGTTAAGTGGAGGATATGTCGGGTCATTAGGTTGCAGATTATACTGGAGTACAGTTCTGCTTCTGTTGATAGCCCACAGCACTGGATGCTTGGTCTTGAGTTGTTAGATCTGTTCCAAGCCTGTCCCATTTATCGTGGTGATAATGCCATACAACACAATGGAAGTTATTCTTAATGTCACAGCGAGACTTGAGGCAGTGGTGGTCCCTCTTACCAATACTGACATGAGCAGATGCATCTGCTGCTAGCAGATTGGTAAGGATGAGGTCAAATATTTTTCTCCTTCTTGTCGGTCCCCTCACTACCAGTTGCAGACCCCATCTAGCAGCTATGCCCTTTAGGACCTGACCAACTTGATCAGTAATACTGCTGCCGAGCTACTCTTGGTGGTGGACATTTGAAACCCCCCACCTAGAGTACATTTTGTGCCCTTACCACCCTCAGTGCTTCCTTTAAGAGTTGTACATCATGGAAGAGTACTGATTCACCAGCCTAGGGAGCACGGTATGTGGTAACCAGCAGGAGGTTTCCTTGGCCACGTTTAACCTGAAGCCATGAGACTTCATGGAGTCCAGAGTCAATGTTAAGGATTCCCAGGGCAACTCCCTCACGACTGTATATCCTTGTGCTGCTGATGGGACAGGATATATCCAGGGATGGTGATTGTGGTGTCAGGGATATCATCTGTCATGTATGATTCCATGAGTATGACTATACTCTATAATAGGCTCTTGCTTAACTAAACTGTGAGGGAGCTCTCCCAATTTTGGCACTAGCCGCCAGATGATAGTAAGATGTTGGTTTACAGGGTCGATAGGCCTGTTTCTGTACTTATCATTCCTGGTATGTACGTTGATGCCAAATGGTCCATCCAGTTTCAGTTCTTTGTTGAGACTTCATAGTGATTGATACAACTGAGTGGTTTGCTAGGCCATTTCAGAGGGCAGTTGAGAGTCAACCATATTGCTATGGATCTGGAGTAGCACATAGGCCACACCACCATCAGAATGGCAGATATATTTCCCTGAAGGACTTTAGCAAGCCAGATAGGGTTTTCCAATGATTTAATGGTCATCATTCAATTCTTATACGGTCATCAATAGATTCTTAATTCCAGATATTTTTAATTGAATTCAACTTCCACTACCTGCCATGGCAAGATTAAAATCCAGGTCCCGAGAGCCGTAACTAAGTTTCTGGATTAATAGTCTAGCTATAACATCTCTACACCACTGCCTCCCCCTGTTTGACTCTGAGTACCACATTCTAACCAGTGAGTGTGAAGAGGCTTGTCCTGATTTCCCTATTGATTTTATTAGTGACTATCTTATGTTTATGGAGCTAGTTTTGTTCTCAACTGTAAACAAAAACATTTCTATATCTAAACTAACAAATCCTTTCATTCTCCTAAGACCTCTGTTGCTCAGTCATTACCTTCCTAAAGGGAAGAGACTTGGCCTGTCCAATCTTTCCTGATGAACAGCCTCTAATTTCTGGCATCTAACAAGACTTTTTTTAGACCTTCCCCACTGCATCTATGCCTCCAACGAGAGCAAGATTTATTGTACTTAGTTTAACCAAGATTCTGTCCAAGTTTCATATAAAGGTTCTGCTATTTAATTCCATCCTTCCAAAAATGAATCCAAAAAAAGCCCTTTTCTTTGCTTTTTCAAAGAGCTCTTTCCAGATCCCTCAAACTTCTAACCCGTTTTGGCACTTATCTTCCAGAGTATGTAGTCTCTTTAATCTATTAAAAAAGGTACCACCTCAAACATTTTACCTATATTGAAGTTCATTTGTCAAATATATTTGTTCTGCCAAGTTTATTAACATCTTCCTATATTTAGGGATGAGTGACCAAAGTTAGAAAGGTCTGATTCCTTGTGAGATTAGGAATCGTGTAATCATTGTACAATTTAACCTGAATAGCAGATCAACATCTTGCAGGCTATTTCAATTGGTGAAACTATTAGACTTAAGTAGTTTTCGCTTTGTTTGCCTTCTGTTAATGTCAAACTGTGGACTAATGCATTTGCACCACATCACAAAAATGACCTCAGCATTTCATGCAGTTAGATACAATACAGGATGAATTAAGTACTAACACCAGAACAACACACTTTAAGGACTTTACTGCTCCATGATCTCTCACATATCTCCCTCCCACCCTTGTCGATCTTGAGATTTTGGCTGTCAGTGATCAACACACACTGTGCTTCTACTGGTCTGATCAGACAGCTGTGATTAGATCAGTAAATCTGTTTCTCCCACTTACCCCTTCAATTACAACTCTGTAGTCAGTTCCCAATGCACTCACTGATGGCTTCACACACGTTATTTATTCCTAGCCTCAATTGGATTAGACCAATGCCCCGGAGTTTGGAAGCACATCCCAGTTCAAAGCTACCTACCCCACACTCGACAGCCCACCCTGCCTTACTCCCGTTCATGTCACTATTTTTATTACCTAGTCCACTTTTGGTTCAAATCTGTACTGGAAGAATCAACTTTTCCTCAGTCTGTTCACTGTAGTCGTTCCATTTATAATCTGGTTGAGCACTCTTAATTAATTTCTGGTGAAAGATTATAGGTTTGAAAAGACAACTTACTTTCTTCACAGATGTATGACCTAATGTTCCCATTTTTCTGTTTTTAATAAACATCATGTTGGGCTTGGGATGGGATCACAGTACAAAACTGCCTATTAATTTGGTACCGCATGTGCAACAATCATATGTTTCACTCCTCAGTATCAATATCTCCCATGCGTTAATTTCAGAAATAAAACTACTCAACCATAAAGAAAATCAGGACGTGTAAAGGCTCAATATTCAACTTACTTGGCCACGATGCCATCATTCTTAGCCAGCCGCAAGATACAGTCATCTGACTCACCCTGTAATTAGAAACAAAATAAACTATAACATCACTCTTCAAATGCACTCACCAAGTTTGACTGCATTCTCCAGTCACCAAAAGGCCGTCAGATGTTGCATTTATTGCAGCCACAGATTAAATGACTAAATTTATAGTAAGCTTACTATGTGTCAGATACTTGAAATACAAGAACATTTGAAACAGGTTTCAAGTATCAAAATAAAAGTACTCATTCTGTTTGTTTGGATATGAAGATCATTTTGGGACAGATTTTGTGTCTCTGCAGCTGAAGCTGAAGGGCTCCTTGCTGAGGTACAACTCTATAGATGTCAGTCATGCTGCAGCAGTGTCACCAAATCCCATTAATCACAGGATCTTCAATAATCTATTTACTTATGGAAGGACCCTAGCTACAAACAGTCTTTCCTCACATCCAATTGAATGCAATTATATGGGAATAAAACATTGCCACTGAAGTGGGACACACAGAAAAATTTCAAACTCTCATTTGGTGAGGGGGTAAAATTTAGTTTTGATTGCGTTTCCCTACAGAGCACCACCATTTTGAGCTGAATCATTCCAAAAGTGTCCAACTCATTACTGAATGGTGCCAGGAGCAATAGGTAAGACTGCATGCTTCCTTATTCTGTATACTGACCTACCAACAGTCAGCTAAGCCAGGAAGAATACTTCTTACAGTCACTCACTCTTGGTTAAGTACAGTAAACGTATGAGCACTTTCGGATACAGACCTATGTAAATATACAGAGGGATATTTACATGAAAGATAAGAGCCATACTTGTTCAGAAGTGCCTATTTTCTATTATTTTCAAATTGATTTCATACAGAGAAAAGGCAACACTCTGGATTTGTTGCATCCAAACAGTAGTTAATTCTTGCAAACCAAATCGCTTATTATGTTCAGAAAGGATATTGTTCAGTTCAGGAAACTTTAAAACGTCCTCAAAATTTCCATTAGGAACAAATGTAAATAAATTTGATTTAGTGTTAGGACACAGTGTTCTCTGTAGTTATTATACAGTAACAACCTTAAATCTGAAGATAAGTAGAAATGGTGTCCTTCAGTATCACCAGAGCCTACATTACAAAACAAATGGAAGGTACTATGCCAAGGCGGGAAGATATTTCCTTCAGTGTCCCCAGAATACATACATACCATTCTACGGATAACTCCACAGATAGCATAGGTTTTATGCTGGCCATTAAATCTTCCTGTTACTTTATCAACCTAAGATAAAATTAATAAAAAGATTAAACCATTAGGAAAGGGCCAACAGATATCTCAGACATCTTATAAACAAATTCCATAACTTAACACTGATATTTCTACCATTTGACCATTTATCACAAGTCAGAACCATAAGGAACAATAGTGTGGTAATACAGTAAGGATAGTGCAGCTGATATTATGCATAAAGACTTTCAAAAGGAGCTAGCAAAGTACCACGTAATAAATTTACCAACAAAAGGAAAACCAATGCGCTCAGGACAGCAGTGACAACATGAATCTGAAATTTGGTAAAGGACATGGATCAGAAAATAGCAATGAATCGACATTTTTCAGGCTAGAAACTAAGGTTCCTTAGGAACGGTATTTGAACCACTGCTCTTTTTGATATACAACAATGACCTGGACTTGAGTCAAGGGGTGCAATAATAAAAAACTTGGAAAGGCAATGAGGAATGAAGTAGACTTCAGGAGGACGATGACTGTGAAATGTGCAGACAGACAATAAACAATACTTAATGCAGAGATGTGTGAAGTGATACATTTTTGTAGGAAAATAGAGGTAACACAAATGAAATGGCACATTTTTCAAGAGAGTGCATAAAACTTTGAAGGTGGCAGGAAAAATTAAGGCAGCTGTTAAAACAGCATATGGCATGCCTGCTTTCTTCAGATGAACAACAAATACAAAGGCGAGGAAGTTGTGCAAAACCTAAACTAGCGTAATTTTCAATTCAGACCCATGCATTCGAAAGGATGTTAAGGCTTTAGAAGAGAGTACAGATCCTCCACCACCCAGAAGGACAAAAACTGCAGGAGCATTAGGATAGCACCTAGCAAATTCTGCTTCAAGCAGCAAACCATTGCTAATTCAAACTATACTACTGTTACTGGGTTAAAATTGAGGAACTCAAATTAATGTGGGCATCATTGGTTCTCTGAAACCATCTTATTTTATTAACCCCTATGCATTCCGATTTTAATCACTCCACCCTTGATCATTGTGCCTTCCACTACCTGGGGCCCAAGCTTCAGAAATTCCCTTCCTAAACCTACCTGCTCTTTTAAAGTGCTTCTAAGATCATAATTCCTTGATTAAGCATTTGGTCAGTTGCCCCAATACTTCCTTAGTGCTCAGATTCAAATTGTGTTTGAAAATGCTCAGTTGAAACATCTTGGGACATTTTATTTCATTTAAGGTGTTATTTGAAGGGTCATGGGCAAAAACAGGAGTTGAACTTACTGGATAGCTCTACAAAAATTCCTGTTTCCCCATTCATTTTCAGGCACATAATGAAAGTGTACCAGGAAGTTATTTTTAAACTGACTTTTCTTTGCATACAACCTGGAAATCTTCAAATGACTCACTATCAAAATCGCACAGAATTTTGAACACCCCTATAAAATCTCCCAAATGCTTCCACTGGACAACAAGTCCAGTGCAAATACACCAATCCACCCTTAATGATAACTCAGATTTACATTCCAGTTCTTTGAAACTCAACTCACCTCAGCTATGTTGATTTGAATTGAAGCATGGTCCTTTGCAGCAATAATTCTGCTGCTTGCAGAGCTGAAAGAAACAGTAACAATTTAGCTAACTATTAGGCATGCAACATGAAGATCATTATGTGCTCATATCTGTTACTCACCATTTACGTGGAACGTAAAGATCAACAAATTCACCAGCGTCGTTCTGCATGTTGGCTTTCTAAAGTGTGTGATTTCTTCAGAGGCTGGGTTTTAATTCAGCTGTTACGCAGAGATCTAGGCACATAAAAAGTCAAAATTTCAGCAAATTGTATCAAATATTAAATTAGATACTCAACTTCAACTAAAAATTAGACAGCTTGAAAATAAAAATTGAAATAGTTCCATTACATTGATGAATCAGCAATATTACTCAAATGTGTGACCAAAATTATATCAATGACATAGTAACTAAACATGTCTTCTGGATGAAGATTCCTTTTGCTCAACTTAAAGGATGCTAATTACAGCACCTTTAACACAATAAATCTTCTTGAGGCATTTCTCAGGAGCATTATATCACTGAGCCGCTTAAGGTAGGAGGTGACATGACCAAAGCTCGGTCAAAGTGAGTGGTCTTAAAGGAAGAAAGTAAAGTAGAGGCAAAGTGGGGCAAAAATAATCTTCCAGAGCTTTCCATTAAAGCAGCTGAAGGAACAGCTGTCAAGAGTGGAACTATTAAAATCCAGAACACTGAAGAATTAGGTGACCTCAAAATCTTGGGAGGATGATGGGACTACCGGAGTTTGTAGAGAAAAAGAGAGTCCAGGTCATGGTGGGATTTAATAATAGAAATGACAATTCTGGAATCACAACACTGACTGTAAATCAGCGAGCACAGGGGTGACAGGTAAATGGGACTCAAGAGTTAAGACGTAAGAAGAAGAAAATGAATTACTTAAAGTTTCCAGAGCAGATTCAATGTTCCTTCTAAGCTGGCGCACATGCAGCTGCACCATGGCATTGGCGCACTGATCACAGCGGTGGGGGACCACACAGCCATTAAGAAAATTAGAGAGAATACTGGGAACAACATGGAAGACAAGCCAGGAATGTACTGGACATCTACAGGTAATAAAGACGATCCGAGTCAAGGTAAAGTCAAGCAATGTCAGACAGACAGAAATGGGCAGTTCTATCCCTGAGACAAATGTGTGGTTGAAAGCTCATTGCAGGGTCATACGTGACATAGGTTGCTAACAGACTGGTCCGATCTCAGTGACTGCTCCGAAAGAAAGGAGTCAGAAACTACGGAACAAAATTTGGAGCAGCGTGCCAAAATAAGGCTTTAAATTTTCCCAATATTCAGCTGGAGGAAATTTGTGCTCGTTCAGTGTTCAATGTCAGATAAGCAGTCTGATACTTCAGCGACGGTGCAGGATTCAAGAGGGGTGGCGGTGAAGTACAGCTCGGTGCTGTCTGTGTGCATGTGAAAACAAATGCTGTAGTTCTGACTGATGTCACTGCGGGGCAGCAGGTAGATAAGAAATAGGAGGGCAGCTGGACAGATCTTTGGGGAATGCCAGAGATAATGGCGCAGGACCAGGAAGAGAAGCCATTGTAATAGATAATTAGGTAGGCTCAATGAAACCAAGTGAGAACAGTCTCATCCAGGGCAAGGGTAGACAGGCACCGGAGGATGGTGTGATCAAGCATCTAAAAAGCTGCAGACAAAAACAAAGAGGAATATCTTAGCTCAGTCACAGCTGATGTCATTTGGGATTTTGACATCGAATATTTAGTACCAGAGGGGGGTCAAAGAGTTTATCCACTGGCAGAGGCCATAGCGTGAGTGAATTGGATAGGAGATTGACAATATTACCCTCAGAACATTTGCTCTCTCAAACACTGGTGATTTAGGAAAGGAAGCACTGGGTCAAAGAGCAAACAGGAGTTGGTGAGAATTAGAATAAAGGCAGCAGTGTCGTGGCTAATGTGAAGTTTATTGATGATGGAAGAGACCAGAGCCCTGCAAAGGTTGTTTCTAGCACAGGCAGGCTCCAGGTTGCAACATCTGCAAGTTGATTTGTACAGAAATTGGAACAAATTTCAGGACAATATAAAGGAGCCATTCGTAAGTAGGAAACGCTCAAATGTCGGATCCTGAAAATTACATCCATGAATGAGATTGCATTCTTAAGTCAGGGATCCCTTGTAGTAACAACATTGTGGAAGAGTTTCAGAAGATAGGCCAACACACATGCAAAGACAGGTGATGTTACAGAGGTGGAACGAGGCTATTTTGTCAGGGTCAAATATGTTATTAAGGGTTTTCAATTGGGACATTAGCTTTAGGTCTTCCCCATGCTTATTTCAGGGAGATTTTGGCTCATGCAAAACGGTACAAGGACCAGCTCTCTGAGACATAGTGCCAGGATTGGTTGAGGGCAATTTGTGGTGAAGTTGCCGTCTTCATCATGTATGTGCATTGGCTTTTCAGATTGTGTTTTTGAGGTTAGCACCTTAGTAAGAGACTAGAGTGGTCCAAGGATGGATTACAGAGATAATCTTGAGGTGGAAAAGCATTGCAGGAGATTCTGTGGCCACAATTGGGTAGGCGAAAGTAAACCACACAAGGGTAGCTAGAAATGGAAGAGTGACATGATTACAGTAAAGGCTTACAGGCAGCTCAAGAAGGATGTGAGAAGACAGTGTTCTCTGACAACTCGTGAGCTTGGGCATTTGCTTATGATTGATCAGCAATTTATTAGTGCTGAATGTTTATAAGGAGCTATATGCTCCAACTGCTATTAGAACAATCTTACCAACAGAAATTCAAAAAAAACACACAAACGGATTTCCCCACTCTTCAACAGTAAACTTCAGACTGAACAGGCAACAATGCATTCTTTTCCTCAGTTAGCACTTGGAATATTAACTGGAGTTCTCAAGACAGAATCAGAAAAAATTTCAAACAGAGAACAACCCTCCAATGGAGGAAGTACGTTTGCTTAAAATAATATTAAAAGACTAAAGAAACTCAAATGTTTCAATCAAATCTCAGCTTCAGTTTTTTCCCCCACAAAAGTACACGTAAAAGACATTTGAAGAATGCTGAAACAGTAATTGGGTACACACAGTTAATTCTGAGATGGCAATGAAGCCTCTGCTGCTTTCAGCATGTGGAATCCAAGAAATAGCAGAGGAGTTAAACAGATATTTTCATCATAGATCACAGAATCCCTACAGTGTGGAAACAGGCCCCGCAGTCCAAGTCCACACCGACCCTCAGAGCATCCCACCCAGACCCATTTCCCTATAACCCACCTAATCTACACATCCCTGAACCGTATGGGCAATTTACCACGGTCAATTCACCGAGCCTGCACATCTTTGGACTGTGGGAGCACCCAGAGGAAACCCACGCAGACACGGGGAGAATGTGCAACATTCTTACAGACAGTCGCCCGAAAGTGGAATCGAATCCAGGTACCTGGCACTGTGACGCAGCAGTGCTAACCACTGTGCCACCCCGACTGATTTTGCATAGTCTTTATGGTGGAAGATACCACAAACATTCCATTAATACTAAAGAATGTGGGGAAAGGATTAAGTTTGTCAACAATCCTTGGATTCTGGAGAAGTATCAGAGATTTGGAAAACTGCCAACGTGACACCCCAAAAAGGAGGGAAAAATCAAGTGGATTAACCTAACATCTGTTGTTGGAATCAATTTAATAACTAGTAGCAACACATTTGTAAAATCAATCCAATCAAGCAAAGTCACCATGGCTTCATGAAAAGGAAATAGTGTCTGTTAGAGTTAGAGTTTTGAGGAAGTCTCATTCAGTGTGCAGAGAGGAACCTGTAAATATGTTTGTATTTGGACTTCCAGAATGCATTCAACAAGGTACCCCACAAAAGATAACGTTATAATAGCTCATGTCGTTGGAGGTAGTATATTGGCATGGATACTGATTTGGCTAAAGGGTAGGAAACAGTGAATGCAAATAAGGGTTTTTTATCCTCCCCAAGGTTGATAACCCGTAACCAGTGGGGTTCCACAGGGATCAGTGCTGGGACTGCAACTGTTAATAATATGCTAATGGCTTGGAGGAAGGAAGTGAAGGTATTATAGCCAAATTTGCACACAACACGAATACAGTGATAGGTTAATGGGCTAAATGTTGGCAAATGAGAATATAATGTGGAACAATGTGAAGTTGTTTATTTTGGAAGCTAGAACAAAAGGACGGTATTATTTAAATGGAGAAAAACTACAGAAAGCCTGAACACAAAGGGACTTGGTGCACTTTCTCTAAAACGTTCACACATTCAAACTCAGCTCGCCTGATATCCCACTACATCACGAGTATGTCCAACAGTTTTTTTTCCCATCTGTTGCTGTATTAATTCTTGTGAATACTTATAATTATTTGAATGATGAAGTGTGCTTTTTGCTAATTTGTGTGGGGTGCCTGCAGTATTTCGAAATCGTCTCGGTATTTCTCTCTCCTCACAGATAATATCATAAAATCGTTAAGCATCTCCAACACTATCTGGATGTTTTTTTTAAACTGCAGGTTGTAGCGGTTCCTTGTGAACAAGAGTGTGCCCTCTCCAAGGCCCGGGCTCAGAGCCTGAGGCCCACTCCACACACACGCGGCAGCTTCCTCTTCACCGCCTCATCAGGCGGCGAGCACTCTTACCACCGCCCCCCCCCCGCCTTCCCCACCAGCCCGAGGCCCAGTGGGAGCTCTCAACAATGGGGCCACGATCCTCACCCCATCGGAGCCCCGCTGAAACGCCGTATCCCCAAGAGCTGGGCACACTCACCCTGCGATCGGAACGGACGCCGCCGAAAAGAGAAAGGGGAGTCGCCGCCAGCGGCAATGTCGTCATGTTGGCACCGCTTCCGGGGGCGTGCTGGCCATCGTGCCCCGCCCCTTTGGCCATGCTGCGCACGCGCTGAGGGGCAAAGCAGAAGCTGGAGATCCACCTTTCCAGCTGTCAGCCTCGACTACTTTGTGCCTTTTAAGGTATTTTCTAGTCAACCTGTTCAGAGATGTTATTAAGACACCTCTGGGGCAGGTGGGACTTAAATCTGGGCCTCCTGGCAGGGACACTAGCATCACACAAGTGCCCTGAATGAATTAAATTTTAATTCCACCAACAACTTAAGTGGGTGGTCCACTAGTAGTGTCTACTTCTGGATCAGGAGGGCCGCTTCGTTACCCAGCTGCTCCAGAAGTGTCAAAAACCATATTTGAACAGGTTGATTAGAAAATGTCTATGAAGCTATGGGCCAAGTGCTGGGAAATGGGATTAAATGAGACAGCTGCTTGATGATGGGCAGACCAAACGGCCTTTTTGATTCTATCTCTAAACATGTTGTAGTTAATTTTCTAATCAACCTGTTCAGAGATGTTTTTTCACACTTGTGAAGCAGGTGGGACTTGAACATGGTCCTCCTGGGACCCATAGCCTTGTATGCAATAGCATTTCCAGTGCTCATCTCAAAAATAATTTTTAAAATTCGAGTATTCCCACCTCTATCACCCTTAAAGATTGAGCTGTGTCACAACATGCAGCTATTTCCTAATCAACCTGTTCGCATAACACATTTAGATGCAAATATGATAAATCATTTGAAGCTGACAGCTCTCCTGGTACCCTAAAGCTATCCTAATCCTATGATTAGTCCAACATCTACGATTATTTCGGTGAAGGAATTTGCTTTTTGCTCATTTCTATGTACCTTACCTTGCAATGAGCTTTAATTGTCATTAAATTCTCAGGACAGGCCATGGCCTAGTAGAATCACTGGACTATTTATCTACAGACCAACTTCTGGGGACATGCATTTGAATGCCACAATGGCAGATAATGGAATCTGAATTCAATAAAAATTTGGAATTAAGACTCTAATGATGACCATTGCTGACTGTTGGGGGAAAAAAATCGTCTGGTTCATTAATGTCCTTTAGGGAAGGAAACTGCTGTCCTTACCCGGTCTGGCCTACACGTTACTCCAGGCCCATAGATTGTCTACTTTTCTAAATGAGCTTGCTCCATTTTTGGTATCGGAATATATTGTACTAGAAGCGTGCTCTGTCTAAACCATACTGGAGTCAGCGTTCTTGCCAACTTCACGATTGGGGAAGGAGAGAGGATACTAAACTAAATAGTGAGAACAGAATCAAATTTAGGAGGACATGGTAAATCAAATTGCAAAGTCAAGACCAAGGACAAAGCCATTTATATGAGAAACGATAAATAGACTGTGGCAGGAGAGATTAGAGAGCACAAATGAAGAGTTAACTAACAGGTAAGTCTAGAATTTACAAAAGGTAAAACTGAAGACTTTTGAATGCACTGACTATTCAAAACTAAACAGGTGAACTGAGAATACAGCAGAAATGGAGTACAATCTGGCAGCCAATACAGAAATATGGCTTCAGGATGTCATGGATTTTTGAAGGGTATAGAATATTTTGGAATGTCAGGTAACTAGGAAAGGGTGACTCTGTTAGTTAATGATGATATTGGCACAACAGACGGGGAAAGGCAAAAAGTCATTTGTTGGAGTAGTGCACAGGCCCAAAAACATTAACAAGATTATTTACAACAATGTACCCTTCGACAAAATAGTTTGATCAAATCTAACATTTAACACCTCCAGCAACAGATTTTTTTTTAGTTCTACTATTGGAAAATCCTCTCCATCAGATGTGAGAAAGTGACCACAGACCCGAGTATATGAAAATCAAAAAATTTACTTGAAGTTTTGAAGTTCCACTAATACAAAATGAATAAAAATATGCATAAACTTTATAATACAGAAGCTTTTAAGTCTCTAGACAAAGTTACTTGTGCAATGAGACAGTAGAAAGACAGACTATTTAGAATTACCCAGAAGGCTTCCCGTTTACCTAAAACAAAATTGAGAAAGACAAGTACCATTACAGGAACAACCAGTTCCCCACTTTTCTATTATATATTATAAATAAATAAATGAGCATATTACTTTATAAACAAATCTGCTTGCAGCACCCATGTAGCAAAATAATCAATTTCAATTAAAATAGAACAAATGGGAAATAGAAGAAATGTATAAAATGAAGCCTAAATTCAAAAAGTGTAGTAAACTACTGCAGATGGAATACTCCCAGTTGAGGGGGCCATGAGAGTTGTGGACGAGTAAAGGCATTGAGGTGTTCATGTACACTAAAAGCTAGTGCAGAAGGTGTTCAAAAGCTTAATGGAATGTGGCTTTATCTCATGGCAGTTGAAATAAAAAAAAAACGAATCAGCAATACAAACCCTTGGTTAGATACCACCTAGAATACTGTGTTGACTTTCAGTACTGCATCTCAGGAAAGATGTCTGAACTGCAGAGAATGTACAGCACACTATAAAGTAGAACCAGGGTTTAAAGGGTTAAACCATCAAGACTGTTCAGTTTGTAATCATTTGTGATTAGAAGTTTGAATGGTCACCTAATCAAGGCATTTAATTAATAAAATAAATTGAAAATCCAGGGGACATCACTTTAAAATTAGAGCAAGATGTTTGCATATAACACAATTTATAAGGGTGGTGGAAGTCTGGAAGTTGTCAAAAGATTAGATGATGAGCTGTTTTCAAAGTTGAAATGGATGGACTTTTGTTAGGTAAAGGTCATCATTTGACATGAAGTAAAGGCAGGCAACGGAAGTTGAGGTACAGATCAGCCATGAATTATTGAATAGCTGAACAGGCTTAAATTGTTGAATGATCTTTTTCATTTTTTTATATAAAAGACAAACAAATTCAACAGTCAATGAAAACAGAACAGAAACTCATGGTATTGTGCTCTTTTCACAGTTTTTGAAATTGTTGACTGATCCATATTTCACAAAAAAGTGGCATTATATGCGAGCATCATAATTTGCTCATTGTTGGTTCCACTATCAATACCTGAAGTAGCTTCACACTGTGAAGTAAGTACATTTAACAAAAAAAAAAACCCAAAAAGCAACAACACTGCTCATACTTGAAATAAGCAGATAATGTTAAACAGCAGGTCAGGCAGCACTAGAGGTAGGAAGCTACATTTAAATTTCAAGTCCATGGCTCTGATGAAAGGTCTCCAATCTGAAATACTAACTGTCTTCCTTATTCTACATATGCTGCCTGATCTGAGAGAGTTTCCAACATTCCCTGTTGCTATTACTAACAGTAACCTCAGAAGAAACTGACAGAACATAACATTTTAAAGCTGAATGTAAACTCTCTTTTAAAAAAAGACAAGACATTTGATATTTAAATATTAAATAATCGCCAAAGCTGGCATTCTCTGCTTAAAGAGGAAACTAAAAGATGAATTTCAACAGGACTTTTCAACATACAAGCTGTAATAAGAGTCATTAAGTGCATCTGCTAACCAGCACCTCATTGATAAGGTTAACAATTTCACAATAAAACAAGTAAAAAGAGAGGAGAGTTATTTTTAAACATTTCATTCTGCAAAGATGATGACTGAAAGGAACATGTTTTCACCAAAGACTGCATACGTTTAACATACTACACAGTGAAAACAGAAAATGCAAAATAGTTTAAATATAGACTGCATAGCACTATAAAATGTGCTTCGTTTGAATCTCTAACATAGAGTGCTGACATATGTGCAACTAACAGCAGAGTCAGTTTTATAGGTACAGTAGGACAATTGTTGGAAGAACAGATAGCATAGAACTTGATATTTTGGCAACGACAAGCCAACATGTAGGCAAGTGCTGTTGCCCAGTAAATGAATTTTTGGTAATAGTAATTACTATAACTTGCCATTGTTCATGTGACAGGCCATCACTCAAACATATTCCTTTACAAGGTTCATCCAATTTTGGGTAAAGGTGCTTTAATTTAAAAAAGGTGGCACAAATCAGTTTTGAAAAAATTGGACAAAATCGGCAACTGTTATTAATTAGCACTATAGAAGTTACTTTGGTACAATACTTCCTATGCTAACAGAAGAGAATCACGATTCAAGAGTGTAGCATTTCAGGAAGAACTGCTTGCTTCTTCCAAGTGCATGTCATCTTCAGTAGGAATGTAATTGCATTTAGGATTGCTGAACAAGTCGCCTGTAGTGAGGTAACACTTTTTTCTCAGGAAGATAAAGGCCAAACTCCAAAGCCACAAGTGTGGTGAACTCAAACGAAACCAGCTCTTTTGAGTTCAATCTTAACCGTTCTTCCAGTTTCTACGTGCAAGGATTAAAAAAGAAAGCTAATTAAGAAATTATAAAAATAGACCAAACTGCGCCAGACATCAGTTAAAAGACACATTTTTTGTTAAAAGAGACAACTTTTGATAAGTACACTTTAATATGTTGACGAATACATGAAACCATTGATGCATTTAAACTGAATCAAGAAATCTGACCAGTCAAATTTAGGAGGTGCAGGAAAAGCACAAAGTACCAACTAGAAATTCTAATAGTACAGAGTTCACTTTTTTTCTGACAATTGGGAAAAAAAATTACAATCCTTTTAGAGTTTATTATTTGTTATATATGTAAGCAATTTTTAATCTGTGCTTTTAGAAAATGTGCATATACCAATAATTGATTTTTAGTTAATAAACTAGGAACGGTGTTCTGGAGAAGGGTCACTGGACTCTGCTTTCTCTTCACAGAACTGCAGTGTTTCTCCAGCAATATGTTGACTTTTAATTCATTTTCTGGAAACAGGGATTGGACTTTTACAGGATTTTTTTTGAACAGTGTGCATTTTCCCATTGTAGACCACTATTAAAGATGGTCACCGAGAGCCATCCTGATGACGCCCATGTCATCGTTCAGTCAGGACAGGAACCTGTTGCGCCAGTTGGCCTCAACACGTGCACGGTAGGTCACGACAGTGGTGAGTGATGACATCAGCATAAATACTAGCTGAGCTTCACTCAGATTTCCGTGCAGTATTTGTTCATAATTTGTAAATTCTACTTGACTGGAATGGTTTGTCATTCAGAGGAACAGCTGATAATTTGCAACAGTGAACTTCCCTTACATTTAAGGGATCACTACACTTTGTTCAATTGCATGCCTACTTTTCTCATCAAAATCCATATTAACAACAATTATTCATTATATTGATCATGAACGTCCTTCATGTTAAACGTTAACAAATTCAGAAAAATATGTAACCACATCAGTGGATGTAATTTTTGACAGTGACAAAGCACTATTTTTTTGCGACTCATTGGTCTACTTAGCAATAGCATTGATGAAAAATGCATCCCTACTGAAGCAGATCAAGTGATTATCCCCAATCCCCACCACTGCCTACCTGCACTCACCTACCACCATCCCACCTATCTTCCCCAGCCCGACCACCCCTCTCTCTACTTATTTCAGAGCCCCTTCCCCCTCCCCCCATTTCTGAGGAAGGGTCCCGACCCGAAACGTCAGCTTTCCTGCTCTTCTAATGCTGCCTGGCCTGCAGCTCCTCACTGTTATCTTAAGTGATTCCAAGCTAGATAAAAGACGGCCGATACTATTTTGCAATACTACATGCAGTTCTCCTTCTAACCCCAAGGAGAGTCTTTAAAACTCAAAGACAATGACCCTTACAGAGCCAAAGAACCATGAAAGACCTTCCTTCATTTGCTATTGACAAGATATCATTGGAAGCAATCCACAACATTGAGCAGGGGTAGATGAACATCTGAAGGTTAATTGCTTGGTCAAAAAGGCTTTGATTTTTAAGACCGAGTTGCAAACAAAAGCAGAAATTGCTGGGAAAACTCAGCAAGTCTGGCAGCATCTATGGAAAGAAAGCAGAGTAAATGTTTCAAGTCCAGTGAAGACTCTTCAGACCTTTAGCTCTGAAGGAGGATCACTGGACCTGAAACATTAACTCTACTTTCTCTTTACTGATGCTGCCAGATTTGCTGAGTTTTCCCAGCAATTCCTGTTTTTGTTTCTAACTTCCAGCATCTGCAGTTCTTTGGGATTTTTTTTCCTGGCTAATTGAGTTGTACTTGGAATATAGAATGAAGTTTCAGTTCCTGACAATTGGAAAGAGACCATGTGACCAGTCAAAGTGTGTGGTTTTAACATGTTCTGGGCAGAGCCCAATTAGAAGCAAAGTCATCAAGGGAGCATCTGTCTCCCTTCCTTCCTCTTTCCATCTAACTAAGAAAGATTGGACCCCCTCCACTAATTTCACTGACACCAGCAGAAAGTAATTTTTCTTGGAGAGATTTCAACACCACAGTAGCAACACCAGTGGTCATAAACAGTAAAATAACCAAGCAAAAATGATTTTAAAAATTGCAAACTTTAGTATCAGCCAAATATTGCGCCATTGGGTACAAAAAGCATTAAGGTTAAGAGTGTTTTAGGTCAGAACGTTCAGGTATGACCTTCAACTGTTAGGTGTCCCCATTAATTTAGAGCTATGCTGAAAATTATATTGATACGGTGTTAAGACCATGTCCACAATGTTTTTATGTTGATGTGAAAGACCGAAGCATCAAAACGCAGTCGGTAATATTCAAGTGATACATTATAACCAAGCTCAAGTTTTATGTATAGCTGGATAACTATTTGAATGCTTCTAAAAATCAAAACTAATATATGCTTTTTGTTCAACTAATGTCAGAATAACTTTTTTGAAATGCGGCCTCCTCCCCCCAGCAGTGCTTTTTAACTAACTATTTTTGAGGCTTGAATTCCATAATGAAGAAAAATTGGTTAACTTCATGCAAAGCATTATACTCACATCAATCAGATGTCTGACTTCATGTTTCTTGAGATCACTGCTGATTTTGGCTGCTAGTAGTAAGCAGGCACCAGAGCAAAGCTTTCTGTTTTGCTTATTGACTTTGCCTTGGAGTACAAGCTTCTCAAAGTAAACAAATGATAAAGCCACCGTACAAGGTTCCAGAGTACACTCTTCTGCCAGGTTTCGCATTTCACGTTTCAGACTGCAAAGGAAACAAAAAAATGCATTGTAAAACCATTCGGTGATTTTAACATCATGGTTAACAGCAGTATATCAAACTATTAAGTGATTATTGTTACATTTTCCCTCCAAAATTACTGTTACAACTTTACCAGATGGTTATTCTGGTATGAATGATAAAGACTGTTTCATAGACATCCAACAGGATTGCTGACTTTACAAGTAGACACCATAACTGACAAAATTTACCTCTGTATGCACTAAAGACCTAGAATGAGAATATTAATAGATCAGTAGTGATCAAAACTGGAATAAGTTCATATGGACCACGGGCCATTAATTCACTGCATAGAAACAGTGATTACAAATTTAACCAAACATGTTGACAACTACCTCAATAGAAACATAGCTTCAACTACGAGTAGAAACACTACTAAAGTCAGTATAGTGGTTTTACCTTTGATAGTAGATAGCAAGAGGGCTAGTGACAAACAAATTTCAGTAGATGCATTTTAAAGTCAGTGTTTTATTGATAGCTTTGATAAAATTAATTTAAAGTTCATCAGTTTAATTTTCAGCTACATGTTGAGATTTACTCGCCTTATGCCCCTAAAAGCAATTAAGGAAAAGCGTCACACAAAAGCTATTTGGGATCCTACAGGTAAATCACTCCATGCACACAGTTGCTGGTGGTGAATAGCTGAGGCTACTACAATAGTTCACAATTCAGAGACACATGCTTGAGGCAGATGTTGGAAGACAGGACACAGCTCAGATGAGTACTGGAGCAAACTCGGTACCTGCGAAACCATAACCCAGCAGATTCTGAGACAATCAGGAAATGGGAGAAAATCAGCAAGAAAAAATAAAATGTTTTAAGATTGACGGCAGGAAAGTAAAATTTGTCCTTAAATCATCTTGAGTATGAAAGTAACTAAAAATGTCATTAGCTGTGCAATTTTTCTTAATTTGATTTACTTACCTTCGTATCTTACTAAGCGTCAGCTTAATGTGAGGAAATTTCTCCTTGAACGTTTCATTCATATCTTTTTTCAAGTCAGATGGTTTTACATATTCAATCACTGTGGTCTGACAAAGAGAGAAAATTCTGTGAAGCCAATCACTATCATACAAAATGGAAGTGTTTTAATTACTGTATAATATTCAATATTACATGTGCATAACAATAAACTTTTGCTGAGAATTGGTAAAAATGTGTAATTGGTAAACAATGCATTTTGCCTAATAAATGACCATATATGAGCAGCAACTGAATGTTTTCAGGTCTCCTTAAGAATGTAAAATTAAATAATCTTTGAGGGATCTTGATATAAATACCAAAGAATACATACTAAATCATTTCTAGCTTATAGTTTCTCATCAGTTTCAAAACAATTCGATTGTCAAATCAACAGCTAGATAAACTACGATGGCAAAACATATGAGCAGCTTACTGCTTTCAGTTTGGGCAATTAGCCTTCTCCCTGTAATGCTAAACATTCTTCCTTTACAGGAAATCATCTCAAATAAATTCATAACTGTCCAATAAATACATCATAAATGAAGGAAAACAAAGTTTATTTCCCTTCATTGAAACAGTAATAATTTCATGGTGAATAATGCACATTTTTAAAGAAAAAGTTACTTGACGTTAAATGGATTACAAAATGATGCCACACTGTACTACAAAGCCCTTACAAGCTAAACTACTCCATTTCAAAAGTACATTCTTTAAAGCATGCTTACACTGAATTACAGAAAGCAATAGTGAGCACGAGAGGTATAAACAATGACTTAACAGGGAAAACCCACTGGTCAAAACCATCATCTGTTCTACACAATCCAAATATATATTCCAAAAACCAGGTGATCCCTGTGACAATAAATGATTCAATTCAATTCAATCCAATCCAGTCCAGTCCACTGGGAGTGAAGAATTGGATAAAAATTCAGGCTAGTTTGTGAGGAGGAAGAAAATATCCAGCAAATTCCTCTAGGACTAGTCCAGATTATCACTAGCCCTTTGAAGCCTAAGCTTTAACAAAAACTTCCCCTCACAAAATGATTTCCTTGGTACAACTATTTTTAATACATTAAGCTATACGTTCAAATTAAATGCAATCAGCTTAGTACAACTTATATCTCATAGCTGATCAGGTTTCATGCAACATTTGTGATTCCGTATTCTACCACAGTAAAACAATTGCATTTCGGCACTTTGTCACTATAAGTCCCCATCAAGACACGAGAACAAATATTATTTGCGTACACTATACAGAATTTGTCAAAACAGACAAAATTCATGTTTCATTCAAGACTTCAATAACAGTATCATCATTTCTCCACTGTGGCATTGTTTATCAATAAAACTTGAAGGGTAAGTGTTCAAATTAAAGTACTAATACTGGTAAAATAAAAACTGCCAGCTCTCAGCCCACTTTGCAGGTTCATTTAGTTGCTTTCATTGGATTTTAACATCCTGAATTACATTTTCTCTAATGAAATAATTGTGGCTAAAAGAAATAGACAGTCATCATTTACTATTGAGGATTGTTATACGAACTATGGCAAGTGTCAGTTGTGAGATATTCTACATTTGGGGTTTACCGTAAGTAAACATATGGTTAAAAACAAAAAATGCAACATTACAAATCACTTTTCATTTTAAATCTATACAGATCAGTAGTTTTCCCCTTGAGTTCTTTAATAATTAGTATTTAACAAGCCAAAGCAGAAATATATACATTTGTACTTAAAAATGTTTAAAAGCCACATAATGGATCAAAGAAAAGTGGTATGTCTCCACTTTTAGACTTAGAAGTACAAAACTTTATTTGGAACACAACTGAATATTCAAAGAATTTTTTTTTACCATATATGATGCAAAGATTAGAACCCGTTTGTGTTTTCCACATGGCCACTGGGGGTCATCAAGAAGATTTGGATCATACTCTATCAAATCTCCAGCTTCACTACCTAGTGTTGACAGAAAACAACAGAGACCTGAAACTGGACTTTTATTTTTAGATGCTCATTATACACGTGTTTAACATTGCCAAAATACTTGGCTTTCGGCGTAAACCACACTAACAGCGAAATGTCAGACAAGAGAAAAATCTCAAGTCATTTAGCAGGCAGTCAACTCCCGTGATGGCTGTGCTCAGAATACACAGAGCAAGCAGCGCAATTCAAAGCTCTCTCTTCTATGGGTCTTGCCACTAAATGCTGTTTGCAAAGGAATCAAATATCACAAGCAGAAAAGGGAGCCATTCATGAAGTTTAGTCTTTACAGATTTGGGTGGGTCACCGCATTCACCAATTTCTGTAGGTCAGGTAAGTGCTTAATGCAAAATTCTGGCACATGTAGGAGGAGGGAAAAAAATCAATTTTAAATAAAGATTTGGGGAAATCAACTTTCAGTGCAGATACAACAAACTGACATTAGCAGAGGAGTTTAACATTTGTATTAAAAACATACAAGATATGCAGCATTATGTCGTCATACAAGATGTGACTTTTCTTATTTTAAAGGAACAGAATATATTAATTGTTCAGGTTGCAAAAATAACTTTATATGAATACTTGTGCAAGCCCCATTATCACTGTCAACTTAAAATGCTGAAAAAAATTGTTAAA
This sequence comes from Rhincodon typus, assembly GCF_021869965.1. NCBI lineage: Eukaryota > Metazoa > Chordata > Chondrichthyes > Orectolobiformes > Rhincodontidae > Rhincodon > Rhincodon typus. The sequence goes on from NC_063350.1 coordinate 16,755,720, forward strand.
TAGTAGATTCAGTTAAATTGTAAAACTCCCAAACTGCAACTGTGCATACTTTCCTTCCAAATACTATCATAGTGGAATGCCATTTTGATTTTACCTAATTCCATTGCTATTGTGGCAGCTCCATGTCTTCCTGGTGTAAAACTCCGATGCATGCTGTTGCGAACCTGTGCTATTGAAGTTGGAACCTCGGGCAGAGCTTTTGGCATGACAAAGGCATTGGTTGGATAAAGGAACTGCGCATATGAAACTGACTGAAACAGGAAGAAATTTGCAATAAAGAATATTAAATATTATTCCCCAGTCTATTACAGTGCCTCAAAATAGCATTTAAAGTTTTGCATTTCGCAAACAAGCTTCAAAATTAATTTTACAAGCTCATTAGTAAAAATATACAATCAAATTTTTCAGATCACAGAGTGTGCAATGGAAAAAAAATTACGGCTACAAATCACAAGTTAGTGCAAAAACCACAAACTTTAGACATTATCACCCAATATTGGAATTCATATCCTTCAATACTTCATGATTGGCAAAATACATTTGATTAATTGCACAATACTATAATCTTAGCAGTTGTTGTTACAGTGCATAAGTAAGCTTTTCAACTCATTGTGTCTGCACTGGCTCTCCAAATGAGCAATTCACTTTGTAAAACTCTGTCTTTGCTCCGTCATCCTGCACATTTGTTTCTCTTCAAATGACAAGTCTAATTCCCTTCTGAATGCCTCATTTGAACCTTCCTCAACTCTACTCCCAGGCCACACATTCCAGACCATAACCATTCGCTATGAGAAAAAAAGTTTCTCATAGCTCCTTTCGTTAAATACTTCAAAGCTGTGCCTTCTTATTCTCAAACCTTCACTTGAGGTTTTGTATTTCACAAACGAGTTTGAAAATTAATTTTGCAAGCTGATTAGTAAAAATGTGAAAACAAATTTTTAAGATCACAGAGTATGCAATGGGGAAAAAAAAATGTGATTTGCAGTCGCAATTTATAAGTTAGTGAAAAACAAAGTTTTTCTCCCAACTATTCTTTCTGGAACCCTCACGATTTGGCAGCCATTAGATTAAAACAATTAACTTTTAATGACAAGACAAAATGAAAAACAAATATTCTTTGGGTTATTGTTTATATATAGGGAAATATTTTTATTGTTGAATTTAGACAAACATAGTAGCGTTGAAGGGTCTCAAACAAGTCAATATTCTGCACCCTAACTTATTTCTTACAGACAACTTTCAGTAGAGCTCATTCTAGAATAATTAACAAGGAAACTACATCAAGTTAGTTAGATTTTGCACAAACGTTATTGTAAAAGTTACAAAGATAAGGTTATTCAGATAAGTACAATCCACAATCACCCACAATATATTGTTTTGCTGCCATAGACACATTCCAGAAATACAATCACTACGCTAAAAAGTTCACATCACAATATATTATACAATTCAGATAATTTTTACCTTTACGTCTGCACCAAATTCGACTCCATCAAGTCCAAGCAGCATGTCTGTTGAAGCTGAAATGCCACCAGAAGGGTTACGTTGCCTGGGTCCTTCCATCTTGTTGTCTCTGTGAAAACAATGTCAAATCCAAATCTTGCAGTAGTTAAAATACACTGAAGATATACATAATACGGAAGGAGTGGTCTAAACATACACCAGCTACAAAAATACACAATAAAAGGAACTTGCTCCCTTTACAAATCAGTCAGAAATCAAAGCTGCACATCAACAGGAAATGCTTTCACAAAGAACAATAAAACATATTGAGAAAATAATCAAACTAACAATATGGTCAATTTGCAAATGCCAGATCCAGTCCACCAAAATAAATTTTCCAAGTTCAGAATGAAATAGGATTTCATGATAATGCAAGAAAACAATATACAATTTTCCAATGAAACTGCCAGCTTTAATTTTCCTTTCTGTCCTTTGCAGAATGCTCACAGCAGTTTCCTTTTCAAAGCATCCGTTCCCATCATAGTGGCCCCATTAATTATGGAAAGGAAGACAACAGCAGACTATTATTGAATGCATCTCCTCCCCACCTCTTCCAAGTATATAACGATTACTAATAAAAGTATGAACATATAAAACTTTAATTTACATAAAGATGACCAAAGATCTCATCACTTGCAAAATATTTTCAGCATTTAACACATTATAGTAGAAAAGCTAAAAGAAAACACTGATTACCGTAAACAAGACAAGGAGTTGCTGGAGAAACTTGGGTCTGGCAGAATCTGCGGGAAGAAAGCAGTGTTAATTGAGTCCAGTGACTCTTCATCAGAACTCATGAAGAGTCACCAGAGTGGAAGTGCTAACTCTACTTTCTTATCGCAGATGCTGCCAAACCTACGGAGTTTCTCTAGCAATTTCTGCTTGTTAGATGTCCAGTGGCCACAGTTCTTCATTTTATTTAATTGATTTGTAGTTCTTGTTGCTTCCTGTGTAACAGCATCTGAAGCAGTTAGGGATATAATTTCTAGGAGATAGCAAGAACTGCAGATTCATACAGAGTGGAGCTGGAGGAACACAGCAGGTCAGGCAGCAGAGGAGTAGGAAAGTCATGTTTCAGGTTTACATCCTTCATCAGGATGAAGGGTCCGAACCCAAAGCTTCGACTTTTCTGCTCCTCTGATGCTGCCTGACTTGCTGTGTTCCTCCAACTCCACACTGTATTGAGGGTTACAATTTCAGCTAGCACAGAACTTATTATGCCACATGCACCCTGCAGGTGCTGAAAAACAATTCTTGAGACTTTTGGTCAGAACAAACAGATGAAATTGTTGTGAAAATCTAGATGCTAAGCATCTACTATTTAGCTGCAATGTGTGTGCAAACAATGTGCTACTCTCAGTTGAGTCAATCCTGCACAGTGGTAAAGATAGACTGCATTTAGAAATCAAAGTACGAGGACAGACAATGAAACACACTTATACGGTGTACGCATTAAAATAAATTAAGCAATTTTCTAAGGTTAAAATAATTGACACAAGATAACTAGCCTTCAAAATGAAGAATTATTGTAGTTCAGGATGAGAAAGTATAAATTGAAGACAAGCTATTGATGAAGCTATAAATGGAATACTTTTAAACTAGTCATCAGTAATTTTCTAATTGCCAAAGAATGTTGACTGTAATAGTGAACAAACACACAATGCTTTCAATATTCAAATCAATAGTCTGGTCCCTCTTTATACAAGTTTGAATTGGTCTGCCAATGACTACACACTCATCTTCATGGATTAGAAACAGATTGCTCAATTTAAACAACTACAAATGAATGTTCCTTTAGGGACGAACTCTTGCGATGCAGTGATACTGTCCCTAACCCTGGGCTGAGAGAGTCGGGTTCAAGTCCCACCTGCTTCAGGTGTGTAATAACATTTCTGAACAGTTTGCTTAGAAAAATAGGTTAATTTAGAAAAAAGAATGTTTCTTTACCCAAAGGGGTCTTGTGGCACAGTGGTAATGTTATTACCTCTGATCTAGAAAGTATAAGTTCAAGACTTTGCTGCTCCAAAGTTGTCTCACCTCAACAGATCAAATCAAAATATCTGAATGTTCTTTTACCCCTTCCAACTCCATTCTGATTTATCTCCCTCACCTTGGATGGTCTGCATAGCCTTAACAGGCTTTGCATGTAAATTAGTCAATTGGAAACCAGGGCTGATTTACTGGGAGGTGGTTAATAGATGAAAAAAAACCATAGGTGATATGGTGATTATAAAACCCATTCAGTTGGCTATGAGTGTACTTCTGGATATAAAAAAAAATGCATGTTCCTTTTTAGGGTTCTTGTCTTGCACAGGTGACTATGAAACATCTAAATGTTGCTTTTTGGGGCTCTTGTCGTCCTACTACTGAGCCAGGAGGCCTGGGTTCAAGTCCCAGCTGTTCCAGAGGTGTATAATAATATGCCTGAACAGGCCAATTAGATAAGAAAAAAAAAAGAGTTCCTTTTAAAGGACTCTAGGAGGACAAAATCTAGTGTCCCTACCTCTGAGCTGGAGAAGTGGGGTAAAGTCTGACCTGCTCCAGAATTGTGTCATAGCCAAACTGAACAGGTTGATTAGAAAATGTGAATGTTCATTTAAATGCAACCTTACTGGCAATGTCACTGGACCAGAAATCAAGAGGTTCAGTCTAGTGTTCTGAAGTTATGGGTTCAAATCCGACCACAAATGAATGCCCTTTGCGAGGGGCACATGTGGTACAGTGGTAACGTCCCTACATCTGAGCCAGGTGAACCAGGTTCAAGTCTCACTTGTGAGAGGTCTGTACTAACATCTCTGCACAAATTGGTTCTAAAATAACCATGCAGTCATGACATGGTCCCACTGCACTGCAATGTGCACCTCTATGAGAAACTAACTAGATTTAAAACAATTTGAATGTTCCTGCTGGCTCTTGTGGCACAGTGATTGTGTCTACACCTGAGTTAGGTGGTCCTGAGTTCAAGTCCCACCTGCTCTAGAGGTACGTTATAACATCTGAATGTTCCTTTTGAGAGGGCTCTTGTAGCACAGTGATAGCGTCCCTAATTCTGAGCTAGAAGGCTTAGGCTGAAGTTCTAGACTTCTAAACTGCTCTAGACTTGACAGAAGTGTCTGAACATGTTGATTAAAGAAACTGAACTTTCCTTTCGAATGTGTTGTGGCACAGTGGTTGTACGCCTGCTCTGGGGTCAAAGAGACCTGGAGTCAAGTCTCACCTACTCCAGAGGTTCACCATAACATGTCTGAACAACCACTGTCAATTTGGAATTCTGAAATTTTGAAGGGTTTATTCCATATAAGCACACTACCGACAGGAGAGGCAACAGACACTGACAACACACAGCTTTCATTACCATTTTGCCTCGCCATGGCGAACAAATTTGCTAGTTTGCTTGTCAGATGTCTAGTATTCCATGAGCAGAAAGTCTGTCCGACTAATATTGGGAAGACCGCTCCCTAACCACTAACTCTAACAGATTAACATAAGAACACTGCCATTAGTAAACTACCCTCCAAGTCAAATATTATTTTATCTTGGAAACATACCACAACTTCCTTTCAGTCAAATTCATGAAATTTCCTATGTAACAACACAATGGTAAACATTTACCTTAGGAACTAAAGCCATTTACCAGCACATTTGCAAAGGCATTAGGGACTGGCAGGGCCAGCATTTTTTGCCATGATGTCCACATCCCATGAATGAAAACACTGCAACTGTGTGATGAATTAGATGCTTCCCAGCCTTGGAGTTGTATTTGAACCAATGAATTTCTGATCGCATACCTGCACCATCTCGAAGATCACCTATTTTCACCTCTGTGCCTACCTTAGTTATCTGCCATTGATATGTTTATCCATACCTTTGCTCTCTCTAGACTTGTTTACTTCAACCCTGGCTCATCTCCCACACTCTTACTCTGTAAACTTCAGGTTATCTAAAACTCTGCTGTCCATGTACTATCTTACATTAAGTCAATACCTGGTATTTGTTGACTGATGTTGTCTTCTAGATCAGCAACCCTTGAATTTAAAATAGTCATTCCTACCTTTAAACAACTTCCTTCCACATTTCTAATCTCCAGCAGAGTTACAACGTTTCCTTTCAATTTTGTTCCCTGAACACTCCCAATTTTAACCACCAGTGGTGGCTGCACCTTCAGCTACCAAAGGTCCTATTTTCCAGAATCCTCGCCAATACTTTTTATCCTTTTAAGACATTCGTTAACCAACTCTTTGACAAGGTTTTTGGGTCACTACTAATATTTCCTTATGTAGTCTGTGTCAAACATTCTTTTGTTAAAGGATCTGCAAAATATCATTTGAATGTTTTACTTTATTAAAGGGGATTTAAAAATGCAATTTTTTGTTGTTTCTGGTGGTGGTGCTGCAAAGTGGTTTCAACCTCATTGGACCTTACTCAGTGTGAATTAAGTAATAATAAGAAGCAAAACAACATTACTTCATCCGAAACTTGTGGCTGTTTTCTGGCCTCAGCTTGGCTCAGAGTCAGGATTCTGGTTATATATACACACAATGAGTTTCAGGGCAAAACAAAATTGCTTTCAACTGATGCTATGTTGATTTAGATTTAGATTTTAGATTTTATTGTCACGTGTACTCAAGTACATGACTACAGTGAAAAGTGTATAATGTCACCACACATGGCGCCATCTTAGGTACCAAGGCACCCAAGTACAAAAACATAGCTTAGGTACAAAGTAGTAGGAGAAACAAGGAGTTAAAAAAGTTAATCAGTACTTCATGGCATAGTAGAAAAATAAAGAAATAGGTAATATTTTACATTAAAGTCTTTCGCAGTTTAAATGAGGAAAATAAAGGAATGCGTTAAAAATTCAACAGTCTTTGATGTGTCCTCTGCTTATTTCACGCTACCGCCGAAGAAACTGCTGCCTCTCTGATCTCCCCTGGTGCTATGGGAACTTGCCCAGGCAGGATCCACTCGCATGTCGAGTCAGCGCCACGAGCTGCCAAAGGACAAGCAACATACCAGCAAGAGGCCAGGCTGAGAGCCACTGAGAGACCAAAGGGTGAAAGAGAAAGGAAAAAAAGGAGAAGGAAACAGATGGAGCCGAGGAGCTCCGGTTGGAGCATCCTATTCAGTATCTTGACTAGATGTAGTGTAAAAGGACCTTTGAAATGAACTGAGTTTCACTTGCATAAAGTGAAGTGTCAGAAAAAAAAACTGATGATTCTATCCAGTACAAAAGAAAATTGTAATATTTGAATTCAGTTGAAAACAAAATATTCTTACCCAGTACTGTGGAATTCTCCATAAGGCAGGACAGAAAAAGCCGAGCACAATGACCTTTTAGCGCAGATAAGAACTATCCTTAAAAGAAAATAATAAAGTCAGAATTAGTCAACAATTGCACACAGGGTCACATGTACCAGAAAATAATTTTAAGTGTATTATTCTTATATTTAAATCAGAGACCTATTCAGAGGCAACTATTTTAAAGAGGAGCATGTAACTATTGACTATAGAATATAGGCAATATTCCATGATTTGTCCATAATACAATACCATTCACAAAATATTTACCCATGCAACTTGCGTTGGAAGACTGGAGGATTGTTAATTTAACACTTCCGCTCAACAAATGGAATTGGATAAACGAGATAACAATATGCAAGCTAATTTAACCTATGCATTTATACTAGATGCAGGATAAATTTTTCCTTTTAAGGTTTAGTTAAGAGCAGTGTACTCAGATTTGCACAAGTCAAACCTATTCTACAAGGTTTCCAGAGCTCGCCGAGGAAATAATGGAATATACTGATCGATGAAATTCAGTGTATATGTGCATATAGGTTTTTAAAAGGGAGTTTGTTAAGATACTTGGATAACACTGTAGCAGGGATCTGGAAAGATACATGATAAACATCTATTGATCATTATCTTGGTTTTCTATCAGACCGGAGAGGATGAATAACTGGGTACTTCAGGACTTGGTGTTGGACAAATACTGGGGGTCAGTTAGCACAGCGAGCTGAATGGCTGGTTTGCAATGCGGCGTGATGCCAATAGCATGGTTCAATTGCAGGACTAGCTGGGGTTACCGTGAAGAAAGTAACATTTGCATCACACAAATGGCAAGCAATGACCATCTCGAATAGCCAGCACCCCTTGACATTTAATGGTGTTACCATCACTGAATCCTCCACTATCAACATCTTGGGAGGATTAGCATGGACCAGAAACTCGCCATATAAACCTGCTACAATAGCAGGTCAGAGGCTAGGAACACTGCGGCAAGTAATTCACCTCCTGATTTCCCAAAGCCTGCACATTATCTAGAAGGCACAAGTCAGGAGTGTGATGGAATATTCCCCACTTGCCTGGACGGGTGCAGCTCCAACTCAATATGCTAGACTCCATTTAGGACAGCCTGTTTTATTCGTACCACATCCACAAGATTTGGAAATATACTGCTGTTCATTCACTGTCTCTGGGTCAAAATCCTGGAATTCCCTCCCTAACAGCATTGTGGACCAACCTACAGCATATGGACTACAAGCAGTTCAAAAAGGCAACACACAACCATCTTTTGAAGGGCAAGTCAAGGCACGCAATAAATGCTGACCAACCAGTGATGCCAATAACCCACGAATAAATATTCAAAAATCCCAACTTCTTAATCTTAAGTGTAGTGCCCTCAGACTAAACCAGGGAGGTGATGGCCTAATGGTATTATCGCTGGACTGTTAATCCAGAGACGCAGATAGTGTTCTAGGCACCCAGGTTCAAATCTCGCCACGACAGATGGTGGAATTTGAATTCAATAAATATAAGGAATTAGGAATCTAATGATGACTGAATAGATTGTCAGAAAAACCCATCTGGTTCACTAATATCCTTTAGGGAAGGAAACTGCCATCCTTATCTGGTCTGGCCTACATGTGACTTCAGATGGCAGCAATGTGGTTGACTCTTAACTGCCCTCTGGGCAATTAGGGATGGGCAATAAACGCTGCCTAGCCAGCAACACGCTCATCCTGTGAATGAATAAAGAAATAAACCCAACAGTTGTCTCCCTCTGATGAGACAACAGCCCTATGGTCCTCTAGGACTCTGGCAACTTTACCTATCTTCAATATATATGGTCACGAATTTTAAGTATAGGGGATATTACATCAAAACTTACAGATAAAAGTAATGTGAACTATGAAGGGATTTAAAGACCAGAGATATATTCTAGTTGATTGGACAGATAGGACTTATAACATTTACTGCACAGAATTGTGAACTAAATATATTCACTGATTAGACTGATACCTGGGTCAGCAAAGTATATTCTTTTTGTGCACATTACAGCGGGGCAAAGAGATAAAATCAGAGAAAGATTAACTGTTATATCATGCAAGTGCATTAATTAGGGGAAACCACAGAAATTGGGGTTTCTATTATCCTTATTACTTAAAAGTAAATTTGATGTATATTTTGGAAATTCCTTTGATAGCATCATCTTGCAACCCATACCGCTTAGAAGAATAAGGACCACATGTAGGTGGCAATACTATATCCTGCAGAGCTTCCTTCAAGTCACAGATCATACAATATTGCTGCTCCTTCATGGTCACTGGATCGTTCAGCCTTGAACGTACTACCTAACAGTAGTGGGTGTACCTATAACCACATAGGCTTCAGTGTTTCAAGAAGACAACTCTCCACCACCTTCAAGGCTAATTAAGGATGAATTAAAAGATGGTGGTCTCAAGCTTTATCCACATTCCATGAATGAATTTAAAGGAAACTGAGACTTTAGTCAGGCAAATGAGAGAGTATTTCCACTGCACGGTGAGTTAGTAACTACTGGGCAAAACAATTATCAAAAAGAATACATAGCAACATTAAGATCTTGGTTTTCAAATGTAGAGTGCTTTAGTAAATTCCATGTCCAAGTGAAAAACAATTGATAGTTGCTGTTTAAAACAAGTGGAGGAATAGTTGAGAAAATAAAAGGTTATGGATATGGCTCACAGTATATAGATTTTCTAGGGAAATGTTACAAGTATTAAGAGATAATTGGAATCCTTCTGTGCCATAAATTTCTGTACATTTTCAGCAGTTATTATTCCTTAGTGGGGCCCAGTGGAGTACAGCTTTGATGACTTTGTCTCTATTCCAAGTGCAGTATTACCTGGGAAACGCATGACAGACAAATAACACAAAGGTTCAGAGTGGAATCAGGGCTGACCATACATGTAAACATACATATCACTTTAGCAGAAGATAAAAACAGATCACGAGCATGCACTGCTTTGTTCAAGGTGGGTAAGATGCAATAATTTTGCTGCAAGAATTACCCAATTGTATTCAGAAAACAACTATATTTTATGTCTGAATACTCTTCTAGAAAAACATTTTATTTTGACCTTAGTTAAGATAAATGTAAAAGTAGAAAGTTAGATGTATATTAAACATCTTGACACTCTTCCAACAAGTTTTGGTAAATGGTTGCCTATTTGGCTGAACAGTCAAGTACACACAGATATGAAACATGGGTATTAATTGTATCAGAATACCTATACTGATAGAATTCAGATTACACCATTGCTAAACAAAAATGCTCTCATAATTGTTGTAGAACATAGAACATAGAACATTACAGCGCAGTACAGGCCCTTCGGCCCTCGATGTTGCGCCGACCTGTGAAACCAATCTGAAGTCCATCTAACCTAAACTATTCCATTATCATCCATATGTTTATCCAATGACCATTTAAATGCCCTTAAAGTTGGCAAGTCTACTATTTTTGCAGGCAGGGCATTCCACGCCCTTACTACTCTCTGAGTAAAGAACCTACCTCTGACATCTGTCCTATATCTATCACCCCTCAATTTAAAGCTATGTCCCCTCGTGCTAGCCATCACCATCCGAGGAAAAAGGCTCCCACTGTCCACCCTATCTAATCCTCTGATCATCTTGTATGTCTCTATCAAGTCACCTCTTAACCTTCTTCTCTCTAACGAAAACAGCCTCAAAACCCTCAGCCTTTCCTCATAAGACCTTCCCTCCATACCAGGCAACATCCTGGTAAATCTCCTCTGCACCCTTTCCAATGCTTCCACATCCTTCCTATAATGCGGTGACCAGAACTGTACGCAATACTCCAAGTGCGGCCGCACCAGAGTTTTGTACAGCTGCAACATGACCTCATGGCTCCGAAACTCAATCCCTCTACCAATAAAACCTAACATACTGTACGCCTTCTTAACAACGCTATCAACCTGGGTGGCAACTTTCAGTGATCTATGCACATGGACACCGAGATCTTTCTGCTCATCCACACTACCAAGAATCTTACCATTAGCCCAGTACTCTGTATTCCTGTTACTCCTTCCAAAGTGAATCACCTCACACTTTTCCGCATTAAACTCCATTTGCCACCTCTCAGCCCAGCTCTGCAGCTTATCTATGTCCCTCTGTAAC